>NC_059104.1:129294302-130496802 GCF_020740685.1 Jaculus jaculus | reverse complement strand
GACTCCACCAGCTCAAAGCTGGAGATCAAAAGCTATTTCATACTCTGGTACAGTGGCAAAAACAAACAAATAAAAAGAGAAAAACCTCACAATACAAAGAGGAATTAAGTCCTGAATTATTGGCTTCATCACACCCACCATTACCACCCCATAATGGCACAAAGGAAACAGGTACCATACCCTGCAGACTAATTTGGTGTGAAAGAGATGCTGATGGGTTAGGATGGGAACAGGGCATGAAGATCTGTCTAAAAACATACCTTTCAGGGGTCTGTACACACCATCACACAGTGAACTTCATATCCATCAGGTTTAGTAAGCCAATGTTCCATGCTCAGGAAGTCACAATGTCATTCATTAACTCAACACATATTTACAAGGTGTCTACAGAGTATTAGCCATTCCTGGATTAAAAGAGAAACATGGAGGGCTGGAGAGATGGCTTAGCGGTTAAGCACTTGCCTGTGAAGCCTAAGGACCCCAGTTCGAGGCTCGGTTCCCCAGGTCCCACGTTAGCCAGATGCTTAAGGGGGCGCATGCATCTGGAGTTCGTTTGCAGAGGCTGGAAGCCCTGGCACGCCCATTCTCTCTCTCTCCGTCTACCTGTCTTTCTCTCTGTGTCTGTCGCTCTCAAATAAATAAATAAAAATTAAAAAAAAAAAAAGAGAAACATGGAATCTTTAGAGGGGCCACCAAGTTCCCCCATGCCTACAATGGAAAGGGTCTTTTTTAGAATCAGGTTTCTCCCCTACCTCTGAAATGGTAACCCATTAAAGCTGAGTCATCTTTAACCTGGAGATTTAACATATTAGCAATTCCTTGGCAGTGTTTTTGTCCCATTAATTTTTGACCTGAGAAAGGGTAACATGTCATAGAAAGAATATATGCTTGCAGAAAGATACTATTTTACAGGTCCAGGTGTCAAAACAGAGAGAAGTTAGGGTCTCATAATACACTTCCTCCCATATCTTAGGCCCCCTTCTTAAGTTTCATACCTTCCTAATAGCTTAATCCTGGGGCCTGAGTCACCTAAGTCTCATGTCATTTGCAGGCACTTAAGATTAAAGTTATGTTCAATGTCAGGGGACGGGTGTCACCTGTATGCAGTAGTGAATATTTAGCATATGATTTCCTTATTGAAGTTTGAAGAGAAAACTGCACCTAAGAGCACTTGAAATAACCCTCTGATGATCTTGCACTTCTTATTTTATAAACTACCTCAAGTATTACAGGGACTTTTCTACTCGGTGTCACTTACATAGCGATGTTATATTTTCTACAGGTATGCCAAGAAGAACAGAATAGAACTGTGGTAAGAAATGGTTAACCTACTAATGGGTGGAAGAAAGAAGCTTTAACATGCAAGGTTAGTCAAACCATTACTACGAACATATACCAACAGCCATTTAAACACAATGTGTTTGAAATATGGAGACACTTTGAATGTCTTCCATATAGCTGGAGAAATCCTGGTCCATAAACAAAGGAAAACAGAGAACAAATTTTCATTAAACCAATATATTGACCTATAATGTGTGCAGGCTGAATGAAAGCTGTGAACATAAATAATTCTGCATCAATGAGGACTTCCCACTCAACACATTGCTCTCTACGTGGGCTAAATTACAGAGAAAATGCATGTGGAGATGTCATATGGATAATATTATGGTTCACATATCATTTACAAAGGAATAAAGTATGGCAAAGGATTATATGAAAATGTGAACTGGAGTAGAAGCTTTGCCAAAATTTAGGAAAGGGCTGGAGAGATTATTTAGTGGTTACAGGCCTGGATTCAATTCCCCAGTACCCACATAGAGCCAGATGCACAAAGTGTTGCATGCATATGGTGTTTGCACACCTGCATTCTCTCTCTCTCTCTCCTTACAAATAAATAATAAAATATTTTCAGTGAGTGAAGAATTGACAGTTGATGTGCATTATATATTTTGGATGAAACAGTCAATATTAGAAAACACTGACTTGTATAGTCTTGCATGCAGTCTACAGGTTCTACGCATAATTTGTTCACTCAGTTCTCAAAACATTAAGAGGCTGGCACTTCCACTCCATTTGGCCCATTTCTAAATCTCCATAGGAGTGGACAGTTGATAGGAGGCTCCACATCTGTGCCCCATAGGGCTGGTTTCCAATTTCTTTGGTGACTTGTGATAAATGGGAGCATATGGAGATGGGATGGTACTACACAGAGTAGCAGAAGATATTTCATCTTATTCTTATTGTCCAGTTTTTTCCATTTGGAACATTTCTTAGAAGTATAAATAGAGATTATCCAAGATATCACATGTCCCCTGTTTTATTTTTTTTCCTTTGCATATCGCTTTATCATTGTTGAGGGTCACAAAAGCCTAAACATAAGTGACTTCAGACCATTTCCCATGGTTCTTAGGTTTAGCTGCAAGATAATGCTATGAGGTGACCATCATTTATGGTCACATTTTCCCACCACCCATCTGTATTGAGGACTATGCTCTTGTAAAATGTTATCTACTTTGTCCTTAAATAATTGGGATCAAATTTATTCTAATTCTTGTGAATGTGTCATATTAAGAAGTCAAAGCAAATAAAAGTGAGTTTTTTTTTTTTCATGATAATCTTCATTGGGAGATAAGTACCAGACAGCCTCTGCAATGAAGAGAGTGTTGCTTTCATCCATTCTCAGTCTTCAGGCAGATTTTCTATTGGATATTTCTGATGAGTCGGCATGTAGCTACAAGAGATTTAGAAGCACTTGCTTGAGTCCCAGTTATCGTGGACTTAACTCTTTCCCCAGCCAGGGTTTGCACCTATCACTTGCACTCACTCTTTCTGTGCTAAATCCTGCAATATTGGAAAGATAATCTCTGCTAGAAGCATCACTAAGGTTATTTCTTTTGCCTCAGTAGGACTAGGCATTACTTCTAACAGAAAAGAAAAAGATGGAGTTATTAAGTTACTAGGCTCAGAGAAGAAGTTTACCTATATGGATGTCTCTGGCTTTTGTTTCAGATTGCCACCTACTTTAAAATGGATCCCCTCCCTTTTGCTCCTCATGTTCAAAGGAATGTCTTATTATTGGAAGGACTAAGTCCATATTCTAGAGCTTGGAGCGGTGGTGCATGCCTTTAATCCCAGCAGTCAGGAGGCAGAGGTAGGAGGATTGCTGTGAGTTCAAGGCCACCCTGAGACTACATAGTAAATTCTAGGTCAGCCCAAACTATAACAAGGCCATATATCTAAAACAAAAAAAAAATTATATCTTGAGGGCTGGTAATGAGGATATGTCCAATCAGAACTAAACAAAGAACAAAGCATAGTAGTAGCATAATGCAGAACAAGGTCAATCAGCTGTGTTTCCTGTTGCTAGGCTGTGCTAAGCTCTTGTCTCACTCATTGATCACTGAATCTGGGGTCCCAGATTTCAAACACTATTCCTCCTTAGGTGTTGACACTGAAGAATGTGCATGGGTCTGGAAGTACCCAGCAAGATCAGCATGTAAAACTGGAGACAACTTTTCATGCATCTCTGCTGCCTACCCATGAGTCTCAATAGGTCCTGGGGCAGGGAGATCATCTTGGGTGTAAATGGGCTGTGTGTGATTACTACCTCCATGACAGTTTGCAGTCCTCACACCACAACCCATTATTCAAGAGCCTACAATATCTAAACTACTGTGGAAGGAGGATTGCAGTTTTGTATACAATTGAAGGTTTTATCATTTTGAGATAGAGAAATGAATCTTACCTGCAAGTTGGCTTCTAATAGTTACAAGTGTGAATCCAGATGAAAGGGCACCTGATAGAATATCCAGATTCTATGTACTTGAACCAGAGTCACGTGAGTAGTGGGTGCAAAACAAAATTTGCTAGGATAGTACTTCTTAGATTGGAAGCAACCAGGCAGCTGAAAATGTTAGAAGCTCAAAATGACCATAGCCACCCTCGTCATGACTCTTCACTGGTCATTTATATAGCCTCTGCCTTCTCCAGAATTTGGAATGCATAGGCTTTGTATTGCAAGTTCTCTGTCACTTACATTTAGCCTGATGGGCTTCCAGATTTTCTCTCAGTCATTGTATTCTTTCATATGTTAATCTTGATATCACCCCCTCTCTAGCTCGTGTTATAATATTAGTTTATCAGGTAAGAAAATATTATTTATTGTCCTTTTTAAATCTTCCAAAACTTTTTCTAAACCCTTTGTTTGACAATGAGAAGGATAAAGCTTTGCTAAGAACCATAAGAATTTTTTTCTCGAAATCTCGAGTTTAGGTGGCTTTGTGGATGGTCTTCATTGTATAGCCAGGCATTTTAAAACTGTGAAATGTTTAGAAGGGTGTTAATTTGGGGCTGGAAAAATAGCTCAGTGTTTAAAGGACTTGTTTCTTGAGAAGGAGGGACAAGAAAGGACAAAGAGGGTCTGAGACCAACACAGATCAACTCCTCGCAATCCACATAAACAGCTAAGCATGCCTTCACACAACTGTAACTCTAGTCTGCTGCAGACAGACACCAGAGGTTCCCTAAGGATTGCTGTCTGAAAAAATAGCACCTCCAGATTTAGGGAAAGACGTTGACTCAAAGAAGTGTAAGGATGAGCAATAGAAAATGATACCAAAACTCCTTCTGTGGCCCCTGTATACACAGACATACATTTGCTCATACACATGCATGCACCACACCACATATACTCCACACTCATAATCAGAAATACACACACGTGCACACACACAGAGAAAAAGCAGTAATTTATTTGCTTTCCTGAATACATAGACCATTTGGTTTGTTACTATGCTTGTTAGTACTTCATCACATTTATTTTTCTATATTTAACTGAATGTTTAAGGCCTTGATTTTTCCATCTCATTTTTGCACCTATATGCATGGCATTTTCTTCTAGAGATGGCTCATGAACATAGATATATTTTATTTCCTTAATATATGGCAAATATTAAAATCATTTAGTGATATAAAATACCTCTCAGAAATGTGTGTGTACATGCTTTTGCAGCCCGTATTTTTTGCAAAACTGGCATGTAGAAAATAAATATACATTCTATTAATTTTCTTTACCAACTCACATATAACTTCAGAAAGGGTCTCATATCTCAATCCTGCATATATTGTTATTTTTATCGATTAGTCAACTACTTATACACCTTTCTATTATTGAACTGACCTGGCTGTCCATTGTGGTAGGCTGATCCTTTGTCCTTCCCTGACATTCTATTAGTAAATAACATGTATTGGCCAACAATGAAGAGATTGCTCAGCCTGGGGTCCAACAATTGATGACATGTAATCAATAACTGCAGAAAAGATATTGAGACTTTATAGATAATTTCATGGACCAAAAAAACATCAAAACAAAACAAAACCCAATCCAACCACCTCAATAAAGAAACTTTGGCATACGAGGAATACATAATTTTCTGATTCTGTTTTGCTTCTATGTGCTGTCAACTGAAAGATCAGAGAAATATGTGTGTGAATTAATTCATAATGTACACATACCTCAGCTTGTGTCTACATGTGTACATACATACCCATCCTGATTTAAGCATGTGATACATGACCAAATGTAACACCACATGATTCAATATGTTGCTTGTTCAAAGGCTCTTATACTACCAATGATAAATTTGGCTCCATTGTCCTTATCATGTAGTTAAACAAAAGCATGCACAATGATATAAGAATTGGTTACTCCCCCCACCCAACACACACACACATATACACACAGAGAGACAGACAGCGAAAGCAGGGGGGGGGGTATATGTGCCAGGCCCTTTTGCCACTGCAAAAATACCCTAGAAGCATGTACCACTTAGTGCATCTGGCTTTTTGTAGGTACAGGGTACTGAACCTAGGCTTGTATGATTGACAAGCTCTAAGAGCCTTTAACTGCTGAGATATCTATTCATCTCCAACTATTACATTCTTGAGCACATCTGAATCTGCACTCATAATTTATATTTAGCTATATTTTTCTTATGCTGTCATGTAGTTTTAATATCAAATTACACTGGCCTCATAGATTAAACTGGTATTTTTCTTCTCTGTTTTGTGATTTGTGTTTTTTAAAGACTGTGAAGGTGGGGTATTAATACTTTGAAATTTTGGAATAATTTTCTAGTGAATCATCTTGACTCACACCAGGAATTTAATCCAAATACAAACAGATCACATGGAATGGGGATCTGTGCTCGGCTGACCTTCAGTACAGATCTCTGTCTTAGACCTACATCTGGAACCTGACCCAGAGAAACCCAAAATAGTGTATGTGAGTCTTTGAACCATGAAACATGTGGTACTTTGCTATACAGACACCAAATCTAATGTGTTATCTCAACTGAATCTTGGAATTAAAATTTGACATTATTGAAACCCAAGATTATAAGAAATAATCCCATATCTCAGTTAATAGTTTTATAACATTTCACAGTTTACATACAAATGCTACAGTATTATCAGGTATTCACATGAAGGAAGTATGAAGAACAAAAATATATGCATCACCAGGAAACATTCTGCCTATATGTCAATTCAAAGTAGTAATATATTTATTGTTGTGATTTGGTCAACTCTTTTAAAATGAAAAAAAAATAATTAACTAAGGAACTGAATAAACATGTGTGGAGAGAATAACCACGCAGGTTTCATTATTATTCACCATTCCAAACACAAGTGCTCCTGCTCAGGAAAACCTCTAAATCCAGAGTATTATCCCCTTTCTTCCTTCCCAATATAGAATCCATCAAAAGTCACCAGTTTGAGTGACATCAATCAGCTCTTAAATGTGAGTCTATGTGTCAAATTTCCCAAAGCACTATGTTCAGACATGGTTTATCAAGCTATCTGAAGGCTCATACTTAAACCTTTCTGGAAAACATCATTTATGGCTATTATGGTTGGTGTGTGTCAGGCAGCTTTCCATAACTGTCAAAAAAATGGATGCCTGGGCATGGTGGCTCATGCCATTAACCCCAGTAGTCAGGAGGCAGAGGTGGGAGGATCGCCGTGAGTTCAAGGCCACCCTAAGATTACATAGTGAATTCCAGGTCAGCTTGAGCTAGAGAAAAGAAAAATAAATAAAGTATTGAGGAGACGGCTTAACTGGAAAGAGCACTTGCTGTACAAACATGAGGAAAAAAAGAGATGACTCTTTCCAAGTATAATTTGCCAGCAACCACATAAACAACTGGGCGTAGACAAACACACCTGTAAGTACATTCCTGTGGGGAGCATCCTGTGGGGAACAGATACTAGACACTAGAGAATCACTGATGCTTGCTGGCCAGCCAGTCTGAACAACAACAACAAAAACAAAATCTCTGGGTTCAGTAAGAAACTCTTCCTCAGGGGAATTCATGAAGAAGTGACAGAGGAAGACACCCAAATGTCTATTTTGGCCTCTGTGCATGCATGTACACGCAAACATGTGCATATACAACATATACTACAAACTCATGCATGCACACATGAAGAAATAATGCAGTTAACGAAATTACAGGAATAAAATATTTACTTTGGCTCACAGTTTTGGATATTTAAGTCCATGCTATGGTTGCTCCACTGCTTTTATGCCAGTGACAAGGCATCAGATAATGATAGAAGCATATGGAACACATACTTACCTCATGATAGGTACAATAAAGAGAGTTCAAAATAATCCAGTTAATGTCATTTATTTCAAAGATATACCCAAAATGACATAATGTCTTTACATTGCACCTCATAGATTGAATTACTAACACTGAGAATAGTGATGTGATGAAACACACACACTGCATTTTGCAGGACAATCCCATTGCAAACTATTATACAATAACTGAGAACTGTCAAGGGCAAGAAGCATAAGTTAACATTCTCAATTCAGGTGTGTTTTCCTTGCATTTTGATTCCTCCTTTAAGGGTTTATAATCAAGTGCATCTTTAAGCATTTGTGATCTATAAGCATTGTGTGATCCTATAGTTTGTTGTCACTTGCATGTTAGTATTACATCGTTTGGTATTACATCAATGTCAATACAAAACACTATAGATTAGGTGTAGTGGTGACGGGAATAGCCCATGCAAAACTAATAAACATGGCTGTTTTAATTATTGATTGTATCTGGGAGTGAATTTATATGCCATGAATTTGTATCATATGAAGATAATTACTACTAGAAAATTGTGTATACTGATGGAAACAGCCCAGTGTAAAACTAGAAAATGACAGAACACATCCTTATCTTTTCATGGAGTGATCTAAAACAGAGATACATATGGAAGAATGGGGGTTAAAAACATGTGCTAGATTAACAGTGACTCCCACAAGAAAGAGAACTTCTCATCTCACAAGTCTCTGTTTGTACCCACAGCTGTCTTCTGGAGAGCATACAGGCTTTGTCCATGAACCATGAGCACAAAACCCTCAGTAACCTGTGACTGAAAACTGAACACCATGGGTATCCACACAGTAAGGATGCCTACCTTTGTGGCCCACAATTATGGAATTTAGTCTCCTCATTGTACTCCAAATGAACCCCTGTGGCCTGGAGACTAGAAGTGAGTGGCATCACTAGATCACATGTCTTTCTAAGTCTAGAGAAGCAAATGTTCAGGTGCTTTTATTCAGTATACCTGTTACTTATACACTTTATTGTCCTTGTAATCTCATACTTCACTCTCAGAGGATGCCACATGGAAAGTTCATATTAATTCATGGAGGTGTATCTTGTTTGTATCATTTCAAATGGACTTTCTAGAATAATTTACTTCTCTGCTTCTTGAGTTCAATGGTTACATTATAATCTATCATGATATAAAATGTGAATATACTCCTTCAGCAGATACACACACACATACGAGTGTAAAATCTCATGTAGATCTGAACAAATTGTGGAACATTCATAAATGATAAAATGAGTTCAATGAGCTCTGACTGCTTGGGGTAAAGAGGAAGACAGGAAATGAACACCAAGCCATGTCTATGGGGCCAGCAGCACTACTGTATGTTTCATCTACATAAATGACACTCTGATACAATGGATAAATGTGATTTACCACAAACTACTAACTACCTCTGATAAGGTTTCATAGCTGTCTAGCCTTCAGAATGTCTCGAGATTGCCATTATAATATCCCCCAGTAAGGCTGCACTGAGGCTAGAACCCACCACCTTGGAAATGCTCTTCTCTGAGTAGAAAAGGACATTTAGTGGATTCATGAATAAATTATAGCATTCCAATAATTGCTATTGAATTTATTCAGTTATTCTGAGGTTCAGTTAATGTGTACAATTTCAGTCAATATACTGAGTCAGGAATTGTATGAGCCCATTCCTCATTTAATAGGCTCATCTGGGAAGATTATAAAGACCCTCATAATTTATAAGCATCCATCTATAATAGAGTGGGTCAGAGAGGCAAAGAAATGGAGGCAAACATTTCCAATAGAATATGGTCCCCATGATGGTAAAGTACTTCATACTACCCTATCCAGGTGAATGGAAGATGAGTAGGGGGAAGACAATGTCAATACACTTTTGTTATGAATTGAAGAATTAAACTTGAATGCTCCTTACAGCAGATCACAGTCTAAGTGTAACACACATTTTCATGATAGAAATTTGTATAAAATAAAACATAAAGTCTTTAGACAGTTACTAACCACAAGCATATACACAAGTAATTCTTCCAGGCCCCGTCTCAAATGGTATGTATACTCTTTTCACCAGTTTTGAATATATTTTACAAAATTCTTTATCCACTTAGCAGTATGTCATTTGAGTTTTTAATTTATCTCTTGGCTATTTATATATTTCCATAAGACTAAAATGTCAAAAAATTATAGGTGTTTTTGTATATTATATAGGTACTTTTTCAAAAGGTCTATAAAAATAATTTACTTACATTGTTGAAGTATTCCTCTTTTAAGTTTGGAGTTGACGGATGTGATGCCCACACAAGTGCAATAGTGGTACACAGCCATGGTGAGGAATCAGTTGCTCTTGATTTGGCTAACTGATCCACTCAGTGGTACTAGACCCATAGCTGGAGCTGGGAAACAAGTCAGAACCATACCCAAACACAAGCCCACTCTACAATACCAAGCTACCATCAATCATGGGGTATAAGAGGGCCTAAACCTATCATACTGTCTATCAAAAAAGTAAGTGCTATCTCAATTTTCCGGGTGCTAACTTACTCTCCGTTGGAGAATCTGCTTCTCTTTTCCAGATAGATGCAGATCCTAAGAAGAGAGCTGCCCCAACATACCTCAAAAGGGGCCCAACTGAAACTAAGGACAACTAGCGAAATAAGCAAGGGTAATGTTTTCCTGTGAACCGGATACCAGCACACAGGGGAAGGAGATCAACGCAGAGAAAAATCAACCCCTACCAAATCAGAGAGCCAGAGCCTCAGAGGCCCCCAACAGCTCAGCACTGAAGCAGACCAAAAATGAACCCAACATGGCTCAGGGAAATTTTGCAGAAGAGGGGGCGGAAAGAATGTCAGAGTCACATGTTGGGTCATGATTTGCAGAGACATTTATCATACCAATAACTGGGGGCTAACTCCACAATGCACGACCCATTTTCATTAACAAGGAGGATCTAATGGGAGGGGGTAGATCACAGATGAGCCTAAATAATGGTACCAAACTGCCTGTACTTACTGAAAAGAAAACTAATAAATTTAAAAAAAGTTTGGAGTTGAAGGTATTTTATATATTCTGAAAAATAGACCCTAACAAGTTACATTATTTGAAAGCACTTTGTTACATTGACTGAAACTTTTACTTTTCTACAGTATGTTTTTTTTTTTTGTTTGTTTTTGTTTTTTTCTGTTTCAGTGGTCGTTGTCTTCATTTTTGTGTGGTTGTTATTTGGTGTTGTTACTTAAGGTAATAGTTCTTAAGAGGAGTTTTTAATTAATGGCAGAAAGAATCAGGAAAAGGTAAAGTAACCCAGGTAAGGATGTGAAGCTTCTCAGATGTTACTACCTTCCATTACGTGGGGTATCTCTGCAAAGGCTAGATAGAGTCATTTCACCTATCAGCTGTCTCTCCACCTCACACCCTGACTCTTGTGGGTCACAGATTGTTTCACCAAAATTAAGCCCTTGTACTTCTGGGTCATATCACCCATATGATGGTATACTTTAACAAAACCATTTAAGTTAGACTAAGTCATTAGGTCTTTGTTGTTTCTTCAGTAGCTTTGGCTTCACTTTCACATTCTAAAATATATTGACTTAACAAATGCTGTAAAATTAGTTTAAATGTTATTGTTATCACTGATAGGTTGTCTAATTTTTACTATCTTGTGGGGCATAGTAATTTTTGTGCCAATTATGTATGTTGTGTGAGCAATGAGACAAATTTGCATTTTACTTTCTCATATCACAAATATTTTCCTATTGGAAATTTAGAAAAATCAGTTTTCTTTTTATATAAATGTAAGGGTTGCTTGCTGTGGTGGCACATGTCTTTGATCCCAGTATTCAGTAGGAGGATTACTGTGAGGTCAAGGCCAGCCTAAGACTACATAGTGAATTCTAGGTCAGCCAGGGCTAGAGCAAGACCCTACCTTGAAAAACAAAAACAAAAAGAAAAGTCAGGGTTAATTTTTGCTCAGTGGATTTTATTTTTAACAATTGCTGTATCTGTCCCTATGTCAGCATCAGTGTACTTTGATCACTATCATTTTGTAACAAGGTTTGAAGCCAGGAAGTACAAGTTAAGATCTACAACTTTGTCCTTGATTTTCAGGTTTGTGTTCACTATGTTGACATCTTATATTTCCACATGAATTATAGAAAGTTTTAATTAGTGTTATTATTATGACAGAAAAGTATAGTATCTGGTCTTTAGAACGGAACTGTACTTAATCTCTGAAATTCCATGGAAATTACTGGCTTCTTAACAATAATAAGCCTACTAATCCATGGACCTGTGATATTTTAGATTTCATATAGAATTTTATTTCCCCATTTGATTTCAATATGAAATGGAAACTTCTTAAATTTTTTTTATTAAACTTATTCCTAATTATTTTACTTTTGATGCTATTTTATTCACTATCACTTATTTTCTTTGGACAGGGTCTCACCATGCTGCTAATGCTAGTCTGAAGCTCATGTACTGAAGTAAAGCTTCCTCCCATGCTCCTGAGTATCTTGGACCATAGCCATGGACCAATGTGCCCAACTGATGGTAGTGTGAGTATAATTTATTTCTGGGTTTCATCTTCAATGGTTGTGGTTTGAATCAGATACACTGCCTCACATAATTTCATTTGTTTTGAATGCTTGGTTCCCAAGTGGTGGAAATGTGGGAGGTGAAGCATTGTTGGAGGAAATATTTTATAAACGTAGGGTACTTTGGTGATATAGCCAGCCTCTCCCTTTAAAGAGCTCAGTTCACTTTCTTGCTCAATTTTACCAGTTTCTATAGCAAGAAGTAATGTCTAGCCTCTGTTCTACCATTCTTTCCCTGGTCTCATGAAGCTTCCCTTCAAGACTGTAAGTCAAAATAAACTAATTTCTCCCACAGGCTGCTTATGTTATGGTATTTTTGTCCCAGAAACATGAAGGTAACTGCAACAGAAAATTGATGCCAGAAACTTGGTTGTGTAGCTTTTGGCCTTTTGGAACTGGTTTGTATAAGAAATGTGGAAGGATTTGAAACTCTGAGCTAAGAAATGACTTGCAGTGCTATAGGCAGAGATTAATGGACCATTCTGATAAGAACTAAAAGACCTAAATGTAGAAAGAACTGTCAACTGTGGGGGTTCTAGCTTTGTGGGTGTGGTGGTCTTAAATACTACACTTTCCATAAACTCAGGTGTTTTGAATGTGGTCCCTTTTTGATGGAAGCTTCATAGGTGTAGCCTTGCTGGAGGAGGTATGTCACTAAGGGTGGAATATGAGCATTATTAGCCTATAACTTGCCACTGTTATTTGGCTCACTTTCCTCCTCATGTTTTCCATCTGCTGTGACACAGGTGATGTCAAGCCTCTGCTCATGTCATGCCATCTCCTGCCACTATAAAGCTTTCCCTCATGACTGTAAGACAAATAGAAAATTTCCTCCTATCAGTTGCTTTTGTTCAAGTGCTTAGTGTCAGCAACACAAAGATAGCTACAACAGAGGGTAAAGAGAACTTTGCCAGAACTGGCTTAGAGGCAGTATGTATGAAAAGTCTGTGTTCTTCCTTTATCTTGAGAACTTAAAAAAGTTACATTTAAAAGCAGTTGGCTGATATGTTGGGTAGAATATAGAGCATAAGAATATATAAAAATTGGTACAGATAGAAGAGACAATTGCAGAGCAGAGACAGCAGCCTGTTTTAGCTGCAATTGCTTGGGAACTTACCACCATTGAGATTAGGCCAGATTTTCTGCTTTGGGACAGTAGGAGAATTGATTTTTTTTTTTTTTTTTTGGAGCGTGGAGACCTAAAGGTTGAATCCTGAAGGAGATTTTATGCCCTTAAAACACAGCTTTATTCCCACCAGGTGAATAAATTTGGAAGCCAACTGGTATTGGTTTTGAAAGTATGACAAATGTAGGAAAGAGAATATCATTGAATTTGCAATATGTTTTGTAAGCAGCCCAAATGGAGGGACAGTATTTGGACCACAAAGATTTCCCAAATAGAGTACAAGTAGATGGAAATGCAGGATTTGACATTTGTCTGTTGATTTCTTTTTCAATTTTTTTTTTATTAACAACTTCCATGATTATAAAAAAAATATCCCATGATAATGCTCTCCCTTCTCCCACTTTCCCCTTTGAAACTTCACTCTACATCATATAACCTTCCCCCTCTCAGTCTCTCTTTTATTTTGATGTCATGATCTTTTCCTTCTATTATGATAGTCTTATGTAGGTAGTGTCAGGCACTGTGAGGTCATGGATAGCCAGGCCATTTTGTATCTGGGTTGAGCATGTTGGAAGGAGGTCTACCCTTCATTTGGCTCTTACATCCTTTCACCATCTTTTCTGCAATAGACCCTGAGCCTTGGAAGGTGTGATAGAGATATTGCAGTACTGAGCACTCCTGTCACTTTTTTCCGGCACTGTGATGCCTTCTGAGTCATCCCAAGGTCAATGCCATCTGAAAAAGAGAAGATTCTCTACCAAAAGGGAGAGTTGCATTAATATAAGGGTATTAATATAAGGGTATTAAGAGAAGTGTTTACTGGGAAGTTTGATAAGCATAGTGTATACATTTAGCCATTGTCTGTTGATTTTTGATCTTGCATTGTTGCAGTCTTTCTTTACTATGCCCTCTGTTTGCAGTAAGAATAGTTACTGTGTGCTATTGTGTGTATGCAATTTGTGTTTTGATATAGAAGGCTCATAGTTAAGAGATTTTCTGGAGTTTCAGGTGAGACTTTGGAGTACTAAACAGTATTGCTATTGGTAAAGAGTATGGGGAATTTTTAAGTTGCAGAATGAGGTATGTTGCCTAGAGTGTGTAGGGATATTATAGTCTGTTCACATTCATGCTGATTTCTGCCATCTGCTGTAGTAAGTAAGAGATGATGTTTAGCCTCTGCTCCACTATCATGAAGCTTCCCATCAATACTGTCAGCCAAGATGTTTATCTAGGCTACTTTTGGTTGGTTGTATTCTTCCAGCAATGTGAAGGAAACTGCAATTGTTAATTGTTTGTGTTTAAAATACAATTGAACTCTTATATGATTATATGATCTGAATCACCTTTCTCACTTCTGTGTTCAGGATAGGCTACATTAGGTGCTTGTATTTTGTGCATTTGGATTTCAAGATACCTGGTCATCAATCTAAGCTCCTAGAGGAAAGACAAATACTCTCCAAGTACACATTACTATTTTTAACTGCATTTGCTAAGATAAGTACATTATTTCATTTCTCTCTATTTCCTCATTTTAATGGATACACTGTAGTTGATCATAATGTAGATACATTATAATCTATCATAGCGTATATTGTTAATATATTCCTTCATCACATATTATACATACACATATGCACAAACATACAAACACACACCTCTGGTGTTATACTAAAGAATGTCATCTACCTTTTGGTGAGACAGAGTCTCACATTGAACTAGTGCTCACCAGCTAGGCTACACTTGGTAGTCAGTGAGCCCCAGAGAGCCTCCCGACTTCTCTGCTTTCCCAGTGCTATGACTACAAGAGTGGGCTGCCATACCTGACACTTGTCTGTGGGTACTGAGAATCAAAATCAGTTCATGCTTTCAACAAAATTTCTTTATCCACTGAGCTATCTTTCTGGCCCTTTCTTTGCCCACTCTGCTTTCTGAAAGTTAAAACTTCCTACTTGCCTTGCAACATTCAGCAGAATAGGAACCTATGCATACATATGCACATAGCTCAAACAAGCACAAAGGACCCAGTGTCAAATCTCCAAGCAGACCAGGCTCACCCAAGCTCAGCCTCTGTGGGCCCTGCAAAGTAAATGCTGTTGCTTCCTTCTCTCCTTTGGAGCAAATTAGGAATTCTATTAATTTGCATAAAATGATATTTTTTTAAAAAGGTTTTGGCTCACCGTCCAAAAAGTACTTTACAGATTCAGGCTTTTCCTCCTAATATTTATTTTATATTGTCTGAAAATTCTTATACTTGAATATATTGATATAAGTCACATATCATCTACAATGAAATATATGCCTTTATACTGTGAATAATTCTTCCCTTCCCATGTTTAAAAATGTATTCTTTGAGATGGAGAGATGGCTTAGCAGTTAAGGCACATGCCTGTGAAGTCTAATGACCCAGGTTCAATTCTTCAGATGCCACGTAAGCCAGACACACAATGGTGGCACATACATCCAGAGTTTGTTTGCAGTGGCTAGAGGCCCTGGTGTGCCCATTCTTTCTCTCCCTCTCTCTGTCTCTAATAAATAAATAAAAAATAAAATCTTTTTAAAAAATGCATTCTTCATCATTTTCCAAACAATTTTATTCTTTGTAACCTTTTCTAATTACTTAATAAAAGGTCCTGACTATTTTTTTTAGAAGAAACAAATGTTGTACCTTATTCTTTCCACTTTTTCAGAAACTTACTTTTATATATCTTTTCTTTTTTAAATATTTTATTTATTTACCTGAGAGAGAGAAAGAGAATGGGCACACCAGGGCCTCTAGCCACTACAAACAAACTCCAGATGCATGTGCCACCATGTACATCTGGCTTATGTGGGTACTGGAGAATTGAATCTAGGTCCTTAGACTTCACAGGCAACCACCTTAACTGCTAAGCAATCCTTCCACCCCATATCTTTTCTTTAAAAGGAGAAAGAACACTCTTCTAAGTACCACAAGGATCAGGTTCATCTGCTTCCTGCTTAAGAATATGTAGAGATTAATATTAGTGGATGGCTAGGATTTTTAAGAGCAAGCTATTCAAAAAGGCTTTGATCTGAGTAGTCAGTCATCCCTGAATATAGAAGTAAGCCATGCTAGTACTGCACACATGTTCACATTGTCTTATTTATTCTTAATGAAATGATGTAGGTATTGGCTAACGTACTTCCATCTTATGACATTTTTTGTAGAGTTTGTCCGTGACATATGTAGTCATGCTTTTCATACTTTTTTATGAATGAATACTAAACTCATTTTAGTGGTATTAAAATACTACTTAAAAAGTGTACATGCATATGTTCAAAATATATAATACTCTAATATTTCCATGTAGAAAAAAACCACAAATTGTTTTTTACAATCAACATTTTTAGTATGCTACGATCTTCCCTTTCTTGTGTCATGTATAAATGATCATTTTAAATCATCTAGTCAATAACTGACCCCCATTTTTCTTTGTTTGTTTTTTGTTTTTGTTTTCTAAGGTAGGTTCTTGCTATAGCCTAACCTGACCTGGAATTTCCTATGTAGTCTCAGGCTGGCCTCACACTCTCAGAAATCTTCCTACCTCTGCCTCCCAAGTGCTGGGATTAAAGGCGTGTACACCACCATGCCTAAACAACCCACATTTTTATTGTTTTACTGATCTTTCAATATCTGTTGTTTTATGTTTAATCTTTGACAGTTTTCTACACTGTTTGTGTGTACATACATGCTGACTGTCTTGACTAGTAAAGATAAGATTCCTCAAACATAAGTCACAAGTATTTCCTCTCCCCAAATTACCAAGATAGAAAAGCAAGTTCAGGGCAGAAACAATTCAGGCACATTAGGGTTCCTGTAGGGTCTGAGGCATGGAATACATTGATGATTAACATGAGTGTGTTGAGAGAATGACATTTTTTAAATTTATTTTTGATATTTTCATATATATATATATATAAGGTAGGGTCTCACTCTAGCACAGGCTGACCTGGAATTCACTCTGTATTCTCAGGCTGGCCTCAAACTCATGGCGATCCTCCTACCTCTGCCTCTCAAGTGCTAGAATTAAAGGTGTGCACCACCACACCTGGCATACATGTATATTTTGATCATATCTATCTGTCTATCTATCTATCTGTCTGTCTATCTATCTATCTATCTATCTATCTATCTATCTATCTATCTATCTATCTATCTATCTTACCCTGCATTGTCCTCTTCCATCCTTGTTAGTCTTTTTGTTCTTATTTCTTACCAGTGCCTATACCATGGAAGAGAATAATTTCTCTTCCCCCTGAAACCTTTAACTGTCATTAGCTCATTAGACAGTGGACTGGCCTCAACCTCCCCCTTCTTTATATGACAGAATGCTGTCTGCCCTCATCACATGCAGGTCTTATGCAGGCAAGCATAGCTAGTCAGAATCCATGAGTGCAATAGTCTTGTAATGTCTGGGAGCTATAGTTCTTCCTTGTTCATCCCCATCCTCTAGCTGTTATATTCTTTCTGTCTCATTTGAGATGTGCTCTGAGCCCTGAAAGAGATGCTATATATGTTCCATGAAGGATCTAGCACTTATCAGTCACTTATGTTCAGTGCTTAAGTAGTCATGATTCTCTACATAAACCAGAGAGGAGCATAGGTTTGAGAGAAGGAAGTAGTCTTATAAATAAGTACTAGAAACCCAAGAACACCTGTCTACTATTTCAGTAGTGCATCCTGAGCTTTTACCATGGCCAAATTAATAGATGGCAATTTTAATACTTAATGGAGAGAGACTGGAGGAATTCCCATTAAGATCAGGAACAAGACAGGGTTGTCCTCTCTCACCTCTGCTTTTCAATATAGTACTGGAGGTCCTCGCTCAAGCAATAAGGCAAGAGAAGGAAATAAAAGGGATACAATTTGGAAAGGAAGAAGTTAGCTCCATTCGCTGATGACATGATTGTAAGAGATGCAAGAGACTCCATCTCAAAACTCCTGAAGGTGATTAACTCCTATAGCAAAGTAGCAGGATACAAAACCAATGCACAAAAAATTTTAATTTATTTTTGCCAGACAATGCTATACTTAGTGGCTCCAGCTTCTTTATTATATATAAAGAATTTTAAGGCCAAGTCTTAGAAAAAGATAGGGAAAAAAACTGAACATTACATTTTTATTCATTCTCATATTAGAGTCTGAAACAATTGACCACACTTCCATTGCACATAAAAACAATTCTATGCTCCATGCAAATTACACAAAGTGCAGCATGCATATAGTGAAGAGGTACTATGATTCAAAAATTTGCAATAGAACTGGAGAGATGGGTTAGTGGTTAAACACGTGCCTGTAAAGCCTAAGGACACATGATTCACTGTCCAGGACCCATGTAAGCAAAGCATACAAAGTGGCACAAACACATAAAATTGCACATGTGTACAAGGTGTGGCATGCATCTGGAGTTAAATTGCAGTGGCTGGAGGCCCTGGTGCACCAATTCTCTCTCACTCTTGTTCTCTCACATAAAAAGGCCAGTCTGTTGGCCTTTCCTCAAAAATATTCAAAAAATTTTGAAGTAAACTGGAGAGGAGTTTAGCAGGGTTAATAGTAGAGTGCTTGCCTAGGGTGTGAGCAGGCTTGTATTTGATCCTAAGCAATGTAAAAAATAAAATCAACCAACCCAGAAATATGTATTTAAAATAAAGAGTATATTTTGGGAAAATAGAAGACATAAACTATAATGTGTGTTCTTCTTCTTTCTTCTTTTTTTATTTTTTAACTTTTTAAATAAATACTTGCTATATTCATATCTTAAAACATAAATCAACTGTTCAAAGGCAACAATTAGATTTACAAAACATTTAACTTCCTAAGAAAAAATTATTTATTCATTATACAGCAGTTAAGAATAAACCTGCTTTAAGATTCCAAACTTGACAAACATGTGATAAGTTTTATAAAGTACCCAACCAAGATATAACTTTACATATAACAGAGACTTATTCCCTAACCTGAAGCTATTTATCATAAAACTTTCTCATTGTTATTCACTCACTTCCACCTCCAAAATAATCCCTGACAATAAAATAGTGGTTCTCGACTAGGGGTGACTTTGTCCACTAGGGGACATTTGATAATGTTTCAGTTGTGCTTGTCTTAGCAGAAAGGGGTGCTAAATGACATTTAATATGTAGAGGGCAGGCACTATCAAACATTCAATTCAGAGGATGACCCCACAACAAAGCATCCAGACCAAATGCTGACAGAGACAAATGTTTTAACTTATGTAGAGGACCAATCCCATCTTATGAGTAACATCTCTTCCACTTAGAGTTGGCTGCTAAATGGCAAATAGAATTTAAAATTCAACTAATTATCATTACCAAAAGTAACAGTTAAATAAATACTTGCTTGTTAAATTTATGTAGCAAAATGATTCCCAGTATAGTCAAGTACCAAAACAACTTAGAATGAAAGAAAGTAGGGAATATAGTTGGTCCACATCTAATAGTTAAGTCAACATATATTGAAAATATTTTAAAACATTTTTTGCAACTGTACTGTATACATGTGTATACTTTTTCTTGCCCCTCTCTCCTAAACAGCACAGGATAACAACTATTCACACTGTATTAGGTATTATAAGTACTCTAGAAAATATAGGAAGTGTAAAGGAGGATGTGTGAAGTTATATGCAAATACTGTCATAGTATAGAAGAAATTGGAGCATCCAGATTTTTTTTTTTGTTTGTTATGAAGGAACTCCTGAAATCAGTCACGTATGAAGACTGAAGGATGCTGACTGGATACCACTTACTCTCCTTTGAACCTGCTCTGCCTTTTCCCTTCTTTCTTAGGATAGCTGCAGGCACGAAGGGCATTCAACATCCCGTGGCTTCAGGCCTTCTAGACAACCACACTATCACTGAGCTACCTATGTAGCCCTGCTCTACCAGTTTAATTGGAGAATGAGGACTGTTTTGAAGTAGCTATGTAAACTGTTTCCTTTGCTTATTTTTCTAGGCTATAATAAAATTGAATAATATATAAAGTACCTAGAAATTGGTAAAATGTTCTGAAAATGTCAAAATGTAAATAGTTTTACTTATTTCTTCAAGTTTGTCATGCCCATTAATTTTCTACTGATTAAATTGTTTTATTTGCTGTATCCATTTTACAATAGCCCTTCAAATGTTTTACAAACAGCAGAGCACATATAAGAGTTAATACAAAATTATAAGCCAGTTGTTTTTTTTTTTTTATAATCCACACAAATTCTCATTGAAAAGTATCTGTATCATAAGAGGGACCCCAATATAAAACAAACAAAAAAAATCCCACTCTTATTAGGTAAAGAAATTTATCAGTAATCATTCCCTTATGCATTCACATCCTATGTTTTTTCTAATGACCAACAAACTGATTTAAATGGTTAAAGTTATCCCACCATTTAAAGATAAAAGTATCTACAGTAATTTTAAACCACGAACGTAACTTAATTTCACCACTGGCTGCTTTTTTCATAATTTCTTTCAGTTCTTCCTTTGACACATAGAAATAGCTTTTGATCTCATTGGAATCTGGATACAAGATTACATTCTTCCTCAAAAATAAGATATAATCAATTTCCTGTCACCCCAGATGCCATCTTATTGTGCCATATAGTAAATTTGCATTAAATCCTTCATTTCACCTGGATGAACTTCTTCCAAGGTTATTCCCAGTTTAACTTTCAAATACCTCTGTGCTGCTCAACTTATACCAATGCCATTATTTTCTTCAAGATGGCCTGGATTACTTAATGGATGACTACAGCAACTGTTGGTAAAACAACCTGGAAAGGTAATTTTAGCATCTGATCTCTGCTGTGCCAAAAGCTTATTTTCATTGTTCAGTAAAAAGATGCTAAAAGCTCAATGTAATAATCCTTTGTCAATGTTTTCATTTAGGTAACAATTCTTCTTGGTGCCAGCCACAATTTCATTGTCATTTTCATCAATAAGAATACACATCTCTGCCAGAAGTTGAACTTGTTGCTCATTGATATGGTTGGTATTTATTTCAGGCATTGTGACAAAATGTCTGATCTGTCCTAGAATGCTGCATGTCTGGCGCAAAACACTGTTTTCTTTTGATGATAACAATGTTCTGCTAAAAAAAAAAAAACATAAAGCTCTATTTAAATCACCTAGTTTTATATTTTGTTTGTCATATATGATGAAACAAAAAGATCTAGGAAGTGTAAGTCATTCTCTGATGCATTGGGTTTGGTCTACATGATTACTCTGCAAAGTTTCCTGCAACTGTCCTGAATATTATAATAAGTAATTAAAAGAAAGTATAAAAACCCAAGTTAATTTTTTTTTTTTTTTTGGTTTTTCAAGGTAGGGTCTCACTCTGGCCCAGGCTGACCTGGAATTCACTATGCAGTCTCAGGGTGGCCTTGAACTGATGGCAATCCTCCTACCTCTGCCTCCCAAGTGCTAGGATTAAAGATGTGCACCACCACGCCCAGCACCCAAGTTAATTTATAAAATATTTTTTCCTTGTAACTTCACCTTTTTCTTCTGGTCTCTTTCCATAGCACTGTGGCCCAGGTCTCAGAAGTGTTCCAGTTACACATGGCAACCTGTCTGCATGAGACATGACATGAGCACTGTCTCTCATTCATACCATAGGATGTGGTGTATGCTTTAAGGGAGTTGGATCATCTCATTCTTCAGAATGTCATGTACATCTTCCCAACTTTGATATGTGTCAAGATCCTTTGTCCAGCACAACCTGGAAACTCTCTGCATTAGTAAGTGCCATGACATGGTGGGTAAGAAAAATTTACTAAGGTCAAACAAAGACAAATAAATGAAATATACTGAAACAAAATACAAAGAGACAGTGAGTGAGTTTCCAAACAAAGGATTGCACCACTTTTATCACATAAAGGGAAAGTTATTTAGTGTTAACTCATGGGCCATATGTGCAGTCTCCATGTATGGATGGATAGATATTTCAAAATCTTATTAAGTAATAAATTTTCAGTGCAAGCTGTTTTTCTTGAGCCTTTGCTTATGGATTGAACACCATGGATCATTAGGAATTAGACTCCAAATTTTTATGTATGATATCATAATTCTCTGCAGTCATACTCTATGTAGTCATGATCTGGTTTAGTGTGGAGAATTTCTTTTATTTTTGCCTTTTGTGTGTAAAGATCATCAAGGTCAAGTCATTGATAATAGATGAAGATCTGTTTTCTGAAGGAGTTTTAGAGTTGAGTGGGACAATCAAGGGAGTCTAGGTTTGTATTACTCACTTGCCATAGGGACCACAAAGTATAAAAGACTTGAGTGTCATTGTAGAGAGTATATATAGGGGTTATTGTGAATGATCAAAGGCCACACTGTGCCTTGGATCAACAGGTAGTGATGGCTGATATCTCAGAAATAATCTGGAGCTTAATGACCTGTAGTCTGGAAGATATCAATATGACATAAATAAGCAAGGGCCAGTGAGGTGGATGAAGAGTCCAGTGGCTAGACTCAAGAGTGGTAGTAATATGGAAAGCCAGCTCCATGTCTCTTACATAAAATCCATTTCTCAGAGGCTTTCCCTCCCCTTTGAATCAGATGTCTACCTTCTTAGCTTTTCAACTCATCCCATTCTATCCCTGTTTGATGGTCATAGTTATGACATTCTTTTACCAAGGTCAACAGGTAATACCTTGGGGCAGCTTATTGGATTGAGAGATCAAAAAAAAGGGGGCAATGGAGGGCTTTGTTTTTAGGAGATACTTGGATGTTAACAGCAATGAAAATAAGGTAGCACCTGCTGGCCTAGTTAGCCAGAAGACAATAGGAGGCATGAGTTCTATATTGTTGTAGTTATCTTTCATTGCTGGGACAAAGAACCCAACCAAAAGCTTCTGATAGGAGGAAAGGATTCATTTGGCGTACAAACTTTAGGGAAAACTTCATAATGGAAGAGGAAAGTGTGGTATAAGCATAGGCTTAACATCACCTCCTTGCCACAGAAGGTGAAGAATACCAGAATGAGACTGACCTGAATTTTATTAAGGGGAAGCTGGCTATCATGCCTCTAAGCCCACCTCCAACAACACACCTCCTCCATCAAGTCTCCACATCCCAAATTGCCATAATCTGTGAATCAAGCATACAAAACACATAGGTTTGTAAGGGATAACTGACTCAAACCACCACCAAAAGGATGAAGGCTCCTGAGGAGTTAAGGTACAAGAGAAACTCCAGGGCTTGAGAAATGGCTTAGCAGTTAAACGCTTGCCTATGAAGCCTGAGGACCCTGATTCGAGGCTCGATTCCCCAGGGCCCACATTAGCCAGCTGCACAAGGGGGCGCACACATCTGGAGTTCGTTTGTGGTGGCTGGAGGCCCTGGCGCGCCCATTCTCTGTCTCTATCTGCCTCTTTCTCTCCCTCTCTGTCACTCTTAAATAAATAAAAATGAACAAAAAAATTTAAAAAAATAAAAAAAGAGGAACTCCAGGTAGAAAAATAAGTGGTTAGTTATTCCAAAAAAGTAAGGTATTTGAGATATGAAAATAGCTAATAGCCATGAACGGGTCAAAAATGAATTGAAGCTTAGGACTGTGGAATTTATGTACCAAGGCTGTTAATTTTCCTAATATAGGTAGAACTTTTGTTGGGTTTATTAAAATAAAATGTTGGTCATCAGAGAGGGAGGGGATTTAAATTCTTTTGAAAAGAGGCATAATCTTGCCAATAATATAAATGCAAATTCATTTCTCTTTCTTACATCTCCTTACTTACCAGTTGTGGGTACAGTCTTATCAAATATAATCCTCTTAATCCAGGATCCCTTATGCTAATACCATTGGCCACAGGAAAAAATGTTTATTCTTATGGTTACTCTTTCCTCATGTATCTTTACCTCTATGGTAGATAAAACAGAAATAATCTCTTTCTCTCTTTCCTTTTCTTTCCTTCCCTTCTTTCCTCCACCACCAATTCCAAGACAACCTACAAATGACATGGCATATACACATGATATGCCTGATAAAACTCCAGATAAAAACTCTTAATTCAATTAACTAGGATGCCAACTTACTGAAATCTATCTCCTTAATAATAAGAGGTCAGACTTGATGCTGGGTTTGTTCTAGTAGTGAATGATGGCCTTTAATAGTTTCTTCCACTAATATAACATGCCAGTATAGGAAATGACACTCTGTATCTATCAGAAGTCCAGTCTTGAAGATTGTTCTAATATAGAGAGGAGTGATGCAGAATATTAAAAGTACAGGTGTTGCTAAGTGGTTAAAGTTATTTGCTGGCAAACCCTAATGGCCTGCATTCAGTTCCCCAGTACCCATGTAAAAAGTCAGAAGCACAAAGTGGTATATGCATTGGGAGTTCATTTGTAGTTACAAAAGACCCTGGTGTACCCATTCTCAATCTCTCTCCACTTTCTCTCCTAGCTCATATTTCTCTATCTTTCTCTTAATTATAAACAATTAAAAAATAAAGGCCAGTTAGGGGCAAAGTAACCTAAGAATTCTGTGTTTCATGTATGAGTTATGTAAGAGATCATTTAGGAGTTATATTAGCCCTTTGGGATTTTCCAAAATTTTACAATACATACTGGTGTGAGATTAATATTAATTTTAGAAGGCATCATTTATATCCTGAGTGGTATTTTAAATGAAAGTCCAGCGATTATTAATATTAGTCACCAGGGTAGCCTGAAGCAAGGAATAATGTATTTCATGGAGAAAATTGTGATGTCTGAGCCTCTCCCTGTTTTAGTGAGGAATGATTTTATTCTTCAAGTGAAGGTATCTACTAGTACTATTAGATACTTGAAACCTATGCATGGAAGTGGTGTGTAAAACCTATCTACCAGTTTTCCCTGTCATAGTACAGATAGATGAATTATATAGCAAGATGGGGTTTGAAGGAACCCTTAGATTTTGCCTAACAAGTAGTATAAGCTTTAGAAATAGCTTCACCATCTGGGGAATTCTTGGTCCCATCAAGAAAGAGGCTTATAACAGTTGGAAGGCTTTGGCCCCAAAATATGTGGCTTGATGAAAATTTTTCAGGATCCTCCAGTGGTAGGATTCAGTGAATAATAGTTTATTCTGTAGCCTTTATAACCATTTGTGGTTGTTTGAATAAGAATGTATGTCCCCTAAAGCCTAAAAAATTAATTAATGTATTTATTTTCTTTTTTTTTTTTCAAAAGTTGTAGCCTTATATCCCCTTCCTTAAGTCCCACTTTCCCTGAAGACTCTCCTCAGTAAGGTTATTGGTGTTCACTACTGGGTAAATAAGGTCTCAGTCAGTTTGGGGGAGGGGCTGTGCCTTACGATATTTTTACCTACCCTGTGGCTCTTACAATCTTACTGACCCTCATCTACAATGTTCCATGAGCCTTGGCAGGTCTGCTATCAGTCTAGATTAATACTGAGTCCTCTGCAGGCTCTGTGTTTCTGATTCAGTGTGCTTTTATCAACCACAGTGCCTGTTACTTTTTGCTGGAACTGGTTGTCAGTCTAGCAGCGGGAGCAATAGTGGTGTACCACTTCCTCTATAATTTCTCTTGTGTTCCAGAAGAGGTGGTAGTGGTGGCACATCTTATGGTAGGCAATTGGCTATATGTTTTGGGGAGTGTTGAGGTAGGGTCTCACTCTGGTCCAGGCTGACCTGGAATTAACCATGTAGTCTCAGGGTGGCCTTGAACTCATGCTGATCCTCCTACCTCTGCCTCCTGAGTGCTGTGATTAAAGGTATGTGCCACCATGCCTGACCCAGCTGGCTATCTTTTCTTGTTGTGTTGATGGGTCTTGAGTCTTCTGAGATTTCCCTGGCATCTATAAAATAAAACAGATTCTCCAACCAAGATTGAGAATTACATGGAGTAAAGATATATGCATATTTATTTGAGAGTTTTTGGTATGTAAGCCCACTCTTATTCAGCAAACCTACTGTTCTCTGGAACAGATGTCTCTTTGGAATCTATGAGTTTCCTGGCCATGGGATTCTGACTTGGTTTCTTGTACCAGATATGAGTTCTCCCCCACTTATCAGGTCTCATGTCCAATCATAAAACAGTTGGTTGACCATGAAGGCTGTGTGTCACTATTGTATGAGTTTGTACTTCTTGCTGAGCTGGCTGATTTTGTAAATTACAGGGTCCCCTGCTTATTCATGCTGTCAGTAGCTATTGTCCCTCAGCCACTCCCATAGCATTTTCCAACACTTACAAGGGCTAGCCTGGAGGGAACTGGTTTTCTTATCACTTCTAGGGTGGTATTCCAATATCCTTTGACTTCAGCCTGAGGTATCTTCAGTAATAAGGTCTTACCTTTTAGCTCTGTAAAGTAATCAAGTGTCATAGCAAATGCCTGTATTGTTTGAGGAATCTCACTGGTCTCCCAGAACCAGGGATTTTTGGTTAAGTTTAAGAAGGCTGCTGGATCAGGTGTCAGTGGTGGTAGATCTTTTAGTGCAGCCCTACTGGGTGTGTAAAGAGTCAGTTTGAGCTCTGTTTGTGTTTGTTAGATGTTGGTGCTAGTTGTTGCTGACAATTGTATTTCTCTCTGCTGTGTGTGTTGAAGTGAATCAGTTTCCTCCACCATTGATATGTTTACATCTGTAAGTCGGAAATATACCCTTTCCTCCAATAAGCTGCTTCCGGTTGGATGTTTGTCCCAGCAATGAATAAGTAACTGAAATACCATCAAAGTAGAATGATAACAAACCCTGATATACATAAGACTTTTGAGTTTCTGGGGAGTGTTCTGTGGGCCCGGGAAAGTAACATTAGGAACTAAGGCAGAAGAGTAGAGTATCTAAACTGCCTGATTAGCTTATTGATATGCTTGGTTATAGCCCCAAGAAATGTTGGAATGATATTTATTATGGTTTTTGCTAAGTAAAACAGCCACTGGGAGTAGAGACCAGGTGGCTCCTACTATAGCCAAAATTTTATCTATGTTTAATCAGGGTACTTCAGGCAGTGAGGGAGCCCCTCCTTCAGATGGCTATGTGTCATATGAAAAGTATAGGATTAATCTGAATAATTGCAAAATCTTATTCCTACATTAAGATGAACAATCCTAATCACAGCAAGTAGTGGTGATATTTGGGATGATGTGGAATGACCTGGAAGGGCCTCATAGTTTATGATTTTTATAAAATGTACTATTGCACAGTCCAAGAATCTACGTCATATCGCCTTTAAACAGCTAAGATCTGTAAATAAGGTGTCCTTAGTAAGAAAATGTAGAATCTTATAAGCTTACTGCATCTCTGTGGGTATGGCCAGTTGTTTTTGAACATGAATGTTGTATAGAGATATCAGGGATAGGAAGTGGGAGTGTGGTAGCAGGATTTTATTTGATGAGGTTTTAATTTGATGAGATCCCTGATGAGGTAACTTTTTTTTTTTTTTACTTATTTTATGTTTTAAATTTGTTTATTTGAGGAGAAAGAGAATATAGGTAAGTCCTCTAGCCACTGTAAACAAACTCCAGATACATGTGTCACTTTGTACATCTGGGTTTACATGAGTATTGGGAAATCAAGTTCAGGCTAGCTGGCTTTGTATGCAAGTACTGTTAACCACTCAGTTATTTACCTAGCCTTAATTAACTTGCCTTTTAACAATCCTACAGATACAGTTCTATTTGGCTCACTAAACAACAGCATCAAATAGCACCTCTTGAAGCTGGAGAGATTACTCAGTGGTTAAGGCCAAGCCAAAGGATCCAGGTTTAATTCTCTAGTATGCACATAAAGCCAGAAGCACAAAATGGTGCAGGTGTCTGGAATTTGCAGTGGATAAAGGCCATGGCATGTTCTCTCTCTCTCTCTCTCTCTCTCTCTCTCTCTCTCTCTCTCTCTCTCTCTCTCTCACACACACACACACACACACACACACACAAACACACACACACACTGCCTTTCTTTTCTCTCTCAAATAAATAAATAAACAATTTAAAAATAGCACTTCTTCATGCCCAGTTTCTTCAGTTATGTCTGTCATTCCTCTGTTGTTTTCCATGGGACCTCATCTGCTAGCTTGTTTGAACCAATCCTGCAGGAAGTGATTTCCCTCATATTGCTTCAGATTATGCATATTTTTGAAGTAGGCTGTGGGTGCAGTTCCAATCTGCTGAACTGAATATTTACATAGAGAATGACAAAGAAATGCTGTCTCTAAGCCAAGCTGAGGCAATTAAAATGCCAGTAGGAGAGTGAGTGGATGTATGCAACAAGCTTTATTGTATGGCAACAACCATAATTATAACAAAGACACAAACAATCTGGCAGGCTTAATTACAAGGAACAACAGTAGCTGATGAGGGCTGAATTCAAAGGGTTTAAGTATGTTGGGTCTGTCTCTATCCATAACTGAGAGTGTCCTAGACTGAATGATTGTTTATTGAAAGTTTAGTAGTAACCCGAGATCTGTTGTGTTGAGGAAGGAACAGGGCAGGCTGATAACAGAAGCAGTGTTTAACTGTCTTGACTGACCACAGTGTTTGTGGATGAACTCCCACACTGGGTACTCTTAGATCCCCTATTCCCAGTCACCCAAGTATTTTCTCAGTCTCCAAGATAGCCATGCATTTGAGTAAAGTTTATTTACTATATAATTCCCAGAAGCAAGAGATTTCGCCCTAATTCCCTCTTTCATAATTTGGCCCAACTTCTGTTGGGGATTGGGTCGGCAAGAAGCCACAACCAGATCACTTGCACAGAGACCATGTGGAAGTGACCTACTCTGCATACAGTCTTATCCACTTGTTCGTATAGCCAACCATCTAGGAACTGCACAGATTGCTTAATAGTTAGACACACTTGTTCTGGTTTTAGAGGAAGGGGGAGGAAGTGGGTTAAGCCCTTTTGTTATCTTGGGTTAGAGTATTGTCATCTACCTGAGGATTTTCTTCCCTGTCTGCCTAGCCAAGGAAACTGTCTAACTCCTATAGTATTTTACCTTCACCCCAATCAGGGGCCACACTAATTGCTGTTAGGGAAATAGGTGGAGTGAAGAAAGTTTCTAACTGCTTCATTCTGAAAGAGGGTAATGTTAGTTCACAGTAGTCAGAGTTGTTCTGGAGAGTGGGCCATCTAAGAACCTATACTCTGGCCTTGTAGTCAACTTATAGGTTGTTGTATAAATCCTTATATTTTTTCCCATTTGGAGCTATAGCTGAAACAAATACAAGGAAGTGTTAGTAAAACCTTATTAAAAGATTGAAGCTCATTTCAAGTATGGAAGGTTTAATGTTGTGAGTTGAGGATGGTGTGCAGCCTTGTTAGTGGTGGCAAGTGATCAACTTCTTTTTTGTTTTTTAATAATAAGCATCCCTTTATTTGCTGACTGCCATTACAAAACCCGATTACATTAGCAACAAAAAAGTGTTTTCTTGAGTTGATGTCAGAGGCAGTGACTTCCCAAATGTAAAACAGTGTACAACATCAATATTAAAATGTTAAATTTTATGTTGACTTGGCCATTTTGATCTTCTGAACAATTTATTTGAGCAAAATAAGGTAAAGGATTACATTAATTTTATCTTCAGGAACATAAAGGTCTAATTATTCAAACAGTTTTATTATAAAACTAAACTCTGAAGGTGTCTACAGAGTTGGCTTTTTATTTCTTTTTCTCTCTTTAAATCAGTAGTCTAACAAGGATTAGAAAAGATAAAACTCTATTCAGTGTTTCTGACAAAGTAGAAAGGGTGAAAACGTAAATAAGGCTTTAATTTGGCAAAATATAATACAATGCCTTTTGTTATCCTCAAATGAACAGTTTCCCATTACTTTATTCCAAAATCTGGTAGTGTTACTTCTCCTTTGTGAGTTGTTGGTTTACTTTCTGAAGCAACTGCTGTAACTGTATTGAGGTCTGATTGAGACTTACTGACATTGTCTCCTTCTCAGAAGACTCCATTTCTGAGGAAACATCACTATTCTCAATTACAGTAGTGTCTCCAGTAGCTTTTACTAAATTTTTTTTTTTTTTTTTAAATTTTGAGAGCGACAGACACAGAGAGAAAGACAGATAGAGGGAGAGAGAGAATGGGCATGCCAGGGCTTCCAGCCTCTGCAAACGAACTCCAGACACGTGCGCCCCCTTGTGCATCTGGCTAACGTGGGACCTGGGGAACTGAGCCTCGAACCGGGGTCCTTAGGCTTCACAGGCAAGCGCTTAACCACTAAGCCATCTCTCCAGCCCTTTACTTTTTTAGATGAATAAGTTCCAGTGACTTTTGTGCCTTACACAAATCACCAGCTACCTTCTGTCTTTTACTTTGTTTACTTTTAAGTTTTTTGAGTGTCTCCTTTAACTCTGTCTTCAACCCTCTGACTTCTGTTACATAAGTAGATCGTTCAATTTCTGCCTTCTCTAGTTCCATTTCCAGATGCTCTCGTTCTCTTATCAAATTTTCAGTATCCTTATTTTCTCTTATTAATTGTTCTAGCTCTTGTTCTGAAGATGTAAGGGAGGACTGCATCTGTTTAATAGTCTTTTGTGTTTCATCAATCTTAATTTTCCATTTATTTTCTTCTTGCTCCACACTTCTCTTCAGCTTCCATAAAATCCCTTCTGTTTCTACAAGGACAGGTTTGTATTTTTCACATTATAGCTGTAGTAGTGTGTACATTTCATCAGCTTCTTTCAACTTGTACTCTAGGACCTTAACCTCCTCTGAACCTGAAATTCCAGCGGCACTTTCTTTTGCCTTCTTTTCAAATCTAAACAACCGTTCACTGTAACTCAAATTAGAAGGGACAGATACCCCCAGAGACAATCCTTTGAGGACTTTTTTAGCCTCCCATTCAACAGTTTCCACATGCTGTTGTCTTTCACTGTTAGTAACTCCTCATGGGTAGGGAAACATGATTCCTGTTGGTAGTTCTGCTTAAGTTGTTCAATGTGGAATTTAATCAATTTATTTTCATCTTGTACCTCCTGTAGTAGCTTGGTTTGGCTAGAAAGATCACTCTCTTTCTCTCTTAGCACACCTTCTATTCTCTTCATTTTATTTTCTTTTTCTTTCAGCACAATTTCAAGTTCTTCAAATCGTGCTGTAGAACATGCCTCTTGCAAGTTATGTTGTGCTACTTCTTGAACATGTGCCTTTAAAGATTTATTTCCTTCTCAAAGATCCTGTATCCATTTCTCTTTATCAGCTAGGTCTTTCTCCTTCTAAACCAGCCTTCATAGTATTCATCTGTTCCTCCTTTCCTTTTAATAAGTTCTGAAGCTCCTGAACTTGAGAAGTAGCAGATAACTGTTGAACCTTTTCAAGCTGGACATTTCCTATTTCTTCTTTTAGAGCCTCTATTTCCTATTTCAAAGCCTGAACAGTTTTCTCCTTATTAGAAACTTTGAGAAGTTCAACTTCTAGAAGTTCTTCCATAGACTTAATCGTTCCATCTTTCTCATGAATCACTCTCCTAAGTTCTTCAACTAGAAATGCAAAAAAACCTGATCATTTTGCTTGGCTTTCAAGTCTTGAATTTCTTTTGTCAAGGCTGAATTTTCTGTTCTTATGAAATTCAGTTCCCCCTCTTTAGTGGCCACCTGAATAAGTCCAATTTCAAGTAATTCTTCTACAGTCTTTAACTTTCCATCCTTTTCTTGAATCCATTTGTCCATTTGTTCCATAACATCTTTATTAGGCTGTTCAGAAACAAGAGTCTGTAGCTTCTGAACTTCTAACTTTAATGCTTTGTTTTGGTCATTCAGAATCTTAAATTCTTCCATTTTATTAGAAATTTCACATTGCCGCTGCTCTTCAAGCAACCTTATTTTATCATCCTTAGCATGAACACTTTTTTGTATCTTCTCCATTTCATGTGCTGCAGCAGCATGCTCATTTGTCAGGGCCTACAATTTTGTACTTCAGCTTTTAATAAGAAATTCATATTCTGTATATCCTTAAGTTCCTCCTCTTTACTTGTTAAGTGATCATGCTCAGTCTGTTTTATCTGCTTGTCCTTTTCTGCAATCACTTTATGAAATTCTTCTGCTAGAACTGAAGTGGAGGTCTGAACTGCTATCTGGGAATGGAATTGTTGAACTTGAGCTTTCAAAGCCTCATTCTGTTCCAAAATATCCTGAACCTGCATCTGTAGCGACTCTTCTTTGCTGGCCCTCTTGGGCTCTGACTCCATGAACTGCATCAGTCTCTGCTCCTGCTGCTGCTTTGACACCAGGGTGTCTGTAAGCTTGCTGTGCAGGTTCTGTACTTCATTTTCTTTAGCCACAAATTTACTCTGTAAATCTTGCTGTGCAGCTTCATGTTCTGCTGTTCTTTTCTGGATGTAACTCTGAACTTCTTCCCACCTCCTCTCAGCTTCTTGAAGCTGGACCTTCAGCTGTGAAACTGCTTGCTCAGCATTCTTCTTCTGGACTTCCTCTTGCTGTAACTTTCCTGTTTTCTCATTCAGCTCACTCACCAACCTACCATAATCCTGGCGTAGTTTATTTAGTTCTGCAGACTGCTTGCTTTCCAGCTGGTTTGTAGTGTTGCTGACAGCATCTCTCAGAATACCATTTTCCTGCTTCAAGTTAGCTATCTCTGCTTCCATCTGCTCCCAAACCTGCTGGAACTTCATCTGCATCTGTTGGGTCTCTTGATAACTGACATGCATTTTGTTCTGAAATACATTATGTTCCTTTTCTAATGTTCCAATCCGATCTTTCATCCTTGCTATAACTACACTGCTTCATTCTTTCTCTGCCAGCATCTCCTGGGTTAAAAGCGTACAGCGCTCCTTTGTAGCAGCAGCATCTTCCTTGACAGCAGGCAGCAACTGCTCCTTTTCCTCAAGCTGATACAGAAGTGCAGTCAACTCTCCTTTACTCGACTTTTTCAAAGCATCTTGTATCACGCCAGACTTCTCCTTCAGCAGGTCTACAACACAAAGTGCCTTCTCTTCAAAAAACAACATTGTCTTCAAGGACAGAAGGAAATCTTTAAGTTTCACTTCAGCATTTTCTTTGTCAGTTTCAATCTTCAGTTTTTTGGCCCCAGATTTCTGCATCCCTTCTACTTGGTCAGGTTTAATCAGATCAATAATTTCTCTCTTATTTGAGTTAGCATTATCCATTAAAGGAATATAAGTAGTGGCATGAATAAGGGATTCACCTACCAAGACATTTTCTGTCTTCTGCTTCTTTGATGAAACTTTCTTCTTTCCTGAGATACCATCTTGCTTAGTCTCTTGATAAAAGGATAATACTTCTTGCTTTTTTGAAGGTATAATGAGAGTTTCCACTTTTTTATCCTGGTCATCAGTTCAATTTTTAGACTTCTTCTGCCATGGTTTCTTCTTTGAGGCAGCTGCTTCAGAAGAGGGTGGGGTGGGCTGTTTTGTAACTAGGACAGGTTCTATGGTTTTGGCAGGAACCTTTAATATATCACTTTCTTTGATGGCCTGCTCTTCATATAAAGGCTTCCGTTTCTTTTCCTTATTTTTTCTTTCTCTAATACTACTTGAAGTTTCAATCTCATTCAGTGGAACAGGTACAACTTGCTCATCTTCTATGGCCAAAGGATCATATAATTTAAAGTCTTGAGGCATATTCTCAGAATCTGATTCATGGAGGTTCTAATTTTGGATTTCTTTCTTTTTATTCTTTTTCTTTTCTGCCTTCTTTTTATCTATTTTTTGTAGGAATAAGTTTTTGTTCTCTTTTTTGTTTTGCAAGAACTTCATCATATAATGTTTCTTTCATGAAAAGCCAGAAGAGGAAAATTACTGTAATAAACACTGAAGGAATAAGGACAATAAAATATGTTGACGTAAAACTCCATGGTGCTTTCTTAACATTAAACTATAAAACCCTGTGAAGCCCAAGGAGGAAAAAATAAAAAATAAAAAAGGAAGCCAGGAAGACACAGCAGCGCTTGTACCACACAGGCTGGTCAGCTCACTCAAGGCCACCGCCTCCGTCACCTCCAAGTGATCAGCTTATTTAGGGTTCCAATTAATATACACTTCAAGGCCTTAGATGGTGTTCCTGGGACACAGGTAAATGGAGTTAGACATTTTAGGTCTATCTGAGTGTAGACTGAGTATAGATGAGAGGATATAAGTTTAATATAATGTTTAAATACATTGTCTAGAAATCAACAGAGCTATTATTATCAGAAATGAAAGACTTCCTTTATCATAAATCTCCAGAAATCTATTTCGGGAACTCTTCATTAAATGGCACACTGGTGTCTAAATTGATCTGAACCTGCTGTTATAGATCTTGTGAAGCAGGTGAAGTATTAGCAGAATATATACATAGCACTTAACATTGATAATGACATAGATGTTCCTGAGTTGTCATGAGCACCTCTATCCAAAGTCACAGTCACAGTATTTTGTGCAGTTGTCATGCTTAGTATGTGACCTTTGGAATTAAGAAAGGAAAATTTTGAGTTGTTTTGTATAAAACCTTTTTTTTTTTTTTAGCATAACAACTTACTTTATTTGGTCCAATTCATCATTTCTTGAACTTTCTTAATTATAAAATTTATTTTCCAGTATTTATATCAGTTTGAGAAACTATGCAGTAGGAGTTATGGGAAATTCTAAACACAGAAACTCAACTAGTGCTCATAAGTAACACTTAATACACACAGACTGGAATTTAAAGAAAAAAAAAACTCAAATTGTCTTTTTGGCTAGGTCCTATAGACAGTCTCCTTCCTCTTCGCCCACCTCAGTCTCGGCCATGACTCCTCCACTGTGGATGAGTCTCCTTCCTCTGTCTGTTTTGGAGTACTTCTCTCTGCTTACCAACTCTAAGGAAATACAAGCGATTTGTTGGCATCAGGTAGCTTCTAAGGGCATCGCAGAGCTGAAGCTGTACTTCTTGGTTAAGGCACAAGCTAAATATTTATGTGCAAAGAGAAGCAGTATGAAGTCAGGACATAAGACTTCTCTCTTGAACCTGCTCTCCTGTTTCCTCCTTGGGGCCCTTCCATATTTGGCAGAAGAATCTGGCTCACATTCATAAATCCAAGGAGAGAAAGAGAGAGAGAGAGAGAGAGAGAGAGAGAGAGACAGAGAGAGAGAGAGACCACTAGCATCCAGCCAAGGCACACGCACACAAACACACACACACACACACACACTCACACACTACAGCAAGCAGCAGGCATCCTCTAAGAGTTCACACCTCTTGTATACCTTCGGGATGGAATTCGGATCCACCCCAAAACATACCTTTGGTTTGGACCCAAGGATATTCCACTGGTGACACCAGAGTCAATGGGGGACATACATTCAAACTACCACAGTATGCTCCCTAATTGCCTCTTTAAGTCTATGTAAGAAGAGCTTTTGGTCACTGATGATTAGCTTTCCCTGGATATGTAGGGTAGGGCCTAGAGGGAGTGGAAACCGTGGGGAACCCTGGAAGATAGTGAGGGGCTGTGAGTATTCATGAGGTATTGTGGGGAAATATAAGGTACCTGGGACCATGAAGAAAGTTATTAAACTTTGAAGCTTTAAGGAAGATGATGAGAGACCATGGGAGACTGTTGGAAGCCCTCTTCTGTGGGTATCCCTTATGCAGACACGGGGGATAGTTAGTGGTGGAGAGTAGTGTAATTGTAGACTCAGATAGGGCAAACAATTGTCGCTGTCCGTGGTTCTGAATGTGAGATTTAGCACTGTAGAGGTATTTGCAAAGATCAGTGTGTGCAACTAATATCTAGAAAGTTCCATAAGTTCATTCCTTCCTCTGTTACACAATCACCAGTGTTTTGTTTTACAGAGGTGAAACAAAAGCCAAGAGAGAGTAAGGGGTTTACTCAAGGAAACACAGTGTTTATGAGTAGGAGTGGAAGCAACCTCCATGTCTTGGCTCAGCCATAACTCAGTTTCTGGAGTGTTCCCTGTATAGAAAATTATACAGATCAAATAAGTCCTGCTCTGAGGCTTCATTTAGGTACTTTATAGGAAGTCCAGGATGTTGGAGTGCAACATTGGAGGATGCCTTCCAAGTCTCTGTTGTACAGGTACACCTCTGGGTGCTTTCTTTCCCACTGTCCTGCCCTTCCACCAGTTGCCTTTCCAAAAATCACCAGCAGAAGTGTATGCGCACACTATAATCTAAGGACCACATTGGGCCTGAAACCCAGTGTTTAAAGTCAGCAAGGTAAAAGGTTTTACATGTTCAAATAACAGAAAGATCAAAAATATAGTATTTCCTTATGAGTAAGATTTCTATGAAATTTCTTTTTCAACATAGTGAAGCAAATCATAGTGAGCCATTTATGTGTTAATTACAGCTGTTTTAATGACAATGACAGAGTCAAGTAGTTATGGCACAGGACATATGGTCTTCTAACCTTGAATGTTTGCTACTTGGCTATTCCCTTCTCTGGGAATCTTATACTTGTATTTACCTCAGGAACTTTGCCCTAGCTATCCTCTGGCCCATGCCTGGGATTCTACTGTTATGATGGGCACATTACCTGTCCCTTTCTTCTTGACAACTTCAGCACAATTGTTCTCTCCCCAGAGTGTCTGTTTTCACATCTGGACCCAGTTCCTTGGACCCTCTTAGGTTTGTGGCCCTATATAACTAGATTCTTGTAGACTTACCTCACCTGTACTGGCCTTATAGATTTATTTATTTTCATTTTTTTCTTTTACTTTTTCTTTTTTTTTTCTACACATGGTGGCAAATGCCTTTATGAGAGAGAGAGAAAGAGAGAGAGGGAGGGAGGGAGGGAGGAGTGGCTCACCACACCCTCCAGCAACTGCAATTTGACTCCTTGTGTATGCACCACTTTGTGCACATGTACAACCTTGCACATGTATCATATTCTGCATCTGACTTCTGTGGGAACTGGGGAGTTGAACATAAGTCCTTAGATTTAATAGGCAAGCACCTTAATTGCTATGCTATCTCTCCAGTCTTGACCTTCTAGATTTCTATAGACTAAACTGTCAGTTCCTTGAGGATGGTAAAGTTAGCAATCCTGTACTATCTGGATGTAACAGTGACCAGTGGTTTCACACATGGCAGGTTTATTGACTGAATAATTGATTGCAATATCAAAAAAGGAGCAATCCAGAAGCTTGGAGCAAATTTCAATCTCCACTTTTGTTCATTTTTCAAAAGTGTGAAATAAGTCTTGAGAAAGGACAAAACACTGTCATGAATTCCTTTGTGAATAGAATGCATGGGATAAAAAACAGGAAGGTATAAGCAGTAATGGTGCAGAAAATGAGCCATCTCCACCCTAAGCCTCATAGTGTCAGCAATCACAAGATGTCTTCACTCAGAAATAGCTCCCAAGGTAAAATGTAAATAAAGGTCTTATGGGTCAACCACAAGCAGTCAGAAGATTCTGTGATCCCTTGCCAATGTGACTGCATTAAGGTCTGGGTCTGTAACAAATTATCTCACATAGGTCAGGGTTTATAGTTGGGAACATGTGGGAGGATTGCTGAGATAATTCGTGTCATCTTGAAGGAAGAACTGTCACTAGGATGGCAGTAGCACAAGGTTAGGAGAATTGAAGACTGGTTTCATCATCATTCACCTGTGCTAGTTTTTCTGACACCATCCTCTACTAGACTTCCTGGTTTCATGGGCCCCTCACCCTTCTCTGCTCACCAGATTGTCTGTATTTTAGACTGGGTATTCTTTTTTTTAATTTAATTTATTAGTTTTCTTTTCAGCAAATAAAGGCAGTTTGGTACCATTGTTTAGGCTCAACCAGGATCTGCCCCCTCCCAATGGACCCTCCTTGTTGATGTAAATGGGTCGTGCATTGTGGAGTTAGCCCACAGTTATTGGTACGATAAATGTCTCTGCATATCAAGACCTAATATGTGACTCTGACATTCTTTCCGCCCCCTCATCCACAAAATTTCCCTGAGGCAAATTGGGTTCATTTTTGGTCTGCTTCAGTGCTGAGGTGTTGGGGGCCTCTGAGGCTCTGTCTCTCTGATTTGGTAAGAGTTGATTTTTCTCTGTGTTGGTCTCCTTCCCCTTTGTGCTGGTATCCGGTTCATCAGGAAAACAGCACCCTTGCTTGTTTCACCAATTTTCCTTAGTTTCAGTCAGGCCCCTTTTGAGGTATGTTGGGGCAGCTCTCTCTTTAGGATCTGCATCTATCTGAAAAAGAGAAGCAGAAGAAGAGTAAGTTAGCACCCGGAAAATTGAGAAAACACTTACTTTTTTGATAGCGAGTTTAATAGGTGTAGGCCCTTTTGTACCCCATGATTGATGGCAGCTTGACATTGGAGAGTGGGCTTATGTTTGGGTATTGTTCTGACTTGTTTCCCAGCTCCATATATGGGACTTGTACCACTGAGGGGGTCAGTTAGCCAAATCAAGAGTAGTTGGTTCCCCACCATGGCTGTGTGCCACTATTGCACTTGTGTGGGCATCACATCAGGTTATTTGTTGCTAATTAGGTTAGACCATGAGTTGCTTGGGCAGATATTGGTCATTTCCCCCAGTCGCCCATGTAGCACCTTCTGGCACTAGACACACTGACTATCTGGGGACTGACTCTCTACTGGCTTCCAGCCATGCCGTTCCATTTTACGTTAGACTGGGTATTCTTTCAGTGACCATCACATGTTCCTTTTTTGCTATGTGATGAGACATGGAGCTATAAACTCATGGATCTATGTTGTCTGCCAAGGTGAGCTTCCTGGTAACACAGTGAGATTGCATAACAGATGCTCACAGTATTTCAAAGGAAGATCCTTTGATATACCAGTGAGTTTCTCATTGTTGGGGAAAATTTCCTAACCAGAAGCAGCATATGGAAGGAAGGTTTTAATATGGTTTACAGTTCCAGAGAGTAGAGTCCATTGTGGTAAGAAAATCATGGCAGGAGTAGGAAGCCAGTGTTACATCATCACATTATTGGGTAGGAAGTAGAAACTGATGTATGCTGGTGGTCAGCCAGTTCTCTCCTTTATATATAGTCCAGACTGTTGTCTAAAGATATGGTTGCTCTTCACACCTCAATTTACCAGATGAAAAGCTTGCTCAGAGGCTAGCCTAATCTAGATAATCCCTCACAGGCTTTTAGGGGACCTGAAAGCTTGACAATATAAGCTAATATAAATAGATTCAGACAATTTCTGTCATGGGATTACTATAGACTGACCAATGCATATTAGCTATATGACACTTGAGATAAAGAGAATTAAGATAGAAACTCAGGTCTCCACTCTAGAGAATGAAAGAGTTTTAGAAGGAAGAACTATACCAGAACTTGTAGGCATTTAAAGCTACACACTCAGGCATCCAGGGCCCTGCTCAGCACAGAATGGCTGGCCAAGACTAAGTAGGATAATATGTTAGGATGAGATGCACAGAAACTTTCACATTGAAGGGTGAAAAGGAGAGTAGCTTAAGTTTTTTTATGACATCCCTGCATTTAATACAATCCATACCCAGCCTCCCTTTCTTTCACATTTTTTCACTGCTTTACAAGGACAATATGATCATGTGACCTTAAGAATAATTCCACTCATAGCAAGGCCAAAGACTTCCACAATTTCCACTCTGGAGACCTCTCCTCCTTCTTGGCTCCTTTTCCCAAGTAACATCAGAACCTCTGGAGAGATCATGGAAAGGGGCTATGTCCTCTGGCTCTTACACATCTGCCTGAATGCTTAGCTTTGGATAGCATCACCCTCAGTGACCACAGGAGGGGATGCGTGAACAACTCAGCAAATTGTATCTGAGGAAACATAGATCTGAAAGCTTGAAGTTCTATTGATGATGAAAGCATAATTGAAATGGCAAGGATGCAGAAGTGACCAGGGCCTGAAAGCAGCTCCCGAGACACACACAAGCATGGATATGGTTGAAAGCTCCTGTTCAGGTGGGAAATGCACTGAGTTTATGAGGCACAATGAAGGCCCACTATGTGCAAACCCCAGGAGTACAGAAAAGAAAAGGATGAGATCTGATGGGGCTGGTGTTACCAGGTCAAATGTAGCAAATAGACAAGAAGATGGCATTTGTTAATATCAGGAAAGCCCTAGTTTGGTTTCTTTGGGCAGGACCCGGGAGGAGCTGTGACTTGCTTATATCACTTTCCTTCAGGAGGAAAGACCTCTGGACTTGATATGTGCTTTTTGGCTGGCTACAGAAAGATGTTTATAGAAGATATAGAGCATCTGCAGTGCATGTGGAGGAAGGTGTCTTGGAGAGGTGAGGATAGGGCCCTATGCCTGAGGGCCTTCTGTGTGCCTCACCAAGCAGCCCATGGGCTCATTTGGCTGGATGGACACAAAGAGGCTAGGAAAATTTTGAAAGACACTGGTTTGAGACTCAAAGTAGGTATGTAGCCAGTAAGTGCATAGAGGAGGTAGAAAATGAAAAGGAGTCCTCTGAGGTGGAATTGTGAGGTGAGGGTGTCACATCAAGCATCAGTGTGGCATAGCCTAATTCTGGAATGCAGGACTTTGTCACTTTAACCTCCCATGGAGAGGAGCTACAGGAGTTGGTCAAGGAGTGACTCAGCTTTCTGTATGTTTACATTGAGAAGTTATGGAAGCCCACATAGATATCTTGGAAGAACTTGATCATGAGGATGAAGATGGTCTAATGGGTCAGAGCCAGAGTTAGTGAATCAGGTTAGGCAATAAGATGAGTGGAGGGAGTAAAGGAAGTTCATTAACTTAGATCACGGAGGTGAGAACTTATCATGGCGATGTCACAGGCTACTAGGTGTACCAGGATTGCTGAGATTGGAGAAGTCACTCTAAACAAATGATGGCATGATCCGCATGCACCTCTGTTTCTACTTTTAACCATTGGAGTTGAAGTTGCTAAATTCAACAGATGCCTCAAGGTCTGGTGTATAAGCTGGTAAGATGCCACCCTAAAGAATTACAAAGAACAGGGCTGGAGAGATGGCTTAGCGGTTAAGCGCTTGCCTGTGAAGCCTAAGGACCCCAGTTCGAGGCTCAGTTCCCTAGGTCCCACGTTAGCCAGATGCACAAGGGGACGCACGCGTCTGGAGTTTGTTTGCAGAGGCTGGAAGCCCTGGCGCACCCATTCTCTCTCTCTCTCTCTATCTATCTTTCTCTCTGTGTCTGTCACTCTCAAATAAATAAATAAATAAATTTAAAAAAAATAATTACAAAGAACAACAAGGTAAGCAATTGAGATAAAACTAAATATTTATACTCAAATTTCAAACTCATAAATATGCAGCCCACCATAGCCTTGGGGACGTTGTTGTTCTTTCAGCCTAGAACACAGTACAATATATTTCTAGCTCTCTCAACACCTTCAGACAGTAAAAGAGCTTCTGACTTCACATTCTCCACATATCACCACCTGACTTTTGTGATGTTTTGCTCATGGTCTTACAACTCCTTCATTTTGCTTCCAGCCCATGAGATTGGTAGCATCTCCTTGCTTTGCTCCCTGATTTACAATGGCATCTAAGCAAGATGGCTTAACAGGAGGCAGTTTTGTAAAAGTATGGGGAACACAATGACCACATAGATTGCATCAGCCATATAGCAAGTAGCATGGTTCAGGGGATAAGAAGATGAGGTGGGGCTGCATTGCCTGAGGGGGTGTAGTGCTCTAAGAGGACACAGGGAAGCCAAGAGGCCCAGGCCACACAGACAATGAGGCCACTCTAAGGATTTGCTCTGGTGATGCAGGATCCAGAGCAGAGGAGGTTAAGACTTTATGTCAAGGGTTAGAAAGTGGTGGTGGTGAATGATATGTTTATCGGGAGAATCTGCCTCTGGTACACAGAGAAGGCTCTTCTGGGAGGATGCATTGGAGATATCACCTTGTATTACTGACCACATTTCTCATTTCTGCAAACTGGTAGCTCTCCCTTGACATTACTTTCTCCGCTTTACACCTCCTCCTTCTTCCTGTTTCTTTCCTCCTCCTCATCTACTTCCTCCTCTCTGTTAGGTTTCATGGTTTGCAGTGGGGAAACAAGACAGTTTCATGGATGTAAGACTTTATTATAACAGGGAGAAAAATGATATATGTAGAGAGAAGAGATAGAGAAATGAGGAAGGGGAGAAAAGGGGGGCATGCAATCACCTGTAGTAGGAGAACCAGAGAGAGGCAGAGATAGATCCAGGAAGAAGGTTTCATAAGAGGACTGAAACTGCCTTTTGAGGAAGGGACTTTGCATGGTGGGCACAGTTAAATAGGAGCTAGTAATTGAAATTACCACACTGGGGGCAGTCTCAGAGTCTGAGAGAATTACTTTGACCAGGTGGTAGAAGGGAGTGAGGGAATGAATTGAGAAATCTTAAACTCTAATACTGGAGCATTTCTGTTTACACTTTAAAAAGAAACACAAAGGCCATCTTTTGGAAGGGAGAGAAGGGAAACATCATGGGGTGATGGATGGCTTGCTAATATCTCTAACTGCTTCTACCTGAAAATTGGCATTGTGCTAAGAGGGAGGCTTCCTCATTTTAGGGTTTCAGAGTCAGTATACAGATATGTATTCTCGAATCAGGAGAATAAAGAAGTCCACATGGATTGATGGTGTGGTCTGGATGAATCACCTGGTGGAGGTCTAGAGAGGGGCCTATGAATATATGAATTGAAATAGTTATTGAGGAAGTAACATTAGTTACTTCTAAAACCATTTGTAATTGTATATGCTGAAATGTATTGTATAAATTAAGTAGGCGAATTATGATTGAGGACATTAGACAAAAGAAAACTCTCAGTAAATATGAGGGGGCTCTGGCACACAAGAGAATGAGTCTTACCTTGGAGGAAATAAGCAAAGTCTTATCTCAATAAGAATATGTTTAGAAGAACTACAAGCCAGAACAACAGGTATTCCACTGCTCAAAGAGATGTCAAATCAAATGCCCAAAACACAGTAAGCTAGCTGTTTTCAAAGGCTAATGTGACCCAAAAGAAATTTGACTCTAGATATGTAACATTTAACTCTCCACAATTGTAGGAGTCCATGATTGATATTCTGGTGACACCAGTTTGACTTCTGGGAGCCTCAACTTTTGGTTCCCTCTGCCAAACATGGCACATTTTGTGACCACAGTAGCTAGTCAGCTTCTTCTAGGGCCTGTTATAGATGATGCTGAATAGGCACAGAGGCAGTTCTCTGGGAGAAAGAACAATCAGGACCATTAGTAAAGAAACTCTTGGATTATACTAAATCTATTAACCACTATGGTCTGGTCATTACATATCTACATCTGAATTTTCTCTATGTGATGTGACACTTACAGATGAGGCAATTATATTAAAGTTGAAAATTGTAACTACTGCAGGGAGTAGGTAAGAAAACTAGGAGTGTCAATTGTAGAATTAAGGAAGAAGGAGTTGATGGGCATGCTGTATACATTAAGATTACCTGCCACAATAAAGAATCCATGTAGTCACTACTAAATGTTAATCAACCAATGGAAAGAACGGTGTCTTACCAAGTAGCTATTAGTCATAGGGCCACAGGCAGATTTATCTAGGAAAGTGAGACATGTTGGAAATTCCAAAGGTGGATCTCAAGAAGTCCCAAAGAGAAAACCAGTGGAATTTGAAGTGTAGGATAGAGAACATTCTTTTTTATTAGACATGGGCATATTTAGTATGTAAACAACACATGTTGGTACAATCTTTTCCCTCCTCCCTACCCCTTTTTCTGAAGAGGCCTTCCTCATTGGGCATGTAGTTCAACCCTATGAGGATTGTGTGTCACACTATAGAGAGGGAGCTAGAGAAAATTTTTAAAGGAAGGTTTTATAGCTGTACTTTGAGCATAAACAGGTTAAGCAAAGATGGCTGCAATTTAGAAATACACTCTTGAAAGAAAGAGATAAAAATAAAGGCAAACTATTATTTACTGTGGCACAGTAAAGGAGAGCTGTGTTGTAAAACTCACTCTATAGGTCCTAACTCTGGAGCTGTCTAGCACCCGAAGGGTCCAACGCAGGTTTTGGGAATAGGAGGTCCTGGACCTCTGCCTAGTGGGGAGGTTGTGAGGGGAGAGTCTGGCAGGGGAATGTGGCAAGCTCTAAGAGCCTGGGATGAATCAAGAAGAGAGAACTGAGGGGAATTATCAACCTTGTACCCCTTTAAATCTCCTGAAAATGTGTAGGCACATAGAAAAGAGCCTTGAATTACAGGTGAAACATAGTTGCATATCTATTGGCTTCAGAGCAATGTGGTCCCAGATTCCTTATCACATTTTCCCAGCTAGACCAAGTAGTCTGCATGAAGGGATCTTTAAGCATGGTTGTTAGCCCAGTGATGTATACTTTAGGGAAGAAACAACAGGTGCAAAAGCAGGATGTGGGCTAGACATGTGGAAACAGACAGAAAGAGAGAGAGAGAGAGAGAGAGAGAGAGAGAGAGGGAGAGAATGGGTGCATCAGGGCCTCCAGCCACTGCAAACGAACTCCAGATGCATGGGCCACCTTGTGCATCTGGCTTACATGGGTACTGGGGACTTGAGCCTCGACCAGGATTCTTAGGCTTCACAGGCAAGCTCTTAACTGCTAAGCCATCTCTCCAGCCCTAATCTTTTGAGCTTAAAGAATATCAGCACTAGGGAGCAGTAGACCAGGGGAAGTAGCTTCCCATATGGTCTGCTAGACCATCTATTTCACTGATCAGACTTGAGGGACTTTGCTGGTCACCATAGGCCAAAGGAGTCCCTGAATGATAAAGAGTTTGCACACTTGGACTTGTCCCAGGGAAATGGTGGCTTTCATGATCTTCTTTAGGCTTTTTCTAAACTACAGCAGTGCTCCTTGCTGGGTTTCTACAACTACAAAGTCACTTCTTCCTAAACTGGAAACAACAATGCTTTGGAAACGTTACCATTGGACAGAGTTTCTGCCTTTTGCCACACAATCTTGTTTAACCTCTGGGATAGCTAACTCATATGCACATCACTTGATTTGGAGGAAGGGCTCATACTTGACTCAAGCCTCTATGAAACACTGTCCCATGCACCAGACAAGAAGTAGGAATCACAGGATGTGGTGGTGTACACCATTAATCCCAGCACTCAGGAGGCAGAAGGATTGCCATGAGTTTGAGGCCACCTTGAAACTACATAGTGAGTTCAAGGTCATCCTGGACAAGAGTAAGACTATGCCAAAAAAAAGAAAGAGAGAGAGAGAGAGAGAGAGAGAGGGAAAGAAGAAGAAGGAGGAGGAGGAGGGAAGGAGGGAGGAAGGGAAAAAGAAAATAGGTATTGTCACCATGGAGAATGAAATCCTTGTATCATGCAGTTAGAAACTCAGAAGCATAGTTAATAAGTTGCTAAACTCTGGGAACCCCAACCATGCCACTTATGACTATTGAAACAGTAACTGCACAGTCTAGTACACAGTATGTTATTAGATGATTGTGGTATTCTAGTCAGACAAATAGACAAATACCATCTATATTTTTCAATTGGTCTTTGTTCCAGTCAGGATTGCATTGCTGGTAGAAATCACCCAACCAAGAGCAGCTTGTGGGAAAAAGAGGATTATTTTGGCTTACAGGCTGAAGAGGAAGCTTATATTAATCTCATAATGAAAAATGCACTCAGTCCATTTTCAATAATCCCCATAGTCTTTAAAAAATATCCCAATTGTTCAATATTCCAAAATCTTTTCACAGACTTAAGGCATTTTCTTAATTGTGACCTCCTGTAGTTGTTTTTTTTTTAAACCAAGTTACACACATCTCACATATAATGGCACAGAGCATGCTCATCCCCATAAGGATGAATGAGGTTAGCAAAGAAAGATCATACCAAAGCAAGACTGAAACCCAGAAGAGTAAATACCAGATCCTGAAGGTCCATGTTCTGCATCTGGAGCTTCTTATAGAATTATCCGGACTCTGAAGAGCCAGATAGCCTTGCTCTTCCAGCTCTGCCACCTGAAGCACACATAACCTCACTGTTGGACCAAAGTCACCCTATGCCTACAGCTTTTCTCAGTGGCTATTCCATAATCCTGGCCTCTCCAATGTCCTGTGATCTCCATGAAACCCTAATCATATTCACAATATCTTTAGTTGCCTCTTACAGCTTCATTGCATGGACTCTGACCCTGGTGTCAGTGGATCTCATGAATCTTGATATAAGACTTAACTCCCCTTTCTCTTAAATTTTATATTCCTGCAATAGACCATGCTGCTATTTTCTTCCTGGCCCACTTGGACCATATTTCATTGGCCACTTTATGCTGACCATAGGCAAAGACTTACCTAGAACTGGCAAGGAGAAACTGTCTATGATACCCATTAGCCTGCCCCCAACAGTACACTCTCCAGAAGGCATTAATTCTCAAATCTCCATCAGCCTGGAACCTAGCATTCAGAACACCTAAGTTTATGGAGAACACCTGAATCAAACCACCACAGATAGGTATAGTCTTACCTTCAGGGTGTTTTTCCTATTTTCCCAGTGCAAACCAGTAGGTCTCTATTTAACAGCATAAATTTCTTTAACAGTTACATCTCTTGTTAGGGTTCTCTAGCAGAACAGAAACTATGGAATAACTATGTTTTATGAAGGGGATTTACTAGATTAATTTATGGGATATGATATGAACAGTCAAGTAATAGCTGTCTGCAGGCTGAGGAGCCAGAAGTCCTGGTAGCTCTTCAGTCCATGTAGCTGGGTGCTTCAGTAGTACCAATTTGGTATTGATGGCTTGGTGGACTACTGCAGAGCTTCTGGTCTTCAGTCCAGGATGGAAGGCTGATGAAGATAGGATGGTATCCAAGAAGGATAGCAGCAGCAGCAGCAGCAGCACTTCTTACTATAAATGCATTCTAAGACTCACCAAGAGATGTTTCTCTTTCTTGATTCCTAACCTGATGAAGTTGACAACAAAACCTATCATATACCTATTTTAAACCTACACTGTCTGTTTATCTAAAGTAGTTGATGGTCCTTTCTTCCTTATATCATGTATTTTCATATCTTTTTGTTCTACATATTACTCACTCTGTCCCATGCTGTATCCTTGAATAAAAGCAGTGAGCAGTAATTATACCATAGACTGAACATTATCCTGCTTTGAATGTCCCTCTGCCAAACTAATTAGTCTATTACTTTTGAATTCACTCTCACTCTGATTCTCATGCCATGGGAAGAATGAAGCTAGATTCTATGCTAGAATATACCAGTAATCTCTAGTCCAATTCCCAATAGAGACTTTGTTTATCTCTGAACCTTTATAAGCTGGGTCTCAACTCTGTGCATTTCTCTTAGCATAGCCTTGAGAATAGCCTGAAACTTTCTTGACACACCCTTGTAGAGGTATGCAGGGGTATGTTCCAGTGGTAACTCTATACTGTGATGTTGGCAGTAAAGATCAACTATCACAATTTTGTTTCTGAATTTAGACTATATCTTTCATACCAATGGGCTAAATCAAGTTCCCAGAATGCAAAGGAAATTTATAGACAGCTCCTTCCATTTTTGGTTTTGCAAAATGGGGAGAGGTATTCTTCTGAGAGTTTTATGCTTCTTTGCATGCTGTATTAGTTATCTTCTCATTGAAGAAAAAAATGCCTGACAAAAAATCAGTTTAATGGAGAAAAGGATCATTTCTGCTTACAGATTCAGGTTATAGTTCATCATGGCAAGGAAGGCATGGCAGCAGGAGCTTGAAATAGAGGTGGTCACATTCAGCCCACAGACAGAAAGGAAAAAGTGATGATTGCTCATGGCTAGCTAGCTCTGTTATTGTTACACAGTCCAGGAACTCAACCCATGAAATGGTTTCAGCAGAGGTAAGGTTAGCCTTCTCACCTGAATGAACCAAATGAGATAATCCCTTAAGGCATGCACAAAGACTAACCTAACCTACATAATCCTTCACAAATTGACAGTATAAAATATCATGTCTGGGGTACAGTGTACTAATGAGGTACCATACTAGTGGACTGTATGATAAAAGAAGGGCTCCTATTCTGTGAATAATAAAGGGAAATGTCAGGCATACTAGCATAGTTTCCCTTCTGCCCTGATATCGTCTTGTTCACAGGCAGATACTGTTCAGAAGGCAAGTAGGTAAAGGGGTGAAGTGAAGGCTCACTGGCTCAGCTATTTGTTGGAGAGGTAGGAGAATCTCTGGGGGATAGGCAAAGCACAATCCCCAGACAAATTCATTGAAATTAAATGGTATAGCCAAACCCTTAGCATGTCTGCTGTTGAAGCAGGAGATATACGGCCACTGTTACATCACATTTTTCCCTCTACTTTCTATGCCCTTTTATTTCAATACCAAGCATGAGTTCCTTCCTGTGAAACAAACCAGTGGGAACATCTTGCCTATTGAAAAAGTATTGCAGAATGCAGGATTTTCTACTTGATGATATCTTTTGGAGGGTTAAGAGACAGTTCAGAAACACAGATTTAGGCTACCCCAAATTTCATGCCCTGATGTATTAACAGTTTCATGAAGTTTTTATAGTTACAGAACAAAAGAAATACATGAGCTGACACAGTTAACAAATATATTGGCTGAAGCATCATTAGGTGGGTTACAGCACAGAAAAGCAGAGAAATCTCTACCATAGGCTTCAGATGGTATCTGATGACATTCATTGCCCTTGGCTTGGTGGAAGCTGGGGGTCTGTTCTTACGTTCCAAAAAGTATCATACCTGATGAAACTGATAGTCACCAGGATGCTAACATCAGACACAGAGGTGCACAATAAATTAGGGGATATTAAGGGGCTAAAGTAGCCCAAGATAATTAGGTTATGATACTATAATATCCCCTCTCTATAGGAGATCTATCAGTCCATTCAGACTTATCTAAGGTAGATGCAACACTTTACAGGTACTTTAGTTCAGTTTCCCATGTTGGCCAAGTATCACAATGTGCATCCATAGGTCAAATATTACTTAATGCTCCACGTTGCTAGGAAAGGTCATGTCAATGATCTGATGTAGATGGGAAGTGTTGTCTCACATATCTAGAAAGGATTATCCGTAGGGTGTGATATAGATGAGTCAGGAAAGTGGTGTTTATAAGAGAAGAGCTGCTTGTAGAGCCATTAAGAAAGGAGCACCTGGACTGGAGAGATTGCTTAGTGGTTAAGGTGCTTGGTTGTGTAGTCTAAGGACCCAGGTTCAACCAGAATCCATGTAAGCTAGACAAACAATGTGATGCATGCACACAAGGTTACAAATATGCACAAGGTGGTGCATGTTTCTGGAGTTTGATTGCAGTGGCTAAGACCCAGGCATGTCATTTCTCTCTCTCCCCACCCAATAAAAATATAAAATAAATAAAATGATTTTTAAAATAAAATAGCAGGAGCTCCAAATCATATCAAATTTGTTAGTCATCATGGTCTGGATATGATTATTTTTTATTCTCTGTGTCTGATATAACATGTGCATGTAAACATATAATAGGAATGTTATATTTAAAGTTAAGTATAATCAAGAATATGTCTGACTTTGGCCTAACAACTTAAGACAGCAGATGAGGAAAGTAGACATTTTAACCAACAAGACTGCATATGTGTCTGTGTGTGTGTGTGTGCATGTGTGTGTGTATTTAAAATTAGGTAGACCATATGTTTCTTCCTGCGTATAGTTATTAGTATTTTATGAAATACTTTATTTGATTTGAAATTTATAATGCTGAAAATAATTTATTATCTTTTAATTCTAGGTATTTATCTTTTGACCAGCTTGTTTTATTATCTATAATGTCTTATAGAATGGCTAGTTCTAATTTTATAAAAATTATTTTGAACATAAAAATTGTTATACCTCTTATTTTTAGGTAATAACTTGATCTGTACTATTAGCTAAGTATTGTTCTAAGTCCCCATGTGGGGAAGTAAATGGACAGTCACACCACAGAAGAAATAAGATAGTATTTTGCAATATATTGTCTTTTATTTTTCTTCATGGGCCAAATATTTTAATGACTGGAACAGAAATAAAAGGTTAGATATGTTACAAATTACAATTTGTAGGTTTTGTTGACTAAAGTAAATGTTATTTTCAAGTACTTAATAGAGTCCTTACTCTGTAGGTAGAAGTTGTTGATGGCATTTATTTTCTTCATCTCCCAGTTGCTCATAGTGGAAATGGTAAGCAATTTTGAATTTTTTATTACTTTAAATTCCTATAAAACTCTCTTTAATGGAGATATTATGTATATATATATTTTTCCAGGAATTTCCTTTGAAATATCTCTCATTGAAAGGGGAGAAATAGAGGCCTGTTTGGGAACCATAAGATAAAATTTGCTATGTGTGGCACAAGCACATGGGGAGGTTCCATCATATGGCTAATTTTATTTTATTTTGAACAGTTCACAGGATATGAAATTATGTAGACCAAACCGGGGACACCCTTTTTAATGACATACTATTTTGCTAGATACAAGAAAAACTTTCAGTATTGCTTTTCTTAGACAAAACCTATACACATTGAAGTCTAGAATTCCCCACCCCTCCCTTGTCTTTGTGAATGTCTCTATGACTTGTCCTTCAAGAGATAGCCTAAATTTGTTTTCTTATTCTTTGATGAGATATTGTTTTCATTTTTTACAGAGGAGTGTATTCTGTGCTGAGTTTTCCTTTCTAGGTATTGTTCATTGAAACTGTACTCATGATTTCTAACATGAAAACAGGGCTATTACTCTAAACTGGAGAGGTCTTAGGAGAAGAGGAAGTTGTAATGGAAAAAGACCATCCTAGGTTGGTGGATCAAATGCTTAGGGAGCTTCATGATTCTGTTTGACTTTTTCTATAACACTTAGACCCTTCTGCCTGGAAGGCCAGTTCCTACCCCCACAGTAAATAGTTTTCATGGTTTAAACTATTCAAAATGGTCTGATTATCATCATCTGCAGGGTGAGCTATCTTATCTGGAAGGATGAGAAGGTGACCTGCAGCTGTGCAATGAAGAAAGGACCTATTTGAGCTATTGGCACCAGCCATACCAGACACTAGACGCAGGTTCAGTGGAGTGGGATGAGAGCTGAGTGGAAGGAGAGCATACGATGTGAACATGATAAGAGGATAGTGGGAGATCATGTATGGAGCAGGGGACAGGCTGTGGTCTGGTTTTCAAGATATTCTCAGCATACTGCAAGCTTTTCCGTGTTCCCACTTTTTTATCTTTTCTTTTGGGACAGACTTCACTTGGTAGCCCAGGCTGGTCTGAAACCCACTGTCTTCTGGCCTCAATACACTCCCAGATGCTGAGATTACAGGTGTGTACTACAAAACCTGGTTTATATGTATTTTATATATTATTTAATACACAAACCCTTTTCTTTATTGTCTCAGACTGTAAAATTCTTTATATTACTATTCTGTTATATTTCTGTACACATTTCTATTACTATTCTGCTTTATTTTTTGTAGTGTATTTTTATTTTAAGTGTGTAACAATCATTACCTGAATTATCTAATCATAGGTGTATTATCTATAGTTAAATAATTTATCAATTTATTTTGATAGGAAAATAGTAATTGCATATTTATGTGGTATATTGTGATATTTAGATCTGTCTATATTTCAGAAAGTCTTAATTAAGGTAATTATGGACTCCATCAATACCAAATAATATTTTATTAATGACACAAAATATCAGTTTAGACATTTGAAAAAATTATTACAGTAAACAAATGAAATTAATTCTTGTTCCTACTAGTACATCTTCAGTTACTCATTTCTTAAAGTAATTTTCCTAATTTCATGTGTTTCCTCTCTGCAAACCCTTAAGTAATGCATCTGCTTGAAATATATTTGTTTTCCTTGTTGATTTTAGACAACTATATTCGCTAAGAAACATTAAGGTACAAATCATGAGATAATTTTGCATTCCTTGAGTTTTGGTTTATTTTATTTTATTTTTTAATTTATTAGTTTTCTTTTCAGCAAATACAGGCAGTTTGGTACCATTGTTTAGGTTCATCTATGATCTATCCCCTCCCATTGGACCCTCCTTCAGAGAAATGCAAATTAAAACAACTATGAGATCCCACCTTACCCCAATAAGGATAGCCAACATCAAAAAATCAAATGAAAATAAATGCTGGCGAGGATGTGGAGAAACAGGGACACTCATTCACTGTTGGTGGGAATGCAGGATGGTACAACCACTTTGGAAAGCAATATGGAGACAATATGGAGACAATAAGCTGACTATAGAAATACCAACAGACCCAGTTATACCCTTACTGGGCATCTACCCTAAAACCTTCAAACCACAGGCCAGAGAGATTTGCTCAACCATGTTTGTAGTGGCTCAATTTGTAATAGCTAAAAGCTGGAATCAACCTTGAATTTCGTTTTTATTCTGTTTATAATCCTGTATCTTTTCTTCACTTAAATTGAATTTAAATTGCTCTCCTTTTCCTGCTACCAAGACAGTGGTGAAACTGAGTCAATACAGTCAAGAGGCACTAGCAATATTGATACTTTTCAATTTCATAAGATTTATAGTGACTTTTTTAAATGAAAGCTTCAAACATTTTTAGGTTGGTTACAGGTTTACTGGACAATAGTAAATGCAATAGAGTGAGTTCCCATAGATCCCAAACATTATTTCATTGACTATGACATTCCTTCAGGTGTATGCAACATTGGTCACAATTAACAAGCCAATAAGATGTATTATTAACAGCTGCATTCCATTTATGTTTCTCTAAACGTCTTTCCAGGATAGCATACTATGTGTATACATCATTTTCCCACAACTATTTCATGGTGATAATTTGTCAAAAAATTGTTTCTTGTTTCTTTAACATTGGCAGTCCTTACTTGGGGCTTTTCTGATATTTTTTTCTCATGCTTATACTGGAATGGTAGGGGAAGAATGTTCTAGATATACAACATGAAACTCTTACCACATCATACCGTTGCATGCTGTCAGCATGCATATCTCTACTGATTGTAATGTGATTATCTGGATGAGGCCATCCATACCAAATTTTCCTGGTGTAAAAATCATTATTTTCCCCTCTCTATGTTGTATGATTTGAAAGAAAGTCACTGTGCCAACACACACTTGTGAAGTGGGAGTTTATTCTTTACCTCTTCTGGGCAAAATGTCTGCAAACATAATTTGGAATAATTTACCATGCACACATACCTATTCTCCATATGAAAAAAGGTATTTATTTTATCTATCATTTATATACTTTAATAGTTCCAGTATTGACCATTACAAAGTTGGCTCTTGTACCATTTCAAAGTAACCCTATGATTAATGTTTCATTTTAAGGCATCCTTTTACTGAAAATTGGAAATTAAAAATAATAGAAAAGTTAGTTTGCTTTTTTTGTTTTGTTTTGTTTTTGCTTTTTGCTTTTGCTACTTGGATGTTCATTGATTTGCTGAGTCACACCAGAGAAAGGGAATTCAATTTATAAACATATCTACATATATTTTGATATATGCTCATATGTATATGTACACACTTAAAATTCCTGCCAATGTCCCCATTACCACATACTCTAATCCAATAATAGATTATTTAATTTAATTATTCTCAATTACATATACAATCCATATCCTAAAATTAAGGCAGTTAAAGTAGTTAGCCATACTATTGAACATACTTTCCAATAATAAATCCATATGCTCAAAGAAATGACTTTGCCAACTAAAGGGCAATGCTTACGTGCAAACTTTGTCCTCTGGTATTAAACATCCACTTATTATCTTGGTGGTTTAAATCAGCCCTATCTCTTCATTCCCTCCAGTGTGACCATCTCATCTGTATTATTCTATAAAATTCCTTACCCTACCCAATAATGCTTAATTTGCAAAGCCTTTTGTTTGGTTGTTCTTTTATATTTTTATAGACTTTACATTTTATTTTTATTACTTTCTTATTAATTGGTTTTGTATTCAGCAAATACAGTCAGTTTGGTACCATTATCAGGCTCATCCATGACCTGCCCCCTCCCCATGGGCCCCTCCTCGTTGAGGTATACGGGTCATGAATTGTGGAGGTAGCCCATAGTTATGGGTAGGATAAATGTCTCTGCATATCATGACCCAACATGTGGTTCTGACATTCTTTCTGCCCCCTCTTCCACAAAATTTCCCTGATCCATGTTGGATTCATTTTTTGTCTGCTTCAGTGATGAGGTGTTGGGGGCCTCTGAGACTCTGAGAAGAGAGAGACAGAGGGAGAGAGGGAAGGAAGGAGAGGAAGAGGGAGGGAGGAAAGCTATAGATGATTAAGGTTAGTCTTCATCATACCCTCTTCAGTGTCTTGTGGCTCAGGTGTTCCCTCTAAGGGCCTGGTGAAGGTTCAGCCATTTGGTCTGCCTTTTAGGAAGTAGAATTTTATGGTACCATTGATGTTTGGGTCTAGATTGTGTTTTCCCCCTCTCCATTGCCCTCCCCTCCCTCCCCATCCATCCTATTGTCTAGTGCACGAGATGCTTGCTGGGTATGTAAGGCATCTTGGGTAGATTCAGGTTAGGTGCTGTAGATGAGTTAGACTATGTGGCATTTTTTTTTTTTTTTTGTGATTGGGTAAGATCAATGAGAATGATCTGTTCCAGGTTCAACCATTTTTCCTCAAATTTATTTGTGTCATTTTTTCTTACTGCTCTATAGAATTCCATTGTGTAGATATACCACATCTTAGTTATCCATTCTTCTAGAGATGGGCATCTGGTTGATTCCAGCTCTTAGCTCTTACAAATTGAGCTGCTATAAGCATGGTTGAGCAAATCTCTCTGGCCTGTAGTTTGAAGGTTTTAGGGTAGATTCCCAGTAAGAGAATAACTGGGTCTGTTGGTATCTCTATAGTCAGCTTTTTCAGGAGTCTCCAGATTGCTTTCCAAAGTGATTGTACCATCTTACATTCCCACCAACAGTAGAGGAGTGTTCCTACTTCTCCACATCCTTGCTAGCATTTATTTTCATTTGATTTTCTTTTCATTTTTATAAGCATTTTCCATGATTATAAAGAAAAATCCCATGGTAATTCCCTCCCTCCCCCACACACACTTTCCCCTTTGAAATTCCATTCTCCATCATATTACCTCCCCATCACAGTGATTGTACTTACATATATACAATATCAACCTATTAAGTACCCTCCTCCCTTCCTTTTTCTTCCCTTTATGTCTCCTTTTTATCTTACTGGCCTCTGCTACTAAGTATTTTCTTTCTCATGCAAAAGCCCAATCATCTGTAGCTAGGATCCACATATGAGAGAGAACATGTGGCACTTGGCTTTCTGAGCCTGGGATACCTCACTTACTATAATCCTTTCCAGGCCCATCCATTTTTCTGCAAATTTCATAACTTCATTTTTCTTTACTGCTGAGTAGAACTCTATTGTATAAATGTGCCACATCATTATCCACTCATCAGTTGAGGGACATCTAGGCTGGTTCCATTTCCCAGCTATTATAAATTCAGAAGCAATAAAGATGGTTGAGCATGTACTTCTAAGGAAATGAGATGATTCCTTCGGTTATATGCCTGGGAGTGTTATAGCTGGGTCATATGGTAGATCAATATTGAGCTATTTTAGGAACCTCCACACTGATTTCCACAATGGCTGGACCAGATTGCATTCCCACCAGCAGTGTAGAAGGGTTCCTCTTTTTCCACATCCCCGCCAACATTTATGATCATTTGTTTTCATGATGGTGGCCAATCTGACAGGAGTGAGATGGAATCTCAATATAGTTTTAATCCGCATTTCCCTGATGGCTAGTGAAGTAAAAAAAAAATTTTATATGCTTATATGCCATTCGTATTTCTTCCTTTGAGAACTCTCTATTTAGCTCCATAGCCCATTTTTTGATTGGCTTGTTTGATTCCTTATTATTTAACTTTTTGAGTTCTTTGTATATCCTAGATATTAATCCTCTATCAGATAAATAGCTGGAGAAGATTTTTTCCCATTCTGTAGGTTGCCTCTTTGCTTTTTTCACTGTGTCCTTTGCAGAGCAAAATCTTTGTAATTTCATGAGGTCCCAGTGATTAATCTGTGGTTTTATTGCCTGAGCAATTGGGGTTGTATTCAGAAAGTCTTTGCCAAGACCAATATGTTGAAGGGTTTCCCCTACTTTTTCCTCTAGCAGTTTCTGAGTTTCAGGGCTGATGTTAAGGTCTTTAATCCATTTGGACTTAATTATTGTTCATGGCGAGAGAGAAGAATCTATTTTCATCCTTCTGCAGATCTATATCCAGTTTTCCCAACACCATTTTGAAGAGGCTGTCTTTTCTCCAATGAGTATTTTTGGCATTTTTATCGAATATCAGGTGGTTATATCTACTTGGGCTTACATCTGGGTCCTCTATTCTGTTCCACTGATCTACATGTCTGTTTTTGTGCTCATTTGATTTTTTGATGTTTGCAATCCTTATCGGGGTAAGGTGGAATTATCATAGTTGTTTTAATTCACATTGCTCTGATGATTAAGGATGATGAACATTTTTTAAAATGTGTGTTTGTTATTTGTATTTCTTCCTCTGTTAACTGCCTTTTCAGCAATTTGCCCCATTTTGTGCTTGGGATGTTTGACTTTTTACTGTTTAGATTTTTTTAGTTCTTTGTAGATTCTAGAGGTTAGGCCTCTGTCAGGTGGATAACCCACAAATATTTTCTCCCATTCTGTGAGTAATCTATTGGCATTGCTTCTTGCATGCTTGTCTGTAAAGAAACTCTTTAGCTTCATGTGATCCCTTTGGTTGAGTAACTGTTTAAGATCGTGAGCTACTTGGGTTTTGTTCAGGAAGTCTTTTTCCATTCCTATATTGTGGAAAGTACTTCCTACATTCTCTTCCAGTAGTATTTGAGTTTCTGGCCTTATATTGAGGTTTCTCTCTCTCTCTCTCTCTCTCTCTCTCTCTCTCTCTCCATACATATATATATATATATATATATATATATATATATATATATATATATATATATATATTAAATAGTTTAGGATTCAGTTTGGTAACATTATTAGGCTCATCCATGACCTACTCCCTCCCCTTAGCCCTTCCTTGTTGAGGTATATGGGTTATGCATTGTGGAGTTAACGATAAATGTCTCTGCATATTGTGACCTAACATGTGGTTCTAACATTCTTTCTGCCCCCTCTTCCACAAAATTTCCCTGAGCCATGTTGGATGCATTTTTGGTCTGCTTCAGTTATGAGGTGTTGGGGATCTCTGGGGCTCTGGCTCTCTGATTTGATAGGAGTTGAATTTTCTCTATGCTGATCTCTTTCACTCTTGTGTTGGTATCTGGTTCGCCAGGAAAACAGCACTCTTGCTTGTTTTGCCAATGTTTCTTAGTTTCAGCTGGGACCCTTTTGAAGTATGATGAGGTGGCTCTCTCCTTAGGATCTACATCTATCTGAAAAAGAGAAGCAGATTCTCCAACGGAGAGTAAATTAGCACCAGGACAAATGAGATAACTTACTTTTTTTATAGAGAATTTAATAGGAGTAGACCCTCTTGTAGCCTATGATTGATGGTAGCTTCATACTAGAGAGTGGGCTTATGTTTGGATATGGCTCTGACTTGTTTCCCAGCTCCAGATATGGGTCCCATTCCACTGAGGGAATCAGGTAGCAGTTGTTTCCCACCATGGCTGTGTGCCACTATTGCACTTGTGTGGGCTTCACTTCAGGTTATTTGCTGCTAAGTAGGTTAGACCATGAGTCGCTTGGACAGATAGTGGTCATTTTCCCCCAATCGACCATGTAGCATCTTCTGGCACTAGATGCGCTGACTGTCTGGTGACTGACTCTCTTCCAGCTTCCAGCCATGCCATTCCATTTTATGTGTTGACCACATGAGGTGTCTTCATCAGTAGGGTGTTACCACTAATGTTTGGTGGGTCATCAAGTACTCTGACAGAAATCTGGCTGTTTTAGGAAACCTTGTAGGTCTCACTGATCAAAAACTCATTGTGGATGATAACCACATGCTAGTACTGGGATTCACAAGTAAATGCACACTAAGAGAAGGAGGAAAAAGATAACTAATATACAAGAGTTAGAAGAGAGGGAGGAAGAGGGAGTGGAGGGAGGGAAGATAGAGAACATTAATGTTAGTCTTCAGCTTACCCTCTCTGGTGTCTTGTGGTTCATGTGTTCCCTGTAAGGGACTGGTGAAGGTAAGCCATTTGTTCTGCCTTTTAGGAAGTAGAATTTTATCGTACCATTGCCATTTGGGTCTAGGTTTGGGTTTCTCGCCCCTCCGATGCCCTTCTCTCCCTCCCCATCCATCCTAGTGTCTAGTCCACCAGATGCTTACTGGGTATGTGAGGTATCATGGGGGGTAGATTCAGGTTAGGTCCTGTAGATGAGTGAGGCTAAGCGGCGATGATTTTTTTTGTGTGTGTGTGATTGGGTAAGTTCACTGAGATTGATTTGTTCCAGATTCAAAAATTTTTCCTCAAATTTCATTGTGTCATTTTTTCCTTACTGCTGTATAGAATTCCATTGCTATAGATCTACCATTTTTTAAGTGTGTGTTTGTCATTTGTATTTCTTCCTCTGTGAACTGCCTGTTCAGCTCTTTGCCCCATTTTGTGAGTGGGGTGTTTGACTTCTTACTGTTTAGATTTTTGAGTTCTTTGTAGATTCTAGAGAGTAGGCCTCTATCAGTAGGATAACCTGCAAATATTTTCTCCCATTCTGTGGGTAATCTGCTGGCTTTTCTTAGTGTATGCTTGTCTGTAAGAAACTCTTCAGCTTCATGTGATCCCATTGGTTGAGTGACTGTTTAAGATAGTGAGCTACTGGGGTTTTGTTCAGGAAGCCTTTTGCCATTCCTATATCATGGAAAATACTTCCTAAATTTTCTTATAGCATTATTTGAGTTTCTGGTCTTATATTGAGGTCTTTGATCCATTTGGACTTGAGTGTAGTGCATGGCAAAATGTGTGGAGCAATTTTCAGTTTCCTGCATATGGTTATCCAGTTTGTCCATCATCATTTGTTGAAGATGCTGTCTTTTTTCCAGCCTATATTGTTTGGGCCTTTGTCAAATATCAAGTAGCTATAGTTGCTTAATGCAAAGCCTAGGTCCTCCAGTCTATTTCATTGGTCTATACTCCCATTTTTATGTCAGTACCATGCTGTTTTTATTACTATGGCTTTGTAATATAGCTTTAGATCAGGTATGGTGATGCCTCCAGAGGTATTTCTTTTGCTGAGGATATGTTTGGATATGCGAGGCCTTCTGCCTTTCCATATGAAGTTTGAGATCATTTTTTCTATCTCTGTGAATAACACTGTAGGGATTTTAATTGGAATTGCTTAAATCTGTATATTGCCTTTGGTAGGATTGTCATCTTCACAATGTTAATTCTGCCTATCCAGGAGCATGGAAGGTCTTTCCATTTTCTCAAGTCCTCCTAAAGTTCTTTTTTGAGTGTTTTTATGTTTTCATTGTATAGGTCTTTCACTTCCTTGGTTAACATTATTCCAAGGTATTTTATTTTATTTTTTGTTGCTATTGAATATTGGACTAAGGAGATTTAAAGGGAAGAGAAAGGGAGGAGGGTACTTAATAGGTTGGTATTGTATATATGTAAGTAGAATGATTGAGATGGGGAAGGGATATGATGGAGAATGGCATTTAAAAGGGGGAAGTGGGGGGAGCGAGGGTATTACTATGGGATATTTTTTATAATCATGGAAAATATTACTGAAAATTGAGAAAAAAGAGAGAAAATGGGACTATGTCCCTTATTTCTTTCTCTGTATCTTTGTCATTTGCATATATAAAGGCTACTGATTTTTGTGCATTGATTTTGTCTCCTGCTACTTTGCTATAGGAGTTGATCACCTTCAGGAGTTTTGGGATGGAGTCTTTCAGGTCTCTTACATATATAATCATGTCATCAGTGAATAGAGCTATCTTACCTTCTTCCTTTCCAAATTGCATCCATTTTACTTCCTTCTCCTGTCTAATTGCTTGAGCTAGGACTTCCAGTACTATATTGAAAAGCAGAGGTGAGAGTGAACAACCCTGTCTTGTTCCTGATCTTAATGGGAATTACTCCAGTCTCTTTCCATTATGTATTATTTGGGCTTTCAGAGCTTTGCATATTGCCTTTATTATGTTAAGACATGAACAAGCCATGTCAGTTCTTTCCAATGTTTAGATAATGAAGTGATGTTGTATCTTGTCAAAGGCCTTTTCTGCATCTATCAAAATGATCATGTGGTTTTTATGTTTAAGCTTGTTTATGTGGTGTATTACATTGGCAGATTTACATATGTTGAACCACCCTTGTGTTTCTGGGATGAATCCCACTTGGTCAAAGTGGATAATGCTTTTGATGTGTTGGTGGATTAAGTTTGCAAGGATTTTGTTCAGGATCTTTGCATCTAAGTTCATCAGGGAAATAGGCCAGTAGTTTTCTTTTCTTGTGCCATCTCTGCCTGGTTTTGGAATTAGGGTGATACTAGCTTCATAAAAGGAGTTGGGTAGCTTTCCCTGTTCTCCAGTTGTGTGGCACAGTTTGAGAAAGATTGGTTTGAATTATTCCATGAAGGTTTGATAGAATTCACCTGAGAAGCCATCTGGTCCTGGAGTCTTCTTTTTGGGGAGGTTTTTTTTTATTATTACTTTTTCAATCTCCATGAGTGTACTGCATTCATTGAGGAGACTAATCTGCTCTGAATTTAGCTTTGATAGATGGTAAGCATCCAGGAATTTATCCATCTTCTCCACATTATCCAGTTTTGTGGAGTAGAGGCTTTTGAAATAAGTCCTGATGATTCTCCCAATTTCACTTACGTCTGTTGTGATCTCTCCTGTTTTCATTTTGAATGTTTTTAATTTGAAGCATAACTTTTTTTTTTCTTTTGCTTGATCAAATTGGCCAGGGGTTTGTCAATCTTGTTTATTTTTTAAAAAAAAAACAGCTCTTTGTTTTGTCAATTGTCTTAATTGTTTCCTTGGTTTCCAATTCATTAGTTTATGCTCTGATTTTAATCATTTCTTTCCTTCTGCAGCTCTTTGGGTTGGATTTTTCTTGCTTTCCCATTGCCTTTATTGGATGGTTAGGTTATTGATTTAGGATCTCTCTGTCTTTTTTATGAAGGAATTGAGTGCTATGAATATTCCCCTGAGGACTACCTTCATTGTGTCCCATAAGTTTTGGGATGATGTGTTCTCATTGTCATTCAATTCCAGAAATTTTGCAATTTCATTTTTATTTCATCCACTATCCATTTATTGTTTAAAAGTGTGCTGTTCAGTTTCCAGGTGCCATTGGGATTCTTGGTGGGTCTTTTGTTGTTGATTTCTAGCAATATAGCATTGTGATCTGATATCATGCAGGGAATTATGTCATTCTTCCTAAATATGTGGAGGCAGTCTTTGTGACCTAGTATGTGGTCTATTTTAGAGAATGTTCCATGGGATGCTTAGAAGAATGTGTAGTCTGTGGATTCGGGATGGAAAGTTCTGTAGATGTCTATTAGGTCTAAGTGATCTATGGTTTTGTTGAGTTCTCTTACTTCCCTGTTGAGTTTTTGTTTGGATGATCTGTCTATTACTGATAATGGTGTATTGAAGTCCCTATCTATGATGGTGTTGGTGGTTATTTCTGTTTTATTGTCAAGTAGGTTTTGATTTATGAACTGTGGTGCCCCTGTGTTTGGTGCATACAGATTTATGATTGTAATATTCTCTTGGTGGATCATTCCCTTGATAAGTAGGTAGTGGCCTTCTTTGTCTTTTTTGATTATTTTTGGTTTGAAGTCTATTTTATCCTATATTAATATAGTTGTGCCTGCTTGTTTCTTATTCCCATTTGCTTGGAAAATTGTTTTCCACCCTTTCACCCTGAGGAGGTCTCTGTCTTTAGTGGTGAGGTGGGTTTCTTGAAGACAACAGAATGAGGGGTCTAATTTTTTGCTCCATCCTGTTAGCTTGTGTCTCTTGATGGGTGAATTAAGGCCATTAATATTTAGGGTAAATGACTGTGAGATTTTATTTGATCCCTGCCATATGGTGATGGTATATGTGGGTTGGCATTTTCATGGACTTTGAAGTTTTTTGTGCCTACTCTGGGTTTGGTTATTGTGATCTGCTTCTTGTAGGCATTTGAGGTTGATTATTTGTTTCTTCTCTGTGGAGAATTTCCTGAAATACTCTCTGTAGGTTTGTTTTTATGTTCATATAATTGTAAAGCTGACTTTTGTCTTAGAAAGTTTTTCTTTCTCCATCTATTTTGAGGAATACTTTTGCTGGGTAGAGTAGTTTGGGTTGGAAGCCATAGGTTCTTAGACTTTGCAGTGTTTCAATCCAGGCCATTCTAGCTTTCAGGGTTTCCATTGTGAAGTCTGGAATAATTCTCATGGTGTTACCTTTGAAAGTGGTGTGCTGTTTTTCCCTAGCTGCTTTTAGGATTTTCTCTTTGGTGTCAATGTTTAGAGTCTTAATGTCAATATGTCTTCGAGAGTTTCTCCTTTGGTCCAGTCTGTTTGGCATTCTGTTGGCTTCTTGTATCTTGATGGGCCTTTCTTTTAAGAGACTGGGGAAGTTTTCTTCAATTATTTTGTTAAATAATTCTCCATGCCTTTGGTCTGAATTTCTTCTCCTTCTGGTATTCCAATGATCCCAATATTAGTACGTTTAAGTGTATCCCAAAAATCCCTCATGTTCTGTTCACAGGAACTTTTGAGCTTACTGAAATTTTTGAACACTCTAACTGTTTCTTCCATCTTGTCTTATATATCAGAGTTTCTATCCTCCACATGGCTGACTCTATTTTTGACAGCTTCTAGAGAGTTGTGGACTTGTTCAATTAGGTTTGTATTTTCTACTACTTTTCTATGTATAATTTCCATCCCTCTGTCAAGCTCCCTTTTCACATCATTTTCTGATTTTCTTGATGATTCTTGGAATTCATCCTTGCATTTCTTTATGTCTTCATTTAGCATTGTCAGCTGATTTTTGAGGTCTTATTATTTTTCACTGTCTTTCAAATCTCATAACTGTCTTTGAACTCCTTCCATTTTCTTATCTATTAGGTCTAGTTTAGTGATGGCAGCATCCACACAATTATTGGTCTTTTGCTGCTTTTCTGCATGTTCTACCAGTAGCTTGGTCAAGGTTGCATTGCTCATAGCTTCATTTTGGTGTTCTGATCCTAATAACTCTTCTAAGTTTTGATTAGAGATGTTCATTGTAGGACTGGGTGACTTAACTGGATTTTTTTTTGCATTTGAGTTTTCATGTTATTTCTTTTGCGCTGTGGTCTACCCATCACAGTGTATGGGCACGTAAGTGAGTGGATCAACCTGGGCTCAAGCACAATGGGAATCTGAGGCAGCCTGAGGCAGTTGCCAAGCAGCCTGGGCTTTGGCTCTCACTTGCCAAAGCCATCTGATCTACTGCCTGGCTGGGGTGCCAAAGTTGCATGATCTGTCAAGTGGTAATGCGCCAAAGCTGCCTGCGTTCGAGTTAGGAGGGCCACTGAGGCACCAAGCACTAAATCAGCCCAAACGCTGGTGTGGGAACACTGGAACCTAGAAGCAGTCTGCACTCCCCTGCCATAGGACAATGACAGCCGGCAGGAATGGCAGACAGGTAGGGGATGGCACCTGAGCTGGCACAAGTGGCAGACAGTCTGAGCTTGCATGGCAGTTGCTGGAGGCCTGGACTTGCTGAACATGCTGTAGATGGAGCAGTAAGTGGGTGAGTGGGTAGAGCAGTCTAAGCTTCCACACACAAGGATTGATCAGCACGTGGGGTGCCATGGATATGGTGGCTACTTGGGGGGATGTGTGGGCTACCCACCTGTGAGGGAATTAGTGATTCCCTGTTTTTGCCTGGACTCGCTGAATGTTCAGCAGTTGGAGCACTAAGTGGGCAAGTGGATGGAGCAGTCTAAGCTTCCACACAGGGATTGATTGACACACGGGGCATTGTGGATATGGTGGCTACTTGGGGGGAGGGATAGGCTACCCGCTTGCAAAGGAATCATCGATTCCCTGTTTTTCCCCTCTCTGTGCCCTCCAACTGGCAATCTATTGGAGATTGCTCTCCCCTAAAAGACCCAGTGAACCCTTAATGTCTTGCCTTTCTTTCCCTGGGATCTGAAGCACAGCTAGGCCATGAGCTCTCTCCAGAGTGTGGGACTGCCTGATAGTGGACTTTCAGCTTCTAAAGCTTCAAGTAAAATAAAAAGCCAGTTGTATTAACTAGCTTTCTCATCACCATGACAGACCACTTGGATAAAAGCAATTTAAGGAAGGAAGGATTTGTTTTGGCTAGTGCTATGAAAGGTTGCAGTCCATCAGAATAGAGAATGAATAGCAGCAGTTCTTTTCACTTCCATGCATCTTCTCATCATCCACAGGCAATGGAGAGAACTAGTCTAAAATTAGTGACAGCCTATACCTCCTGAGGCCCACCCATTGGGACCTACTTCCTCTGGCTAAGCCCCATCTACCTATAGTTCCACAACATCTATAGCACTTACCTTCAAATTTCTGGATAAAATACCCAAGTAGAAGCAAATGGGAAGAAAGGCTTTATTTTAGTCTTATAGTTTGAAAGGAAGTTTCAGCATGGTGGAGAAAAGCAACCAGCCCACATCTTCAAACATCAGTGGCATAGGGAGAACAGCAGGAATGGGTTAACTCTAAACACCCAGTAGACTATACCAATCAACCTTAAGGCCTGTCCATATCCTTCCAGCATATCCTTCAGCAAGGCCCCACATTAAAAGGATCCATCATCTGGGTACTTTGTAGGAGCATTAATCACAAACACTTGAGGCTGTGGGGGATATTTGACATTCAAACCAACAAAATCTTCCAAAGCATAACCACCAGCCAGGGACCAGATATTCAAATACAAAAGCCTTTATTGACATTTTAGCCTAGAAATTTTCTTATAGCAAGTGAAAAGAGACTGATGTACTTTCTGATAATAAGAATTTATTTAGCATTTCATTGATTTTTCAACAGATTGTATTGTTTTAAGTATATATGCATTATGCAGTTTATATTTCATCTTAGTTAAAAGGCTGAAAAGGATATTTATATATTTTGTTAAATATACTTCTGTTTTTTAAATGAAACCATTATATTAATTTTGTTCATTAAGATAGGATCACATGTAGCACAGGATGGCTTCCAACTCACTATGCAGCTGAAAATAATCCTCAACTGCTGATCATCCTACATTCACTTAGAAAGGTTCAATTGGAATGATTTCTCAAGTTTAATTTTTAATTAATTGCCCATGTATACTTATTTTATATACAAGCACATTATTGTGCATTATTTTGTATCTTGTGTTTTCTAAGTTGAAAAATCACTTTGTGCATTTATTGGACGCTGTATAATGTTTTCATATTGTTCACATTTTGCTAGAGCATTTGCAATTGTCTATACACAAATCAAATCATTTACCAGCTGAGATAGCCTCACTGTCTTTCTAACACATCATGTATTCATTTCTCTAGTTTAATTCTCTAAGTGACATCCTCCAGTGCAAAGATGAAAAATGACCCGACATGAGTGGACCCCCATTTCAAATTCTTGGGAGACGGGAAGAGGAAGTTGGAGCCCTTTGAATCATTGTTGGTATTACCTGTGTTTTTTTTTTTAAGTTTTTATTAGCATTTTCCATGATTATAAAAAAAATCCCATGGTAATTCCCTCCCTCCCCACCCCCCACACTTTCCCCTTTGAAATTCCATTCTCCATCATATTACCTCCCCATCACAATCATTGTACTTACATATATACAATATCAACCTATTAAGTGCCCTCCTCCCTTCCTTTCTCTTCCCTTTATGTCTCCTTTTTTTTAATGTTGTTCTTGCTTTCTTTAAGTGAAGAAAGTTTCCTTATATTCTAATTTGTTGTATATTCTCACCATCAATGGATTTTGGATTCTGCTTCTTTTGAGATGTTTACTTTTTGTCCCTTATTCTACACATAGGATGCATTGTACTAATCATGATAAACCAAATTTGCATTTAAAAGGTAAGTGCAGTTCATAGCATTTCATTTTTTATTCTGCTGAATTGTTTTTCTAGAATTTCCTTAGTTACATTTCATATTCATAAAGTATAGATTTTATTAGTTTTGTACTCAGTGCAGTCAAGTTGGTACCATTGTTAGCATCCTCCCTATCTTCCCCCCTCCACAAGGACCCTCCTTGTTGGGGAATATGGGTGTGCATTGTGGGATTAGCCATTAGTTATGGGTAGAAAGCATTGTCTCTGTGTATCATGACCCAACGTGTAGCTCTGACATTTTTCTGCCCCTTCTGCAAATTTCCCTGAGCCATGTTGGGTTCATTTTAGGTCTGCTTCAATGATGAGGTCTTGGGAGCCTCAGTGTCTCTGGATATCTGGCTTGATAGGAGTTGCGTGGTCTCTGTGTCTATCTCCTTTACCCTTGTGCTGGTACTAGGTTTGCCAAGAAAGCAGCACTCTTACTCATTTCCCAAATTATTCTTGGTTTCAGCAGGGGCCCTTTTGAGGTGTGATGGGCTAATTTTCCTGTGTTGAAATGTCATTCTATAGATGTGGCATTAGGGTAGATTTCATTTTCTACATTTGTTAGTATATTTTTTTATTTGTAATAACATGAAATTTACTGAATGAACAAATCACATGTTGACCATATTTCCCTAGTTATCCTCTTACATCTCCTTTCCTTGTCCCCATCCCACTGAGGGTCCTCCCCAGTGGGGTTATTGGTATTTCCTGTGATGTTATGAATGCCTCAGTCTCAGTGGGAGGGGGAATGTCTCAGGATACTCATCCCTACCTGTGGCTCTTAAAATCATTCTATCCTCCTCTTCCACAATGTTCCTGGAACCTTGGCAGGTATGTTGTAAGTCTGCTTCAGTTTTTGTTTACTTTTTTGAGACAGGGTCTTGCTAAATGGCCCATGATGTGCTCAAATTCTAGGCCTAACGGATCATTCTTTTTCAGTGATTACATTGAATCCCTGTAGACTTAGGAGGGGATTTTTACCCAACTGAGCCTCTGTACAGCAGCTTTGTCCATATTTACACATGGATTCCTGACCCAGGAAATGGTATGTGGGGTGTTTGGACACTAAGCTATGTTGTAAATTGTCATATGGCAATTAAATAGGAAATACATCTCAGAGTGAATATAATTTATTATCCTGGATTAGATTATGGAATAGAGAAAATCATATACTCAAAAACCTATGACAGTATAAAAGCCCTATAATTACATGTTATTGCATGTAATCAAATATTATTATAATTTTAACATTATAAGTTAGTGTATATAACACTTCCTTATTTTCATAAATCTAAAATTATTTTAAGTATTTTCTTTTACAGAAAGTATTAATTTAGTATTATTGATTAATTATATACTACTATTTTATTAATTTGCTTTTCCTTTTTAAAATATATTTTATTTATTTATTTGAGAGAGAGAGGGAATGGGTATACCAGGGTTTCTAGCTGCTGCAAACGAACTCCAGATACATGTGCCACCTTGTGCACCTGGCTTATGTGGGTTTTAGGGAATTGAAGCTGGATCTTTAGGCTTAGCAGGCAAGTGCCTTAACCACTGAGCAGTCTCTCCAGCCCTTAATATGTGTTTTTTTTTTTTCTGTTCAACATTTCAGAAGACATATAAATTGAGAAATATCAGGAAGAATCATGTAAGTGATAGTCCTGCATTCAGGAGAGTATTTTCTTGGGAGCTACTTTCTTTTCCTTCATTATCTCAAAAGATAACTATACTTTAATTCCTTTGAAAAAGTTCTATGGCAGCTAAATTCCTTTTCTTTCTACAATCTACAGACTCCAACTGAGATGCCTGAGAACCATGTACTTTGTTAACAGCCACACCATGGAATTGAGCTTCTCATTGTCAACCCCAGGCTATAGAGTGGGTATCACCACAGTCACAGGTAAGCACAGTACAGACAAAGGAAACTCCACAGATGATAGCTTAGGCTATCACACAGACCTGGAATTGAATCTTTTCACATTAGGATTTTGTACAAGTTAAGGTGAATGAAGGGCACTTATATGTCATAGGTAGACATAAAATCTTTGTTGAAAAAAAATGAAAATAACAAAAAAGGAAGCATGATGCAACACTCCTTCCACTCCCCATAAAGTCATTGAAGAGACAAGCAACTGTATGAGGGCTCTGTACATTTTCTTGACCAGACAAACCACTCCACAGAAAATAAAACTGCCCACATGCCCCCAACCAGCTTCCTGTTACCAAAGCTATGCCCAGAGACCATATCCTTAAATCTTGCAAAGTCACAGCAATACCACTGCACTTGCTTTTACTGTCTGAAATCCTAAACAGTGTTCTTCAAAACATGTTGAGAGCATCCATAAGGGTACAAGCTCCTTTGACTCAAATGAGCTCAGTGAGAAATTCAGTTCAAATCTGGACTAAACATATAACTTATGGGACAAGATAGTTAGCTTTTGTCATTTTAAGTGTTTATATTTCAAGAAATTGTGATATATCCTATTTCATTATTATAGCTTCATTTAGCCCATGTCTTAATACACAGTGGCTGTTACATTCATTTCATTTAGCTGGTGTTCCTATAATAAATCATTTCTCAGATCTTGTTTTTCAGTGCTTGTTGTCTAATCTGTCATGGTATATACTGTAAATGCTACCTATCTCCAAACTCAGGGGAAAAAAAACAGGCAGCATATGATATCATAAGTGAGTTACAGTCGTATTATTTATCCACTCAGTGTATATTTATGAGGGGATATTAAAATTAATTCACAGGCTGGAAAGATGGCTTTATGGTTGAGGCACTTGTCTGCAAAGCTAGAGGACCTCTGTTCAATTCCCCAGGACCCATGTAGTCCAGATGCACAAGGTGGCACATGTGTCTAGAGTTCATTTGCAGTGGCTGTAGGCCCTGGAGTGCCCATTCACTCCCTCTCTCTCTCTCTTAAATGAATAAATAGATAAAATTATTTTTTTAAAAAAAAAAGACAAAATTCATTCATGTATTTATAAAAACAAGGTCAGAGTTGGACAAAGTTGCAAAAACTTGTATGATGACCATACTGTACCTGTGTATTCAGGGACTGGTCATCTGGTAGTTGATATATATAATTAGAAGGATGGCTGAAAAGAAGAAAGAGTAACATGAAATATTTTGGATTAAATAGATTACAATGCAATCTTCCAAAAGTATTGGACATATTTCTAGAATTAAAAAAGAATTCTTATAATAATTTTTTTCAACGTCCCATGGCAAACTTAAATAATACTCTGAAATTGTAATCTTAGTACTCAATGTATCTCTTGAAATATTATTTATAAATTTGCCTCTCTGCACATCAAAAAAGTTCCAGTCATCCACCAATAAATCTAATATACACAAAACTAGAAGGAATGTAAATAGAATTTGTCATGATATGAATTTTCATTTATAAGAAAATGCACTTAAACATTGCTTTATCAAAGTTTAAATGTTCCCCCAGACCACAACAGATGAGCCACCATAATTTAACACTAAAAGCAGGCAGTTACAAAGACATGTAGTATATCCCCTTCTTTGAATAATGCAAATTTGCACATTTTTTTGAGGTAGGGTCTCACTCTAGTCCTGACATGGAATTCACAATAAGGTCTCAGGATGGCCTCAAACTCATGGCAATCCTCCTACCTCTGCCTCCTGAGTGCTGGGATTAAAAGCATGCACCACCATGCCCAGCTTACATTTGCACATTTTTAAAGTAGATATGCATCTAAAATTTGGCAGTATGAATACATTGTACAACAGAAGATAGTCACAATGTTATTATCTTTGTGTACAAGTGCATGAACTTTGCCTAAATACTTAACTTGGCATATTCAGGTAGTAGCATTAGCACCTAAGCTTCAGAAAGGGTATCAGTATGCTGGAAAGATAATCTCACAGAAAGTAGTTCCAGAATGTTTAAAAAAAAATGTGGCACTAACACAGCCTCTGATTAGCTGACAAAGCTGATAATGTGAGAAACAAAAGGACAAGGTGAGCATAAAAATGATACAGAATTTTATCTGCTGGAAATAAATTTTAAGATTAATTTTGTTAATGTATCTTCTTTCTATTTTCTATCTCATATAATCATAGAAGTCATACAAAACAAATATTCAAATTTATGTATGTTGAGAAGTCAATATGCCTTATCTCACTCTATGTAGAGAGCTGTTATGCCTTCCATTTATATTTCTTCATCATGGGTAGTTCATTTTAATCCTTGCCATTTATGCCATATTTATTCAGCCAGTACATTAGGTCATATAGAACAGTATATAAATCACATATATTTATTTTCTAATATAATTATCACATGTTTATCTTATAATATACTTATCACATATATTCATTCTTACATATTTTCTGCTCATTAGTGGGAATACGATGTGATCATAATTTAGTGGTTTTGATGTATGGACATTATACAATAAGTCTTACACAAGCATAAATGATAGAGGACAATATAATACAACATGCCATACTATTTTAAGTAAACTATAAAGTAGAAAAGTTATACTGTAATATAATAATAAACATAGGGTATACTCATGATATAAACCTGTGGTATAATATTTTGTCACTTCAATTATGTGTACTATATATAATATGTGGTATACTTTTATATCTATCAGCACAGTGCATTTATTTTTATCAATATCAACACAAGCTGGCCCCATTCTGCACGTAATCTTTCATATGCTAAAATGATATTTAAGCTTCACATGACATTGTAGTAATTGTTTGCCATCCCAGAACTTGGGAAGTGGACCAAGGTGATTAGAAGTTCAAGGTCATTTTTAGCTACATACTATGTTCTAGGCCAATCTAGGCTTCAGGAGACCTTGAGTCAAAAAATAATTAAGTGTTATATGAATATACTACTTTATTCTCTTACTCAAAGTATTCTGGTGTTGGCTACTGAGAGGTATTTCAGCAAACTCCTGTACCATTTTCAAACTTCCTCAGTGGCACTCTGCTCTGTGACTTTGCATGTTTGTTTGGTTTTCTTGTTGAACATTATCTTACTTTTGTGATTGGGAAGTATTGTAGTTTAATTGTAGTGACTCTTTACTGAAGCCTAGAGTTTATTATTATTTCATAAACTTAGACATGAATTACAAGTGTTGTAGCCAGTTCCACATTGCTGGGAAAAGCATTCAACCAGACACAGCTTATGAAAAGAAGCAGTTTATTTCAGGCTTTCAGGGTCCAGGAAACACCATCAATGGTGAAAGAAGTTGGCTTCCTTTCATAGGTCCAAGCAGAAATAAACAACTGCAGCAAGTAAACACCAACACTAGCAAGCAAGCAACACTAGAGCTCAGACTGTTCCCCACATACCTTTCTGGCTGATTCAAATCCACCCCAAACATACCTTAGTACCAACAGTGACTTTGTCCACTGGAAACTCAAAATTAAAGCCTAAATCTATAGATCTATAGGGTCATATATTCAAATTACAATAGATAGTAGTGCTGCTAACATCTCATGAACCTGGTCTAATAGCATATGAATGCATTCCCAGTTCCTACTATATATATATATATATATATATATATACACATATATATATACACATGTCCTCTAGTAAAGAGAAAATTGGCCTCATATACTTAAAAGTAAATATTAAAACATATGATAGTGGTTTCAGAATTGAACCATTTTTTATTTGTTTTCTTTGGTCTGTAGGCTCAGAATCCTTAACTTAGGCCAGTTCCTTTATCCTCACTCCCTTCAGTGAAGTTATGCCATACATTACATATAGTTATGTTATTATTCTGTATTTCTACCTTGGACCCTTGAAGTTACTTAATAACATTTTAACTTGTATCCATTCAGTTTTCATCTTTGTAATGCAATGCTCAAAAGGGTTTGAAAAATAGTAACTTTTGCTTATAAATGTGTATAGGAATATGCATGTGTGTGGGAGGAATAAGTGAACACATGTGTGTTGATGCATGTGGAGGCCCCAGTGGTCATATTAAATGTGTTTTTCAATTGCTTTACACTTTATTGATTGAAAGAGTATCTCTCATCAAACCTGGAGCTCACCAATTTAGTTAGCCTAGCTAGACAGTGTGCCCCAGGGATTCCTTATCCGCCTTTCCAGCATTGAGATTGCAAATGAACTCCATATTTCCTGAATTTTATGTGGGTGCTGGAGATTCCAAACCAGGTTTTCATGCTTGTGCACAGGCAACATACTAAGCCGCTTCCCAGCCCCAAATACAGTATTTCAAAACAATATTATAGTACACAGAAAATAATTTCACTGTCTGTCATAGTCCACTTCATGCTGCTGGGATGAACCTCCAAAACCAGGCACAGTTTATGGGAGGAACAGGATTTATTTCTGGCTTAGAGATTCAAGGGGAGCTTCCATAATGGCAAGAAAGAGAAAACCCACCACTAAATCAAGAGCAAAAACTAGCAGCCAAACAGCAGGGAACCTAGGAAGAACTCGGACTGCTCTCTGTGTACCTGAGGCTGGAATTCCAGATCCACGCCCAAACATACCTTAGAGCTGGACACTAGGATCTGCCCACAGTAACTACTCCTACAACCAGAAGGCTACAAGTAATGTTACAACTTTGAATACAGCTCCTGAATCTTTTGAGGGACATCCATTCAAACTACCACACTATCCAAAAGAAACTATCTGCATTTGATCTGTTACAACTTCCTCTCCCAAGCTCCAAATTAGCATTAACATTCTAATATATAAAATTTTACCTTTCCACAGTGTCATTTAGATAAAACTGCTGAGTCTAAGATCTTTTCGATTAGTTCCTTTTAATATTTTGGTTATGAGGATGATTTTATGGGCTGGAGAGATGGGTTAGTGGTTAAGGCACTTGCCTACCAAGCCTAACAACCCAGGTTCTATTTCTCAGTACCCACATAAGCCAGATGCACAAGGTAGTGAATGTGTCTGGAATTTGTTTGACATGGCTAGAGAGCTTAGCATATCCATTCTCTCTATCTGTCCCCCCCCCCCGTCATCTGTCTCTTCCTCTCAAATAAACAAATACACTTAATTTTAAAAAAATTATTTTTATATTATGGATATTATAATTGTGTCTCGTAGGTAATTTAAAAACATCTGCATTAATTTTGTTGTCTTCATAGCATACTTTTAATCCCAAAATTCTTAGTTTTTCTCATATATTTTATTTTAAAAATTTTTGTTTAGTCTTATTTATTTATTTGAGAGTGATAGAGAGAAATAGGCAGATGGAGAGACAGAATGGGCATGCCAGGGCCTCTAGCCACTGCAAATGAACTCCAGATGCGTACGCCCCCTTGTGCATCTGGCTAACATGGGTCCTGAGGAATTGAGCATCGAACCAGGGTCCTTAGGCTTTACAGGCAAGTGCTTAACTGCTAACCCATCTCTCCAGCCCATCATATATATTAATTTTTTCTCATACATTTTGACATCATTTCTTGAGAAAACTTATAAAACCACAAAAATTTATTTTCAGGTTCTTATCCAAGGGATTGGTAATCATAGCTTCTACATTTATCTTAGTGACTTTTGTAACATTTTGAGTAAGTACACATGTACATAAACACATGTATGTTATAAGAGTCCAACTTGTACATGTATGTCTACTGTTCCAGTAACATTTGTTGAAAAAATAGTTTATCCATATTGATTTACCTCAGAAACCTTGTAAAATCAGTTTACTATAAATGTATTAATTTAGGTCCAGTCAACTTTATTCCATTGTCATGTCTATCTGTTCTTATATTAATTCCATGTTGTCTTGCTTCCTGACCATTTGAGGCAAGTTTTGGAATCAACAACTATGAGTGGATTTTGTTCTTTCTTGGAAACATTTTTCATTTTCTAGAATAAGTTCATTTCCATAGGTATGTTGGATTTTTTTTGTTTTTCTTTACCTTTTGTTGACAATTTTCTTAAATGCATGTATTTAATCATAATCCCCATTTTTTGTCCCTCTCCCCATCCCCATGATATAGAACCCTTCTCCTTTACAACTAGTCATTCTATTTGTTATCTTTTTTTTCTTTGTCTTTCTCTGTCATCTGTATTGAAATGTAGATATGCTCAATATCAGGAAGATAACAAAAGAGACATTGGCTTGCTATGTAGACCAGGCTGGTTTGATTTGCAATGACCTCCTGTCTTTGCCTCCTATAGCAGACAGATTCAGGTTCACTGAGATAAACTTCCAGACCAGGCACAGTTATGGAGGAAGGGACATTTACTGAAGCCTACAGATCCAGGGGAAGTTCCACAAATGGCAGAAAAAGCTGGCCTGCCTTCACAGGACCAAGCAGAGAGAGAGAAGTATAAGCCAAAAGGTCAAAAGCCACAGCACACTTCAGAAACTCCAGCTAGGTACACTTTGCATATCTTCAGATTGAAATCGGAAACCCACCACCATACCTTAAGATCACCCAGTTACATTGCCTCCAGCCAGGTGGCTACAGGTGCAAACTACAAACAAATAAACAACTGAATATATTGGGGGCCATCTATTCTATTCAAACCACCACATTTCACCCCTGGCCCCCAATAGATTTATAACCATTACACATTGTAAATTGTACTCATTTCAACTTCAAAGGTCCCCACAGTCTTGACCAAATTAAGATATTAAGATCTGTAAAATCAAACAAGTAAAGGCACAGAGTAAACATTTTTAACTGGTATAAGGCATAGCAAGGAGAGACTAAAACAATTCAAACTCAACCACCATCAAACAAACATCAAACTTCTGCAGTTCAAGTCCAATACAACCAAAGACTGACAGTCTCCAGATTTTCCAATTCCACCCCTCCAGCTGGGCAGAGTAGCCAGGGAGCACTTCCATCTCAGGCCAACAGTGCACTCTATGGTAGCACTTGCATTATCCTGGTATATCCAAAACATCTTGAGGTCTTCATGCAAACCACTGTCCATCTTCCAAAGGCTCTTTCATCCTATCAGGGCATCATGCCCTGCCTCATGCTGCATCTCAGTAGCAGCTCCTGGGACTGTGTGCAATTCACGAACACTCCTTGCATTTTTCATGCTTCTGAAACCAATACCAGGTGTGTAGGACACAGCTATATTCTTAATTCACAGACAAAATAAATCATAACCTTGAAAAGCAGGTTCCTTTTCCAGTCAACTCTCCCCAAAAGTGTTTGCATTTCTATGATAGTTTTTCCTCAGGCATCCTTTCCATGGTAAAGCAATTGGACCATATTCCTTTAAGATTGCTAATGTGTTTGACAATAGCAGATTCAGTAATCTAAAACGAGTCTCAGTGCCTGTAATTTTAACTTGCTTGAGGTTCTACATCTTAAAATCTTAAATCTCTCAGCCCAATATCTTTAGCCAAGCACATCAGTCCATTACAAATTTAACCTTGATCAAACTCTCTGCGCAGGATGCAGTCAGCCCTTATGCCAGTAGCCCAGTTCCAACAAAGTCCTCTGCAGTCTTTCTTTCCCCTTAGAAAGATAAGTCAAGCCTCGAAGTTCAATGCTGTCTGTACTTAGCATTCTCAGACTCTCATTAGAATAGTCCATAAAATTTGGCTTACCACTCCAGAAGACATCTTCAGTTGCAAGTACCAAGTCCATGCCTATCCCTCAAAAACAAAGGTTCCAAAAGATCAACATCCACATAGTCAGGTTTAGCTCAGCCCACTCCTCGGTACCAAGTTCTGTAGCAGACAGATTCAGGTTTGCTGAGATGAACTTCCAGACCAGGCAGTTATGGAGGAAGGGATATATACTGAAGCCTGCAAATCCAGGGGAAGTTCCATAAATGGCAGAAGAAGCTGACCTGCCTTCACAGAACCAAGCTGAGAGAGAGAGAAGTATAAGCCAAAAGGTCAAAAGCCACAGCACACTTCAGGAACTCCAGCTAGGTACACTTTGCATATCTTTAGATTGAAATCTGAAACCCACCACCACACCTTAAGATCACCCAGTGACATTGCCTCCAGCCAGGTGTCTACAGATGCAAACTACAAACAAATAAACAACTGAATATATTGGGGGCCATCTATTCTATTCAAACCACCACACCTCCCTTGTGCCTGGCTCAATATACTAGTTTTGTTCATTAAATGTAGTTTTTTATATCACTATGTATCTAAATAGTACTGTAGTAAGGTGTGAAAATCTGGTTCTTATTTGTGAAAATTTAAGTGAATTTAAATATTTTTCAAAATAAAAATGTATTTAAAAGCTGGACGTGGTGGCACACACCTTTAATCCCAGCACTCAGGAGGCAGAGGTAGGAGGATTGCTGAGAGTTCGAGGCCACCCTGAGACTACATAGTGAATTCCTGGTCAACCTGGACCAGAGTGAGACTCTACCTCAAAAAAGAAAAGTATTTAAAAACCATTATTTGGGGGCTGGAGTTATGGCTTAAAGTTTAAGGTGCTTGTCTGCAAAGCCTAAGAATTCATGTTTGAATCTCCAGGTCTCACATAAGCTAATCACACAGTGACACAAGTGCACAGTGTCACATATACACACAAGGAGGTGACATGTCTGGATTTCATCTGCAGCAGCTGAAGGCCCTGGCACACTCATTCTCTCTCTGTGTCTCTCTTCCTCCCACTTCTCTTGCTCTCAAAATGAATAAATTAAGAAGCATTATTTTGCTACAAAAAATCGTATGTAACCATAAAACCATGTGTTCAAGGAATGAGCAAACACAGTGTGAAAGTTCCCAAATCACTATAACCCACCATTCTATACCCAGGCTCAACTGTTTCAGAAAGACAACATAAAGCTCCAGGGACTCTCCTCACCTCTCTCTCTCTCTCTCTTTCTCTCTCTCTCTCTCTGTCTCTCTCTCTCTTTTTACATCATACTACACATTATTCTGCAACTAGTAAAGACTTCCTCATGACTCATACTTAATCTACACATAGCTCAGAAATCCTCAACTTCAGATAATGACAGAGTCCTTCCATGGGATTCAACTAGAAACATTTTGGAACAGATGGCATCTGTTCATTAGAAGCCAAAAACACGGATAACCTGGAAATGGCAGTATTTGAGAAGATGAAAACATGATTACCCCTATTTGGTCATTGCATATTGTAAGTTGTTATTTTGTTTGTTAATTAATTAATGTATTTACTTACTTTTTCTTTATTAGTTATGTACGTACTTGGTGTGTAAACAGCACATGTTGGTACCATCCTTACCCTTATCCTGGCCTGCAGAAGGGACCCTCCTGATTGGGGATGCCAGTTATTTCCATGGCGGTTGTGGATTGTTCATTGTAGGGGTAGCCATCAGCTATGGGGAAAAGGCAATGCCCCTGTGTAGAATGCCCCAACTTGTGGCTCTTACAATCTTTCTGCCCCCTCTTCCACAAATCTCCCTGAGCCATGTTGGGTTCATTTTAGGTCTACTTCAATGATAAGATCTTGGAAGCCTTTGTGTCTCTGGATATCTGGTTTGGTAGGAGTTGAATGTTCTCTGTGTCTATCTCTTTCATGCTTTGTCTAATACCAGGTTCACCAAGAAAGCAGCTCTCTTGCTCATTTCCCCAATTACTCTACTGTTTCATCCAGCATCCTGATGAGGTGAGGTGTGATGGGATGATTCTCTCCTCAAGTTCTGTGTCTATCTGAAAAAGAGAAGCAAATTCTCCAATGGAGAGTAATATCTACTCTAGATAAATAGGATAACCATTATTAGTGTAGAGAGAATTTAATAAGTGTATGCCTTCTCGTAGCCCACAAATGATGGGAGCTTGATATTGGAGAGTAAACTCATTATTTGGATATGATTATAACTTGTTTCCTAGTTCCAGCTATGGGTTCCATTCTATTGAGTGGATCTGTTAGCCAGTCCAAGAGCAGTGAGTTAGCCACCATGGCTATGTGCCACTATTGCACTTGGGTGAGCATCATATCTGTTTGTTTGCTGCTGAGTAGCTTAAACCTCGAGTTGCTTGGGCAGATGTTGGCCATTTTCTCCCAGTAGCTCATGTAGCACCTTCTGGCACTAGATGAGCTAACTCTGGGGACTGGCTCTTTCCAGATTCCCGCCCAGTCTCTCCATGTTCCCTATTGACATCATATGGTGTCTTCGGCAGTGGGGTTGTATCATTGACCTTTGGTGGGTAATCAAGTGCTGTGACAGAATTCTGTCTTTTTTGGGAAAACCTTGTAGTACTCTCTGATCAATAACTCACTGTGGATGTTAACCACATCCTGGTATGGGGAATTATAGGCCAGTGCGAAGGGAAAAGAAGAAAGAAAAAGGTAATATAAAAGAGAAAGAGAGAAGAAAGAGAAACAGGAGAAAATTAAGGTTAGTCTTCATCGTACCTTCTCCAGGGCTTTTTGGCTCAGGTGTTCCCTATAAGGACCTGATGAAGGTTCAACCTTTTTGTCTGTCTTTCAGGATATAGGATTTTATGGTACCAGTTCCTTTTGGGTCCAGTTCTGTGTGTCCTCCACAACCCTTACCCTCCCATCCACTCCCACCCTCCCTATTTTCTAGTCCTTGAGGTGCCTATTAGGTTTGTCAGCATCTAGGGATGATCCAGGTTAGGAGCAACAGATGATGAGACCATAAGATTATTGTCTTTCTATGACTGGGTGAGTTCACTGAGAATGAGCTGTTCCAAGTTCGACCATTTTACTATAAATTTCATCGTATCATTTTTTCTTAATGCTGCGTAGAATTTCATTGTGTAGATATACCAAATCTTGATTATCTATTTGTCTTATGATGGACACCAATATTGATTCCATTTCATAGCTATAAACATAGTTGAGCAAATATCTCTGAACTGAGATGGAGCTTTAGGGTAAATACCCAGTAAGGGAATAACTGGGTCTGTTGGTCACTCTATAGTCAAAGTTTTTCAGAGTTTCCATACTGCTTTCCATAGTGGTTGTAACATCTTACATTCCCACAACCAGTGAATGAGGGTTCCTATAAAAAAAAAAGTTAGTGATATATGATATAAATAATATTTCTGTGTCCAGGAAATGTTTTCTGGTTACATTATTACATTTTTCATACTTCTTTATTTCCTTTTTCAAATTTCTTTATGTGTGTGAAGTGTGCATGCATATAAATATGATGTAGGCATGTGTGTGTGTATATACACATGAGGTTGACATTGGGTAGCTATCTTAGTTTCTTTTCACTTTTTATATTTTTTAAAATTGTATTTATTTATTTATTTATTTGAGGGTGGAAGCAGATAAAGAGAATGGGCATGCCAGGCCTTCAGCCACTGTAAACAAACTCCAGATGCATGTGTCACCTTATGCATCTGGCTTATGTGGGTCATGGGGAATCGAATCTAGATCTTTTGGCTTCATAAGGAAACTCCTTAGCCTCAAAGCCATCCTTTCAGCCCTCTGCCCTTTTTTGAGGCAGAGATTTATTCTAGCTTAGCCTGACCTGAAACTCACTGTGATTCTCCAACCCTAGTCTTTGCCCAAGTGTTTGCATTATAGTATGGGCAATCTTGCCTTGCTTACTATCTTAGTTTTGAGATAGGGTCTTTTCTTGAATTTCTAGCTCACTAATTTTGATAGACTAGCTAGACAAAAATCCCTAGGATCCAAGGATAGACCTTTCTCTACTTCCCCACCAGTGACATTGTAGGTGCATTCTACTTGTGTGCTGGACATTCAAATTCAGGTGTCAAGGTCCTGTTTACCCAGTGAACAAGTTTTGTTTTAGCTGAAATGATAACAAAAAAAAAAGTACATGTTAGATTGGCATGCTTCTACCTTGTTTCTTAACTGTTCCTTGAAGAATTGTACTGTTAATTTTTTGAAGTCAGCTGTGGTGGTACACACCTATAATCCCAGCACTTTGGACATAGACACAGGAGTTTTAAGCCAGTTTGGGATACAATGATACCTTGAGAAAAGAACAATTTTATTCTTAGGGGTGTATTTTAAATTTTAGCCAACTGTCCTGTTAACTTCTGAATGTACTGCTAACATGAGACATAACTGATAACATAAAGTTTTGAAAACATCAAAAAAAAAAAAAACAAAAAACTTTCAGGTGTCCATGTTTGCATGGCAAGCTTTTATTCAGTGACTCTCCTTTCTACTTATACTTTTCAGACTTTTAAAAGACAAGTAAACTTTCAAACTTTTGATAAATCTAATTTTAATTAAATGCTTTTCTCTCTACAGACATTACACTAAGAATTATTGAATTTTAGTACCTACAGCCTGCCAAAAAGCCACAGGATAGACAGTGAATGTCATGGCCCAAAGGACAAAGGTATTAAAAGAATTATACACACTACATTAAATACAGCCTTGAAAATAAACAATAGACAATTAATTGACTTACAAAGGAAAGTAGGTGATACATGCATGTGGTGCAAAACTGTAGCAAACAAACAAAAGAACAATGTGACATAACATGCTCAGAGCCTCTGTGCTGTGATGCAAACATCAGCACAGGGTGAGTGGGGAACTACACAAAAGAGCTGAGTAAGCAGAGAATCCTGCAACAGAGAGGACCATCTCCTCACCACTCTTATCTCCCTGTTCACACCCAGCTCTCTCTGCTGGGCAGCACGAGGATTCTGTTCAAGAATGCTGCCTATCAAGAGAAAGCTAAGTAACCATTCAGTGAAATCCATGAAAGAGAGTCAAGATTATTGAATGTATAAGCCATAATCATTAAGTATTATAACAGTACATTCATAGCTTCAATGAGAAAACTATCTCCTCTGCCCTGGAGATCTGTATTCACATATGTTCCGGACCAAACTTCTCACTTCTGAGATGAGGGAAGCAGATATTTAAACAATGATCTATGAACATTTGTTATTCAAGACCTTTGCCTGAACAGAAGCTCAGAATGGTCTCTCAGAAAAGATGGGAATGTGGACAACAGTGTAAAGCCTGCACCTACACAAAGACAATGGGGGAAGATCCACAAAGTTCATGTAGACAACAGGGTAAATCCCTCATATACTGCACACTAATAGGGCAGAATCTCCAACAACTGATGGGCTCAGTGTTTACAGACTGCATGTAGACAATAGTGCAGGAGCAACACCATATGTGGGAATTAGGGAGGAGCCTCCACATAACATATAGAAATCTTTTTTTTTTAAAGATTTTTATTTTTATTTATTTATTTGAGAACAACAGACAGAGAAAGAGGCAGATAGAGAGAGAGAGAATGGGCGCGCCAGGGCCTCCAGCCACTGCAAATGAACTCCAGATGTGTGCGCCCCCTTGTGCATCTGGCTAATGTGGGTCCTGAGGAATCGAGCCTCAAACCACGGTCCTTAGGCTTCACAGGCAAGCGCTTAACCGCTAAGCCATATCTCCAGCCCTCTGAAATGTTATTGACTGCAAGATGCACCAATACTTATTTATTTATTTATTTATTTATTTAGTTTAGTTTAGTTTTACACATTTACATCAACAAGGAGGGTCTAATGGGAGGGGGTAGATCATAGATGAGCCTAAACAATGGTACCAAACTGCCTTTATTTAATAAAAAGAAAACTAATAAATCAAATTAAAAAAAAATAAGGATTAATCCCAGCACTCAGGAGGCAGAGGCAGGAGGATCACCGTTGAGTTCGAGGCCACCCTGAGATTCCATAATGAATTCCAGGTCAGCCTGGGCTAGAGTGAGACCCTATCTCAAAAAAAAAAAAAAAAAAAAAAAAAAAAAAAAAACTAAACATATAGAAATCTTAAGGATGAACCTTCACATACTTTCTGCATTACATAACAGCCCTCAGGCGACACATCCTGCAGGTAGACACTAAGACAGAAGAACCATATTCTACCATATTTGGACACTAGGGCAGAGCCTGCCTCCACATATTGTATGAGAAAAAAATGCAGGAGACAATAAATACTGCACTTTTTCAATGGGACATATATTCCACATATGGTACACAAATAAAAAGGTAGGGCCTATGATACTGCCAAAGTAATATAGGGAAGAGCATAGACTAACTGCAAAAGTATAATAGAATAGTCTATAAATACTCATGCACATGGATACTAGGGTGGACCCTCCACATATTGCATGTGGTCAGTAGGGCATAAAGCCTCCACATACTGCATGAAAAAAAGGGCAAGACCTACATATTGCACATTGGTAATGAGTAGAACTTAACAAATTTTAAATGATAAATAGTCCAGAGCCTCAACATACTATACTTGGATAATAGGGCAGATGCTGCAAATGCTGTTAGTGAAAATAGGGCAGAGTCTCCACATACACCACAAGAACAATAAGAAACAACATCTATATATTTCAGTAGACAACACGACAGATACTGCACACACTACATGTGAATAAGGCAGTCTCCAAAATTTGCATAGAATTATAAAACTCTGTTTCTGTGCACTGCAGAGGAAATAAAGGCAGACATACTGAATATGGTACATGATACCATGTCCACATAAAGCATGTATACAATATAGGAGGTTCACCATATAGCATGTAGATAATAGTGTTACACATGAGAGGCTGGGTCCTGGGTGAGTTTGGAACCCCTGACCCAGTGGCTCTCAGGTCTCAAGTCCTTGATCACATTTAGCAAAGAATTGAAAGGTGCGGACACATAGAAGGGTAAATTATGAAAGTTGTATTAAGAAAAAGTTAAAGGTAAGGGAGAAGAAAGGAAGTTGCCCAAGCTAGACTGGGAGGTAGTAGGGGGAACCCCCCCAAAAAAATCTCATCTTGGGACTTGGATCACGTTTATTTACATAAATCAGGCATCAAATTAGGGTAAGTCTCATTGCCAAGATCAAATGTATATGGAGGGTCGTGATTGGTTGTTGGGTTCAGCTGGAATGCTGATGTGGGAAGGGCCTGCCCATGGGTGCTAAGCCTGGGGAAGTTCAAGGAAGAATCAGGAAGAGCTAGAAAGCTGCTACTGCTGCTCACCCCCATCTTGGATGAGATGAGGGTTCCAGGGCAAGGAGGAGTCCATGTTCCTTTGGGCCTGAACTCCTAAACTGACTACATTCAAAAAAAGGCTATCTTGTTCATAATCCATATCAATACTGTAGTGTAGAGGGCTGAAGGGATGGCTTAACAGTTAAGGTGTTTGCCTGCAAAGCCAGGGACCCAGGTTCAATTCACCAGAACCCATGTTGGCCAGATACACAAGGGAGTGCATGCGTCTGGAGATAATTTGCCATGGCTGGATGCCTTGGCATGCCAATTCTCTCTCCCTCTTGTTCTGTCAAATAAATAAATAAATAAATAAATGTACAGCCTATACCTCCTGCAGGTGTACAACAAGAGAGAATATTTTCATACAACACAAAGACAACAGGGGACAACATCCACATAATTTATTGTCAGCAGACCATACCTTCCACATGCTGCATGTGGATAAGACAGTCTCCAAACACTATGTGAATTAAATAAGACAGTCTCCAAAACCTGTGTGAATTCTAAGGATCCACTTCTATATAATGGTTGTTGAAAATATGGCAGTTATTCCATCTACCTTATGTGGGAAATAGGGCATAGGCACCGCATATTGCATGTGCATTAGATAACAGTGCTTCATATAGTGAATATGGATAATAGGGCAGAGCCTCCATACACAGCATAGGAATATTAGAGGAGAGTGTTTACATATTGCATATGGAATTTAGGATAGAGTCTCTACACACTATATGTGTAAGGAAGGGCCTTGCAGAAACCTGTTGTAAGTGGGGATGTATAGGCACACCGCAGAGCATACATGGACAGTATAGCAGAGCCTGCTCATGCTGGACATGCACAATAGGGGAGAGACTCCTTATCCTGCATGTATTAAATAGGACAGATAGTAAACCTGCTGCAGTTGTCTCTGCACCCATAAATAATAGTAAAGAACATCTAATAACTACAAGTGGATAATTGAACATGGACAGACAATACTAATGCATATGGATATTAGAACAGAGCCTCCACATACTACATGTGTTCAATAGAGCAGAGCCTCCATGCACTATCTGTGGATTGTATGGTAGATACAACATATAGCACACATTATGATAGGGTAGACCCTGCACCTATGGAAGATGGAAAACAAGGCAGAATCTCCAAATACAGTAATAGAACACGAGGGGAGAACATTGACCCAATTCAGATAGTCAGCAGGGCATGCCCTCTATATACTGCATGTGAATTGACACAGCTTCAAGAACTGCACATGAATTAAATGTTGAGATTCCACATACTACATGAAGATATTAGAAAATTATCTCTGAATATTGAATGATGACCTTAGTGTAGAACTGCCACATGCTGCATGCACAGGGTAGGGTTAAGCCAGCACACAGAGCATAAAGACAACTGGACATGTCCACCACATAAGTGGGTAAGGGAGCAGAACCACCACGTGCTGCATGAGGTCACTACAGAGGAGCGTACACAAACACTTCAAAAGTAATGCAAAGCCTCTATGTGCTAAACATGAAAAGGACTGTTAGAATTTTCTCCCACTGCATGTGAATAATAGATCACTACATGAGGATAGGAAGGCAGAATCTATGCATACAGCACAGGGACTAAGAGCAGTACTTCCAGATAATTCATGTAGAAAATAGGGCACACAAATATGATGGAGATTTCAAATGCTATATGATAGTTAGAGGGCTATTAACAGACTTCATGTGGACAATAGACACTCCACATATCATTTATGTGCATTAGGTCAGAGTAGAGAAACTCCAAATACTGCAAGTAAACAATAGGATAGAACTTCTGCATAGTGCATTTGTAAGACAGGACTCAGTCTATACCTGCTGAAAGCAGAAAATAAGACAGACACATCATATAATGTATGCAAATAACAGGGCAAAGCCTCCACATACCACATGTGGATAATAGGACGGACCTTTTACATATTGCTGGTGGTTAATAGGACAGACCCTCTAGATACTGCACAAGAAATATGGTGAAAATCACAGTGAGCACCAGTAACCCTACTGAGTAAGGCACTCAGGGAAATGGGGAATGTGAGAGAAGAAATATAAGACTATAACCTATGTAAATAAAAATAAATGAAAAATATTAAATGCAAATATTCATAATTTTAAAAGAAATATTATAATAATCTTCTAATAATTGCACGTGGATAACAGGAAAGATACTAAAAATACTACTGCCCATGGAAATTAGGACAAAATGTCCACACACTCCTTATGGTCAACAGGGTAAAGCATCCATGTGCTACATGCACATAAAAATACAAGTCTTCCCCAAGAACAAGCAATAAGATTCATATGGCTCCTGATACTGCACATAGGTTTTAGGTCAAACTGCCACATGCAATGATGCAAAGTGGATACAAGACAGAGCCTCCACATAACTACAAAGAGATATTTACAGCGTTTACACGTACTACATGGGAATAATAGGGTACAGCCTCCACATATGGCATGTATACAACAAAGCTCAGCCTACACATACTGTGCATGGTTAACAGGGCAGAGCCTCCAAATACCGTATGTGAATAATATAGCCAAGACTCCACAAACTGCAAAGGGACAATGGAGAAAGCTTAACAAATTACATGTGAAATATACTGCTAAGCCATGACATATATTTAGATAATAGGGCAGTTATGACACATTCTGCATGTGGAAAAGAGCGTGTGTACTCCAAAATTGCACATGAACAGTAGGGGAGGACTTCCAAGAAATTCCTGTAGACAATAGGGAAGATTCTCCACACATGGCAATGGAACATTTCACAGTCACTAAATATTGCATAATAATTATAGAGTTTAGCTTCCATATACTGCATATGAGCAGTAATACAGGCATTCCATTTACAGTATGTGGTTAATAGGTCAACACCTATTACTACTATATACTGCTCATCAAAGAGAGGAAAGAGCCTTGGCTAAGTGCAAAAGGACAATAAGGCAGAAACTTAACACATTGTGAGTGGACAATAAGGTAGACAGCATCCATACTACACTGTGATGGTAGGATAGAGATTAAGCATGCCACAAGTCAATTGTAGGGTTTATCTGACACATACTTTACATGTAATAATGGGACATAGGAAGCATCCTACAAATAGATAATAGGGCTGGATCTCTACATATTGTTTCTGCATTATTTCCCACATGCACTATGTGAAGATTCTGTGCTATTGTGCACGTGGGAAATAATGCAGGAACTCCAATATTGCTATGGGTAATGGGAAAGAACCTCCACATACTGGAAATGAACAAGAGGACAGAGTTTCCATAAACTACCCACAATCAATAGGGAGAGCCTCCATGTAGTGCAAGAAGAGCCTGAGTATACTGAAGGGAAATGTTACCACATACTGCACATGGATGGTGGAGTAGAAATTACATGTAATTCGTGTAGGCTAAAGGCTATATTATCTAAACACTGCACATGGTAAATAAGACAAAGTCTCTAAACTCCATGAGAATTAAATAACACGGCTTCCACACAATCTATATCGACAATGAGAAAGACACACCACATGCTGTACATGAATAATAGGATGAAATTTCAAATACTGCATGTTGTCAATAGGGCAAAGCCTCCAACTACTTCACATGGATAATAGAGAAAAGCTTCCAATGACTGCCCACACATAATTAGAAATAAGAAGAAGAAGCTTCCAATTGTGGAGGGACCTCAGTGGAATGGGGACAGAGAAAAAGGAAATGGTACCAACACATGTGTGTCCATAGAAAGTTTCTACTTATTAAACAAAAAAGAAATTATAAATGTGAAGACCAATTAATTATACTCTTGAAGATAGGCCTTCAAATGGAAAGTATTTTTGAAATTAGGGAATTTTTTTTTTTTTTTTTTTTTTGGTTTTTTGAGGTAGAGTCTCACTCTAGCCCAGGCTGACCTGGAATTCACTATGGAGTCTCAGGGTGGCCTCGAACTCATGGCAGTCCTCCTACCTCTGCCTCCCAAGTGCTGGGATTAAAGGTGTGCGCCACCACGCCCAGCTAGGGAAAATTTTTTTTAATTTAATTTATTAGTTTTCTTTTCAGCAAATACAGGCAGTTTGGTACCATTGTTTAGGTTCATCCATGATCTACCCCCTCCCAATGGACCCTCCTTGTTGATGTAAATGGGTCGTGCATTGTGGAGTTAGTCCACAGTTATTGGTATGATAAATGTCTCTGCATATCATGACCCAACATGTGACTCTGACATTCTTTCCACCCCTCTTCTGCAAAATTTCCCTGAGCCATGTTGGGTTCATTTTTGGTCTGCTTCAGTGCTGAGGTGTTGGGAGCCTTGGAGACTCTGGCTCTCTGAGTTGGTAGGAGTTGATCTCCATTGGAGAATCTGCTTCTCTTTTTCAGATAGATACAGATCCTAAGGAGAGAGCTGCCCCAACATACCTCAAAAGGGGCCCAACTGAAACTAAAGAAAATTGGCGAAACAAGCAAGGGTGCTGTTTCCCTGATGAACCGGATACCAGCACAAAGGGAAAATAAATTTTTACTATTATCAATCTATAATTAATATTTAATCAAGATTCTTTTAAATAAGTAAGATTATGTTTGGTACCTAATTTAGTATACTGGACTTAGAAAAGTGAAGAATTCTTTTCCAATGCATTTAAAGACATTTTAAGTTGATCTCCGAATGAATTAAATATTGCAATTCCAATTTCATGAAACTAACGAAAAGAAGAAATTATGTGAATTCAACAAAATTATACAAATGTATAACATTGAGCTTTGACACATCAAAAAGAAATAAATTTGTAATTATTAAAAAAGAAGGTCCCAGAATTGCTAATAAAGTGAAGAATGAAGAGCCTATCCAGTAATACCCAGCACAGTGGACCAGCCCTTAAACATACTGCATGTGCAGACTAGGGTGGAGGCAATACATATTCCTTGTATATAACAGGGCACAAAACTGTGACTAGATGATATGGTTATTCACATGCTGCATAAGCAAAATAGTGTAGTGTCTCCAAAAATGATAAGCGGAAAGTAACAAGGCTCTACATGTTATTATGCATTAAAGGGAAGTTCCTCTACATACTACATGTGGAGGGCTCAGTCTACACACACTGCACATGGACAATAAGAGAGACATACTATATTCCATATTTGAATAATAGGGCAGTGCCTCACTCAATGCACTAGTTCAATAGGACATTTATTCCACATATTATACATGGATGAAGGGGATGAACTCTGTATATTGCATATGAAAAGCAGGAAGAACTGTGACTAAGTGGAGAATATGAAAGGGCCTTCAGATGGTACTGCATTGGATATTAGGGCAGAAACTTCACATATACTTGTAGTCAAGTTTCAGAGCCTCCACATAAACCACGTAGATAATAGGGAATAGACAGCAATACTGCTGGTATATAATAAGGCAACGTCTTCACATGAAGACAACAGAATAGAATGTTCACATGATTAACATAAGACAAATCAGACATATCCTCCACACACTGCTTGTGAATAATAGGAAAATGTCCACACAGCCAGTGTGTAAATCATGCTTTTTAGCCTCCATATCCTGGATGCAGATAATATGGCAGACACTCCAATACCATGTAGTAGAGCCTCCATGAACTGCACAATGTCAGTAGGGAAGAACATTCAAATACTGCATATGTATAATAGGGAAGAGCTTATGCATACTACAGTTGTTCAATTGGGATAGAGACTCTGTATACTGCACACAGAGACATTGCTTCTACATACTTTCCATGAAAATAGAGCAGAGTCTAACTAATGACAAGTAATAAATAGGCAGAGCATCCACATACTGGAGATGGACAATAGTGCAGTGTTTCCACTTAAAGCACTAGGAAAATAGACCAGAATCTCTTAATAATCCATATAGACCATAGGGCAGATGTTTTGCACATGAATGCATATAAGACTGAGTCTCCAAAAAATGCATGTGAATTGGTAAGCATGGTGGTGCACGCCTTTAATCCCCACCCTTGGGAGGCAGAGGTAGGGGAATTGTCATGAGTTTGAGGCCACCCAGAGATTATATAGTTAATTCCAGGTCAATCTGAGCCACAGTGAGACCCTACACCAAAAAAAAAAAAAACAAAACAAAACAGAAGACTGAATTATTGGGCCCACATTTGACATGCTATATGTGGACAATAGTGCACATATTTCATATAACATACCTGAATACTGGGGCATAAATTCCACATAGTCCATGTGGACCATAGCTCAGACATATCATACACCACACATGGAAAACAGAGCAGAACCTCTACATGCAACACATGTTCAGTAGGGTGGATACTTCATATATTATGTAAGAATAAAAAATTAGTGCCTCTACATGCTATACAAGAAATGCATGGGAGATTCTTGATTAACTGTGAGTAGAAAACAGACAAGAGACTTCAAATATAGCTAAACTGAGTATTAGAGCAAATCTCCCCCATATGCACATTCATAAATAGGCAGGCCTCCACATACTGCAGATGAACAATACTGATAATTTCCTCACAGTCCATATGGAATAGCCACCATATCCTGAATGCAACAATATAGCAGACACAACACATAACATACATGGATAAGAAGGCAGATACATCATGTATTGCATGTAGTCAACAGAGCACATATTGCATGTGGATTACATGGCAGACAGCCACAAACAATATTGGATAATAGGAAAGAACCTGTACCTACTGAAAATGGACAGGAAGACAGAAAAAAAGCACAAGGACATGAGGGGGCAACACCCACACAATTGGCACAAATCCTCTATATACTAAATATGAATAGTCCAAAATTTCCAATAGCTGCATGTCATTTATAGGGTTCAGATCCCACATAATACATACGTACAATAAAGCAGACACTCCACCTTCCAGATGTTGGAATTAGGGCATAGCCACCACATTATGTATGTTGACATTACAGGAGAGCCTTGATGTACTGTATGTGGATAATATTGTAGAGTCTATATATGGTATATAAGGGTTTGCAGCAAATCACAACCACAACATTCTGCATTTGGATAATAGAACAGAACATCCACATACTGCATGAAGTGAACTGCACAGAACTTTAGCATACTATATATGGATGACAGGGCAAAGCCAGCAAATGCTGCAAGTGGACAATAAGTCAATGTTTACATATGCAGAAAACAGAGAACAAAAAGCATGCTCTACACAATTTACATAGAACATAGGTCAAATCCTTCACCCATAGCATGGGAATGGGACAGAGTCTCCAAATATTGCATATGAATTATAGGGCCCACATTACAAATAATGTATGTGGACAATAGAACAGAGACTACTCCACATACTGCGTGTGGATGATAGGATAGAACCACAACATAGTATATTTGCATGATAGGTCTCAGCCTATATATATTGCACATGAATAATAGCAGACCACCTCTAAATACTACTATAGATAATTGTGCATATTATTGACATAGTGCATGTGGATAATAGGGCAGACAATGAACATACTATAGTTGGACAAAAAGACAGAGTCTCCAAATACTACACTTGGGAAATGGTAGAACTTTCACATAATTCATATAGAAAATAGGACATGTACCCCACATTCTGCATGTGAATAAGACATTGTCCATAATTGTTTGTGAATTATAGGGATCATCTTCCACATACTGAATATGGACAACAGGGCAGACACTTATACTATGTATGGATAATAGGGCACAGCCTCACATACTGCACATATCTAAGAGGGGAAACATCTACATATTACAGATGTTCCATAGAACAGATATTGCACATAGTTGTGAATAAAAAGTCAGTATCAAGAATACTTTCCAAGAATAATCAGAGAGTGTTTATTCACTGCAAATGTATAAAGAAGTAGACTCTGCAAACACTACTGCACATGGATAATATGGTAGATACACCACATACCATTCATGGGTAAGAAGACAGAGCCTGTACCTGTTGCAGGTGGACAAGCGGCAGAGCTTCCACCTACAGCAGTTGGACAAGAGGGAGTAACATCCCCATTACTCATGCAGACAATAGGACAGGATTTTCACACTCCCATAGTCCACAAAAATATAACAGAGACTCCAGAAACTGAGTTATAAGATACAGTCTTCACATATCAAATGTGGACCACAAGGCTGACACTCCACACAGCCTATGTGAGAAATAAGGCAGCCACACCATATACTGCACATAAATATTAGGGTAGATCTTCTATTACCCACATGTGGATATCAGGACAGAACCTCACACACTTTATGTGCACAATACAACAAATATATCACACATTGTACATGGGCATTAGGGCACACACTCCACATACTATTCTTAGATATTAGGACAGAGCCTTCATGTACTGTACATGCAGATTAGGGAAGAGCCTAAAAACACAGCAGGTATATAATAGGGTAGAGCCTTCACATTCTGAATGTGCATGAGAGAGCTCAGCATACACAAACTACAGGTGGACAATTATACATGAACCATCTTGTGGCTGCCTTCTCATTGCTGGCACAATGCACATGGCCAAAAGTAGTTCATGGCAGGAAAGTTTTTATTTTGGCTTACAATCTCTATAGGAAACTGAATGATGGCAGGGTAAACATAGTAGAACACTGGCTGGACATCATGTCCTTGCCAACATCAGGTGGTCAATATGGTAGATATACCACATACATATGTACATTTGAGTGAGCCTGACCCTGACAAGAGAAAACTGACTATAACACCCATAAGCCTTCCCCCAGAAGCACACCTCCTCCAGCAAGACTCCATTTTCAAAATTGTCCCTAGCTGGGAAGCAAGCATTCAAAACTCATGAGTTTAGGGGGGGGGGGCACTTAATTCAAACCACCACACACCCCACAACCCTTATGTGTATAATAGAGTAGAACCTTCTCGTTCTGCACATGTTCAAAAGGACAGGCATTCAATATACTGCATGTGAATGAAAAGCAATTATCTTTATATGGTACACAAGGAAAAGCAGCAAGAACCTCAGAAAGTGTTTTTGGACAACAGGGAAGAGCCTCTAAACGCAACTTCACCCAAATATTAGGGCAGAATATCCACATTACACATGGTCAATAAAACAAATCATCCACATACTACATGAGGTAAATAGGACAGGAAGTACAATTAGTCAGTGTGGAAAGTAGTCAGAGCCTCCACATAGTGCACATATGGTCAGCAGTACATATTCTCCACTTATTATATGGGGAAAATAGGGCAGACCCTCCACATATGGAATGTGGACAATACCTCAGGCATACTTCATATGATACATGGAAAATAGGGACTAACCTACACCCACTACAGGTGGATTATAGGATAGGGTCTCATGTACAGCACAAAGTCCAGAGGGAAAAACATTGATATAATTCTTAAGGAAAATATGGCAGATACACCAAATACTACATGTAAATAGAACAGGGTTTCTGATAACTACCTTGAAATGGAGGGCTCATATTCCAGATATCACATGTGGACAATAGGGAAGACACTCCATATACTGTACATGGGAATTAGGGTGGAGCCTCCATATGCTGCATTGTAGTAAATAGAGCATAGCCTTTAATAGTGCATGTCTAATAGGTCAAAATCTCCACATAGTATAGATGATCAATGGGGATATGATATCAAATTCCAGACATCAAAAAGTACACTGCACTTTGACTTTAGAGTAGAACCTGAGAGTATGATATTACAAGTACAAAATAGGCTAGTGTCTCCATACATGGGAGAGGACAGCAGAGTCAAACTTCCAGATAATTCACAGAGAAAATGAGGAAGATTCACCAACACTAGCTGTGAGTGATAGGGCACAGCATAGTATAAGTAGAAAATATGGTAGGGCCTAAACATGCCACACAATGACTATAAGGCAGATCACATACATTGTGAACAAGTTTCATATAATTTACATGTGTTGCAGTTACCTTTTCATTGCTATACAAACATCTGATCAGAAGCAGCTTATGGGAGGAAAGGGTTTACTTCAGGCTTACCAATTCCAGGGGAAGCTTCATCATGGCAGAAGAAGCTGGCTTACTTCATCATACATCCACAGCAGAGAGATAACAGCTAGCACAAGCTGAATCTAACCACACCTTGGGTGGATTATACCACCATGTCTTTCCCTGGTGACACACCGCCTTCAACAGGGCTCCACCTCCCAACGACTATACTAGGTAGGGACTAATTAGAAACTTAATCACAAATACCTGAGGGTATGAAGATATTACATTCAAACCACCACACCACAATTACATAGATAATAGGACAGAGCCTTCACATACTACACATTGATAATAGGGCAGAGCCAGCCATGGTGCAGGTGGACAATAAGGCAGATGCATTGCATACCTCACCTTGAATATAGAGCAAGGCAAACACATAATGAATCTGTATATTAATTAGGACCGAGTCTCTACATACTATACATTTCATTATAACAGATGTTCCTCATACTTATGTGAGTAAAAAGTCAGCAGCTGTCCTTACTGCCCAAGAAATATAGGGGAAAACTTCCACTAATTGCAGGCATAATACAGTACAACCTTCAAATATTACTGCACTTTTCATATTAGGGCAGAATTACACATACTACTCATCACCAGTATAGGAGTGCTTCCACATATGGCAAGTGAATAGTAGGGGAGATGGTCAGTAGTGAAGACTATCCATGTGTTTTAGGTGAGAAATAAGGATAAACCACCTAGTATTGAACATAAATAAAGTTTCCTCACACTGCACATGAATAATTGGTCACAGCCCTATCCTGCAACAGTTTATAAATTACAGTGCTCATCTTCTTCATAATGCCCATGAACAGTAGGCAGACAATCACATACAGTTCATGAATAATAGGGCAGAGCCTTCACTTACAGCTCTATATTCTGCATATATTCAACAGGACAGATATTCAATATACTATGTGTAAATAAAAGTGCAGAACACACTACATACTCCAAAATAATAAAAGGGAAGAGCTTTGACTAACTACAATTGGATAATTGAACAGTTTGCAAATATTACTGCACTGCAATATTATGGCAGAGTCTTCACCTACTGCATGTGGACAAAGTGGTAGATATGTCATTTATTTTACATGTATAATAGGACAGAACCCACATACTGTAGGTGGAAAATGAGTAGATCCTTTGCATTTTGCACATGGATAATAGGGCATACAGTTCACATACTATATTCATAAGTTAGGACAGAGCCTGCACATATAAGTGAATATTAGGAGAGAGTCGATACTTTCTTCAGTTGGTCAATATGGCAGACTCTTCAAGTAAAGCATTAGGATAATACTCTCCACACTCTGCATGTAAAATAGAATCGAGTTGCCGAAGTTAACATATGAATTATAGGGCTAAGCTTTTACTTACTGCATGTGGACAACAGTGCAGACTTCTACATATGAAAGTGACGTAGATACAAGGATGCAACCTACACCTTCTCCAGACAGACCGTCTCCTTTAAAACTGAAGGAAAACAGGTAGCAATATCCACACACATCACACAGACAACATGGCAGATCCTCCACACACTATGTGAATTCAATTGTCTAAAAAGTACCTGTGAATTACACAGTTCAACTTAATTGTAATGCTCATGCAGAATATGGTAGAACCTCCACTTACAGCATGTGTGTGAAAAAGCTCAGCCTGTACATACTGCAAGTGAACAACTGGACAGACATATCCTGCACCATATGTGTCTATTATGGGAGAACTTCTGCAGTCTGTATGTGAATAATAGACCAAACATACCTACTGCACATTCTCAATAGTATAGATATTTCACATACTGGATATGAATAAAAAGGGAATGCTCTTACATACTCCACAAAAAAATATTGGCAAGAGCTTTAACTGTATGAAAATCAATAAAAGGAAAGAGCTTCAAAATGCTATGGTCCCTGGATACTGGGGCTGAAACTCCACATAGTGCACATGGCCAATAGGTCAGAGCCTCCATACCCAGCTTGTGGATCATAGGGCAAATTCTTCATAGACCAAATGTGGTCAATAAGGTAAAGCCTCCAAATACTGCATGTGGATGGTAAAGCAGAGCTTCCATGTACAGAACATGAACAACAACATAATTTCTTTACATTTCATGTGCATAATAGGTCAGGCTCACCACAGTCTATAGATGTATAATAAGACAGATATTTCACATAAAGAATGTGGATAAAATAGCAGTACCACTACATACTGCCCCCCACTGGAAAGTAATTTAGCTAAATTCAAGTAGATTATAAGGCACCACATGTAAATATCACTGTGAAAGCATATTAGTGCAGAGCCTCTACAAACAGTATGTTTGTAGGGTAGTCAGACATAGGAATTAGGGTAGCCTCCACATCCATCACATTTATAATAGGGCAGAGCAAGTAAAATTGTGGCAGACAAATAATATATCATACTTAGATAATAGTGAACAGATTAAATAAATTGCAAGTGGACAAGGTAGAGTCTCCACATACAGCACAAAGACAACAGGGAACAACATTATATAATTAATGAAGGCAATAGGGCACACCCTCCAGATAGTGCATGTGAGTAGATGCATCTCCAAAAACAGTATGTGAATTCTTGGACTCAGTTTCCACTAGTTCATGTGGAAATAGGGCTGTCACTTCATATGGCATACATATATGGGAATTAGAACATAGCCTCCACATTCTGCATGAATATATTAGGGAAAAGCCTCTAATACTGAATATACATATTAGTGTAGATCTTCTGCATACTCTATGAGTAAGTTAGGGCTAAGCCAACACACATTGCAGGAAGCCAATTGGACAGACACACCATATACTCTACATTGATAAGAGGGCAGAGCCTCTACAAACTAAACCTTGTCAATCAAGCACAGCAGTCGCATACCACACATGGATAATAAGACATAGCTTCCACGTACTGAGCATGAACAAGATTGGTAATTACTTAATAGTGCATGTGGATAACATGGCAGAGCCTGCACATATTTCATGTAGTGAATACACAGAGTACAGCTGTATGTACTGCAAAAGAACAATAAGGCAGAGTCTCCACATACAGAACTTGGATGAAGGAAGTACCCCATTCAATCCAGGTAGATAGTAGAGCATGTTACCACACATGTCATGTGAACAGGACAGAGTCTGCAAATACTGCAGGAACATTTTAGGACTATTAACATACTTCATGTTGATAATAAGGCAGACATTCCACTTATTACAGTTGGACATTAGGGCAGAGTTACCATATATTGTGTGGGAACATCATGAAAGAGACTTCACATAGCACATGTGGATAATAGGGTAGAGTCTCTCCATAGGTTCTTTGCACAGTAGGACTTACCATAAGCAAGTGGATAATAGGACAGACACACCACAGTCTCACATGTCTAAAAGGACACTGCTTCCACATAATGTGCATGGATAGTAGGTCAGAGCATCCACATACTGCACAAGGACAGTAAGACAAATATTCTATATGCTGTACATATATCTATATGATGTACATAGGGCAGTGCCTGTTCATACTGTGTAAGGAAAGTAGGGAAGAACTTCAAATTAACTGTTTGTGGTTAATATGCCCAAGCTCCAGTAACTATTGCATGAGGCCAGAAACTATACAAATTGCATGTGTCAGTAGGGCATAACTTCACGTACCACATATGCATAATAAGTCAGGGACTCCTTGTGCCTAAAGTAAAGAACATTGTTTATCTAAATTTTACTCATTGAACATGGATAATATATCAGGGACTCCACTAAGTGGTATGAATAGACCATGAACAAGATTCATAGAATTCCTCACACTGTGCATGGATAATATGTCAGAACCACCACATTCTGCATGCACATACAAATGCATACCCTCAAGCTGGTGGTGCATGCCTTTAATCCCAGCACTCAGCAGAAGTAGGAGGATAGCCATGAGTTTGAGGCTATACTGAGACTACATAGTGAATTCCAGGTCAGCCTGGGCCACAGTGAGACCCTACCTCAAAAAACAAACAAAAAAATTGCATACCTTCTACATACTACACATAGTTAACAGCACAGAGCCATGACATGCTGCACATGGAAAATAGGAAAGAGCCTGCACCTAAGACAGGTGGACAGTAAGACAGAGTCCCCATGTAGTGCAGTGGACAATAGGGCTAACCCACCACACAAACAACATGTGACTAGAAGAGTCTCACAAAGATGTCCAGTTTCCAAACACTTCATAGTCATGACAATCCACATAGAAATTTAGGAAGTCCTCTACATCCTCCATGGGAATTATAAATTAGAGCCTCATCATAGTGTGTGCACATGATAGGACTCAAGTTCTGAATACTACAGGTAAACAAGGGGCCATCCATTTGACACACCATTGCAGGACAATAGGGCAAAGATTCTAGATATTCTATATGTTCAATAGGACATATTCTACATACTGCACATGGATAAAAGGTCAGTGCCTCTCTACACTGTCCAAGAAACACAGGGAACAGACTAGCCTAACAGCAAATTGATAATAGACAAGCACTTGAAAATACTACTCCAGCTGGATATAAAAGCAGTTCTCCATATACTACACCTGGTCAATCTAAGAAACCGTCAACATACTGCTCATGGATAATAGAAGAAAGCATCCACATACTGAATGCTGCCATAACATGTACTATATGTACATAATAGTGTAGAACGTGCACTTACTGAAAGTGGGCAATGAAGCAGAGTCTTCCCATACAGCAAAAGGATAACAGGAGAATACATCCACAAAATTCGTATAGACAACAAGGGAAACTCCTCCACAAACTACACTTGAATTGAATATAATTTCAAAAAACTGCCTGTGAATTGTGTTTCAGCTTTTACATACTACAAGTATATAATAGGGCAAACAGTCCATATACTGTGCGTGGGAACTGGGGAGAAGCCTGAACATATTGCACATTGGTATTAGGGGCAAACCTCCAGAAAATACAGGTGCACTATAGAGTAGTGTCTCCCCATATGGCAAGGGCAGGATAGGGATTAACCTATACATACCAAATGTTGGTAAAGCATCTACATACTTTCTGTGTTCAGTAAAACATTTGACACACTGTATGTGAATTTGAAGGCAGTGTCTCTACATATTACAAAAAGAAAAAGAACACAGGGAAGAACCTTGAATAACTGCTTGAGGAAATAGGATCCAGCAGCAACCCAATAATTCACAAGAATTGGGCAGAAACTCCACATTGGCACATGGTCAATACAGGACAGCTTATATATTGCACGTGGTTAATATGGTAGAGCATCCGTGTTTGGTACATGAACAAGTTTGGTACAGTTTCTGCATATTGCATGGAGAAAATAGGCGAGAGCCTCCATCTTCTGCATGTTGGTAAGACAGCAGAGCCTCACTGGAAGTAGTTAACCTGGACACATTATAGTAGATAGTAGGGAAGAGCATGGACATACAGCAGGTGGATAAAAATGTAGATTCTTTACGTACACCACTTGGGCCACAGGACAGAAATTCCACAAAATCCACATGGCCAATAAAGCAGTTACTTCTCACATTGCATGTGAATAGGACTAAGAATAAAAATAAAATGCCAGTGAACTATAGGACTCAGCTTCTACATACTGCATGTGGAAAACAGGGCAGACAGTCCACATATTATTCATAGATAACAACACATAACCTCAACATACTATACTTGTTCAAAAATGTTCACATACTGTATGTGCCTAAAGAGGCAGTGCCTTTATGTACTGACAACGCCCCCCCCCCCACAAAAATGGGGAAGAACTTTGAGTACCTTCAAGTGGAAAATATGGCAGAGCCTTCAAATACTATTATAGGTTGAAATTGGGACAGAAACTCTGCAGACTGCATAGTCAGTAGGGAACAGCATCCACATTCTTCAAGTAATCAAAGGAAGGAACTTCCACGTATCCAATGTGGAAACTAGTCCCAGTCTCCACATCCTGCACACTGTCAGCAGGACAAAGTCTCCAAATACTGCATTGAATAACAAGGCAGAACCACCACATACTGCACATCACCAATGGGGAGTATTTAACAAATTACCCATGAAAAATAGAACACAGCCTCAATGTACTGTTCTTGGATGAAATGACAGTACCTGAACATGCTGCAGATGAACAATAGAGCAAAAATTCCACATCATTCATGTAGACAATAAGGTAGAGTCTCCACACATGACAAGTGAAAACCTGAAGAGTCAACAAAATTGCATTAACCAGTTTCCATAAGTTGAAACATCCCCGCATACCTGGGATTAATCCTCTTGACTGAGGTGGATAATGCTTTTTGCTTTTGATGAGTTGTTGAATTTGGTTTGCAAGGATTTTGTTCAGAATCTTTGCATCTAAGTTTATCAGTGATATAGTCCTATAGTTTTATTTTCTTTTTCTTTCTTTTTTTTTTCTTTTTTTTTTTTGAGGTAGGGTCTGCCGCGGACTGACTCTCGGGGAGATCAGGACCGAGGGAGAACAAGGGCGAAGGCTCAAGGAGAACTCGGGATTCGGCAAGGAAATGACAGACAGACACACTCTAAGTTGAATATGCTGCTGCAATTTACTGAAGGTTTTATGAAGGTTTTATACAGATTGAACAGGGAAACTTAGCAAGCCAACAAGTGATCTCAGAAATCATTAATCTAAACAATCTTAAGTATTGTTCTATTGTAAGCATACATGTAATATTTATCAGGCAGGAATGTACCCATTTTTTTTTAATTTGTGATGTTGGGTTATTTATTTTGTGCATTTGTGGCAATAAATGAGATCTCCATGGTGGTTATGGACTTGACTGACCTCGGCACTGTGCACATCAAGAGGCCTGGAGAGTGATACCCAGATCCTGTTAAGGGGTAGGGGAAGGCAAAGGCCAAGAGAAGATACCTGGGACAGTAGCTATACCAAACCCTAGAACGGAAGGGGTAGGAGTGTACTGCAGGACATACCCCTATATTTTTGATATCTTCCTCTCTTAGGGACCCAGGCTCCTCAGACAACGCTCAATGTCATTTAAGCCAAAAGACTAAAGGCTGAAAAGATACTTGGCTCTAAGTGAGTCTCAAGCCATCTTTGTCAGAAAATCTAGATCTCATGAAGAGTGGGGATTGAAGACATGCCTATTATTTTGTTTCATTTTTCACTAGAGGTGTGAATGACAAAGACCTCTCCTAACACATATTGAAGGCAGGTAGGGGTAAGTAAGAGGGAAAGACCTCATGTCTCACAGGCAAGCACTAGACTGAGAGCTATATAGCTTCATATGTGGAAGAACTGTAAGCCAGGATTAACACATATAGCTGGGGTGCAAGGTAGACTGGAATCTTACTGGGACCCTGGCAGTGAAAGCTGGGACTGTTAAAACCCCAATTTAAATGTCTAGGATTCAAGTTGAGGGTGCAGGAGACCAAGATAACTGGATCCCAGGACAGGCAGTTTGGCAGTGAGAAGGAAGAGACTGGGACCAAAATGCCTGGATCCCTGGCAAGGGGAAAACTGGGGAGAATTGAAGGCTGGGGTAACCCCAAGCTTGGGTTCTGGAACAGCAGCAAGTCAGAATTCCAGGGTCTTTGTTCTCTCCTCTTTCTCTTCTATATCAGGCAGAAGACAGAGTTGGTGAATACTTGAGAAGGGATTAGACCATGAACTGAGTCCCCATATAGCCAGATGGATACATTTAGGGCCAGGCAGACATGGATGGTGGGGGAGATTTAGTGCTGCATTGGTCCTGGAGGGGGCTGGGAGGGGTCAGGAGGCTGGGGAGGGGTGGTTGGGGTTGGTCCTGGGGTTGTTTGACTCCGTCCTTTGCGGTGGCCCCGTACACAATGTGTATGACCACAGCCTTCCTCTTCTTCCTCATCACTCTCAGTAGAGCTTTCACCAAAGGCCCAAGGTTTCTCATAAATACAGCAGCATTTGGACGAGCGCCTCCCCATATGTTCATTGTCCTCAGTGTCACTTGTCCATTCCATCTTTTTCTCTGGCTTACGCTTCCGAAGTTTAATGGTTAGGCTCCGGTTCTTGGGCTCGGTTGTCACGGTAACCGTTGTCTCAGTGACGGTCTCACTCAACCCAGCCCCTGCCTCGGCCATCTCTAAGGCTGAGAACAGGAAGGAAGCGGGATGAGACACCCTTTCCTTTTGCTGTGTCTTTGAGTTCTAAAACAACTGGTATCCGACTCAGAGTAGTAGCTAGAATCTTCTGCCTTCTTTTTCACCCCCTCCTCCAGGACCTCCGCTTCCCCACCCGTGGGGATAACCTGTCTAACTTCACTTCCCTGTACCCATTTTTTAAGAAGGACGTCTTGCATCATTGACCACAGCTTTACATGAATAGAAGCTTGGGGTAAGGGATGTAAGGTGAACAATAGGTTATTTATTTTTTATAAACCGAGCAGAGAGCCATCTCTTTCCACTTATTAGATTATTTATATAATCCTCATATTCATTATAAAAGTGTTTCTATCCAAAAGACCACCAATATTTTAAGGCTGGTTTAATGTTTTCCAGGAACTCCTTTCTTTCTTGTCTAGAGTATAAGCACCAAGGCTTACGTGTCCTTGTTAAGCATTTCATAAATGGAAGAGAATGCCATAGCCTCCTTTTTTCCTTCATAATTCATTCATCTATTACCAAATTCATCATATCCTCCCTCATAGGGGAGTGGATCTAAGTAGTTCGCAGCTCTGGGAGTCTACTAACACCCCTTGATCAAGTACTGAACATACCCCCCAGGAAGCGTTCTGGTGGGAATGCCCAACTTTTGTAACTTTTTTTTGTAGAATCGTCATGCTTCTTATGAACACTACCGATTAACATTTCTACTTTCACTTTCTCAGGATCAGTATTGTTCTAAAACATTATAAGCTGTTTCTACTTTACATCATCTAAAAATTGTTCTAGAGTTAATTTTTTATTCCTAGTAGAGTTATACATTTCCTCCATTGCCCTAATCATAGGAGGGGCACATTCAATACTCAAATTGTTCCTTGTACTTTGATTGCGTGTATGATTAATAGTAAGCGTAACGTAGAAACTAGCTGTTCTTTGACAAACAACTACAAGAAAGCAGAAAAGAAACAGAGCGCAGAAAGCAGCTCATTGGCGCCAGCAATCAGGTCGTCGTGACTTCATGGGCAGCAGGAACCATTACAGTAACTGACTGCCAAGGGTTCACCGGGGGCATCCCTCCGAAGAGTGCTGGCCCTCTGTCCTCAGCTCTCTTCCAGTGCAGAAGCATCTCTGCTTGCTACACAGGTGAGGTCGCCGTGGACATACCAAGGGTCTTACTCTAGCTCAGGCTGACCTGGAATTCACTATGGAGTCTCAGGCTGGCCTCGAACTCTCGCAATCCTCCTACCTCTGCTTCCTGAGTGCTGGGATTAAAGGCATGTGCCACCATGCCCAGCTCTCTAGTTTTCTTTTCTTATTGTGTCTCTGTCCCATTTAGGTATTAGGTTGATACTAGCTTCATAAAAGGAGTTGGGGAGTATTCCCTGTTCTCCAATTACATGAAACATTTTCTTTAAAAAAAAAAAGTGGATTCAGTTTTTCAATGAAGATTTGATAGAATTTTGCTGTGAATCCATCTGGTCCTGGACTTTTCTTTTGGGGGAGTTTTAGTTTTGTTTTTCTTTTTTTTTAATGTTTCAATCTCAGTGGATGTGACAGGTTTGTTAAGGAGATTAATTGACTGTGAGTTTAGTTTTGGTAGGTGGTATGTGTCTAGGAATTCATCCATTTCTTCCAGATTATCCAATTTTGTGGAATAGAGCTTTTGGAAGTCCTGATGATTCTTCCAATTTCATTGATGTCTGTTGTGACCTCTCCCTTTTCATTTTTTTTTTTATTTTTATTAAGATTTTCCATGATTATAAAATATATCCCATGGTAATTCCCTCCCTCCCAACCCCCACACTTTCCCATTTGAAATTCCATTCTCCATCATATTACCTCCCCATTACAATCATTGTAATTAAATATATACAATATCAACCTATTAAGTATCCTCCTCCCTTCCTTTCTCCACCCTTTATGTCTCCTTTTCAACTTACTGGCCTCTGCTACTAAGTATTTTCATTCTCACGCAGAAGCCCAGTCATCTGTAGCTAGGATCCCCATATGAGAGAGAACATGTGGCGCTTGGCTTTCTGGGCCTGGGTTACCTGACTTAGTATAATACTTTCCAGGTCCATCCATTTTTCTGCAAATTTCATAACTTCATTTTTCTTTACCGCTGAGTAGAACTCCATTGTATAAATGTACCACATCTTTATTATCCACTCATCTGTTGAGGGACATCTAGGCTGGTTCCATTTCCCAGCTATTATAAATTGAGCAGCAATAAACATGGTTGAGCATGTACTTCTAAGGTAATGAGATGAGTCCTTTGGATATATGTCTAGGAGCACTATAGCTGGGTCATATGGTAAATCAATCTCTAGCTGTTTTAGGAACCTCCACACTGTTTTCCACAATGGCTGGACCAGATTGCATTCCCACCAGCAGTGAAGAAGGGTTCCTTTTTTTCCACATTCCCGCCAACATTTATGATCATTTGTTTTCATGATGGTGGCCAATCTGACAGGAGTGAGATGGAATCTCAATGTAGTTTTAATCTGCATTTCCCTGATGACTAGTGACGTAGAACAATTTTTTAGATGCTTATATGCCATTCGTATTTCTTCCTTTGAGAACTCTCTATTCAGCTCCATAGCCCATTTTTTGATTGGCTTGTTTGATTCCTTATTATTTAACTTTTTGAGTTCTTTGTATATCCTAGGTATTAATCCTCTATCAGATATATAGCTGGCGAAGATTTTTTCCCATTCTGTAGGTTGCCTCTTTGCTTTTTGCACTGTGTCCTTTGCGGTGCAAAATCTTTGTAATTTCATTAGGTCCCAGTGGTTAATCTGTGGTTTTATTGCCTGAGCAATTGGGGTTGTATTCAGAAAGTCTTTGCCAAGACCAATATGTTGAAGGGTTTCCCATACTTTTTCCTCTAGCAGTTTCAAAGTTTCTGGTCTGATGTTAAGGTCTTTAATCCATTTGGACTTAATTCTTGTGCATGGCGAGAGAGAAGAATCTATTTTCATCCTTCTGCAGATATTTATCCAGTTTTCAAAACACCATTTGCTGAAGAGGCTGTCTCTTCTCCAATGAGTATTTTTGGCATTTTTATCGAATATCAGGTGGCTATAGCTACTTGGGCTTACATCTGGGTCCTCTATTCTGTTCCACTGATCTACATGTCTGTTTTTGTGCCAGTACCATGCTGTTTTTGTTACTATGGCTCTGTAGTATAGGTTAAAATCAGGTATGGTGATACCACTAGCCTCTTTTTTGTTGCTCAGTATTATTTTAGATATTCGAGGTTTTTTGTGAATCCAAATGAATTTTTGGATTGTTTTTTCTATTTCCATGAAGAAAGCCTTTGGAATTTTGATAGGGATTGCATTAAATGTGTAGATTGCTTTAGGTAAGATTGCCATTTTCACAATATTGATTCTTCCAATCCAGAAACAAGGGATGTTTCTCCACTTTCTAGTGTCTTCTGCAATTTCTCGCTTGAGTGTTTTAAAGTTCTCATTGTATAGATTCTTTACTTCCTTGGTTAGGTTTATTCCAAGGTATTTTATTTTTTTTGATGCAATTGTGAATGGGAGTGATTCTCTGATTTCATCCTCTGTGTGTTTGTTGTTAGCATATATGAAGTCTATTGATTTCTGTGTATTTATTTTGTATCCTGCTACATTGCTGTAGGTTTTGATCAGCTCCAACAGCTTGCTAGTAGAGTCTCTAGGGTCCTTTATGTATAGAATCATGTCATCTGCAAATAATGATAACTTGATCTCTTCCTTTCCAATTTGTATCCCTTTTATGCGTGTCTCTTGCCTTATTGCTATGGCTAAGACTTCCAAAACTATATTAAATAAAAGTGGGGACAGTGGACACCCTTGTCTTGTTCCTGATTTTAGTGGAAAAGCTTCCAGTTTTTCCCCATTTAGTAATATGTTGGCTGTAGGCTTGTCATAAATAGCCTTTATTATATTGAGATATGTTCCTTCTATTCCCAGTCTCTGTAGGACTTTTATCATGAAGGAATGTTGGATTTTGTCAAATGCTTTCTCTGCATCTAATGAGATGATCATGTGATTTTTGTCCTTCAACCCGTTTATGTAATGTATTACATTTATAGATTTGCGTATGTTGAACCATCCCTGCATCTCTGGGATAAAGCCTACTTGGTCAGGGTGAATGATCTTTTTGATATACTCTTGTATTCTGTTTGCCAATATTTTGTTGAGAATTTTTGCATCTATGTTCATGAGGGAGATTGGTCTGTAATTTTCTTTTTTTGTTCTATCTTTGCCTGGTTTTGGTATCAGGGTGATGCTGGCCTCATAGAAGGAGTTTGGTAGAATTCCTTCTTTTTCTATTTCCTGGAAAAGCTTAAGAAGCAATGGTGTTAGCTCTTCCTTCAAAGTCTGGTAAAATTCAGCAGTGAATCCATCCGGGCCTGGGCTTTTTTAGTTGGGAGATTATTGATAACTGTTCGGATCTCCATGTTTGTTATAGGTCTATTTAAGTGATTAATCTCATTTTGATTTAATTTACGTAGGTCATATAGATCAAGGAAATCATCCATTTCTTTCAGATTTTCATACTTTGTAGAGTATATGCTTTTGTAGTATGTCCCTATGATTTTTTGAATTTCTCTGGAATCTGTTGTGATGTTGCCTTGTTCATCTCTGATTTTATTAATTTGTGTCTCTTCTCTCTTTCTTTTGGTCAGATTTGCTAAGGGTTTATCAATCTTGTTTATCCTTTCAAAGAACCAACTCTTTGTTTCATTAATTCTTTGGATTGTTCTTTTTGTTTCTATTTCATTAATTTCTGCCCTAATCTTTATTATTTCTTCCCGTCTACTAATTTTTGGTTTGCCTTGTTCTTCTTTTTCCAAGGCTTTAAGGCGAAGCATTAGGTCGTTTACTTGCGACCTTTCTAATTTCTTAATATAGGCACTTAAGGCTATAAATTTACCTCTTAGAACTGCCTTCATTGTGTCCCAGAGATTTTTGTATGTTGTGTTCTCATTATCATTTGACTCTATAAACTTTATGATTTCCTTTTTGATTTCTTCATTGACCCACTCATCATTTAGTAGTGTATTGTTTAGTTTCCATGATTTTGTGTATGCTCTATAGCCTTTCTTGCTACTGATTTGTAGTTTAATTCCATTGTGGTCAGATAGAATGCAAGGAATTATTTCAATTTTCCTGAATTTGTTAAGATTTGCTTTGTGTCCTAATATATGGTCTATTTTAGAGAATGTTCCATGTGCTGCTGAAAAGAATGTATATTCTGCAGCCTTTGGATGAAATGTCCTGTATATATCTGTTAGGTCCATTCCTTCTATGACCTCATTTAGTCTAGATGCCTCTCTGTTTATTCTTTCCCTGGATGACCTGTCAATTGATGAGAGTGGGATGTTAAAGCCACCCACCACCACTGTGTTTGGTGTTATCTGTGACCTTAGTTCTAATAGTGTTTGTTTGACGAATTTGGGAGCCCCCATGTTAGGTGCATATATGTTTAGGATTGTAATGTCCTCCTGTTGGAGTGTGCCCTTAATCTATATAAAGTGACCTTCCTTATCTTTCTTGACTAACGTCGGACTGAAGTCTACCCTGTCTGATATTAGGATAGCAACCCCTGCTTGTTTTCTAGGCCCATTTGCTTGAAACACCGTCTTCCAACCTTTCACCCTAAGATAATGTCTATACTTTGTAGAAAGGTGAGTTTCTTGGAGACAACAAATTGTAGGATCCTGCTTTTTAACCCAGTCTGCAAATCTATGTCTTTTCGTTGGGGCATTGAGACCGTTGATATTAAGAGATATTATTGAAAGGTGTGTATTTATGTTTGCCATTTTTTTGTGTGTATGTGTTTCTGGTTCTACCTGTGCTCTCTTCTGTTAACTGTTATTTGAGTATATCTTTTTTTTTTCTAGGTTCCTTATATATGTGCTTTTCCTTTTGTTCAGCATGGAGGATTCTATCAAGTATTTTCTGTAGAGCTGGTTTTGTCTTCAAATACTCCTTTAACCTGCTTTTGTCATGGAATGTCTTTATTTCTCCACCTATTTGAATGGATAACTTTGCAGGATAAAGTAACCTTGGTTGACAGTTGTTATCTTTCAGAACTTGGAACATATCACTCCAAGCCCTTTTGGCTTTAAAAGTTTGTGTTGAATAATCTGCTGTAATCCTGATGGGCTTGCTTTTGTAGGTAACTTGATTTTTCTCTCTAACTGCTTTCAATATTTTTACTTTGGTGTGTGTGTTTGGAAGTTTGATTATAATATGGCGAGGAGAGGTTCTTTCTGGGTTTTGTCTGGCTGGGGTTCTAAAGGCTTCCTGTATCTGTATTGGCACCTCTTTCCCAATTTGGGGGAACTTTTCCTCTATGATTTTGTTGAAGATGCCTACTATGCCTCTAGAGTGGAGTTCTTCTCCTTCTACTATGCCCTGAATTCTTATATTGGATCTTTTCATAGTGTCCCGAATATCTTGAAATTCCCACTCATGCTTTTCTATAAGTTTGTCTTTCTCTTTGTTGGACTGCATTAGGTCTGCCACCTGGTCTTCTAGCTTAGATATTCTGTCCTCTCCCTCATCCATCCTACTGGTGAGATTTTCTAAAGAGTTTTTTATTTCATTAACTGTGTTCTTCATTGCTAGTAATTCTGACTGGTTTTTCTTTATTATTTCTATTTCCCTATTTATGTCTTGTATTGCCTTCTTTATTTCATTAAATTGGTGTCCTGCCTCTTCTTTGATTCCTTTGATTTCCTCTTTGATTTCCTCTTTGATTTCTTCTTTGATTGTTTTCATGTGTTCTTTGACCTCTTTGAACATATTTATAATTATTCTTTTGAACTCTTTCTCAGGCATTTCCTCTAACTCGTTCTCACTGGAGGTCATTTCTGATGCATTAATACTTTTAGGTGGATTTATATCGTCTTGCTTTTTAGTGTTTCTTGTGTTATAATGTATATATTTTTGCATCTTGGATTAAGTTAATGCTTGGATTTTCTAGCTATCTGTGTATTCTTAGCTGTATCAATTGATTTGATGTAATATATTTTCTGGATAGGACCTTAAGGTGTTAGGTGTGGCTCTTAAGACTCTCAGAGTATCTACAAAGATGTTCTTAGGGGTTGAGTTTCCCTGCTATAGGAGTATTCAAGCAGGCTGAGTGGAATAAAATACAGGTAGATTCTAAAATTTAACTAAACACTGTACACATTCAATCATAAACAGCCCCGAGTATGTATGTAAGAGTAGTTATTATAATGACCAGATCCTCTATCAACAAAGAGGTTTAGATTTCTGGTCTGTTGAGGGATCCAAGTCAGCTTGTGACCAAGTGAGACCCTTCCCTGGTGCAATCCCAGTTACCTTGGGTGATTTTGGTCTCAGTCAAGTTGCTGCCTGGGTCGTCGGGCTGCTGTTCTGATTTCTGGAGCTGGGCACTTGCTTTTCCTACGGGGCAAACTGAGCCGCTGCTGCTGCCTCTGCTGCTGCTGTAGCTGCCACTGCTGGAGCCACCACTGCTGCTGAAGCTGCTGCTGCTGTGTCCGCTGCTGCTGCTCCCCCTGAAGCTGCTGCTGCGGGATCTGCCACTGCTGCCACTCCTGGGTCTGCTGCTGCTGGGGCCGCTGGTACCGGTGCTGGAGCCGCTGATGTTGCTGCCGAACTCTGCTCCTGCTTGGGTCCCGTTGTCAGCCCAAGTTGGCATGGCCGGGTCCCAGGCCGCTGCTCTGTTCGCTGGAGCTGGGTTCAGGTGGTGGGGGAGGGGAGGGAGCCGCGGCTGCTCTGGTTGTCTCGCTGTTCCACGTGTTCTTCTATCTTGCAGTCTGCTCCTCCGTTGCTTGCTGCCGCTCTCCCCTCACATTTCCCGAGTTGCGGAGAGCACGGTGTGAGGGGAAAATCCCGCACCTGGCTTTTCCTGCGGCTCGAGCCGAGTCTGGCGGTTTTCTGCTGCGCCGCGGCCGCTGCTGGAGCCGCTTTTCCCACGTGTGCAGGCTCTGGATGCTCTATAACTCTTCTACTTCTCCGCTGCCACTTTAATTTCCTATACACCTCACTTTTTAGTAAAAGTGTGTATTTTGCTGAGGTTTTTTTTGGTCTTTTTCCCCCCTAGGCTGCTTTGGCGTGGTACCTATGCCGCCATCTTAACCGGAAGTCCCCCTTTTCATTTCTAATTTTGTTAATTTGAGACCTCTCTTTTTTAATTTTTTGTTTATTTTTATTTATTTTATTCAAGAGTGACAGACAGAGAGAGAAAGAGGCAGAGAGAGAGAGAGAATGAGCATGCCAGGGCCTCCAGCCACTGCAAACGAACTCCAGACATCTGCGCCCCCTTGTGCATCTGGCTAATGTGGGTCCTGGGGAATAAAGCCTCAAACTGGGGTTCTTGAGCTTCACAGGCAAGTGCTTAACTGCTAAGCCATCTCTCCAGCCTGAGACCTCTCTTTTTTTATTTGATCCAATTGGCCAGGAGTTTATCAATCTTGTTTAGTTTTTCAAAGAACCAGCTGTTCATTTCATTAAATTCTTAAATGTTTTCTTAGATTCCAGTTTATTAATTTCTGCTCTGATTTTAATTAATTTATTCTTAAATAATTAAATTATTAATTACTAACAAAATCAATTAATTAATTTAATCTTGTATGAAATGACAGTACCTGAACATGCTGCAGATGGACAATAAAGCAGAACTTCCACATCATTCCTGTAGACAGTAGGGTAGATTCTCCAAGTAAAAACCTGAACAGTCCACAGAATTGCATGATAATTTTAGGACTCTGCTTCTATATTGTGAATGTGGTCTGTACAGCAGATACACTACCTGCTTCTATGTGGTTAGTGGACCAAAGCCTGCAATACTCCAAATGAGCCGGGCATGGTGGCACACGCCTTTAGTTCAAGGCCACCCTGAGAATACATAGTGAATTCCAGGTCAGCCTGGGCCAGAGTGAGACCCTACGTCAAAAAAAAATACTCCAAATAAATAATAATACATAATATATATACTGCATGTGGATACTAGTGACCATGCAGCTCTTTCCATCTGGAGCTCTTAGGGTTGGATTGTTCTTACTTTATCTAATGCCTTTAGGTGTATGGTTAGGTTTTTAATTTGAGATCTCTCTGTTTTTGCTATGAAGGCATTCAGTGTTATGGTTTCTCCTTAGGTTTGCCTTTATTGTATCTCATAAGTTTGGGTATGTTGTGTTTTTATTATCATTCAATTCTAAAAAAAATTAAATTTCCTTTTTGAGTTCTTCCACAACTCATTCATTATGTAAAAGTATGTTGTTCAGTTTCCAGGAGCTGATGAAATTTCTATTGTGTCTCTTGTTAATTTCTAGGTTTAAGGCACTGTGGTCTGATATGATGAACAAAGTTATATTAGTTTTCCTAAAGTTACAGAGGAATGATTTATGCCTAAATATATCATCTATTTTAGAAAAGTTTCCATGAGCTGCTAAGAAAAGTGTTTATTCTGTAGAATTGTGGTGGAATGTTCTGTAGATGTTCATTAGGTCTAGTTGGTCTATGTTAGGCTCTATTGTTTTCCTGTTGATTTGTGATTGAATGATTTGTCTATTGATGATATTGGGGTATTAGAGATCACCTACTGTGATGGTAGTATATTTTATTTCTCAGTTGTTGCTGTCAGCTTGCTTAGTGCATATAGATTCATGATTATGATGCCCTCTTTTTGGAATATTCCTTGATAAGTAAAAAGTGTCCTTCTTTGTCCTTTTTGTTTAGTTTTCGCTTGAAGTATATTTTATTAGATATTAATATAGCTACACACACTTGTTTCTTATTTCCATTTGCTTGGAGAATAATTTTCCATCCTTTCACCCTAAAAAAGGTGTCTGTTCTTAGTGGTGAGAGTGTTTCTTGAAGACAACAGATAAAAGAATTCATTTTTGATCTTCCCTGTTAACTTGTGTCTTTTGATGTGTGAGTTAAGTCCATTAATATTTAAGGTTATAACTGTCGATTAAATCCCTTCCATGTTGGGGGCCTTATGGGGTTTGGTGCTTTCTTGGGCTTTGTATATTTTCAAGTCTGCTCTAGTCTTAGTTATTGTAATATTTCTTTTGTGGGCTCTTGAGATTGATTGTTTGATTCTACTGTGTGGTTTGGCTTTGTGTTGATATAAAATAGAGTTGGCTTTTATCATGGAAAATTTTCCTTTCACAGAGGATTTGATGAGATAAACAAGAGTGCTACTTCCGTAGAAAGCCTGACAATCTGCACCAGGGTGACAGAGACAGATGCTAAGGATACTCAACATGTACCAAAGTAGAAGTCCAGAAGTTTCTGTGAGCTTAACACTGGAGTGGACTTATATGGCTCAGGGAAATGCACTGAAGAAGGGTGGAAAGATTGCTATAGCCACATGTTGGGTCATTATGCACAGAGATATTGCCTTTTTCCCATAACTGATGGCTAACCCCACAATGCATGACCCACATTCCCCAACAAGGAGGTTCCCTTCAGAGTGGGGAGGACAGGGAGGAGGCTAATGATGGTACTAACATGGCTGTATACACACTGTGTACATAACTTAAAAAAAAAAAGGCAACATGGTTCAGGGAATTTTGTGGAAGAAGGAATGGAAGGATTTTAAGAGCCAAAGGATAGGAAGATATTCCCAGAGGCAACCCCCTCCACACACACACACACTCAACGAATGACTTCCGCTCTCACAGTGCACAACCCACAACCCCTTGGGGAAAACCAGCAACCCTACTGGGGAGGGCCTTCAGAGTACGGAGAGCAGTGGGGAGGGAAATGATGGTACCAACAGATAATGTGTCCATACAAAGTATATTTTTAATTTTAAAAAGTTCATAACTCTTCTATTCAATAGGGCAGATTCTCAACACACTACCTCTAGTAGAAAATAGTAAGTACCAAAATGTGCATGGAAAATGTAGGGCTCAATTACATATACTGCATGTAGGTAATAGGGCAGAAACTGCACATACTGTGCATGGGCAATAGGACAATGACTATACATGCTGCACCTGGATAAAAGAGTTGAGTCCCCACATTCATTGCATGGGCAATAAGAAAACTACACAAATTTAAGAGATAACACACCGCATACCAGGGAGGTAGTAGAGCACTAAAGAACTATCAGGGCTTAAAGCTCAACCAAAGCTACACACTACCTTAGTCAATTTTACATATTCTAAAGTCTTCACAAACTTAACAAGTGCATCACCAATTGGGCATCAAATATTTAGACATGAATGCATGGGGGAACCTTTCATATTTAAACCACTTTCTACTCCTGGCTCCATAGACTCTAGGCCAAATCATGATGCAAAATGCATTCAATTCAAATCACCCCATAGTTTTTACTAGTTCCAACACTATTCAAAATTTCAAAGTTCAAAGTATCAACTGAGACTTAAGGTACCTTGTTAATTATGAGCCTGTAAAATCAAAACACAAGTTACATTCCCATAGCATATAACTAAATAGAGTAAACAGTGAAGCAATGGAGATAGAAATGATGGAGCAGAGCAAAGCAAAAAGCAAACAAAAATAGCAGTGCAAATATCAAATCCCCCAGCTCTCTGTCCGGCACTCCAAAATGCATGCCTCACTCCAACATCTAGATGTATTGTTTTCTACTCTGTGCCTGTATCTTTTCTTGTTTGCTTAGCAGACATCCCATGGTCCTGGAATCTCCAACATTCCAGGGTCTCCACTGAAATCCATGGTTTATCTCCATATCTTCATGTAATGTTCTCATTACATGAAGGAATTTGTAACTTTCCTCACATTTTCTAGTTTCAAAAGCTATATGTGAATAACAAGATTAACCTTCAAAATACTGCATCTGGAAAAATATAACAAACTATACATGCCATATGTGGAAATTAGGACATAGACTTCATAAATTTTTCATGGGTATTAGGGAACAGCCTCATCATACTGCATGTGGAGTGTTAAGGAAAAGCCTCAACATATGACAGGAGTAAATTATGGCTCAGCATACAAATACTGCAAATGGAAAATCAGACAAAAACCCAACATGTCATATGTGGAAAACAGCCAATAAAGCCTCAAAATACTACATGTGTATAATAGGATCAAGTCACCATGTACTGCATATCTATTTTAGGAGAGTCCCAACATACTGCAATGTAGTTAACAGTGAAGAGTTTTGACTTTCTATAGGTTTGTAATAAGGCACAATCTGCATGACAATGAGGCAGAAGTTATTCATATAGAACTAGGACAACTTCTACTTTATGTACTTCTACATAATTCACTTAAAAATGGGGCAAACACTCCATACACTGCATATGAATTATAGGGTTTGGCTTCTATATACTGCATGTGGAAAATAGGACAGATGCACCCTATACAGTATTCATATGAGCATATGGTATACATATATGGTACCATGCATGGATCTAAGATAAGCTCTCTACGTACTACACATAGTCAATATAGCAGAGCAACCACACAGTATGCATGGATTATGTAAGGCATAGCATCCATGTAATGAGCATGAACAAGTTTGGCAGAGCTCCTTCACAGTGTGTTAGATAACTTCATTGAGCACTTGAATAATAGAGCAGAGCCAGCACTGCAGGTGGGTGATAAGACAGAGTCTCCACATATAGCTTTAGAACAGATCTCAACTTCTGTATGATTTATGGAGAAAATAGGTGGCAGGATCCAAAAACTGTGAACTTTGGGGCTTAGCTTTCACATGCTGCATGTGTTCACTAATGCAGAGCCTCCATATACTGCATGTGCATAATAGAGATTAACCTGCACATATCTCAAATGGCCAGTATAGCCAGGTCTCCAAATAAAGCACAACTACAACAGAAAAATCTTTCCATATAATTTATGTATTCAAATGGGCAAATTCTCTGCAAACTGCATGAAAAAACTGGATAGTTACCAAAAGTGCGTATGCATTACAAGAATCTATTCTGGCTGCTTCATGTGGAGAATAGAGCAGAAACTGCATATACCATGTATGGATAATAGTGAAGGGCCACCATGTTACAAATGTGTGATGGGGTACAGACTTTGTACCTTGCCTGTCCTCAGGAAAGCAGACTGCAATATAATACTTAGATAGCTGAGCCTGCATATGGTATAAATAGAAAATTGGGAGAAATTTACTAATGTGACAGGAAAAATAGTGCAGGCATGCTGTCTGTGGATAGTAAGATTGAGCCTGAATGTATTGCATGAGGAAAATAGAGCTGACTGTCCACATACAGCATGCAGACAACAGGACACAACTTTCACATAATTCACAGATATAGTAAGGCAGATCCTATACACATTATCTGTCTTTAAAACGAAATATGAGTTATTCTTCTCATTTTCCACATATTCCATGTTGACAGTAGGGATGAGATACTACATGTGGCCATAGCCTCCAAATATTGCATGTGGTCAGTAAACCACATACAACCTCAACATACTGCACATAGGTAACAGGGAAGACCTAATAAATGTACTATGATAGTAAGCACATACCCATACTACACAGGGAAAATTGGCCAGAATGTAAGCATAATGTGTATGATAGCAGAGATTTACTCCATGTATAAAATCATGCAGAAAATATCACATAATGTATGTAGATAACATGGGTAGTCTCTACATATTTGCATGTGCAAAATAGTGTAGAGGATGAACATACTACATGTGGAAAAATAACAAAGATTCTGAACGTTGCTGTGAGTTTAGGGAGTTCTTCTGAATACTGCAAGTGGACAATAGGTAACAGCTTACACATATTTAAAATGTTAAGATTATACATATTGCAAGTAGAGATTAGAATAGATACACCACATATGGGATATGTGGATAACAGGGCCTCCAGATACTTCATGTGGACAGTGCTTCAGACACAACACTTACAAGGATAATCAGGTACAGCCTAGCATCCCCTACCACAGCACATATACAATAAGACAGAATCTGCACATACTGCACAAAGACAGCAGGGGACAACAGACAGATACTTTTCATAGATATTAGAGCAGATGCTATATACTCTGAGTGGGAATGGAACAAAGCCTCCTAATATGTATGTGAATTACAGGTCTCAGCTTCCACATACTGGATGTGGACTATATAGTAAACACTGCACATACCATGTGTGAACTTTCAGCCAGAGTTCCACATCCTGCTGTGTATTATATAGTATATTTTCCACATATGACAAGGGCACAATAAGTTCCAGCCTCCATATAACATATATGCCACATATTATACATGAATAAAAAGGCTGTGCAATGAATAATATGCTGTGCAAAAAATTAAGAGCCTCATCTAACTGAAAGTGGATAATAGGGCAGACTCTGAAAATACTACTCTCAGTGGATAATAGGTCAGAGCCTCTACATACTTCATGTGGACAATACTAAGATATACCATATGCCCCACATGGATTATAATGTAGAGCTTGCACCAGTTGCAGATGTTCAATAAGGCAGAAACTTTACATTAAGCAAAAGAGCAATAGAGAACACCATCCACATAATTCATGTAGCAACTAGGGCAAATCATCTATACAGTGCTTGTGAAAAAAGCACAGTCTCCAGAATCGCCAAGTGAATTATAGGACACAGCTTACACAAACTGGATGGGAACAGTAAGGCACACCTTACATTCTGCACATGGAAAATAGGGAAGAAAATTCACAAACTGTATGTGGATATTGTGGAAGAGCTTTTACAAACTGAATGTGTATAATAGGGAAGAGCCTTTACTTACTACATGTGTACAAACAATATGACAAACACACTACATATGATACATGGATAATAGAGTAAATCCTGCATGTATTGGACATGGACAATAAGCTAGTACATATAGTCAAGTAAAATAAGGAACAACATCCATATAGCTCACTGGGTAATATCACAGGTGCTCCACACAGTGCATATGAATAAGAGAACGTCTCCAAAAATTTCATGTAATTATAGCATTGAGCTTCTGTATACTACCTTGGGCAGTAAGACAAAACAAATATAATGCATGGATAATATTCAGAGCATCCAAATATTATGTATGTATAGTATGAAAGACATATAGCAGGTATATTATAGGATAGGGCCTATAACTACTGATGAGAATAAATAACAAATAATACTCTTATCTTGCACAAGGACAATATCAACATAATTCATGAAGGCAATGGGATAGATGCTCCACACACTGCATATGAATAGGTCAGAGTATCCAAAATCAGTTTAAGAATTATAATGGTCTATTTATACATACTGTAGTTTGATAATATGGTAGACATACTATACACTGTATCTAAATAAAAAGCACAGGCTCTGAATACTGCACAGGAAATATGGTCAAGAGGTCAAGAGCCCCTAATAACTGCAATTGGACAATACGGGATAGACAACAAATATCAGTGTACATGGATAGGAGGACAGAAAATCTACATACTGCAGGTGGTCAGCAGGGTAACACTGCACATTCATCAGAAGGCAGATCCTCCCTGTCTTGATTATGAACAATATCCATATAGATTTCTTACACTGCATGTGGATAATAAGGCAGATACCAGACATATGAAATGTTCCTGATAAGGTTCCAGCTACAAATAGTTTAGGTGTACAATAGGTTGTGAATAATGAGACAGAGCCTCTACACAGTGCATGCACAAAGTCACTAAAATATATGTTCCACAAGTAGCATGTAAATAACAAGGCATGGTTCTACATAATGCAAATGAAAAGTAGGTAAGAGCCTCAACTAACTGCCCATGGATAAGAGCAAGAACTCCATATGCCATGATGTTAGGGAGGAAACTTCACATATTGAAAACAGTCTGTAGAGTAGGAACTCCACATTACCACACCAGCATAATATGGCAAATCCTCACTGTACTAAAAATTAACAGTATTTGAATGGTTATACTTCATATGGATAATAAACATGAGTCTCCATATAACTACAGGGATATTGGGAAATGTATTCATATACTACATGTGTATTGAAAGATAGAGCTTCCACACTCAAGACTCATAGGGACACAACATAACAGACACACGACAAAAATTATAAGGGCAATAGAACAGACTCCACACATAGTACATGTAGATAATAGGGCCAAGCCTCTACATACTGCACACATTGGATAGGACAGAGATTCCACACAGTGTACATGAATAAAAATGTCAGTGCTTCTAAATACTCCAAAATAAAGCTAGGGAAAAGCTTTGACATAGTGCTTGTGAATAATAGAGCCATATCTGCAATTATCACTGCACAAGAATATTAGGGCAGAAATTGCATATGCTGTACATGGTCAAAGGGTAGAGCCTCTACAGAAAGCATATGGATAATAAGGCAGAGCCTACAAGTACTGATCATGAACAGGTTGTTGGAGAATTCTTCAACTGCATGTGAATAGTATGTCAGAGCTGCCATATTATGTTTGTGGAAATGCAGTTCCTGGTAATGTACTGCACATACTTAACAGCACAGACCAATGATGTATAGTACATAGATAATAGGGCAGAGCCAGAATGAACTAATTTGACCAATAAGGCAGAGCCTCCACATGTGAAGAGCAGGGGAGAACTTCCACGTAATTCACATCACCATTAGGAAAAATACTCACACACGGCATGTGAATAGAAAGGATCTCCAAAGGCTTCCCATGAATTGTATAGCTCAGCTTCCACATACTTCATGTGAGGAGGACAGACAACTGCACATACCACCCATGGGAACTTGGGCAAAACCTCCACGTAATACTTGTGAATAACAAGGTAGAGACTCTAAAAATTGCATGTGCATGATAGTACTCCACCTATAAATAATGCAAGGTATACAAGGGAGCAGACATACCATATATTGTTTCAGAATAAGGCAGAGACTGCATACTCCACATGTTCATAGGACAGATATTCCACATACTGGACATGAATAAGAAGGCCATACCTCTATATATTATTCAAGACATGAATGAACAGACTGGTCTAATGGCAAGTAAATAATAGGAGAACTCCTCCAAATCCTACTCCACCTGGATATTAGAGCAGAAACTCCCTATACTGTGCAGCACCAACAGGGCAAAAGCCTCAGCACACTACACAGGTATAATAGCAGAAGGCTTCCAAATGCAGCATGCAGACAAAATGGAAAGCACAACACATACTGTATATACAACACTGGGCTTGTATGTACCAAATGTGCACTGTAAGGCAGAGACTGCATATAGCACAAGGACAAGAGTGAGCATCAGTCACATAATTCACGTAAACAAAAGAGCAGATTCTTCTTACACACTGCATATGAATAGGACAAAGTTTCCAAAAACTGCTTGTGAATCATAGGGCTCAGCTTCCACATACTACCTACCTGTGGACAATAGGGAAGGCATACCCCATACCATGCAGGGATAATAGGGCACAGCCTCTACATAGTATGCATGTTCAATAGGACAGATATTCCATATATTGTATGTTAAAATGTAGTGCCTCTACATACTGTCCAAGATAATTGGGAAGAGCGTTCACTACCTAAAAGTGGAAAAATGGCCAAACATGCAAATACCATTGCATGTTTTTATTACCACGGAAATTCCCAGATTTCATGGTATCAATAGAGCATGTCCTTCACATACTGTAAGTAGTGAATGGACAGAACTTTCAAATACAATACTGAACATGAACAGTAGTCAGAGTGCCCACATACTGTACATGGTCAACATGACAGAGCTTTCAAATACTGCATGTGAATAATAGGCTAAAATCATCATATAATGCACATAGACAATGGAGATACATTAGTAAGGTGTGCATGAAGATAGAATAGAGCCTAGACATGTTGTTCTTAGATAATATGGCAAAGTCGCCACATATAGCACATGTAATGTAGGGAAGAACTTCTACATAATTTCTGTAGATCGGAGAGTAGATTCTCCACAAACTTCAAGCTAAAAATTAGTCACTGCTATACCAGAAATCCATGGTGGAAACCCATCTGCATCCACAGGAACACACTTTGTTCTTCTGTCTGTAAATAAGTTGGACCAAACTGTCTTATTCACAATTCTAGCTAGGGAAAGGAACTAGTATTGAAAGACATATGATCAATTCTGTCTATAACTGATGTTTAGGAAAAAGCACTTTTCACTGTTTTAAATGGTCAAACACTGATTTGTGAGAGACAATATTAACCTAAGCAGTCACTTTACAAGTCATGTTGAGACTTGGGTTGAGGTGTTATATTCTGAGCACATGTTATATTTATGAAAAACAAAAATATGGGAGAACCTTCTAAAAGAACCAGTATTTTAACTTTATAATATTGTGGACTTCAAAGTAGCAACAAAGGATGCTGAAAATATGTTACTTTTACTTTGGTCAAAATTTTTATGATCCAATTTCTTAAAATTTTGTATTTTCAGTCTTGGAATTAGGAACATCTGTATGGATATATACATAAGTAAAAGTGTAATTCTGAAATATTCAATAACTAAATTTGTTTTCCAGAAAATATCTAGTCTATTGTATCCAATTCACATATTACATTAATCTGGAAAATGTCCTAAAAACAGTGTTTAACCTATTTTAGCTTCTTTCCCTCTCCCTCAGGACATTAAAAAAGTGATCTTATATTAACCGTATATAGCCTCCTGTGAATTTTGCTTTATTTTATTAAATTCTTTTATTGAAATCCAAAAAAAAATTACAGTCACTAAAAAACTGCATGGTAATTATAGAGTTCAGCTTTCATTTACTGCATGTGGACAATACAGTAAACACACCACATACTTTATGTGGTTAATAGGTAAGAGCTTGCATATACTACAAATGGGATATCATATCACACACTAAATGTGGAAAATAGGGTGCATCCCCCATACTCCTTATGGGCAATAGGTCCAAAACACCATATACCTTATGTGTTCAGTGGGACAGCGAATCCTCATACTGCATACAGTCAATGAGGCAGAGACACCACGTATTATACATGAACAGTGGGGATAGCTTTATACATTGCATGAGAAAAATAGGACAGAGATTCAACTAGAGTATATGTACAATTGAACAGAACATACAATGGCTGTACAGCAAGGCAGCGTCTCTACATGTATCACAAGGTCAGGAAGGTTAAATATACACATAATTCGCCTAGACAATAGTGTAGATCCTTTATATTCTACATGTGAGCAGGACAAGTCTCTATAAACTTAGTGTTAGAGAAAAGGGGCATATTCCATGAGTACAATAGGGAAGACACACCACATACAGTGAATAGATAATCAGGAAGAGCCTCAACATACTGCCTGTGGAAAACTGAGCCAAGACTAATGCCTCGATATACCAAGCATTGACAGCACAGAACTTTCACATAAAGCACAAAGACCTAAATACAGCAGAGAAATCACATGCTACAAGTAGATTATAATAGGGGTAGTCTCCACATATTGCATGTGCATGTGTAATATCTTCAAAAAGACATTTGGAAAATAACTGGACTCCATATTTTGCTGTTCATAAAAGGGAAGCATCCCTACACACTTCAGGTGGATAATAGGGCTCAAACTGCACATATTGCATGCAGACACTAGGATAGACTCACCACATTAAGTATATGAAAATAGGGCAGAGCCTTAACACACTGCCTTACACACACTTGTTCAATAAGAGAAATATTCCACATATTGTCATGGATAAAAGGGCAGGACTTCTAAATATTTAATATAAAAAATAGGAAGAGCTTCAATTAACTACAAATAGGCAATGTGGCTGAGCCTGAAAACACTACTGCACATAGATATTAGGGAGAAAAAAAAAAGCTCCACATGGTTAAATTTCAGAGCCTCCTGTCAGTGCAAAAGACACAGCCTTTACCTCAAAGGGGATAATGGAAAGTTTATTCTAGAGGCAAATATGAGTGACCATGGCCCAGGGAACACAAATTTAAGTTGCCCAAATTCCATGTTTCAACATATTGACAAATTCATGAAGATTTTATACAAACAAAAGAAAGTCATAAATCAAGGCACTTTTTTGGGGGGAGAGGGGGGATTCCAGATAAGTACTCACTCTAGTTCAGGCTGACCTGGAATTCACTATATAGTCTCAGGGTGGCCTCAAACACATGGTGATCCTCTTACCTCTGCCTCCCGAGTGCTGGGATTAAAGGCGTGTGCCACCACGCCCAGCTTCAAAACACTTTTTGAATATACTGGCTGTCCATAAGGTAGGCAGGTTATAGCAAAGTGGGCAAAATCTCCACCATAGGCTTCAGATGCTATCTAATGACATTCTTAGTTCTTGGGTTGTTGGAAGCGGAGTGTCTGTTCTTACATTACAAAAAGGATCACACCTGATCAACTGGTAGTCACCAGGATGTTAGGTCAGACACAGAGGTGGGCAATAAATGGATTTTAAGGGGCTAAAGGGAGCCCAAGGTACTTTGGCTATAACTTTGTAACATTTCATTTCAACGTGATCACAGGAGCTTTATCAATCCAGTTAGCCTGCTGGAAATTGGTGTAACAAATGCAGCACTTTTCTGGGAAATTCAGTTCACAGTTCCCTCTGTTGGCCAATCATCAAAATGTGTATACATAGGCTAAATATTAATATGCCAAGTTGCTAGGAAGACTCATTCCTAGGATCTGATGTAGATGAGAAGTGAAGTCCTACATAGTTAGGAAGAATCATTCCTAGGATCTGGCCTTGATGAGGCAGGAAATTGGTATTTATAAGAGTGGAGCTGTTGGTAGAGACACTGAGAAAGAAGCCCCTGAATCAGATCAAATGTATTAGCCATCATTATACAAATATGATTAGTTTTATATCCTCTGTGTCTGATATAGCATGTGACATATAATAGAAATGTCATATTTATGGTTAAATATAATCAAGAATATGTCTGACTAAAAAAAAAAAATACTTAAAAAGATCTGGAGAGATTGTTTAGTGGTTAAGGTGATTGCCTGCAAAAAATATAAAAGCACCCATGTTCAACTCTCCAGATCCCACATAAGCCAGAAACAAAAGGGTAAAGCAAGTGCAAGGTCACACATGCCCACTAGGTGATGCAAGTATCTGGAGATCAATTTCAATGGCTGAGGCCCTGGTGTACCAATTCTCTCTCTCTCTCTCCCTCTCAATCTCTCTCGCTCTAAAATTAAAAAAAAAATAAAATAAAAAAAGAATATATCTGGCCTAACAACTTAAAGCAGCAGTTGAGGGAAGCAGACATTTTGACCAACTAGACATATATGTCTAAAATTAGATTGACTGTATGCTTCCCCATATTTATAGTTATTTGTAGTTAAAATACTTTATTTGCAGCTTAGAACATTTAAGATTATTTATTATATTTTAATTGTAATTTTTCTTTTAGCCAGTCTTTGTAGAGTGACTAGCACCAATTTTAGAAAAAAAAATGTTTTTATCAATAAATTATTCTAACTCATACACACACACACACACACACACACACACACACACACACATATATAGTATATATATAATATATGATTTATTAGATATAGACATATTTTTAAAGTGAACATCACATGTTGATACCATCATTTCCCTCCTACCTGCACCTTTTTTTTTACTTTTTGGTTTTTTTGAGGTAGGGTCTCACTCTAGCCCAGGCTGACCTGGAATTCACTCTGTAGTCTCAGGATGGCCTTGAACTCACAGCAGTCCTCCTACCTCTGCCTCCCAAGTGCTGGGATTAAAGGCATGCACCACCACACACGGCTCCCTGCACCTTTTCTTAAGAGGCTTTCCTCATTGAGGATGCAGGTCAACCCCATGGGGATTGTGAGTCATGCATTTTGGGAACAGCAGTCAGATATGGGGGAGAGGCAATGTCTCTGTGAAGAATGTCCCAATTTGTGGCTCTAACAATCTTTCTGTCCCCTCTTCCATAAAATTCCCTGAGCCATGCTAAAAGCATTTTAAGTCTATTTCAATTATGGTCACTTAGGAGCATCTAGATGTCTGGTTTATTAGGTGTTGAGTGTCTTCAGTATCTTTCTCCACCACCCTTGTGCTACAATCAGCTTAACTAAGAAAGCAGCATTCTTGCTCATTTCCCCAATTCTTCTGTGGTTTCAGCTAGGGCCAGGGTGGAGTGCACTGGGTCATTTTCTCCTCAAGTCCAGTTCCCATCTATAAAAGAGATGGAGATTCTCCAATGGACTGTGTAGTCAGTGCCATTTAAATAGGATAACCATAATTAATCTAGAGAGAATTATAAGGGTTTAGACACTTATACAGTGTAAGGTTAGTGGGAGCTTGACAATGGAAAGCAGAATCATTATCTGAATATGATTCTGACTTGTTTCCCATTTCCAGATATGGTTTCCTTTCCACTGAGTGGATCTGTTAGCCAATCCAAGAGTGGTTGGTTACTCACCATAGCTGGGTGCCACTACTGAACTTGTGTGAGCATCATTTCAGGATATTTGCTTCTGAGTCACTTAGACTTTGAGTTGCTTGGACAAATGTTGGCCACTTTCCCCTGGTAGCTCTTGTAGTACCTTCCAGAACTAGATGGACTAATTATCTGAGGACTAGTTCTCTGGATTCCAATCAGGTCTCCCCATGGTCCATGCCAACAGCGATTGGTATCATCATCAATGGGGTCTTCCCATTAACTTCTGGTGGGTAATCAAGTGCTCTGACAGAAGTCTGTCTTGTTTGTTTTGGGAGATCTAGTAGGTCTCTCTGATCAACAGCTCATTGTGGATGTAGACCACATCCTGGTACAGGGAATTACAGGCTAGTGCCAAGGGAAAAGAAGAAGAAAAGGCCAGAGGAGAAAGAAATAGGAGAAATTTGAGGTTAGGTTTCATCTCACGATCTCCAGGTCCCTTTGATTCAGATGTTCCCTCTAAGGTCCTCTTGAGAGTTCCACCTTTTAGTCAGATTTCCAGGATATAGGATTCTATTGTACCAGCTCAATCTGGGTTCATATTTTGTGTCCTCTGCATCTTCTTCCTTCCCTTCATGTGACGATTGTGTTTCTGTCATTGTGTGAGTTCCTTTTAAATGATCTTTTCTAAGTTCAACAATTTTTCTGCAAATTTCAATGTATCATTTTTTTTCTTACTTCTGAGTAGAATTCCATCCTGTAGATATACCACATCTTGGTTATACATTCATCCAATGATGGGCACCTGGATTGATCCCAGTTTCCAGCTCTTATGAATTGAGTAGCTATAAATATGGTCGAGCAAATAATTCTGAACTGAGATGTGGAGCTTTTAGGGTACATGCCCAATAAGGGAATAATAGTGTCTGCTGGTAACTCTATATTAACCCTTTTAGGAGTCTCCATATTGATTTCCATAGTGGTTGTACCAGCTTACATTCCCACCAACAGTGAAACAGGGTTCCTATTTCTCCACAGCCTCACCAACATTTGTTTTCATTTGATTTTTTAATGTTTGCTATCCTTACTGGGGTAAGGTGGAATCTCATAGTTGTTTTAATTTGCATTTCCTTAATGGTTAGAGATGTTGAACATTTTCTTAAGTGTATGTTTGCCATTTGTAATTCTTCCTCTGAGAACTCACTATTTAGTTCGCTGCCCCACTTATAGAGTGGGTTGTTTGATTTTTTTATTGTTTAATTGTTTGAGATCTTTGTAGATTCTAGATATTAGGCTTGTGTCAGTTTTATAGCTGGCAAAGATTTTCTCCCATTCAGTGGGTAATCTCTTGGCTCTGCTTATGGTATGTTTATCTGTGCAAAACTTTTTAGCTTCATGACAGTGCATTGGTTGAGTGCTTGTTTAATTTCCTTGGCTACTGGGGTTTTGTTCAGGAAGTCTTTTCCCAGTCCTATATTGTGAAGAGTGCTTCCAACTTTTTTTCTTCCAGTAGTTGAATTGTTTCAGGTCTTACATTGAGGTCTTTAATCCATTTGGACTTGAAATTATTGTAACTCTGATTTGTAGATAATAACTTGACATGTACTATTATTTTAGTGTTGTGTTAGGCCTCCATGTAGGTAAGTAAATGGACAGTCAAATCACAGAATAAATTAGATAACAATACAATATCTTATATAATTTTTCCTTTATTTTGGACTAAGTATTTTAGTGAGTGGCAAAAAAGTGAAAGGTCAGTTATATTACAAATTAGGATTTTCAGGTTTTGTGAACATAGCTGAATGTAATTTATTATTTTAGAGCCAGAAAGGGAAATGGGACTTTCATAGGAGTCACTGTTAATTGCAGATGACTGTAGTATAGAACACCTTAAATAGTGACTTAAGAAATAACAGATCTCATGTTACAAAGCTATTGTTATTGTTATTCTTATAGATTTACACCTTTTCTATAATTTGGAAATGAAGTGTTAACCCAAATTTGTGTGCATTTCTAAGAGTAAAGAAAGTTAGAATGACATTGAAATTTTAAGAAGTTTGAATATGTCATAGTATGTTTTATTGATGGAATTTGCTGGATTTAAACAAACAAAAATATACACATAGACATAGCTAGATAGATAAAGACATATATAGATAGATAGACAGATATAGATATAGATGGTATATATGTATATACATATTATATATAATATATATATATATACTATATATATATAATATACAAATATATATATTTGTATATTATTATGTGTTAAAACAGTGGCACCCCAAAATGTGGTGCTTCAATAAGATTAAAATAACCCTTTGTTAATTTAAAGCTAGAAGCTTGTTTTGTGTCAAAATTATACTTAATATTGAGAACAACATGAATCCTTTTAGATACGATATATTGGTTCAAGTAAAGTAATAGTGTAATAGTGTGTTCAGCGTCCAGGAAAGTCCTTGAACCCCAAACCCTAGGTTAATTTCTAATTTTAATTAAAGAATTGAATAAAAACGACTGAGAATAATTATTAAATTATTATATTTATTGAGGGAAGTACAAAGATAAGAAAAGGCACCCATGTGGCTAGAGATCTCATGTGGAAGGCCTGGGGAAACCATGGAAAGAAAAGAGAGAAAAGAAAAATCATGGAGCTGCCCCCATATGAGGAGATAGAGGTATAAAGAAAGCACATGGTGAGTAAGGGATAGGGGGCTCTTCTCAGCTTAATCTGGCTGGGCCAAGCCAGCCTAGGCCCAGCTGAGGGAAAAACTCACCCACAGCTAGAAGTTCTCAAGTGGTCATAGCAAGTACCCTCTCCTTGCAAAGGTGGGGGGGGCTGTCTTTTGGATCAAGTCATCCACAGGAATGGGTGGCTGGTTAGGGGCTGTCTTTGGAAGAGGCTAGTCCTGACACCGAGTTCCAGGTACTGAACTTCACCAACCACAATGTTTAAATCCTATGAAAGACACCCCCACACACACACCAAGGAGGGGTCCTGGTGTTTGTGGAAAACAGTCCTAGGGAACTAGGCAAGAGATAATAAGTCAAATCATCTCTCATTTTTAGCAAGTTCAGACTTGCCTGTCTTTTTTTTTTTTCAGGGACCCAGTCACCCTAACTGCCTACTCATTCTCCGTTCTCTTGAGAAGACACTCTTCCTGCTATTAGAGGAAAGATTACAATGACTGGTCAGTTATTTAACTGTTTCTGTATGAATGGGGGGTGTAGAAATATGGTAGATAGAGAGTCTCTCCCAGAGAAAAGAACTATTCCAAAGAACCCTGAAAGTGTATTGATGGGGTGTAGGAAGATAGTCTTGGAAGAAAATATTGGGGAGAAAGCATAAAAGTAAGGAGTTAATGAGAAATGGACACACAACAAACTGGGCTTTTTTTCCCCCTTGTGGACTTCTAGGCCTTGGGGAACATTTTAGGGAACCAAGGTAGATGTATTAGGTTGTCTTAGGACCATCTGAGCATGAGCTGGATGAGAGCTCATCGAATGGCACAGTACTGTCTGACATGATCTGAATCTGTTCTTGTATGGCTTTTAAAAAGAAAAATGAGATATTAACAGAGTTCCCAAGAACATATACATAACATTGAATTTGATGATGGTGAATATATCATATTTTTAAACAGTCTTCTAGAGCATATATATATATATATATATTAATCATAACAAATTAACATCAGTGAACTGTTAATGAGTGAAACCTTAACCATTTTCTTTACTGGTTAAAACCTTGGCATTAAGTAAACATAGTTTAGATTTTATCTAATTAAATATTTTCATGGAGGGGCCCTTGCCTGAACAACCTTTATTACTATTATGATCTCTTAGTAACATCTATCCTTATTTTTTCATCTCTCTTTTTTGTCTTTTGTTTTGCTTAGCTTTCCAATTATAATAAACAGAAGTTGTCACCTAGAACAACTTCTTAACTTTTTATCTGGCCTGACTACCAAATTTTGTAATTTTTTACAAATATTAGGTGCTGAATGAGTTAAAAATTTATCTTTAAGAAGAATTTTATTCCTCTATGCTATCTGGACTTACATTAGTATATTTTTTAATTGTCTCCTTAATTCTGTGGATAAAAGCATTGGGCAACGTCTGTTCTCCCTATATTATCTACCTGAGTGCACTTTTTAGGAGACAGGGTAGCAGAGACTTTTAGGGTATCTTGGAAGCCAATAGTCCCATCTGAAATAAAGTGGAGGAAAGTAAAAGAAGAATGTAGAGTCAAGTTATGCTCTCCCTCGTTCATATATTTTTGTGGAAGGGGGGCAAACCTTCAGCTGGATTTGGATATGTGAATGCAGTCTCAAAAATTTATTTACATATTTTAATAAAGGTTCTATACTATTTAATAAAAACCTACAGATCAACCATCGCATTCATCTTCTACATGCTGCATGTGGAAAATACAACACATACTCTATATACTACACATGGGAATTAGGAAAGAGTCTCCACATACTATGTACAGTCAATAGTACAGGACTTTCAATCAGTGTGTGTGTATGTGTGTGTGTGTGTGTGTGTGTGTGTGAATAATAGGGCAGAAACTCCATAGTGTTTGTGAGCAAGAGCAACATTTCAATAAATTGAACCTAAGAGTGCAGAACCTCAATAGAACCTAAGGTTGTACTTCAATAATAGAGTAGAGCCTATTATCTTTGTATTAATGCACAATATGTGTAACATCTGTTCAATCAAACACATATAGTATGGAAGATAGGGCAGTGTCTAAACATATCACACATAGGAAATAGGGCACAATTGCCACCTAAGCCATATAGGCAATAGGGAAGATTCTCCAACATTACATATGAATTATAGAGCTCAGCTACCACATACTGCATGTGGAAAATATGTCAGACAGATCACAAACCATGCTTGAATAATAGGACAGAACATACTCATGTAGACTCTAGATAAAAAGGGAAGAGCCTGTAGAGCCTGTACATATTTCATGTGTTAAGCAGGACAGAAATTAAACATGCAGAGCCTCCACTAACCACAATGAGCATAGGCAGAGTCTGAAAATGTCATTGAACTTGGATATTCCTTTAGAGCCTCCACATACAGCACAAGAATAATAGAGCCAAGACTTGACATATTGCATGTAGACAAAAGGGCACACCACATATATTATATGCCTAATAAGACAGAGTCTATACATACTGCACTAGGACAAGGTAGGAATTCTTCATAAATTTCGCTTGGCCCTAAACATCCTATAGGTGGATCTATGCCTGTACATACACTAGGGCAGATAAACAATAGTGAAGAGTCTGCACATACAGCACTGGAACAGCAGTGCAGATCTCCCATTAGTTCACTTAGACAGTAGGGCAATCTCCAAAACTGGCATATAATCAAAGGGCTCAGCATCCAGGTACTGCATGTAGTTAAGAAGGCAGATATGCAGAGACATTGATCTTACCCATAACTGTGGACTAACTCCACAATGCATGACCCATACATATCAACAAGGAGGAGCCATGGGAGGGGATAGGTCATGGATGAGCCTAATAATGGTACCAAACTGACTGTATTTGCTGAATACAAAACTAATTAATAAAAAAAAAAGAAGACAGGTACTCTACGTAACATATGTGGAAATTAAAATAGAAACTTCCCATACTGAAAGTAGATTTTATGGGAGAGCCTTCACATAATGTGTGTAGGCCGTCTAACCACATCTGCGCATGGATAACAGAACAAAAAAATCTATATATTGCATGTGGTCGATGAGGAACTTGGTTAACTGAGCAGTGCCTCTACATGCACATATTTGTTATAACAGAGATTTCACATATTGTATATGGATAAAAGGCAGTTCCTCTACATACTTTCACATAAAAAATAAAGGAATCCTTGCCTGACAGCAAAAAGGGTAATAAGGCAGCCACCAAGCATATTGCAAAAAGACAGTAAGGCAGAGACTACCCATGGTACACTATGACAGCAGGGGAATTATTACACATACCATAAGTGAATTACAGGGCTTGGTGGACATATACCTCACATGTATATTACGGCAGAGAAAAATACTGAAAATAGATAATAGGGCTGGTACTGCATGCATTGCATGTGAACAATAGTGTGGTACTTCCACATACCACATATGGAAAATAATGCAGTCACTCCATATAATGCTAGGTATAACAGGGTAGATCCTCATTCTGCACATGAACAAAAGGGCAGAGTTTCCACATAGTGCATGTGTTCAGTAGGCAGAAACTCCACATACTATATGTGGATGGATATTGAGGGAAAGCTTGAACTGAATCCTTCAGGTGGTGAAAATGGCAGAGTATCAAAATAAAGCAAAAGTACAACATGGTAGTATTTCCATAAAATTCATACATTCAACAGGAAAGATTCTCCCCACATGGAAGAAAAATTTACAGAGTTGCCAAAAAGTGCATGTGAATTCTAGTGCTGAATTCCAGATACAACATGTGGGTAATAGGGCAAAAATGCAGATATCATATGCGAATCAGAGTGAAGGGCCTCCATACCACAATTGTACAATATGACAGAGATTCACATACTGCATGTGCTCAACACAGTAGCAAAGACTTCACACACTGTATGTGGAGAATAGGGCTGAGCAGTCATATATTGCTCAGGGAAAATGGGGAGAGCTTCACGAATTTAACAAGCGAAATAGCACAAGTATATTGTGTGTGAGCAACATGTTCTAAATGTTCTGGAGGAGGAGAAACAAAACTTGTCTCCACATACAACACACAGATAACGGACACAATGTTCATATCATTCACATAAATAATAGAACATAATTTACACATATTACACGTAGGCAATAAGAAAAAGTCCCTTAAAACAACATGTAAATATCACTTCTCAACTCCAATATATCTCATGTGGTCAACAGGCAGGACATAAGTTCTATCACATATAGATAATATGGCATAGCCTCCAAATACTTTATGTAGTCTATAGAGAAGTTCTTATATGTGCTGCATGTGGATAGCAGGGAGGGGGTTCCACTGACTATCCAAGGATAGTAAGCTCTAAACTCCTCATATTGAAAGTGGGCAATAGGAAAGACTTTATCCATACTACACATGGAAAGTTGTCCAGAGCTTAGACATAGCACACTGGAATACTAGGGTAAGAATTATACATACTCCAAGTACATGATAAGGAAGAGAAGCCACATACTCCATGTAGATATTAGGACTAGTCTACATATATTGCATGTGCAAAATAGTGTAGTTTCTCCACATACTGCATTTTGAAAATAACAAAGGGAATCTACATATTATTGTTAATAATAGGGAAGCGCCTCTGTGTACTGCATGTGATAATAGGGCTCAGCCTACACATATTGCTATTACAGAATAGAACACACACTACAATCCATATGTGGAGAATAGGTTAAAACTTCCATGTGCTGCAAGTAAGGCACTAACCCATAAAGTATAACGGCATAGAGTCTGAGCCTCTCTTGCTCAGACACATATTACATGTAGACAATAAGGCAGAATCTTCACATACTGCACAAGGACAATAGGGGACAGCAGAAAATCATTCACATAGACAGTAGGGCAGAGCTCCAAATACTACTCATGAATCATAGAGCAGAGCCTCCACATACTGTACATGGACAATACACAAACATAACACATATGATGCCTTAATAATAGGGTGGTGCTTGAATACATTACAGATGAACAGGCAGTGTCTCCACATAAAGAACAAGGACAATAGAGGACAATATCTACATAATTGACATAAAATCAGATACTGAACACAGTGAATTTGACAAGGACAGAGTTTCCAAAATAACATGTGAATTATATGGCTTACCTTCCCCATACTGTATGAAGAAAATAGAGAAGATACTCCACATAACATGTATGGGAATTAATCTAGAGTTTTTACATGCTATGTGTTTATTAGAGTATATTATAGTATATTATCCAAATATATCCTCTACACAGAGCACAGGCATGGTAAGTACCAATCTGTTCATACTGTGAGTAGACAATTGGATAGACATATCTCATATCATATATGGATAAGAGGACAGTCCCCTGCACACTGCATGTGGATAATTGTGCCTTTACAAATTTAATGGCACAGATATTCCACAAAATTTACATGAAAAAAGTTAATGACTTTCCATGCAGCACAACAAAAGTAGAGAAGAGCATCAGGTAACAGCTTGTGGATGATATGGCCAAGCCTCAAGTTATTTCTGCTCAGGATTATTAGTGAAGGAACTCCACACACTAACCCTGATCCATAATAGAGACTCTCCATATACTACATATGAACAATAAGGCAAAGCCTCCTATGTGCTCATCAAGTGAAGACTAGAAGAATTTCCTCAACTGGACATAGCTTATAGGTCAGAACGATCACACTCTGCAAGAAGATAAGGAGCAGTACCCTGTACATACTGGAGATGGTTAATAGCAAAGTGCATCAACATACTGTAAATGGATAATAAGGAAGAGCCTACACATAATATAAGCAGTGAATAAGGTAGAACTTCCACCTATAGCATTGTGAATAAAGGACAGGTCTTTCATATAATTCACATCGAAAATAGTGCAGATTATCCACACAGTGCAAGGGGATAGGGCAGAGTCTCAAAAAACTGCCTATAAATTTGGATAGCTTGCCATCTATCATAGGGCAGATGCTCTATTATGTGGAAAAAAGTACAGCTTGTGCCTACTGAAGGTGGATAATAAACAGAATCTCCACGTATAGCACTAGGACAACAGGGGTATCATCCCTATTATAAATATGGACAATAGGGCAAATCCTCCACATACCACACATGGAAATGAGGCAGAGGCTCCACATGCTAATACAGACATGACTAATAGGGAGAAGCCTGCATATAGTCCATGTGGACTATAAGATGGTAAGATGGAGATTCAAAATAGATGTATAGGATAGGGCTCCATCTGCACATACTGTAGGTGGACACTTGGACAGACACAATACATACCACATATGTATAACAGGGTAGTGCATCCACATATTGCATGTGGAAAATGGGACAGTGTCTCTATCTCCTGAACATAAATTTTATAGGATAGACATTATTCCACAAACTGTACTTGTCTAAAAAGGCAGAACCTCTACATTCTGCACAAGGAAAATACAGAAGCACATCGACAAACTGAAAATGAAGTAGGGGAGAGACTTCAAATACTACTATAGACACATATTGGGACAGAAGCTACAAATACTACCTGTGGTCAGTATGAAAGATTCTCCACATATTGCATCTTATCAATAAGATAGAGCCTCCAAATGCTAAACTTGATAAACAGGCAGAGCTTTCAGTTACTGCATGTGGTCAATAAGGCTGAGTCTCCAAATACTGAATGTGTATAATAAGGAAGAAACTCAACGTAGTGCACATAGAAAATGGAGCATGTAACAAATTACACATGAATAATAGGGTAGAGCCTAGACACAGTGCACTTTGCTAATAGCATATAAAGTATTCATACTACATGTGGAGAGTGGGAGAGAATCGCCATGGGCAACATGGTGGATCTTGTACATTATACTAATCATAAGTAGGGTAGATTCTCCACACACTGCAAGTAGAAAGTAGAACAGAATCACCAAAACCTGTGTGGTAATTTTAGGGCTCAGCTTCATTATACTACATGTAAACAATGGAGCAGACACTCCCCAAACCACACTTTGCTAGCAGAGCAGAGTCTTCACAAACTGTACAAAAACAATAAGTAAGGCCTCTATATCCTGCATACATTCAATATGACACATATTCTGCATAATATATGTGAATAAACACCAAGCCCCTCAGACTGGGCATGGTGGTGCATGTCTTTAACCCCAGCACTTGGGAGGCAGAGGTAGGAGGATCGCTGTGAGTTCAAGGCCACCCTGAGATTGCATAGTGAATTCCAGGTCAGCCTGAGCTAGAGCGAGACCCTACCTCAAAAAAAAAAAAAAACAACCCCTGTACATACTGCCCCACAAAATAGGGATAATATTTAATAAACATCAAGAGAATAATAGGGGAGTCAGCAAATATTACAGCACATGAATTCTAGGACAGAACCTTCACAAACTGCAAGTCATCAGGGCAGATCTTCCACATAATTTGTGTGACAGTAGAGCAGAGTTCCACATAATGCATGTAAGTAGGGCAGAATCTCCAAAAACTGCCTTGAATTATAAGGCTCACCTTCCACATACTGCATGGGGACAATAGGACAGACCACCACAAAACTTATGTGGAAATTAGGGAAGGACCTTCCCATACTACATATGTGTAAGGGATTGCCTCCACATACTGGGTGTGGACAGTGGGGCAGATACTCCACATAATGTGTATGGATAATAAGACAGAGAATCCACATACTGCTCATGGTCAATAATTCTGAGCCCCTAAATATTATATATGGATATTAGAGCACAGCCTTCACATACTGCTTGTAGTCTACAATGAAGCCATTGCATTCTGCATGTTGACAATAGGGCAGACACTTCACATACCTTATGTATAAATTAGTGCAGAACATCCACATACTGCATGTGAATATGATTGGAAAGCTTGAACATTCTTCAGGTGGTCAAAATGGTAGATTTTTCTAGTATATAGCACAAGTAAAACATGGCAGTATACACGTACAGAGGGATTCCCGATGCACTGCCTTAGTAAATATGACAGAGCCACCAAAAATTACATGTGAGTTATAGGGCTCAGCTTTGACTTAAGAAGACAGACTTCATTCCATTCAGGGATAACAGGGCAGAGCCTACACATACTACACATGTTCAATAGGACAGATTTTCATATACCACATGTGAATAAAAACATAGAGCCTCCCAAGGAAATGGAGAAGAGTCTTAGCACCTTGAAAGTAGAAGGAATGGCAGAGCCTGCAAGTATTAATGCACATTGATACCAGGGCAGAAGTTCACCAGAGTGCATGAAGTTAAGAGAACATAAAATCCACATGTTGCATGTGGATATTGGAGCAGAGCTACCACAAACTGTACATGAACAATGGGAACAGCTGAACAGGAAGGCAGTCTCCACATATATCACAAGGTCAAGAGAGTTAAAAGTCCCACACAATTCACATACACAATAGTGTAGGTCTGCCAACACTTCATTCAAATAGGGGGGTTAGGTCATAGATGAGCCTAATAATGGTACCAAACTGACTGTATTTTCTGAATACAAAACTAATTAATAAAAAATATTAAAAATTAGAAATTAGGGCAGAGTCAACACATAAGTAATGTAGACACCAGGGGTGAGAAAGTGACCAAGATGACAAATTCTCCAATATAACTCAAATACAACAGGGAAGAACATCTACATACTACAGATATTTGATACAACAGATATTTCACACAATATACATGGTCAAATATGTATTGACACAGTGTCCAAGGAAAATGGAAAAGAGTCTCAACTAACTGCAAATAGATAATAGGACAGCATAGGCAACTACTACTTTACATGGATATTCATGCAGAGCCCTCTTCTAAAGCATGTGGATACTAAGGTTTTGATCTCAACACATGGCAAGTGACTGTTAAGACTCAGCCTACATATAATGCAGGTGAAGATATGATACATACACCATATACCATATATAGATAATTCAACAGAGGCTCTAAATACTTCACGAGTTTAATAGCACATATATCCATGTATGGGAAATGGGTACAACGCAGTGTCTCTACATTTACCAAAAGAAAAGTAGGGAAGAGCCTCAACCAACTGTAAAGAGTACAATTGGGCAAAAACTCCTAATATTACTTTTCTGTAAAACAGAACAGAAACTCCACATACTAAATATGGAGAGATCCCAAAACACTTCAAAAAAAATAAAATAAAAAGAAAGACAGGGAGAGCTTTGACATGTTCATAAAAACATTCTATGAGCTAAAATCATTACTGGTTGGCTAATAATTGACAGTATATTATCACTTCAATTTTTTGGACAGAACTAATAATAAGACACTAAACCAAAAGGATTAAAGTTGTTTCCAAGTGAGTGGTTCTGGTGGGTGTAAATCTGTATTGAAAATGGTCACAATGCTCAGCTCAACACTTTAGTGTGTTTACAAAAATGAAGTCCACATATGTCCAGCTTTTAGAAATCATTAGTAACCTGCTGACATGAACACCAGCTTACCATTTCAAGGAAGAATATCTTTATAGACATAATGATCCACCTATAAAGAAGAACTCACATTGAGACTGTGAAACGTCACCATAAACTAAGGCTTATATGTCGGCAGGTCATATTTCTGTTAGTTTGTGGTTTTCAAAAAATGCTATGGGAAAGAAATCACAACTGAAGTCATCTGAAATTGCCTTTCAGTTGGCTGAATCCACTTATTATTGATTTTGCCCTTCTATAAGGATGGAAGGTTAATGAAAACATCACATTGCTCTCATGTCTAGATGCAGAATATGGAAAGACACAAATTGTCTGATATGCCTTTGAATTATAATCTTCAGCTTTTACATACTAAATGGGGACAATAAAGCAGAAATACTGTAAAGGTGTGTAGATAATAAGATAGAGCTTGTGCCTACTGTGGTGAACAATAAAACAGAGTCTCCTTCATAACCCAAGAACGCCAAGATCAAACACAACATAGTTCATATAGACAAAAGGGAATATTTTCCACAGACTGCACATGAATAAACAGAGTATCTAAATCTGCCAGTGAATTCTGGAACTGAACTAATGGATATTGCATGTGGATAATAGGACAGACATATCAATTAATCATGTATGGGAATTAGGAAGACCCTGAACAAACTGCACATGGATAATATGAAAAGGCCTCCAAATACTGCAGATGCATGAGATGGATCAGCCTACACATCTTGCAGTGAACAATTGGACAGATCCATCACATACCATTCATGGATAAGAGGCAGAGGCTCCATGTACTATATATTTTAGAACCTCCACTTGTTGTACATAGGACATATGTTCTACATACTATGTTTTTATTTATTTTTATTTTTTTGAGGTAGGGTCTCACTCTAGCCCAAGCTGACCTGGAATTCACTATGGAGTCTCAGGGTGACCTTGAACTCAGTGATCCTCCCACTTCTGCCTCCTGAGTGCTGGTATTAAAGGCCTGTGCCACCAGCCCCAGCTCATACTATGCTTTTATAAAGGCAAAGCCTGTGCATACAGCTCAAGAATAATTGCTATGATTTTTTTTTATTGACTCCAATTTCAAAAGAGGGCAGAGTCTCTAGTTACTACTATCCCAGGACATTAGGCAAAACACTCCAGAAAACACACATGGTAAATTGGTATGAGTCTTGACACACTGCCTGTAGATAATAATGGAAAGTCTCCACATATGGATGTGGAAAATAAGACAGTGAATCTATGTACTGCACATGAAACATATTTGTAATTTCCTCACATTTTACATGATTCACAGTCAGAACCACCACATACTGCTTTTAGTTAATAAAAAATGAAATACTGTACATGGACAATAGGGCAATCCATCAATCCATAGTATGTGAATAGGACAGTCTCCAAAACCTACCTGTGAATTATAGGGTTCAACTTCCAAATGTTACATGTGGACAATAGGGCAGAAACCATATACCATACATGGAATATAAAGCAGAGCCTCCACATACTGCTCATATTAAGTAGGGCAGTCTTTCCACATACTGTACATGAGTAAAAAGGCAGTGTCTCTACATAATATCATGGAAAACAGGGAGAGAGTGCCTTGACTATCTTTAAGCGGATAATTGGGTAGAGACTGTAAATGCCACTTCACATACTTCATATGGACAGTATGACATGGCAATCACATACCTTAAATTATAGTAAGGTAGAGACTGAACCCAATACAGGTGGACAATAAGACAGAATCTGACCATACAGCACAAGCAGATAGTCACAAGATCAAAGTATTTCACATAGACCACAGGGCAGATCCTATAAACACTACATTTGAATAAAACATCCTCCTAAGGTTGCTTGTCAATACAAAGCACATATTTGACATACTGGATATATATTTGTTATACGGTTAAGCCTACACATACTTCAGGTGTCTCAGTAAGTAGACACACTACATACCATGTGTGGATAATTGGCCAGAACCTCCATACACCACAAGTATTGAAATATACAACCTCCACAGGGATGCATATGTTCAATAACACACCTAACAGGCAATCTTCACATACAGAACTAAGACAACAGGTTAGATCTGCATTAAAATTTATGTAAGTTATAGGACAGATTTGTCACACATTCTGTGAATAGCAAAGATTATCAAAAGCTGGTTGTGACTGTTAGGGCTCTGCTTCCATGTACTGCCTAAGGACACTAGGGCAGACATACCACACACCACTGGTAGATGATAGAGAAGAACCTCCACCTAACGCACAAGTGGAAAAGGGCAGAGAGTCTACCTACTTCCCTAAAAAGAAATGGAGGAGGTCCTCTGCTAATTGCATGTGGAGAACAGGGCAGATTCTGTGAGTATGACTGCAGGCAGATGTTGGGGAAAAATTGGATAATAATGTAGATAACCCACACAGTCAGTACATTTTCATAAGAGGAATAACCCTGCCCATATTGCAGGAGGACAACAGAGCAGATATACCACATGGCCTACCCTAAGAGTAGAGTCGAATCTCCACATAATGTATGTGTATCATAGGAATGAACCTCTGCATGCTTCACTGTTCAGTGGGACAGAGATTCAACATACTGTACACGAAAAAATTGCAGACTAAATACTGGGCCATAAAAATAGTTAAAAGCCTCAAATAACTGCAGTTCAAGACCCTACCAGAAGTGCCAAATGAGGGCAGAGCCTCCACATACTGCACTAGGAAAATAGGGAGTTCTTCATAATTTTCACATTCTGGGACAATAGAAAAGAACATTCATATAATTTCATTAGACAGTAGGTCAGTTCTTCACACTACCTGTGAATAGCACAATCTACCAACAGAAAGACTGTGAATAATAAAACTCAACTCCAACATACTGAAAGTGGACAATAGGACTGACACATTATATTTAATATGTGGAAAGTAGGGCCAAGACTTCATATAGTGCATGTGTATAGTAAGACATACCCTTTATACACTGCACATGATACAGAATGATAGATATTCCATATAATATACATGAATTAAAATGAAGTGCCCTACTGTACAAGAAAAAAAGTCAAAGGCCACAATGAATTGCAAGTAAACAAAAGAATAGACACTCCAAATATTACTGACCCCGCATATTAGGAAAGTATTCCATATAGTGTAACATGTGCAATAGGGCAGATCATCTACACTGCATGTGTATAATAAGGCAGAACCTCCATGTACTTAAAGGATCAAGATTTCTAATTTCCTCCCATTAATAATAAGAGTTGCGACATACTGCAAAGAAGAGTAGGGCAAATGCCTCATATAATGTGCATAGTTAATAGCAGTGCCTGGGTATGTTTTGGTGGACATTTGAGCAGAATCTGAAGGTGATTCAGCAGGAAAAAAAGACAGTCTCCATAGACATCAGTATGAAAAGAGTGAAAAACTTACACATTTGTCAGTTAGACAAGAGGGAAAATCCTTCACATACTACATGAGAGTAGTAGAAAGTCTCACAAGCGTCTAGAATGATTGGGCTCAGCTTTCACATACTGCATCAGGACACTGGAGTACAAACTCCTCATATCATATGCAGGAACTTGAGAAGAGACTATATGAATATTACGTGAGAGTTTTGACATCATGTAATAGGGTTTAGATACAACATAGTGTATTTATGACAGGACTCAACCTATGCATACATCACGTGAACAATGGGGCAGTCACAGTTCATTCCATGAGTGGATAAATGGGCAAAACACAGAATTCACTTAGAAAATAGGGAAGATCCTGCACACATATTGCCTGTAAATAGAACAGAGTATCCAAAACTGTGAATTGTAGAGCTCAGCTTCCACATACTTCATGTGACGAGAAGGATAGGCATACCACATATCATTTGTGGGTAATAGCACAGAGCCTCCACAACTGTACGGCATATGGATGATGGGGTAAATACACCATATACTGTATGTGCATATTAAGGCTCAATTTATACACATAAGAAGGACAACTGGAGATAACACAGCAGAGTTCCACATACTGCAAAAGTCCAATAGGAAAGAATCTACATATTGCACATGATTTTAAAATGGAGTACCTCTACAAACTGCACAATGAAAATAGGGAAGAGCCTCAAGTAATTTCAAGTACAAAATAGAGTACAACATCCAAATACTACTGCACACAGACACTCAAACAGAAACTCTGCATAGTGTCTGTAATCAATAGAGCAGATATTCACCAATTTACTACACAAGGTCCATAGAGCAGAAGGACAGAGTTCCCAAAAACTGCATATGAACTGTAAGGCACAGCTTCCACATAATGAACATGGACAATAGAGCAGACACTGCACATAGCAAACATGAGAAATAGGACTGAGTTCCACATACTGATCATGGATGTTGGAAAAGAGTCTGCACATACTGTATGTGGACCATAGAGCAAGCACACCACATACCATACCAAGATAAGACTTTAAGAACCTAAACATACTACTGTGAGAAAGGTAGTCTCCACATACAACAGCAGTAGGACAACAGGGAAGAACTTGCACATACGTTGCATAGACAAAAGTGCAGATCTTCTATGCACTGAATATGAATAGAACCAAGTCTCCTGAAAGTGTAAATGAATTGTAGGGCTAAACTTCAATATACATTGAGTATATGGGCAGACCCATCGCATCCTGTACATGAAAATAGGGCTAAGCCTTGGACATACTGTACATGAATAAGGCTGAGCTTATTCATGAACATGTTAAATGGAAGTTATCATATATATTGCACTTGAATTAATAAACGTGGTGCTACAGGCTTCCCAAAAAAGAATAAGGAAGATCATCAGCTAATAGGGCAGAGAGTCAAAGTATTACTGAATGTGGAATTTAAGGCAGAGTACCCATATACTGGATATTGATAATAGGACAAAGCATCCAAATATTGCATGTTGACAATGTGTTGGACAGATCTCATACTGTGCATACTAAATATGGCAAAGCCTGCATCTCATACAGATAGACAATAAGGCCGAGTCTCCCCATACAATAGCACATGGGTGGCTTTGTTGTATATCCACATGATTCACATACACATTAAGACATATCCTCCACACACTACAAGTAAATAGAACACAGTCTGCAAATCTGGCTTGTGAATCATAGAGCAGAGTTTCCACATACTGCACGTTGTCACTAGGAGAAAACCTGCATGTAATGCATGTGAGTAATCAGGCAGAATCTCCACAAACTGACAATGAGCAAGATTGATAGACATTCCTACACTGTACATGTGTAAATCAGAGCCACCACATGTGACACATGGATAATAGGGAAGAGCCACCACATGCTGCATGTGGATAATAGGTAAGAACAACTACACAATGTATTTAATAATAGCACAGAGCCACAATAGAATATATGTGATTAATAGGGGACAACCTTCATGTACTAGAGGTAGACAATAAGAAAGTATCTCCATATGTAGCACAGGACAACAGGGTAGAAATTTCACATAATTCCTGTAGGCAATCAAGCAGCCCTTCCACCCACTGAAGGTTAATAGAACAACCTCCAAACTCTGCATGTAAACTAAAGAGCTCAGTATCCATGTATTGCACGTGGACAGTAAGACAGTCTTACCATATACTGTACATGGGGAAGGAGCAGAGAATTTGTATATTGCATATGGTCAAGACAACAGACCTTCCCTATACTGCACTTCACCAATTAGGCAGAGCCTCTTATTACTGCTTGAGGATATAGAGGAGAATCTGAACATACATCAGGTGGTAAGAAAAATTTCCAAATGAAGCACTCCATATATATTGGCCTGATAAATTATATTAGGGCAGTAGTTCCACATAATTCATGTATTCAATGAGGTAGATTCTCTATACACTGAAGAAAACCAAATAGGTTTACTGAAAACTTTGTATGAATTATAGAGTTCAATTCCAGATACAGCATGTAGAAAAGATTCAGAAACTTCACATATCATATACGGATAACAGAGCCGAACCCCCATAGACTTCACATGTAAAATGGGGAGGGCTCCACAAATTTAACAAGAAAAATACAACAGAATTATTGTACATGGATAATATGGTAGATCCTGAATATAATGTAGAAGGAAAATAGGGCTGACTCTCCACATCATATGGGCAAGAGGGCACAACTGTAACATAATTCACATACACTATAGTACAGATCATATGCACATTACATATGGATAATAGGAAAAAGTCTCCAAAAACTACATATGAATTAAATACATCAGTTCTAATATATTCCACATGGACAATAGTGAAGTCATACCACATACCATACACAGAAAATAGGACATAGCCTCTAAATGCTGTGTATGATCAATGGAACAGAACCTTGACATACTACATTTGAATAACAGGGAAGAATTTCCAATGAATGCACAAAGACAGTAAGTCTGGATCTTCCCATATTGAAAGTAGACACAAAGAGAGAACCTATCCAGACTGCACAGGGAAAGTAGGCCAAAGCTTAAATGTACTGCACATGTATAGCAGATACAATTCATATTCTACATATATGGTTCTGATAAATCGTATACTACATGAAGATAACAGGGCCAGTCTCCACATAAAACATGTGCAGAGTAGTGTGGTGGTTCTACATATTGTTGTGGATATGAGGGAAGAGCCTCTGCATACTGTGTGTGATAATTGGCTAGAGCCTTCACATACTCAATGTGAATATTTGAGTTCAGCCTACACATACTGCAAGTACAGAATATAAGAGACACACCATATTCTATATGTGGATACTAGCTCATAGCCTACATATCCTGCATATGGAAATAGTTTAGAGCCTCCATACACTGTATGTGGACAATGTACCAGACACAACACATGCTGTATATGAATATTTCTACTGCAGAGGGACACTAAGGTAGAATACATGCACACTACACAAGGACAACAGCAGACAATAGCCAAATAATTCAGGTAAACAAGAGGTCAGAGCTGCACATCCTACACATTAAGTAGGTCTATACATACTTGTACAATATTGCAAACACTCCACATTTCATAACTATGTAATAAGGCAGAACCTCTATGTATTACAGGTGGGACAGCAACAGTCTCCACATATATAGAACAAGGACAACAGGAGACAGCATCCTTATTCATTATTCACATAGTCAATAGTTCAGGCCCTCCACATACTACATGCAAAACAGATGGAGTTTCCAAATACTACATGTGAATTATAGGGGTTCAGCTTCCATGTACTGGATGTGGACAGTAGAGAAGACACTCCACATACCATCTGTAGGGATTAGGCCAGAGCCTCCATACGTAGCATGTAGATTATATGGTAGAGCTCCCACATACAGCATGAACATAAAAAGGCCCCATCTATGCATACTCCAGGTGGACAGTAGGACAGACACATCACTTATCTTATGGGGATCATAGGACAGTGCCCTCACAAACTGCACATGGATAATTAAGCCTCTGTATACTATAAAATTCAATAAAACAGATATTCCACATACTGTACATGAAAATAAAAACCTTAATGCCTCTGTATGTGGTACAAGAAAAGGACAGAAGAGTACACCGTAACTGCATGTGCATAATATGACCAAGCCTTGAATTATTACTGCCCAAGATGATTAGCACAGAAACTTCACATGCTGTAACTGGTCAATAGGGAAAACACTACACATGCTGTTGGTGAATAGTAAAGGAACACCTCTACATTCTGGATGTAGTTAATAGCAAGGTGCATTTAGATAATGGGTCAGAGATTATATGTGATGTAGGTCTTCCATAAGGTTGTCTTCACATATCATACTATTATTAAAGGGAAGAAAAAGCACATAATTAAGCTAGAATATAGGGCAAGTTCTTCACACAGTGCACGTGAATAAGACAGAGTCTCCAAAAACTACATGGGAATTATGTGGTTAGCCTTCTACATACTGCGTGGGGACCATTGGGCAGACACTCCACATACTATTCAAGGAAAATAGGGTAGATCCTGCATCTATTTTAGGTGACCAAAAACAGAATCTCCATACACAATACTAGGACAATACGGGATGGCACCCCCATTATTCATGTAAACAATAGGACAGATACTCCACATACCATATGTGGAAATAAAGGCATAGTCTCCACATACTGCACACAGATATTAGGAGAGAGCCTGGACATACTGCTTGTGGGCTATAGGGTATATATCTACATATTAGATATGCAGCTTTGGGCTCAGCCTGTACAGATTTGAGATAGTCAATTGTACAAACACCACATGTACCATATGTGTTAAAAAAGGTTCTCTGACTCTTGGACATGTTGAATAGGACAGATCTTCTACATACTGCATGTGAATGAAAAGGTGACATTTCTACACATTGCACAAGAAAAACAGGGGAGAATACTAACTAAATGAAAGTTAATAATAGAACAAAGCCTACAAACTCACTGTATAGACATATTAGGGCAGAAACTACACACATTACCTATGGTCAATAGAGCCAATTCTCTACATATTACATATGGTCAATAGGAAAGAATGCTGTTGTTGAAAAATAGGCAGAGCTTCAACACATCACATATGGTCAATAGGGTCAAGTCTCCAATTACTGCATGTTTATAATGTGGCATTAACTCCACATAGTGCACATGGGCAATGGAGCAAGCTTAACAAATTTCATGTGAAAAACAGTGCAGAGTCTAGAGACAGTGTGCTTAGATAATATGACACAGCCTGTACATAGTGCATGCAGGCAGTAAGACAGACTCTATGCACAGCACATAGACAAAGTGTCAGAGTTTACACATAATTCTCATACTAAATAGAGTATATTCTCCATATACTGCAAGTGGAAATAGGACAGAATCACCAAACAACACAGTTAATTTTAGGACTCAACATCGACATTACTACATGTGGACAGTCACATACATTACACATTCTGTAGATGAGTAAACATGTAACACCTCTACATACTGCCCCACAAAATAGGAAATAGCCCTAACTAAATTCAAATGGATAATTGAGCAATACCTGCAAATATGACTGCATATGGATATTAGACCAGAGCCTCCACCTACTGCACATGTTCAATAGGGCCCACATATGGCATCCATATCCACATATTGCATGTGAATAGTAAGGCAGAGTTTCCACATAATGCACATGGACAACAGGGACAGAATCACATATTTCACATGAAAAACAGGGCAATATCTTATCCATGGATAATAGGGAAGGGCCTGTCAGTACAACAGGGCAAGCGGACATTGGGGGAAAGCATACACATATAGTGCATAGACAGCTCTGTATAACTATGCAATTCATGTAAACATTAAAGCATTAATCCACATACTTCATGTGGGTTAAAATACAGAGATTCCTAAAAGTACATATACATTAGAGGCTCAACTTCTACATATTTGCATATGAATAATAATGCAGACACTCCTCATACCATATGTTGAAAATACAAAGACATTTAACATGAAAAATAAAGCATATCATCCATGTACAACACAAGAGGAGTAACATTTAGTGCATACAGCCTGCATGTGGACAATAGGTCAGGCCAACCATATGCCATATGTGTTCAATAGGGTAGAGCTGTCATATACTGCATGGAAATAAGAAGGCAATGGCACCACATATTGCATATGAACAAAATTGGTAGTTTCCACATACTGCACATGGACAATAAGGCATATATGCACATACTGCTTTTTGTAAGTAGGGCAGATCCTGCACATATACATAGGAAAGAGAGCTTCACAAATTGAAAGTGAATACTCAAGCAGAGCCTCAACTTCCATGTGTGGTTAATAGAGAAAATACTGTACATACTACAGTTGTAAGTAAGGAGGAGTCACTACACACATATCACAAAGCCAATAGAGCATATCTTCCACATAATTCATGTAGACAATAGGGCAGATCCTCCACACAGCATACATGGGTAGGGCACACTCACTAAAGACCTCCTTGAATTATGGGGCTCACTTTTCCCATGCTGTATGTGTATAATAGGCCAGACATTGCACATATTAGGGCAGAACCATAATATAATATATATACATATTTCATGTGGACAGTTGTCTTAGGAAATAGATTCCACATACTGCATCAGGAAAATTGGGTACAGCCTCCTCGTAGTGCACATGGAAAACAGGGCATATCTTCCAATATTGAATGTGGATAATCTGGAAGATATACCACATACCGTACATGGATAATCAGAGAATTTACGTGTTTTACATGGTGAACAGAGTACAGCCTCCACATACTACATGTGGATAACAAGGCATAACCTGGACATACTGAACTTACTGAAGACACACATGAGGGAACTGTCTCCACATAATGCACATGTCTGGAAGAGAAAGATCTTACATGTCATAGACAGTCAGACATATCATCTACACACTGCATGCACCACATAGAACAAGGTTTCCAAAACTGCATGCTAATGATAGGCCTCAGCCTTTGGATCCTGCATGTAAAAAATAGGGCATACCCTACCACATACTATACAGACTATCAGGCAGAAAGTCCATATACTGGTCATTGTCAATAAGCTTGAGCCTCCAAAGGCTGCATGTAGTTATCAGGACACAGTCTGCATGTGGTCAGTAGCATAGAACCTCAACATTTTACATGTGAACAGTAGGTCCAACACTCCACGTATCATATGTGGATAATAGAACAACAAAACCTCCACATACTGAAAGTGTATAACAGGACAGATTCTCTACATATTGCATATGTTCAACAGGACAGAAATTCTACAAACTGTATCCATAAATATGAATATATAAATACTAAATATGAATGTAAAACACTGTAAGTATGAATAAAAAGGCAGTATCTCTACATACTGTGCAAGAAAAATTGAGAAGGGCATCAGCTACCTATAAGTGGATAATAGAACAGACTGAAAAATATAGGGAAGAACTCTCACACACTGCACAGGGATAACTGGCAAAGCCTCCACCCACTGTATGTGCACAACACTACAGACACACCACATGCCTTACATGGGTTATAGTGTAGAGCCTGTACATACTGAAGGAAGTCTATAAGGCAGAATCTGGATATACATCACAAGGACGATGGAGTACAAGGTCCATGTAATTCATAGGGAAAAATAGGGTAGACCACATACACCCTGCATGTGAATAGAATGGCCTCCAAAATCTATATGCGAATTACAGACCACAACTTATACATGCTGGATGTAGACAGTAAGACACACTCCACAAACTATGCAAGGGAAATAGAGGAGAACTTTCATATTCCACACATGGATATCAGGGCAAAGCCTCCATGAACTGTCTCTATACCCTGCATGTGGACAATACAGCGGATATACAACATACTCTACCTAGGTAGTAGGGTAAAGCCTGCATACATTGCACATGTACACTAAGACAGAGTCTCTACATATACCACAAGAACAATCAAACACAACATCCACATATTTCAGTAGAAAACAGGAGAGCCCCTTTACACTGCATGTGAATCAAGGTCTCCAAAATTGCATGGAAATATGGGATTCAGCTCCTATATACTGCATATGTACAATATGGAAGAGTTACCACATGCAGTACATGAATTACAGCATAGAACGTAGGCCTATGCTAGTAGACAATAATTCAGAGTCTCCACATAGAGCACAAGGACAACAGGAGCACAATACTGCATAATTTATGAAGGCAATATCATACATCTTCCACACATGTCATGTGAATTTCTAAAAACTGTATATGAATTCTAGGGCCCAGCTTCCACATATTGCATGGGGACAATAGGGCAATCACTCCACAAATCACATGAGGGATTTAGGGCAGAGCTTCCACATTCCATATGAATATTCAAAGAAAAGAGCCATTGAGTATTGTGTGTGAATATTGTTTGGTTCCTCCACATGCTCCATATGTAAGATATGGTTAAGCCAGCATACACCACAGGAAGAAAATTAGATAGACAGACCATACACCATACATGGATGGGAGAGCAGAACCTCTACATCTTGTACCTGGTCAATAGAGCACAGCATCCACATACAACAAATGAATAATAAACCAGAGCCTCTATGTACTCAACATGAACAAGATTACTAAAGTGTTCTCACAATGTGTGTGGATAATAGGTCAGGGTTAACAGATAATTCAAGTAGATAATAGGGTAGAGCCTGCACATACTACATGTAGTGAATGAGGCAGTTTTGACTTACTGTACACAGATAATAAGGCAGATCCTGCATGTACTACAGGCAGTTAAAAAGACAGAGTCTCCACATATAGCATTTGGACAAGGTGTTACCTTCACCTGCTGCATGTGAACAGGATAGATTCTCCAAATACTACATGAAAATTACAGGGATGTTAACATGCTTCATGTAGACAGTCCAACAGACATTTCTCATGCCATATTTAAGAATTGGACCAGAGTATTTTCATACTCTATATGATTATTATGGGAGTCAGTCCACATATTATATGTGGATAATAGTGCAGACTCTCTCATAGTGCATATGTATGATATAACTCAGGCTAGGTATTCAAGTAGACAATGGAAAAAGCATTCCAAATAATTCACATGGACAATAATGCAATCCATACATTGCATGTGAATAGGATCAAGACTCCAAAAAATATCTGTGGCTTATAGGACTCAACTTCCACATGCTGTATGTGGTCAATAGGGCAGATGCACCACATGGCATGCATGGGTAATAGGGTAGAGCCTCCAAAAACTACACATGTGCAATAGGACAGTTATTCCACCTACTGTATGTGAATAAAAAATGCACAACCAAGCCAGGTGTGGTGGCACACACCTTTAATCCCAGCACTCAGGAGGCAGAAGTAGGAAGATTTCCATGAGTTCAAGGCCACTCTGAGACTCCATAGTGAATTCCAGGTCAGCCTGGGCTAAAGCGTGACCCTACCTCAAAAAACAAAAGGAGAAAAAAAATGCACGACCAACATTCTCCAATGAGGAGAGTCCCTGCAGAGGTGGGAGGACAGAGAGGAGGCTAACAATGGTACCAACATGGTTGTATACACACTGTGTCACATAGATTTCTAAGAAAATAGAAAAATTAAATATATAAAGTGAAATAAAAGACATAAAAAGTAAAGGCACAGATAATATTAATATTTATAGTATATTCAAATTAAGAAAGTATTTTAAAATATAATAAATAATGAGTTTTATAATAATTCAGGATTAATATCCACTAGTTACTAGAAATAAAAATAACATAGTACCAAAACAAGTAGTATTAGCACTAAGCAAAAATTATACTTATTTTACTACTCAAAACATAAAACTAAGAAAGTATATGAACACAAAAATTAAATTTAAAGTTGAGATAGTTATTGATTAATTATTTCTATTAGTAAATATTTTCTATTTTTATATGTTTGATATTAAATTTATTAAGTGTTTATTACTCTCCTACGTTTTATATACTTTTACTTGTGCCTTTCATTTTTCAGACATAATATGTAGTGATTTTATGCTTATTAAAGTTTGCAAAATACCTAATTCTAAAAAAAATGCAGTGTCTATATACTGTCCAAGAAAAACAGAAGAGAGTTTTAACTAACTGAAATTTGGGGGAAAATGACAGTCTCTGCAGATACATTCATATTAAGGCCCAAAATCCCCAAAGTGCATAGAGCCAAGAGTGTACATACTACACGTACTGCAAGTACCCCATTGGATAGAAGTTCCAAACCTAGATGTGGAAACTTGTCAGAGCCCTCACATATTGCATGTGGTCAACAGGACAATCCACATTCTGCTTGTGATAATGGGAACTACACATAGTATGCATGGGCTATAGGGAAAAATAACAAATTGCATATTTAAAGTAGTGCAGACCCTTGCATACTGTTCTTGGATAATAGAGCAGTTACTGCAGATGTTAACAGAATAGCATAGAGCCTCCAAATTCACACATAGACAACAGCACAGACACAGTTCTTTGGAAACTAGCACAGAGTCTGCACTCACAGAATCACCAATTATTGTATATGAAGTAAAGAGCTCAGATATTAGTTAATGCATATGGACAGTGATTCTGACACTCCTAGTGTCAGGTACGGTAATGGGGAAAAATCTCAATATATTGCCCATGGATTTTGGGGGGCCTCCAATCATGGCACTGACATAACAAATATGAGCATATACATACTTCATGCAGGCAATAGGAAAAATTCTAACATCACAAGTAGAAAATGGGACAAAGCCTCCACATTGCACATAGATAATAAGTTAGAGAGACCACATACTTTGAGCATGGATAACAGGGTAGCTCCAGCATGTATTGCTGATGGATAGTATGGCAGATTCTCCAAATGCAGCACTGAGAAAAAGATGAAACTTCCATGTAATTCATGTCAACAATAGAACAGGTCCTCTACTCATTACATGTGCCAAAACTGCCTGTGAATGGTAAATCTCTGCTTGCATATACTGCAATGTGGACCATCAGACAGATACTCCACCTTCCATATGAGCCTCTACAACTTCATTCACTTAATAAGTCATATCCCCTACATGCTCCATAAAACAGATATCGCACAGAGAACACATAAATAAGAATGCAGTGCATCAACATGCTGCCCAAGAAAATTGGGGAAAGACCTTGAATAACTATGAATGGATAATAGGGCAGCCTTCCAATGCATTAACTCAGAGATATTAGGGCAGAACTTCCACAGAGTGGATGTGAGTAATAGTTCAGGGCCTAGCATGTGCCATGTAACTTCCAAAGCTCAGCTTACATATAGTGCAGGTGCAAAATAGGGTGTGTGTGTGCAAGTGTGCATGCACACACACATACACACACACCATATGTGAATAGGGCAGAGACTCTACATACTGCACAAGTTCAATAAGGACAGTTGTTTTACACACTGTATGTTAATACAAAGGTGATGCCTGTATGTACAGCACAAGGAAAATCAGTATGGCTGTTGGAAAAAAAGGGCAGATCCAACACATATTACTGCTCCAGGATATTAGAGCAGAAACTCCACATACTGCAAAGGGATAATAAGGCCAGACTCCAAGTACTGAGCATGAACAGTATTCATATTTGCCTCAAATTGTACATGGATACTCCGTCATAGCCACTGCATACTGCATGTAGTTAACAGCACAGAGCCTTGAAATACTGTACATGGATAATAGGGCACAACCCCACCCATGACATGTGAATAAGACAGAGATCCAAAATCCACCTGTGAACTATAGGGTTCAGCTTCCAAATGCTACATGTGGGCAGTAGGGCAGATACCACATACCATACATGGAATCCAGAGGATATACTGGACATGTTCAATAGATATTCCATATATTGTACATGCATAAAAAAGGTAGTAACTGTGCTCGCTTTAGCAGCACATATGCTAAAATTGAAATGATACAGAGAAGATTAGCATGGCCCCTACTCAAGGATGACATGCACAAAATAGTGACTATCTACTGCCTTAGAATAAATAGGATAGATCTTCAAATAACTTCATGTGGTTATGGGGAAGAAATTGTATATTCCACTGCATGTGACTATTAGGGCAGAGCCTACACATACTTCATGTACGTAATAGAAAACACCCTGTACATGCTGCATGTGGACAATATGGCAGACACACCCACAAACCTTATGCATATATTAGGGTAGAATTTGAACCTCCTGAATATGGACCATATGACAGAATCTCTCCATACTGCACATGTGTCCCCTTGAACACCTGGCTAATGCGGGACCTAAGAAATCAAACCTGGGTCCTTTGGCTTTGTAGGCAAATGCCTTAACCACTAAGCCACCCCACCAGCCCCTTCTTTTGGTTTTGTGAGGTAGGGACTTTCTCTTGCTGAGGCTAAGCTGGAATTAACTATGTACTCTCAGGCTGATGTCAACTCATGGTGATTCTCCTACTACTGCATCCTGAGTGCTGGGTTAAATGCATGTGCCATCATGCCTGACATAAACTCCACAAAATTAACATGGTCAATAGGCCATGGTTTCCATATACTGTTTGTGGACAGTACAACACCAGACCACATACCACACATGAAAATAAGGCAGAGCCTCCAGATATTGCACTTGAATAAGCTTGGTAGAATTTCCTCACATTATTTATGCATACTAGGACAGAGCCAACACATACTTACAAGGATAATAGTGCATAGCCTCCATGTACTGTGTGTTGTTAATAGCATAGGGCCTCAATATACTGTGCATGCATAATAAATCAAAGGCTGCATGTGCTGTAGGTGGACATTAAGTCAGAGTCTCCACATACAGCACTTGGACAACAGTACAGAACTTCCACATAATTCATATACTCAATGGGACAGATCTTCTATCCACTACATGAAAATAGGAAACAGTCTTCAAAAGTTGTCTGTGATTTAAAGATCTCAGCTTCTGTATACTATATATGGACAATAGGGAAGGCACACAACATACCGTGCATGCACAAAAGGGCAGAGAATCTATATTTTTCACATGATCAGTAAGACAGAGTCTCTACTTTTTGTACAAGTTCAATAGGACATAGATACTACATACTGTATATGGGTATAATACAGGTGCCTCTACATTCTGCATATCAAAATAGGAAAGAGTCTTGTCTAACTTCAAAATGATAACAAGGCAGACACTACGCATATTGTAAGAGGGCAATAAATCAGAGCCTACCCTTACTACATGGTAACAGTAGGACAGAGATTGCACAGGCCTTACAAGTCATGTGTATAATACAGCAGAGAAAATATATATTACAAATAAATAAGAGATCTGAGAGTGCATGTATTGCATGTGCACAATAGTGCATTGTCTCTACATACTGCACATGGAAAATAATGCAGACAGTACACATACTGCTGTGTATTTCAGGGAAGATCCTCCACATATTTCACAGAAACAAGAGGGCAGAGTTTCCACATACAGCACATATTAAATAGCAGAGCCTTCAAGTACTTTGTTTGTATATTAGGGAAAAAAACCTGTTACCAATGCGGCAGATTCTCCAAGTATAACACAACTACAATAGGGCCATATTTCCACATAAGTTATATATTCAGTAGAGCATATTCTCCACACACTACCTGTAGGAAATAAACTAGAGTCACAAAGTGCTGCATGTGAATTATATGGCTCACATATAACATACTTCACATACTACATACTTCCACATAGTACATATGGCAAATAGAGCAGACATTCCACATAACTTATATGGAAATGAACTCAGAGAATCCACATAATGCATGTGCCTATTAAAGCAGAGCCTCTACATATGGCACGTGTATGCAAGGTTTAATCTACACATCCTGCAGGTGGATACCACATATTGTATAACAAGACAGAGTCTACACATACTGCATGTACATAATACAGAAGAGTGACTAAATACTACATAAGTTCATAGGATATATTTACCACATACTGTACATGGATGAAGAGGGAATATCTTTATGTACTACCTAAGAAAAGTAAAGAAGAGTCTCAACACACTGATTTTTTTTTAATTTTTAAAGTTTTTATTAGCATTTTCCATGATTATAAAAAAAATCCCATGGTAATTCCCTCCCCCCCCCACACTTTCCCCTTTGAAATTCCATTCTCCATCATATTACCTCCCCATTACAATCGTTGTAATTACATATATATAATATCAACCTATTAAGTATCCTCCTCCCTTCCTTTCTCTTCCCCTTATGTCTCCTTTTTAACTTACTGGCCTCTGCTACTAAGTATTTTCATTCTCACGCAGAAGCCCAGTCATCTGTAGCTAGTATCCACATATGAGAGAGAACATGTGGCACTTGGCTTTCTGGGCCTGGGTTACCTCACTTAGTATGATCCTTTCCAGGTCCATCCATTTTTCTGCAAATTTCATAATTTCATTTTTCTTTACTGCTGAGTAGAACTCCATTGTATAAATGTGCCACATCTTCATTATCCACTCGTCAGTTGAGGGACATTTAGGCTGGTTCCATTTCCCAGCTATTATAAATTGAGCAGCAATAAATATGGTTGAGCACGTATTTCTAAGGAAATGAGATGAGTCCTTTGGATATATGCCTAGGAGTGCTATAGCTGGGTCATATGGTAGATCAATCTTTAGCTGTTTTAGGAACCTCCACACTGATTTCCACAACGGCTGGATCAGATTGCATTCCCACCAGCAGTGTAGAAGGGTTCCTGTTTTTCCACATCCCCGACAACATTTATGATCATTTGTATTCCTGATGGTGGCCAATCTGACAGGAGTGAGATGGTATCTCAATGTAGTTTTAATCTGCATTTCCCTGATGGCTAGTGACGTGGAACATTTTTTTAGATGCTTACATGCCATTCGTATTTCTTCCTTTGAGAATGCTCTATTTAGTTCCATAGCCCATTTTTTGACTGGCTTGTTTGATTCCTTATTATTTAACTTTTTGAGTTATTTGTATATCCTAGATATTAATCCTCTATCAGATATATAGCTGGCGAAGATTTTTTCCCATTCTGTAGGTTGCCTCTTTGCTTTTTTCACCATGTCCTTTGCAGAACAAAATCTTTATAATTTCATGAGGTCCCAGTGATTAATCTGTGGTTTTATTGCCTGAGCAATTGGGGTTGTATTCAGAAAGTCTTTGCCAAGACCAACATGTTGAAGGGTTTCTCCTACTTTTTCCTCTAGCAGTTTCAGAGTTTCAGGTCTGATGTTAAGGTCTTTAACCCATTTGGACTTAATTCTTGTGCATGGAGAGAAGAATCTATTTTCATCCTTCTACAGATATATATCCAGTTTTCCCAACAATATTTGCTGAAGAGGATGTCTTCTCCAATGAGTATTTTTGGCATTTTTATCGAATATCAGGTGGCTATAGCTACTTGGGCTTACATCTGGGTCCCCTATTCTGTTCCACTGATCTACATGTCTGTTTTTGTGCCAGTACCACGCTGTTTTTGTTACTATGGCTCTGTAGTATAGGTTAAAATTAGGTATGGTGATACCACCAGCCTTATTTTTGTTGCTCAGTAATATTTTAGATATTTGAGGTTTTTTGTGATTCCAAATGAATTTTTGGATTGTTTTTTCTATTTCCATGAAGAATGCTTTTGTAATTTTGATAGGGATTGCATTAAATGTGTACATTGCTTTTGGTAAGATTGCCATTTTCACAATATTGATTCTTCTGATCCAGGAACAGGGGATGTATTTCCACTTTCTAATGTCTTCTGCAATTTCTCGCTTGAGTGTTTTAAAGTTCTCATTGTAGAGATTCTTTACTTCCTTGGTTAGGTTTATTCCAAGGTACTTTATTTTTTTTGATGCAATTGTGAATGGGAGTGATTCTCTGATTTCATCCTCTGTGTGTTTGTTGTTAGCATATATGAAGGCTACTGATTTCTGTGTATTTATTTTGTATCCTGCTACATGGCTGTAGGTTTTGATCAGCTCTAACAGTTTGCTAGTAGAGTTTTTAGGGTCCTTTATGTATAGAATCATGTCATCTGCAAATAATGATAACTTGATCTCTTCCTTTCCAATTTGTATCCCTTTTATGTGTGTTTCTTGCCTTATTGCTATGGCTAAGACTTCCAGAACTATATTAAATAAAAGTGAGGACAGTGGACACCCTTGTCTTGTTCCTGATTTTAGTGGAAAGCTTCCAGTTTTTCCCCGTTTAGTAATATGTTGGCTGTAGGCTTGTCATAAATAATTTTTATCATATTGAGATATGTTCCTTCTATTCCCAGTCTCTGTAGGACTTTTATCATGAAGGGATGTTGGATTTGTCAAATGCTTTCTCTGCGTCTAATGAGAGGATCATATGATTTTTGTCCTTTGGTCCATTTATATAATGTATTACATTTATAGATTTGCGTATGTTGAACCATCCCTACATCTCTGGGATAAAGCCTACTTGGTCAGGGTGAATGATCTTTTTGATATACTCTTGTATTCTGTTTGCCAATATTTTGTTGAGAATTTTTGCATCTATGTTCATGAGGGAGATTGGTCTGTAATTTTCTTTTTTTGTTCTATCTTTGCCTGGTTTTGGTATCAGGGTGATGCTGGCCTCATAGAAAGAGTTTGGTAGAATTCCTTCTTTTTCTATTTCCTGGAAAAGCTTAAGAAGCAGTGGTTTTAGCTCTTTCTTAAAGGTCTGGTAAAATTCATCAGTGAATCCATCTGGGCCTGGGATTTTTTTAGTTGGGAGATTATTGATAACTGTTCGGATCTCCATGTTTGTTATAGGTCTATTTAAGTGATTAATCTCATTTTGATTTAATTTATGTAGGTCATATAGATCAAGGAAATCATCCATTTCTTTCAGATTTTCATACTTTGTGGAGTATATGCTTTTATAGTATGTCCCTATTATTTTTTGAATTTCTCTGGCATCTGGTGTGATATTACCTTGTTCATCTCTGATTTTATTAATTTGTGTCTATTCTCTCTTTCTTTTGGTCAGATCCAACTCTTTGTTTCATTAATTCTTCGGATTTTTTTTTTTTTTTGGTTTCTATTTCATTAATTTCTGCCCTAATCTTTATTAATTCTTCCCGTCTACTGATTTTTGGTTTGCCTTGTTCTTCTTTTTCCAAGGCTTTAAGGTGAAGCATTAGGTCGTTTACCTGTGACCTTTCTAATTTCTTAATATAGGCACTTAAGGCTATAAATTTACCTCTTACAACTGCCTTCATTGTGTCCCAGAGATTTTGATATGTTGTGTTCTCATTATCATTTGACTGTATGAAGTTTTTGATTTCCTTCTTGATATCTTCATTGACCCATTCATCATTTAGTAGTGTATTGTTTGGTTTCCATGATTTGTGTATGCTCTATAGCCTTTCTTGCTACTGATTTGTAGTTTAATTCCATTGTGGTCAGATAGAATGCAAGGAATTATTTCAATTTTCCTGAATTTGTTAAGATTTGTTTTGTGTCCTAATATATGGTCTATTTTAGAGAATGTTCCATGTGCTGCTGAACAGAATGTATATTCTGCAGCCTTTGGATGAAATGTTCTGTATATATCTGTTAGGTCAGTTCCTTCTATGATCTCATTTAGTCCAGATGCCTCTCTGTTTATTTTTTCCCAGGATGACCTGTCAATTGATGAGAGTGGGGTGTTAAAGCCACCCACCACCACTGTGTTTGGTGTTATCTGTGACCTTAGTTCTTATAGTGTTTGATGAATTTGGGAGCCCCCATGTTAGGTGCATATATGTTTAGGATTGTAATGTCCTCCTGTTGGAGTATGCCCCTAATCAATATAAAGTGACCATCCTTATCTTTCTTGACTAACGTTGGACTGAAGTCTACCTTGTCAGATATTAGGATAGCAACCCCTGCTTATTTTCTAGGCCCATTTGCTTGAAACACCATCTTCCAACCTTTCACCCTAAGATAATATCTATCCTTTGTAGAAAGGTGAGTTTCTTGGAGACAACAAATTGTAGGATCCTGGTTTTTAACCCAGTCTGCAAATCTATGTCTTTTCATTGGGGAATTGAGCCCGTTGATATTAAGAGATATTATTGGAAGGTGTGTATTTATATTTGCCATTTTTTTTGTGGTTCCGGTTCTACCTGTGCTCTTTTAACAAGTATTTGAATATTGCTTGTTTTTTCTAGGTTCCTTATATGTGTGCTTTTCCTTTTCTTCAGCATGGAGGATTCTATCAAGTATTTTCTGTAGAGCTGGTTTTGTCTTCAAATACTCCTTTAACCTGCTTTTGTCATGGAATGTCCTTATTTCTCCATCTATTTGAATGGATAACTTTGTAGGATAAAGTAACCTTGGTTGACAGTTGGTATCTTTCAGAACTTGGAATATATCACTCCAAGCCCTTCTGGCTTTAAATGTTTGTGTTGAATAATCTGCTGTAATCCTCATGGACTTACTTTTGTAGGTAACTTGATTTTTCTCTCTAACTGCTTTCAATATTTTTTCTTTTGTGTGTGTGTTTGGAAGTTTGATTATAATATGGCGAGAAGAGGTTCTTTCCAGGTTTTGTCTGGCTGGGGTTCTAAAGGCTTCCTGTATCTGTATTGGCACCTCTTTCCCAATTTGGGGGAAATTTTCTTCTATGATTTTCTTGAAGACACCTACTATGCCTTTGGAGTGGAATTCTTCTCCTTCGACTATGCCCTGAATTCTAATACTTGATCTTTTCATAGTGTCCCGAATATCTTGAAATTCCCACTCATACTTTTCTATAAGTTTGTCTTTCTCTTTGTTGGCCTGTATTAGATCTGCCACCTGGTCTTCTAGCTTAGGTATTCTGTCCTCTCCTTCATCCATTCTACTGGTGGGACTTTCTACAGAGTTTTTTAGTTCATTGTGTTCTTCATTGCTAGTAATTCTGACTGTTTTTTTTTTAATTATTTCTACTTCCTTATTTGCCTTGTATTGCCTTCTTTATTTCATGAAATTGGTGTATTGCATCTTCTTTGATTCCTTTGATTTCCTCTTTAAGTTCCTCTTTGACTCCTTTGATTTGTTCTCTGACTTCTTTGAACATATTTACAATCATTCTTTTGAAATCTTTCTCAAGCATTTCCTTTAAATCATTCTCACTGGAGGTCATTTCTGATGCATTAATACTTTTAGGTGGATTTATTTCGTCTTGCTTTTTAGTGTTTCTTGTGTTATAATGTATATATTTTTGCATCTTGGATTAAGTTAATGCTTGGATTTTCTAGCTAGCTGTGTATTCTTAGCTGTATCAATTGGTTTGATGTTATATATTTTCAGGGTAGGAGCTTAAGGTGTTAAATGTGGCTCTTAAGACTCTGAGAGTATCTACAAAGGTGCTCCTAGGGGTTGAGTTTCCCTTCTATGGGGGTATTCAAGTAGGCTGAGTGGAATAAAATACAGGTAGATTCTAAAAGTTAACTAAACACTGTACCCATTCAGTCAAAAACAGCCCCAAGTATGTATGCCAGAGTAGCTATTATAACAACCAGATCCTCTATCAACATAGGGGATAAGATTTCTGGTCTGTTGAGGGATCCAAGTAGCTTGTGACCAAGTGAGACCCTTCCCTGGTGCAAACCCAGTTACCTTGGATGAGTTTGGTCTCAGTCAAGTTGCTGCCTGGGTCGTCAGGCTGCTGTTGTGATTTTTGGATCTGGGCACTGGCTTTTCCTGCGGGGCAAGCCAAGCCTGGCAACTGTGGCCCTGCAGATCAGCACCCCGCTGCTGGAACTGCTGCTGCAAAAGCTGCCTCTGCTGGGTCTGTCAGCAGCTGAAGCTGCTGCTCCTGGGTCTGCTGTCGTTGCCGCTCCTGGGTCTGCTGCTGCTGGGTCTGTCGCTGCTGCCACTCCTGGGTCTGCTGCAGCTTGGGCCGCTGTTACCGGTGCCGGAGCTGCTGATGTTGCTCCCGAATTCTGCTCCTGCTTGGGTCCCGCTGTCAGCTCAGGTTGGCGTAGCCGGTCCTGGGACCACTGCTCTGTTCACCGGAGCTGGGCTCAGGTGGTGGGGGAGGGGAGGGAGCCGTAGCTGCTCTGGTGCTTTCGCTGCTCCACATGTGCTTCTACCTCGTGGTCTGCTCCTCTGTAGCTCACTGCCACTCTCCCTTCATGTGTCCTGAGTTGTGGAGAGCGCCGGTGTGAGTGGAAGGTCCCGCACCTGGCTTTTCCTGCGGCTCAAGCAGTGGCGGAGCTGCTGGGGCCGCTTTTGCCGGCCTGTGCGGGCTCTGGATGCTCTGGATCTCTCCTACTTCTCTGCTGCTGCTTCAATTTCCTATACACCTCACTTTTTAGTAAAAGTGTGTATTTTGCTGAGTTTTTTTGGTCTTTTTCCCCCCAGGCTGCTTTGGCATGGTACCTCCACCACCATCTTAACCAGAAGGTCAACACACTGATTATTGATAATAGGCATATCCTCCAACTACTACTGCACCAGAATATTAACACAGAAATGCTGCAAGCTATACATGGTATATAGAAAAAAGCATTCACATTCACAATGTAGTTACTAAGGAAGAGCCTCTATTTACTGAACTGATTAAGATTGGTAACTTTTCCTCACATAGAACACCACATTCTACATTTGGATAACAGCCTCAACATACTGTATTTGTGGTGGGTCACAGCCTGCACTTGATAACATAAACAATAAGGCATATACACAACTCAGACAACAGGGCAACACTTCTACATAATTCATGTAGACAATAGGGCAGTCCATGCAATGCAGGTAAATTACAAGACTCAGCTACAAATACCACATGTGAAAAATAGGGCAGCCATACCATATACTGTATGTGGATAATAGAGCAGAGCCTCTAACTACCGCCCTCAGACAACAGAAAGGAAACCCCAATTAGTGCATAGGAGCATCCTGCATATACTGTATGTGGACAACTCAGCAGACACACCACATATCCGATGTGGATAGTAGAGCAGAGACAGCAGGTGCTGTAGGTAGACAAGGCAAAGTCTCCACTCTCCACATAAAGCACTACAACAACAGCTCAGAACTTCCATATCACTTGCACATGTTAAAAGGTAGATCCTCCAACACTACATGTGAATAGGACAGAGTTTTTAAAAGCTGCCTGTGAATTATAGGTCTCAGCTTCCATATACTACATGTGGATAATAGGACAAAAAGACCACATTTTATATGTGGATTAATGAACATATCTATACATATTGCACATATATGATATGGAAGAGCTTCCATGCATTGTTTACTAAGACAGATATTTAATATACTCTGTGTAAATAAAAAGAGCCTCAATGTACTGAACATGAATAAGACTGGTAAAGTTACTTCATACTGTATGTAGATAATAGGGTACAGCCTGCATCTACTGCAGGCAAACAATAAGACAGAGTCTTCTTATATAGCACAATGAAAACCAGAGACAGTATCTACATAATTCATGTATACAATAGGGTGGACATATCACACCCTGCATGTGAACAGGTCAGAGATTTCAAAAACTGCATGTGAATGATAGAGAGCAGCTAACAAACGCCAAATGTGCATACTAGTACAGGTAATCCACATATAAAATGTAGGAATTAATATAGAGCCTTCACAAGCTACACATGTATTTAGGAGGGAGCTACTTCATTCTGTGTGTGAGCAGTAGGGCCAAGCCTCCACATACTGCATGTGCATGATAGGGCTCAGCCTACACATATGGTTGGTAGACATACACTACATGCAAAAAGTTTACTGTCTTCCAGAGCCTCAACAACTATACAGGAATGTAAGGGGAAGTCTCTACAAACAGTATGTATGTAATAAGGCAGAGCCTCTACATCCTACATGTATTCATTGATGCACATATTTCATATACTGCACTTAAAAATTAAAAATCAGTGCATCTAAATACTGAACAAGAATAATAAGGAAGATCCTTGACTAACTACAGCTTCTGAATGTTATAGTAATCTCTACATCATATATGTGGTCAATAGGATGCAGCCTACGTACACTTCACCTGGCAAATAGATAAGATATACCACAAACCATACAGCCTTCACATACTATACATGGGCAATAGAGTAGAGCACCACATATAGCACATAGATAGTAAGCAGAACCACCACATAATACATAATAGGCCAGCCACTCCTCCTACCATATATGATAATTAGGGAAGAGCTTCCACAGACTACATGTTGTCAACAGGACAAATTCTCTAGATACTACATGTAAATAGTAGGTCAGAAGCCTTGGATGGTATGTATGAGCAATTGGGAGAGCTTAACATATCACAAATGAAAAATAAAGCCTCTACATACTATGCTTGACTATTAGAGTAGAGCCTGCACAAACTGCACATGAATTCTAGGAGAAAGTCTCCCCTACTATAAGTGGATAATAGGGAATAGCCTCAAATATTGTGCATGTTTAAAAGGACAAATGTTACACATATTGCACTTGAATGAAAAGGCAGGGCCTATATATATATATATATTCCCCAATGATAATATGGAAGAACCTAAAATAACTCTAAGTAAATAATAGACTAGAGCGTCAAAATATTGCTGCATATGGATATTATAGCAGGAACCCAACACAATGCATGTGTGTTATAGGGTGGAGCCTCAACATACTGCATTTAGAAAATAGAGTCTTTACAAATGCATGGGGGAAATACAGCAGACATATCTTATCTAGATGGATAATATGGTTGAGAGAACCTGCAGCATGTGGACAGTGAGACAGAATCTCCATATACTACACAATGACAGCAGAGAACAACGTGCACATAATTCATATAGGCAGTAAGGTAGACCTTCCACACAGTGTATGTGAATAGGACAGAGTGTCTGAAAACTGGATTACAACTACAGAGCTCACTGTACAACACTAAATGTGGACAATAGGGCTGACACTCCATATACAACACATAGAAAAAAGAGCAGAGCCACACACAAAGCATGTGGTTATTACAGAAAGGCAAGTAAAATAACAAAGTAGACACATAGTATGTTTTCATGATAGGAATTGGCTTATTCAAACTTCAGATGTACAGTACAGTAGACACACTACATGCTGTATGAGAATAATAGGGCAGAGCCTCCACATCCTGCACATGTATAAAACAGCTAGACCTCTATATACTGCACATGTTCAACAATAGAACAAGCATTCCACATACTGTATATGCATATAAAGGCAGTGCTTCAACATAGTGCCCATGTAAAATTGGAAAGACTGTCTATTAACTGCAAGGGGATAATATGAAAGAAGCTACAAATCTTAAAGCCCTTAGGCAGAATCTGCACATACTGCCCATAGTTAATAGAACCGAGCCTCTACATGCTGCACATGGATAATAAGGCAGAACCTCCACACACACAATGTGGACAATTCCTCAGACATAGCACATTTCATACATGGATAACAGGGTAAAGCTTATATCTAATGCAGGTTAACAAGGCAGAATTTCCACCCCACTAAGACAGGAGGAGGAAATTTCCAAGATTCCATGAAGATGAAAGGGAAGATCCTCCACTTAGTGTATATGAGTTGAAGAAAGTTTAAAAAAAAAAAAACAGCCTCTTAATCATAGGGCTCAACCTCCAAAATCTGCACATGAACAATAGGGCAGATACTTTGCATAACACACATGAGAATGAGAACAGTCTCTTCCATGTACTGCACAAGGGTATTAGGGAAAAGATCTACATCTGCTAAGTTAAGTCCTTCAGACATGGCATGGACATCATAAGGATCAGCCTACAAATACTGCAGGTGGACATAGAACAAACACACCATATACCATATGTGCCTAACGGCCAAGTTTCCACATATTGCACATTTATATAACCTCTGCATATAGCACATGTTGAGTAAAACAGATGCTCCACATACTGTACATGAATAAAAGAGCAGCATGTCTAATCTTGCAAAGAAAATTAGAATGAGCAAGAGTACTTCTTTCTTGGTGAACCTGGTACCAGCACAAGGGTGAAGGAGATAGACACAGAGGACACTCAATTCCTACCAAACCAGATATCCAGAGATGCAGAGGCTCCGAAGACCTCATCACTGAAGTAGATCTAAAATAAATGCAACATGGCTGAGAGAAAACTGCAGAAGAAGAGGCGGAAAGAATGTTAGAGCCACACATTGGGTCATTATGCACAGAGACATTGCCTCTAACCCATAACTGATGGCTAACCCCACAATGCACAACCCATATTACCCAATGAGGAGGGTCCCTGTGGAGGCAGAAGACAGGCAAGAGGCTAATGATGGTTTCAACGTGACTGTATACACACTGTGTACATAACTAATAAAAAAAATAGAAAATTAGGGAAGAACCTTATCTTACTACTTGTGGATAAAACAGCAGATTCTCAAATGACTACTGCATGAGGATATTAGGGCATAAAATTCACATACTGCACATACTCATATGGCAGAGGCTCTACATACTGAACATGAACAAGATTTGTCATTTCCTGGCAATTCATGCGAATAATATGGCAGAACTACTCCATTTTGCATGTGGATAAAAGGCTATACCCTCTGCATAATGCACATAATTAAAAGCACAGAGCCTCAACACTTTACCCTGATAAAATTGCAGAGTCTGCAATAATGAATAAAGAAATAAATAAGAAGTAAAGCAGAATACCCACAAACATCATTTTACCAAGGCAGAACTCCCATATAATTCATGTGTCCAATAGGTTAGATCCTCCACTCACTTCATGTAAAAAGACCAAGTCTCCAAAAATACATGTTAATTACAAGACTGAGCGTCCACACTGCATGTGAACAATAGGAGAGTTACCATGTACTGTGGAGTTTATTATTATTTATTATTATGCATACATTTATTTATTTATTTTTATTATTTATTTATTTTATTATTTATTTATTATTATATGTGTAATATGGCAGATTCTTTACATATTGCATATGAGAGTTAGGAAAGATATTCAACATACTATATAAGAATAAAAAGGAAGTGTCCATACTATCATAGAAAAGAAGAAAGTTAATAAAGGAACAGAGCCTCAAAATACTTCTGTCCATACATATTAGGAATAAATCTCACATAGTGCTCATAGCCAATAGGGCAGATGAGTCCCTGATGTATATAACAAGACAGAGACTTCATGTACTTAACATGAATGAGCATTGTAATTTATTCACATTGCATGCTGATAATAAGTCCAGTGCAACTGGATGATAGCATAGAGTCTGAAAGTAATATAGCAGGACAATAAGGGAGAGTGTCCACAGACAGCAGTAGTTCAACAGTGAGCAACTCACACATAATTAAGGTAGGTAATATAATAAATCCTCCACACACTGCATGTGAATTACAGGGTTCAGCTTGTGGAAACTACATGTGGATAATAGGGCACAAAGTCCTCATACAATATTTGGGAAATCACTCCAAATATTGTCTGTTAATATATGTGAGTCTCCACATAGAGTACGTGGATAGTAGTTTCGAGTCACTTTACAGAGCATTTGTAGGATGACCTATGTATACTTCAGGTAGACAATAGGACAGACATACCACATGTATGTGGATAAAGGTACAATGCTTGGACATACGATATGTTTATAACAGGGCAGAGCTTCTACATAACACATGTTCAATAGGACATATATTCCACATATTGTACATGAATTAACATGCAACACATAGACATACTACCCAAGAGAAATAAAGCATAGCCTTCACATACTGCATGTGATTAATAAGTCCAAGTTTCCACTTGCTTCCTAAGAATAAAAGGAGAGCTTCAAAACTTTCCTAAATGTAGACAGGATAAAGAGACCACAAATACTGAGCATAGTATGATATTGGTAGATGTATCAGTTACTTTCTACACACATATGACAGGGCAGAACCTCTACAGACTGTCATTGTTCAATAGGGCAGATACTCCACATACTACATATGAATAAAGGGCATTGCCTCTAAATACTTCCCAAGAAAAATAGGGAAACACTTCAATTAACTTAATAGGAATACAGCGGGTCCTACAAATACTACCACACTTAGCTGTTAAGGCAGAAACTACACATACACCATGTGGACAATAATATGGAACCTCAAAATTCACCAACATCATAAGAAGATTCAGCCTACACATATTACAGGTGGACAAGAGTACAGACACATCACATGCCTTATGTGGATAATAGGACAGAGCTCACAATAAAGCAAATGTATTATAGGGAAGAGAGTCTACATACTGAATGAACTACATTCAATAGAACATATATTCCACATATTGCATGTGCATAAAAAGGCAATGTCTGTACAAAAAAAAAAAAAAAAAAGGTAAGAAAGAGCTTTAGCTAACTGTAGGTGGATAATAAGACAAAATTTCCAAGGACTAGTGTGTATGATTTTGGAATAGAAACTCTACATACTGCCTGTGGACAGACACTCCACATACATTAAGTGGATAATAGGGTACAGCTTGCACCTACTTTGGATGGACAATAAGACCAGGTCTACTGTATTGCACAAGGACAAAGGGAAAAAAGGACAAAGGAAAATATCCACCTAATTTGTGTAGACAATAGAGCAGCTGCTCCACACACTGTTCGTGAACAATACAGGGTGAAAGAACTGCTTGTGAGCCCCCCAAAAGTAAAAGTAGAGAAAGTCCTTGAGTCTGCCCTTAAAGTCTCCACTTTGCTAGAGATCAGAGAAAGATCTGGAATCTCCTTATTTCTTGCCTATAGGAGTCCTTAAGATTGGTTTCTCCATAAACAATCTGAGTCCACTCCTAGGCAGAAGTTTCCTTTCCCAGAATCAAAATTACTGGAAGGATGAAACCTTAAGCTGGCATTATGGTTGGTTAAGCTCAGCCCCAAAACTTGACCTCATGACTGATTAGCTTAGCCCCCATTCAAAATCTATGAATGACCCCAATTTGTGTCTCTATACAGGCCATACCCCCTCCTGTCTTCTTATGAACAAAAGCTGTCAGTAGTTTCTCCTCTTCCCTTAAATTATTAGTTTCTCTAAACCTTTAAAAAAAAATTCCTTCTATATGCTGTAGCATGTTGACAAGAGGCAGACACATATAGCATCTGGCAATTAGGCCAGTACCTCCACATACTACACATAAATAATGAAGATGAAATGGAGTAAGGTAGTTATGTATGTATGTGTATGTATTATAACAGATTATACCCTTATCTCTTTAACCCTGCTCATGAGGTCCCAGTAGATGAATGTTGATCTAAATTCCTGTCTAATGGTGGTTTTATTCAGGAAGTCTTTCCCTACTTCTATATTGTGGAGTGTTCTCCATGATTTTTCTTCTAGTTGTTTAGTCTAAGGTCTTACATTGAGGTCCTTAATACATTTGGAGTTGACTTTTCAGCAGGGTAAGAGAAGGGGGTCTAATTTAATTATTCTACATGTGGTTATCCAATTTCTCCTGCACATTTGTTGAAGATGCTGTCTTTTCTCCAGTGTATATTTTTAGCCCCTTTGTCAAAGATGAGGTACCTACAATTGCTTGGATTTAGAGATGGGTCTTCTATTCTACCCCATTGTTCTGTCTGTGTGGTTTGTGCCAGAACATGAAATTTTACTTTCTACAGCTTTGTAGTATATCTTGAATTCAAGTATGGTGATATCTCCAGATATATTACATTTGTTGAGGATATTTTTGTTTATTACAGGCCTTCTGATCTTCCAAATGAATTTTGAGTCTAGTTTTTCTATCTCTGTGAAGAACAGTAAGGTATTTTTAAAATATTTTATTTATTTACTTATTTGAGAAAGAAAAAAAGCAGAGATAGAGGATATTGACATGCCATGGCCTGTAGCCACGCAGACAATCTCCCAATGTACATGTGCCACCTTGTGCTTATGTAGGTACTGGGGAATCAAACCTGTGTCCTTAGGCTTTGCAACCAAGCACATTAACCACTAATCTATCTCTTCACCCCTTGATTATTTGGGTTTTTCTTTAATTTTTTTTCAGACAAGCCCAACAGACTGCCCCCATTATTTTATGAGAGGAATTGTGAGAGAGAAAGAGAAAAAGAAAGAGTTGGCATGCTAGGGACTCCAGCCACTCTGTACCACATAGCCACTGTGTGCCACCTTGTGCACAAGTGTGACCTTGCACTCTTGCATCTCCTTATGTGTCTGACTTAGGTGGGACCTACAGAGTTGAACATGGGCCCTCAGACTTCACAGGCAAGCACCTTAACCACTAAGTCATCTCTCCAGCCTTTTAGTTTGTTAACAGGCAGATAGTGACAAAAGCCATAAAAGGAACAAGTAGCCACCAATCAATCCATCCTAGCAAAACTGGAACCTGTGTCTGATCCTGTCTCATTCAAAGTATCTGCCAGCAACAATCCTCAAGCAGGAACTTCCTGATTCTTGCTTAGTTCAGCCCTCTGAGTCCACATAGAAATAAGATCTTGGCCCTTCCTGCTCCTTGAGCCCATGAACTAATCAGATCTCTTCTGACACTGCTGAGTCTAATGACAACCTTACTCTGATTGGATGTCTGATACATGTAAAGGATGTTGTGCCACTTGCTGTCTTTTTTTTTTTTCTTTTTTATCCTCTGACCTGTCCTAATTAAATATGTGAGTCTGTCTCTCTGTCCCAGCAAGTATGATTAATCAATTAGTTTATGGGTGTTTCATACACAACAGGGTGAGGGGTTGTTGTAAGGAAAGTGTTAGAGAAAAGTAAAAGATAACACCAGACTTGATCTCTATAGACATACTGTTTATTAAGAGAAAACAGAGAAGGGCAGCAGCTTTCCCACAGGATAGAGGCTGAAGCACTGAGCCAGGCTAGGGTGTAAGTTTATGAGGAGGATCCGAAGAAAAACAGACTGTACCAGGTGCAGTTGATAAGAAAATTGTAGCTGTTTGTGTCCTTGTTCAGAATAGGGTTTTTCAGCCAGAGAATGTCTAAGAAAGGATACTCAGATGGTCTCTGGTCCTTCAAGGCTATCTAGGCTAAGGGGAGTACATTAATCAAGAAGGAGTGCCAAACTTAATGAGACCAAATGCCTTTTTGCCTTATTTATTGCCCACAAGCTTTAGGGGTAGTTATTAGCTCTTTAGTTTTCTTTAGTTTTCAGGGAAGGCTATTAATCCTTCAGTCTAAACTCTGGGAAGATAAAAGAATTGGAGAGAACTGGGACTGAATGGGAGATTTTGAGGAGGACTACATGAGCTAGAATAGGGATGGCGAACTCTTATACTGCTTCTTGCTGGGGAGGCAGAAGATTTCCCAAGGTGTCCCACGCAGTCCTGTGGAAGTGGGATGTTTGTGGGCTGATATTTAGTGACCACGAAGAATTCTGTGACTCGCTGTGAAGTGAAGACACATATTCTGTCCAGGAGGAACTCAGTGAGGCATTGAAAATGCAGGCCAATTTTTGAGCCTTCCTTCTATATACATGTCACAAGTACTGGAATGGGCAGAACAAAGGCTGATGTGATGTCCACCAGTCTTGGATCTAATAAGATTAAATTATCAGCACATATTGATGGCAAGCTCCTGATAATTAATTGGGGGAGGGGCTTAGGGAGGGTAATAAGGAAAGGGACCATTCAATAGAACAGATTCCATACTTAATGAGGCCAAATGCCTCTTTGTCTTCTTTATTGCCCACTCTTAATTTATCTTAGTTTTCAGGGAAGGCTATTAACCCTTCAGTTGTTTACAGAAGCAATTGATGAATCAAAGGCAGCAACATCACTAAAAAGTCCACCCAAGCATGGGTGACAACTAATGGAAGCTGCATCTCTGGAGCATACTCCACAATGTCTAGACAGACCAGATGCACAGAGTCATGAACACACTACATGACTTGTAGTCAGCTCAATTAGAGAGTCTCTTCCCAAGCTGATGGCTTCCATTTATGTGCCCTTAGGGTTGGGTCTTATAAACTTTTCCTAGACTTGCTAACTTCCTAAGTCTGCTAAGCTTGTTTCCTTGCCCAGGAGGTAATGTTCTATTCAGAGGAAATTGCTGCACAGCAATAGGAAGCAGAGAAAAAGGGAATTAATTTAAGAGAATGATAAGCCCTCAAGGATGTACAGCTAGTGCCCTACTTCCTCCATCTGGCCACCACTTCTATATTTCACAATATTACTATTATGGGCTGGAGAGATGGCTTAGTGGTTAAGCGCTTGCCTGTGAAGCCTAAGGACGCCGGTTTGAGGCTCGGTTCCCCAGGTCCCACATTAGCCAGATGCACAAGGGGGCGCACGCATCTGGAGTTCGTTTGCAGAGGCTGGAAGCCCTGGCTCGCCCATTCTTTCTCTCCCTCTATCTGTCTTTCTCTCTGTGTCTGTTGCTCTCAAATAAATAAATTAATTAAAAATATATTACTATTATAACATAAATCCATCCAGGAATTAATCCCTTGAGGAAGTCATAGCCCTCATGATCTAGTTGTATCAGGAAAGCCCTCACAGACTGTCAGTCAGCTTCATTCTGCTGGGATGGACCTCCAAACCAGACATAGTTTATGAGATGAATGGGATGTATTAAAGCTTACAGATCCAGGGGAAGTTACATAATAAAAAAAAAGAGAAAACCCTACCAAAAGCAAGAGGAAAAACTGGCAGACAGACAGCAGGGAACCCAGGCAGAACTCAGGCATTCCTTAGGCTGGAATTCAAATCCACCTCCAGTAACACCTTAGCGCTGGACCCCAGGATTCACCCATGGTGACACCTCCTCCAGCCAGGTAGCTGGCAATCCTATTGGTGGACATCCATTCAAAATATCACATTGCACCTTTGGTTTCCGGTAGATTCATAACCATCTCACATTGTAAATTGTAACTTTAAGGTTTCCCATAGTTGTCATCAACTTAAGATAGTTCAAACTCCAAGGTTGCATCTGAGATTTAAGATTGCTTCTTAGCTGTGAGTCCTGTGAAATGAAAACAAGTTATATACTTTCAGCACATAAAGTCACAGAGTAAACATTTCCAACTATTATAATGCATAACAAGGAGAGAGTGGCCCAATGCAAATTCTATAGCCATCTAGCAAACACCAAACATGTGTAGTTCAAGTCCATTATCACAACCAGTGACTGATAGTCTCAAGATTTTCCAATTCTGTCCCTCCAGCTGTATTCAGTAGCCAGGGAAAACATCTATCCCAAATCAACAGCAATGCATGGTAGACTTTGCACAGGCATCGTATATCTAAATGTTCATGGGTCTCTGGGTCTCCACTGCAAACTTCAGTCCATCTTACAATGGCTGCAGTGGCCTTTCAGGGTCATCATGTTCTACCTCAATTTCTGCATCTCAGCAGTGGCTCCTGGAACCATGTGCATCTTGTAACCCATTCCACACATTTTTCATGTTTCTTAAACCAATATGAGGTATGCAGGACACAGGCATGTTGTTAATTCAGGGACAAAATAAATCATGAATTGAAAAACAGGTTCCTTCCTCTCAGCCACCTCTTTCCAAAAAAGTTTACATTAAAACCATTCAGCCTTTCCTCAAGCATCCTTTACATTATATAAATATAAAGTATTTGGATGGTCTTCCTTCCAAATGCTTATGCATTTGATAATAGCTGATACAATAATCTAAGACCAGTCTCTGTGCCTATAAATTTTAAACTTGCTTGAAGTTCTCCAATTTTAAATCTTTAATCTCTTAGTTCCATATTTTATCCAAGCACATAATTCCATTACAAATTTAACCTTGATCAAACTTTCTGGTTACATGTAATGGAATATAGCCAGCCCTTATACCAATAACCCAGTTCCAACAAAGTTCACTGCTGTCTTTCCTTCCACTTATTTCATAAGCAAAGCCTCAAAATATACTTCTGTCTATAATTAGCAATTTCAAACACTTACCAGAATAGTCCATAAAACTTCGCTTACCACTCTGGAAGGTGTCTTCAATTGCAAGAGCCAAGTCCATGCCCTTCATTCAAAAAACAAAAAATCTGGCTTTCTCCAGCAACTTGCTTGGACTCCACCTGCTCTTTAGCAAGGAGCAGCCCTGCCTGCCTCGGAAATGGGTGCTCTTGGCAATCAACCATGGTGGACTGTGCCTGAAAACTTCAACATGCCCCTGGTCTTCTACAGAGCAGGAGAACCTTATATTTGGTCAAGCAGACACATACCTATGATGGATCGAGGCAAACAGCCAAACCCTTATTCAGCTCGAGAGGTGGTTCATGGTTTAGGGGCACACTCGAGTCACTGTCGTGGAACCACACAGAGCAAGGGAGTGGCTGCTGGACATGAGGAGGAGTGTGTGGTGTGAGGACTCTAACCTTGAGGCCAGAGTCATGTGGATGCTGCTGTGAGTCACAAGACAGCCCCTGACAGAGGCCGACTACAGCAGGAGGGTGCCACCATACACCTGGGACCCTTCTCTGGCTGCCTCCATAAGTGGGAGCAGCACTGAGGGACAGTCCCTTTCTGAGGTGATTGAGTGTTTGTGGTTCCCTCATGAAGACTGACCTCCTCTGGGAAAGTAGGATGTGAGAGAAAGGTTTGAAGTTGATATTGGTGTCCTCAGTGTGAAACTGTTCTGTGGCAAAGACATCCAATAAAACAAACTATGTAATTTGTAATGATTTTGAAGTAGTAGAGTTTTGTTGTTTTCTGTTTTGTTTTGAAGTAGGGTGTGACTCTAGCCCAGATTTACCTGGAACTCTGTAATCCTCCTACCTCACCCTCCCAAGTGTTGGGATTAAAGTTGTGATCCACCACCAAAAAAAAAAAAAAAAAAATCCAAAAGACCAAAATCCACATTGCCAGATTTATCACACAACAACTGACTATCTGGTACCAATTCTGTCACACTCACTTCATATTGCTGGAACTATATTGCAAACCAGGTACAGTTCTTGGGAGGAGATATTTATTGCAGCTTATAGATCCAGGGGAAGTTCCATGTGGTGAAATGAGAAAACCCATCACCAAAAGCAAGATCAAAACTGGCAATCAAACAGTAAGGAACTGAGGAAGAAATCACACACTCTGCATTCCTTAGACTTGAATTCAGATCAACCCCCTCTCCAGTAACACCTAAGGACTGGACTACAGGATCCACCCAAAGTGACACCTCCTCCATCCATGTGGCTGAAGATCCTACTGAGGAATTTCCGTTAAAAATAGCACACAGACCTACCTAGAGATGTGTGTTACTAATCCCTTAAGAGGTTCTTAGTCCTACCAAGATAGCCATCACACCTAGCCTAAATATGTTGAAATTACATAAGAAAGTCACAATAAGTTTTCCAATTTAAAGCAAAAATGATAGCTATATTGCACTTGTAGATCCATTTCGAAAGTTTGTCATACTAATCTCTAACATTAAATAACTTTCATTTAATTAGAATTTGATTAATTTTGTTCAATAGGTTTAGTAGTTTCCAGTGTACATATATTTATTTTGATTCTTTATACATAGTTTCTCTCTTATGATTTTATATTACTTTAAATAGAACAGTTTTGAAATGCTGATATTAGACATAGACATACTATGGAGCACAAGCAGGTCTTTGAATATAGATCCTCAAGCCCCAGCTTCAGAAGTTCTGAAATTACACCCAGCCTATGGCCTTCACAGGGAAATCTTCTATATTTACTTCTGGGTGGAAACCTTTCTGAGGTCACTTTAAAATTCTTCTGCTTGTACTTAATAAATCCTTAAGATTTTCTGTACATAAGACTATATCATTTGCAGAAACAGTTAATCATTGTTTCTAATCTGAATACCTCATTGAATTTCTCTGACAGCTTTTGGAGTAACAATGTTCACATTAAGTAGTAGGAGTAAGCAAATGTCTTGTTTTCAAACTGGTGAAAGTTTTCAATCTTTCAGGAAATGTATATTAGTAACTGAGATGTGTGTATGTGCCATTTGCATATAAATAATATCCTTTGATGGGCATGGTGGCACACACCTTTAATCCCAGAATTTGGGAGGCAGAGGTAGGAATATCACTGTGAGTTACAGGTAACTCTGAGACTACATACTGAAATCCAGGTCAGCCTGGGCTAGAGTGAGACCCTACCTTGAAAAGAACAACAAAAAAACAAATATCCCTTTAATGACTTTATTTTATTATAAAAACAATTTTAAATAGTCAGTTTATTCTAAATCTTATTTTTAATCTTTACAACTGTTTAATCAGTTTTATTTTTGTACAGTATTAGTGACTTAAGTTATTTTACTGTCCCGTTTTGTAAATCAAATGAAATTATAAGAGGATTCTGACAGTTGGTATTTTGAACATATGTACATATGTTGTCCAAATAAAAGTAATAAGTGATTTACAAAAAAAAAGCCAGGAGTGGGCTGGAGAGATGGCTTAGCAGTTAAGCACTTGCCTGTGAAGCCTAAGGACCCCGGTTCAAGGCTCGGTTCCCCAGGTCCCACGTTAGCCAGATGCACAAGGTGGCGCATGCGTCTGGAGTTCGTTTGCAGTGGCTGGAAGCCCTGGCGCGCCCATTCTCTATCTCTCCCTCTATCTGTCTTTCTCTCTATGTCTGTCGCTCTCAAATAAATAAATAAATAATGAACCAAAAAAAAGAAAGCCAGGAGTGGTGACACACACCTCTAATCCCAGCACCAAAGGCAGAGGTAGGAGGATTGCCATAAATTCGAGGCCAACCTGAGACTACATAGTGAGTTCTAGGTCGGCCTGGGCTAGAATGGAATCCTACCTTGAAAAAAAAAAAAGAAAGAAAAAAGTGTGGTGGCACACAGCTTTAACCTCCTGAATCTAAATCTTTTAAAATTATATGTTTTGTCCTTTATTAGGAAATGAATACACTGCTATTTTTTATGTTAAAGCACATATGCAATTCTTAGATAACTATCTGTTGTCATAGTATGCAATCTTTTTCACGTTCCTCTTTAGTTTTGCAGTATTCCTTGAAAGCTTTTACCTCTATATTCATGAAGCTTATTGTTCTATATTTTTCCTTTTGAAGTGTCTTTATCTGGTATCAGCAGAGTAGCAGTAGTCTTTTCAAATGCAGTGGCAGACAATCTTCTGCACTGTTATTTGTTGGCGACAGTAATGTTTTTGTTTATAAAAGTTAGAATATGGGCTGGAAAGATGGCTTAGAAGTTAAGGCGCTTCCCTGCAAAGCCAAAGGATCCAGGTTTGACTCCCTAGGACCCATGTAAGTCAGATGCACAAGGGGGCACATGTATCTGGAGTTCATTTGCAGTGGCTAGAGGCCCTGCCCCCCCCATCTCTCTCTCTCTGTGTCTCTCTTTCTCTCTGCCTATTTCTGTATCTATCTCCTCCTACAGATATATATATATGAAATAAAAATAAAAGTTAAAATATAAGTACCACATACTAATCAGAGGCACTGAAGTTCATTATTGTGGTTGTACTTATTGGATAAGATTTTATGTCTATGTTTATTCCTACAGATTGTAATGGCTCACAGCCTCAAATACAGAATCTTCTTTATGCAAAAAGTAGGGTCAAAGACAGAGATACATAGATGACAAAGATACCAAAAATAAGCAAATGACTTGTGCTCAGTCATAAACATTACATGTAAACCATACCCTCCAAAGCAAAAGGAACATCACAGAAGAGTAGGTGGAGAAAATGAAAGAGTGGAATAATATGAAGTAGGGCTATGGAACACTGTGTAGATGAGTCAAGTGAAATCCACTCATGAAGGCATGACATATGGTTTCTGAACTTGATTGAACCTGCCAATATTTCACTTTAGATGAGGGAAGGAGGAACTATGACACCTCTCATCTCCAAGAGTGGAAGCTGATAATTACTGGGAGGGGAAAGAGTCGTGTCCTTTAGTGATATAGTCCCTGGTGCATTTCCATTATCCGGTAAGTAACCTTCCACCCATGACTATGCAAGCAGTCCTAATTTAAGCCAGTGGGTCAAGAAATAAAAATAAATCAATAAGTAGTGATGGAGTGATGGCTTAGAAGTTAAGTCCTTCAAACACTAAGAACCCAGGTTTAATTCCCCAGTACCTACATAAAGCCAGATCCACAAAGCAGGACACATGCATCTGGAATTTGTTTGTTAGTTTTCAATAAAATAAAAGCTATCAAAGAGAAATATGTAGATATGTGTATAAAAGTATAAGCAATAGGCAGCACATAGTTTTGTAAGATTAGCCTGTAAAAAAGGAGATAATAATTTGTTTATTTATTTTCTCATCTAGAGTCATGTTTTAGAAGGCTTGACATTTGTGACTTGCTAAAATTTTATTTTCATTGATTTAGTCATTTGCCCACTTCCCTGTCATTTGTCTGGTTTATTGATTCTGATTGTTTTAGGCTAAAATTTTGTCCCCCTTTTGATAGTATGTACATAGGCCCTGAATGTTCTGGTAAGCAAAAAGGATTTATCTGTCTCAGGTTGAAGAAAGGATTTCCTCACCTGAAAACACCAATATTTAGAAAGGCAGAAAGACAGCAGAAACCATGCAGGGCTTCAAAAGCACACCGAAGTTCAGGGAAGGGGAGGGGAGGGGAGGGGAGGGGAGGGGAGGGGAGGAAAAAGTAAGGGAAGGGAAGGAAAAGAAAAGAAAAGAAAAGAAAAGAAAAGAAAAGAAAAGAAAAGAAAAGAAAAGAAAAGAAAAGAAAAGAAAAGAAAAGAAAAGAAAAGAAAAGAAAAGAAAGGAAAGGAAAGGAAAGGAAAGGAAAAGGTTCAAGAGTATATACCTGCTATGCCAGTAATTGCATCACCAACATCCTTCCTGAAAACTATCCCACTGTGATGGGGCATTTATTTCTGAGACGTATGAGATGTGAGCAACCAGCAGAGCCAAAGAACTGATATATTCATTTGTGTTGTCATGCATGGCTACAGTCACTTTCTCTGGACTTTAATATTCCACGGAGAATATCAAGGTTAGACACACATACACACCTCATCAACTGTATTGACCCTAGAGCCAGTTAACTAATTTTATCATGTATAGACAAAGTAGCACATACATCTGAAGTTCATTTGCAGTGGTAAGAGGCCCTAGTATGTCCTCTCTCTCTCTCTCTCTTGCATAATGAATAAAATATTCTAGGGCTGGAGAGATGGCTTAGTGGTTAAGCGCTTGCCTGTGGAGCCTAAGGACCCAGGTTTGAGGCTCGATTTCCCAGGAGCCATGTTAGCCAGATGCACAAGGTGGGGCACACGTCTGGAGTTCATATGCATTGGCTGGAAGCACTGGCGCGCCCATTCTCTCTCTCTCTCTCTCTCTCTCTCTCTCTCTCTCTCTCTCTCTCTCTCTTTCTGCCTCTTTCTCTCTCTGTCACTCCCAAATAAATAAATAAAAATGATTTTTTTAAAAAAGTAGCTATAGAGGGCAGGGCTGGGATTTCATTAAAAAATATATTTTTTTTTCTAAAAATTGGCAAACTATTTCAAGAAGTATCCTTTCCAATATTCAATAGTTACAGGCAATAAGCACCTGAACATATGCAAAATGCCACTTTTAATTAAAGAATGTAAATAAAAATGACAGGATAAATGTGATTCATGTTTAAATGTTAATGAATGATGAAATTTAATATTGGTACTCTAACTGCAACAAGTTTTCCACACTAATGTAGAAAATTATAGTAGGAGAAAAATCTAGCTGGGTATGGTGGCACATGCCTTTAATTCCATCACTCAGGGAGCAGAGGTAGGAGGATTTCTGTGAGTTTGAAGCTAGCCTGGGACTACATAGTACATTCCAAGTCAGTCTGCCAGACCTTGCAAGCAAGAGCCTTTAACTGCTGAGCCATCTCTACAGCCCTCGTTTGCCAATTTTAATTGGCATATTCATTTTTTTATATTTTAGTTGAATAATTTTTATATATTCAGTTATGACTGCAGATTTTTCTCTCACTCATAAAATGGCCTAATAATTGTGTAATTTGAATCACAAATAATTTTAATTCTGGTACAATTTATGGATATTTTTGCTTTGCTGTGTTTTGTTTTTTCTTGCAATGTAAAGCAGACCAGCCTCAAACTCAAAATACCCTCACAAGTACTAGGATTATAGGTATGTATTATAACATTCAGCCTTGTTTCCTTTTTCAGTTGCGCTTTCATAATCATATCTTTGTTAGCCAAAGTCCGTTAAGATGTATTTCTAACTCTCATGTATAGGTTTCAAACTACTTAGCACTTACCTTTAGCTGTTTGATCAACTTTTAGTCTATTATGTAGGTGGTATAATTAAAAAAAGCCAAATTTCATGTTCACATCTGATTATTCCAACAATTTATGTTTAAAATTACTTTTCCAGGACTGGACAGATGGCTCAGCAGTTAAGGCACTTGCCCACAAAGCTTAATGACCCAAGTTCAATTCCCTTGTCCTCATGTAAAGCCAGAGGCATAAAGTGGTACATACACCTGGAGTCTGTTGGCAGTAGCTGGAGGCCCTGGTACATGCATTCTCTGTCTCTCTTCAATCTCTCTCTGCTTGCAAGTAAATAAATAAAAATATGTTTTAAAATACTTTTCCATATTGAATTGACCAAAAAGATTGTAAAGTATTAATTTGGAGACACTGAGTTCCATTCCATGGACCATTATATCGTTCCTTATAGTAGTGCTATAGCATATAAACACTATTTTTTAGAACTATATCTGTCATTAATATAGAATAGTACAGAGTTTCTTAAACTTTTTCAACTCAAAACCTCTTTTTACCCAGGACATCCTTACATGACCCCACATTTATAAAGTAAAATAGGTATTAAAACCAAACATGTACCAATAATAAATTATAAAAAAAAAATTTAGAACATTTTGGTACATAATTTTACCACTTTTAAAGGACTAAAGCAGGGACTTGAGGGATGACTAAGCAGTTAATGGTGCTTGCTTGCAAAGCCTGCTCACCCATGTTTGATTCCCCAGATGTGTGTAGCTCAAAATGTGCATGTTGTGTGTTTAGAAGCAAGGCTGCAGTGAACGTGCCCTTTGCAGCATGGGTAAGTGCTACCAGAAGTACCTCAAGTCCATTTGAGTTTTAATTGAGTTTTGGTCATGGCACAATCAGAAATCTTTCACTGTTGCCAGATATTTGCAACCTTCACATTTACTTATGCAACCCCATGTGGTATCACAAACCACAGTCCAAGAAGTTAGGATAGCCGGGCGTGGTGGCGCACGCCTTTAACCCCAGCACTCGGGAGGCAGAGGTAGGAGGATCGCCATGAGTTTGAGGCCACTCTGAGACTACATAGTGAATTCCAGGTCAGCCTGAGCCAGAGTGAGACCCTACCTCGAAAAACCAAAAAAAAAAAAAAAAAAAAAAAGAAGTTAGGATAGTACACTATTTTTTTTTTGATATATTGAGGCAAACTTGCATTCCTAAGATAACTATCATTGGTAATAATATAAATTATAGCTGTTTTGCTAGTATTTCCCTGACAACTTTGGCCTGTATCTCATCTCTGTGAGGGAGAGGTGGATTGCTTCCTCTTTGGGTCAGAAGGAATGTCCAGGTTTGGTTGTGATCTATGTGTCCACTGGCTTCCTCTAGCACTCATTCACATTTCTGAGAGACAGATTCTCATGTTAGACCCAGAGATGCTAACCAGGGAGCCCCAGCAATACTCCAGTCTTTACTCTCCAGATGATGGGTTACAAGCATGTGTGGCCATACCTAGCTGTTTATATGGATCCTAGGAAATGGAACGCTGGGTAAATCAGGCCCTTACACTTGCATGGTAAATTCTCACACCTGCTGAGACATTTCCCCAGCTGCCCAAAATTAAAATATTTCTAAGCTTTTATATTAACACAAAAATCCCACATAGCCAAAAACATCTGGGAGAGGACACCAAAGCACCATGCCATGTCATCTACCATTCCAAGTCCAAGTATACCTACTGTAGGGAGTCACTTTCAAGCTCCAGGGAAACTTTCTCTTCTTCCCTGCCATGTTCCTGAGAGATCCATCACAACTTTGCAGTTCAGTAGGAACTTCATCAAAAGGAGGTACCCTACACTTATGTATCCCAGGAAGTTTGATTTTCAGACATCACCTGGCAATATATCTGCTGTATCCCTCTAAGAGTTGGTGAGAGATATCACTTCAGACTTAGAACCCAAGATTGAGAAAAATCAATAACAATGAACATAAATCAAACTTCAGCATCCAAGAGATTTTTCTTCCTTCAGTTTTAACTTCTTTTTGGCTTTTGTTTATTTGTTTATTTTTTAATTTACTAGAGAGAGAGAGAGAGAGAGAGAGAGAGAGAGGGACAATGGGTGCACCAGAGCCTCTAGCCACTACAAGAGCAGTATAGGTGCTTGTGTCACCTTGTGCATCTGGTTACATGGGTACTAGGGAATTGAACCTCAGTCATTTGGCTTTGCCAGCAAGTGCCTTACTGCAAAGCCATCTCTCAGGCCCCAGTTTTAACTTCTTTAAGTTCTCAAAGTGAGATTTATAGAATCAAAGTATTTTATTATAATGAGCTTTCTCAAAAGCTTGAAGGTATAATCTCATTTTGAGAACTTAAATTCTACAAATTCTTGCATTTTACATAGCTGCATTTTCAAAGGAAAAAAATACACAGAATCAATGGTTTGCACATGTACATATAACTATTTCAAAATTCATCTGCAAACAATTATATTCATATATTTTAATGTTTTTATTTATTTCTTTACAATCAGACAGAGATGAAAGAGAGAGAATAGGCACCCCAGGGCCTTTAGCTGCTACAAACAAACTCCAGATGCATGCACCACTTTTCATCCAGTTTTATGTGGGTACTGGGGAATCTACTTGGGTCATTAGGCTTTGCAGACAATTGTCTTAACTGTTAAGCCATCTCTACAACCCCAGTGTATTCCATATTTTTTAAATATACAAAAATAATTTTAGTATGCTGTACGTTTTTTTAAGGAAATGCAAAAGTGAAGTAGGCAGAGGTTTCTTACTCTGTTATTTTCAAACTCTGCATTTGCAAATAGTCTAAGGCCCTTCATATAACACATAATAACCCAAAGTAGTCCAATAAAACCGGATCAGTTCAGATGTATACTCACAGACAAAGCCAACCACCAAATGGAAGCTGTCAGTAATTGTTCAAAAAGCATCCACAAGCTTATTCTTCCCCCACGCAAAAAAAACATAGAAATACATATCCCAAGGTGTATCATTCAAGAGAAAAAATTCCAAAGGTCAGACTTTATTGATAGTCTGAAGCAAAGTCCAAATACTCACTTTTCTTTTCCACAAAATAGAGGCAGAAAGCAACTGATCTCCACAGAAGTGGTAAGGTAAGAAAATGTCCCTGGAATAAAGTGAGCCTAGGAACTGCATGAGACCCTCTGATCTTTCCTTATCATCTAAGCTCAGCTTGCTGTGAGTAGCTGACACTCAAAATGAGTCTTTTATCACTTCGTAGTCACAAAAACCGTTAAAAGAGTTACTAAGGTTCAAAACTTCTGGTTTCTTCTCCTCTAGAAGTCAATTAATAAAAAGTAATAGTGAAAAACAGGCAAAACAGGTTTTGTTTAAGTAGGTATATATAGCTAAGTAGCCCAGTTAAGGAATTATCTTGCCCATCATTGTTTTGGCTCCAGTCTCTCTTGAAAGATGGTCAGATGTGCTGGTTTGATTTAGATGTCCCTCATTTTAAAAATGTGTTCTGAATGCTAGATCCTTAGCTGATGACAATTTGAGAACTGGAACCTCCTGGAGGAAGTATGCTTTGGAGAGCAGGCCTATCAGTATTCTATCCGGCTTCTCTTTGCCAATGTTTGGCTAGCCTTGCTACTGTTTACCACCTGTTGTGCTCTAGGTGATGTCCAACCTCTGCTCAAGCCATGCTTTTCCCTTCCATCACGGAGCATCTCTGTAAGCCAAAATAAGCCTGCTGATTGTGTGTCTTTTGGCCTTTTTGAACTGTTTTGTGTAAAGAATGTGTAAGAATTTGAAACATTGGCCTAAGAGACACATTGTAGTAATATAAGTAGAGTTTGATGGATTCTGGTCAGAGTTTAAAGACCTGACCAGTTTAAGAACTATGGACTGTGAGATTTGGCTTATGAGGGGAAGAAAGAACCTTTTTGGGACTGGTCTAGAAGCAGATTTTGTGTGAGGCTTGCTGTGTTCTGCCTGCCTGTGTCCTGAGAACTTTTGTAGGGTTGCATTGCATAAAAATTCGGTAGTATGAGCAAAATAATATGATACAGAAAGAAATTAAGTTTTAAGGCTTGAAAGACTGCCCATTCAACTGCAATTCTTAGAGAAATCACCACCATTGAGATTGGACCAGCTGTTCTGCATTGGGGTAGCAGAAAGAATGTGGACTCTTTTGAAAATAATGCGGCAGTGTCCTGCTCTTCAAAGTTGGCTAACCCCCTGAATTAATAAATTTGGTAGCCCATTGGTACTATGGAGTACAGCAAATGCTGGAAAGAAACAGTCGTTGGATTTTCAACACAGGTTTTTTTTTGGTTTTTTTTTTTTGTTGTTGTTTTTTTGTAAGTGGCCATGGGCGATTTGAGACAGAGTTGTTGGAAGTCCCTTTGTAGAGACCTGACAGAGCCATAAGGATGATCTGTGGGTTTCAGTGGAGACCCAGTGGAGATGTCAGGAATATGGGATGGATGCCAATGATTGTTGTCAGCTTGTGATTGTTCCTACAACAGTTAGCAGCTCAGCTGGAGGAGAGGAATTGAAATTTTAGAGATTTACTGGTTAGAGATGTCAGAGTTGGAGCTGTAGAACTTGATGCTTGCCCTCTTTGTTTTAAAACTTCTATTAGTTCATTTTTCTTTGCTATGACCATTGCCATCTTTCACAGTGTAAATGTTCCTTCTGTGCCTCTTGGGTTTTGATTGTTTTGTTGTCTTTACAGCTAACAGTTAAGAGATATTGAACTATGGGGATGCTTAAACAATATTGGAATTGATAAAAATAATGGAGACTTTTAAAGCTGGAATGAATGCATTTCATTTTACATCACAGATGGTTATCAGTTTATGGGGTACAGTGGCAGAATGTGGTGGTTTTACTAAGGTGTCTCTCATAAAGTCATGTGGTCTGAATGGCAGGTCAACTGATGACAGTTTGGGAATTGGGGCCTCCTGGAGGAAGTATGTTGTTTGGGGTAGGCTTTTGGGTCTTACAGACAGCTTTCCCTTGCCACTGTTTGGCTCACCCTCTTGTCACTGTTTGACACCAGGGTATCAGAGGTGATATCTAGCCTCTGATCATGCCATCCTTTTCCCTGCCATCATAGAGCTTCCTCTCAAGCCCATAAGCCAAATAAATCTTTTCCTCCTATCAGGTGCTTCTTGCCAGAAATGAGACGGTAACTATAACATATGACAAGTTGTCAGCACTGTGTGCAAATGAAGTCTCTCTGGGAGAGAAGCTCTGCAACTATCCAGAAAAAAAGTCTTTTTCTTCTTCCAGAACTAGACTCCTGATACAATGGAGATTAGTTTTCTCAAAGTCCTGGCTTGGGAAAAGAAAGCACATGCTATCACTACTCACAGAAAATAATTCCCCATTTTATGTCATTTAAAGGGGAACTAGTCTCAGGGAATTTTGAGGGTAATGAGTGAGAGGCCCAGAACTTCCTTGGATACCCTTGAAGAAGTTGTTTGCTTGGAGAAGTTCTTTTTTCTACTAAGGACTTTGAAGTATTTGTATGGCACAGACTTGTATCTTTTTCTTTGAAATTCTCTTTCAAATCAGAGCTCCTGTGTCCCTGTGAACACAAGAATTTTGCAAGTGAAGAATGGTGATAGGCACTGGGTAGAAGTGTCACTGAATGTCACTGCCTGGAATATAGAAAACAATGTTTAAAGGACAGGCTGTTATAGAAGATTAGGCAAAGGGGAGGGAGGTGTGTTTGACATAATTTGGTTTTCGGGGCATATCAAAGTGCAGAAATGGACAAGCTTCTTCTAAGTAAAGCATAGCTCCTTTGTTATAAATTTATTTTTAATATTTCTGTTTTAGTCTACTGTTAAATTTTGAACTTTTTATTTTTATACACATGTAATCATTGTTTTGCCTCTTTTGTCCATCATATTACCTGCTCTTCTTACCTTTTGCAATGAAGTGCCACCATTTGGACCTTACCACACTAGGATCCTATTAGAACCATTTAAATTGCCCAATTGTGGCAGCAGCTCTTACTGGGAGATCTGTTGTGCAGACAGGAGTAATTGTAGAGCACTTTAAGTGTGCTGAGGCTCTTTTTACAAATGTTTCTTATAGCATTATTGAAGGACATCAATTATGGGTCATTCTATGGTGAAGGAGTAGGTTTTACATGGCTAATTATCTGAATTCCAATTTCACCAAGCCTTTGAATCTTTTCGTGGCCAATAAACCAAGGGATGCTAGGCATCTCCACCTAATTCTCAGCAAACTATCTTTTAACACATACTTCATAGCAGGTGGCTGGACCTGGTTGCAGGGTTATTGGGCTCAAACTCTGAGCCTAACTCAGGTAACAACTGACCATGAATATAAGTCTTAAGAGGCATCACCACTATCTTGCTGGGGAAATCTTTCAGGGAAGGTCATTGCTGTTTCCATAGACTGTTTCCTCAGACAGAAGGTTAGTTCCCTTAGCCAAGTGTTGATAAGCTAATACTGATGTTGGTCTACCTTAGCCCCTTTAATAGCTATTCACCCCCCACCTCTGTGTGTGACCTAACATCCCATGAATATTAGGTAAATCCTTGGGAATGTACTGGAAGATCCCTAGCTTCCCCCAACTCTACAGCTAACAATCATTAGATAATATTTGAAGCCTAAAGCAGAAATTCCCCTGCTTTGCTATAACCTGCCTATCTGATGATTCCACCAATGTATTTGAATAATTCCTTGACTTAACATATTTCTTTTGTTTTATAAACTATACAGACTTCATAAAACTGTTATCATGTTGAAATAAAGGATTTGAGGTGACCTAAATCTGTGCTACATCTGTGTTCTGAGGCCATCCATGGTCACTCATATTTGGCTCATTTCTCTTATTCCCTTTGTGTGAACAGCCCAGTAAAGGGGATGCCCTACCTAGCACTCTGCCCAGTGAGAAAGTGCAGTTGTAGAATTTATGTGACCACTTAAGGAAGTTAGCCTAGAAGCAAAGCTAGATCCTAATTTTTTTTTTGGTTTTTGGGGTTTTTTGGGTTTTTTTTTTTTTTTTTTTTTTTTTGAGGTAGGGTCTCACTGTAGCCCAGACTGGCCTGTAATTCACTAAGGAGTCTCAGGGTGGCCTTGAACTCACGACAGTCCTCCTACCTCTGCCTCCTGAGTGCTGGGATTAAAGGCATGAGCCACCATGCCTGGTTTAGGTCCTACATTTTCACAACATAGTGGTTCTTGAAGTTTTTCAAGCACAATCCAAACACTCTGGAATGTTCAATATCCGACATTAGATTCAGGAATGCTGAGCAAACAGTGCAACTGATTTCATCAGAGAAGTCGAGGTACCCTGTACTTCCTAGACAAATAAAGAAAGCCACAGGCAGGTGTGATAGGCCACACTAAAATATGTTATAAATATGTACCCACTAGAGATTTCTGGAACCTATTGTATTTGGTGTTTGTTTGTGGAAACTCTGCCCTGTTTACCAAAATTTCTGTATTTATATGCAAGGCCACCAGCAATGTGAAAAATTCCCTTTTCTATATAATGTCTCTGGTAGTTTAAAATTAAATGTTTCCCATAGCCCTAGGTGTTTTCCATTAAGCTTCCTACGTAGTCCTCAGCTGATGGAATCTTTCGAGGTGAAGCCCTGTCATAGAAGATGTATTCCTGCGGATGGACCTTGGGATTTAGGAGTACAGCCCTAGTGTGTGTTCAGACATCCCACTTGTACTTCACTCTGTGCTGTGAATGTATGAAGTGAGTCAGCTTATTCCACCAGGATGAAGCTTCCACTCAAAACTATAAGCCTGAAACATACCCTTTCTTCCTACAAACTGATTATTCTGGTCAGGTGTTCTGTCCCAGCAATAAGACAGTAACTGCAATAGTCACAAACACTTCCTTTTTGTTTGTCTGTTTGTTTTGTTTTTCAAAGTAGTGCCTCACTGTAACCCAGGCTAAACTAGAACTCACTCTAGTTCCAGTCTGTCCTTGAACTCACCGTGATACTCCAACCTGTGCCTCCCAAGTGCTGGAATTGAAGGTGTGCACCACCACACCCAGCACAAACATTTCTTTAAAAGACTATTTGTTTCTTTGATAATAGTCATCCTGAAATGTATGAGGTAATAACTTATTTGGATGCTATTTTGTATTTTCCTGATTATTATTGATATGGAGAATGTTTTACATACCTATTCATTTTTTTATATTTTTTATTTTATTTATTTATTTCAGAGAGAGGAGAGAGTCAGAATGGGCATGCCAGGGCCTCTGGCCACTGCAAACAAAACTCCAGATGCTTGTGCCACCTTGTGCATCTGGCTTTATGTGGGTAAGGGGATTCAAACCTGGATCCTTTAGCTTTGCAAGAAAGCACCTTAATCTATAAACCACCTCTCCAGGCCAAATTTTTCTTTTTTAATTGAATTTTGTGTTTTGTTCATCAAGTTAGTGTCTCCCTCTACCAAGGTTAACCTGAAATTCACTATGAAGCCTCAGGCTCACAGAAAGCCTCCAACTCACTGCAATTTTCCTCCCTCCTACCTATTTTTATGATGTCATATGGGAGTTCATTTAACAAAAACATAAATACTTTTGTGGTATAAATCATTTATCATAATACACAGAATTTTGACATATAACCTTATACTGGCCATATCATGAACAGCAAGAGCTTTGGCATATGTCTATGAACCTTCCACAACTTCTAAAATATATTAATAATATATGCCCTTAAAAATATAAATTAGTTCTACCTATCATGATTTGACAAAACTTATTTGAGAGACTGGAGAGATGGCTCAGCAGTTAAGGCACTTACCTGTGAAGCCTAAGGACCTAGGTCTGATTCCCTAGTACCAACATAAGCTAGATGTACCAGGTGGCACTTGTGTCTGAAGATCCTTTGCAATGGGTAGAAGCCCTGGCATACCCATTCTCTGTCTCTATCTGGCCCCCCAATAAATAAAGACAATATTTTTAAAATTTTATTTGACAGTTATTATTTTATAACTTCATAAAAAATCAGGCTTTCCATTTATATAATGCTTATATAACATGTGTTTCTTTGTTCAAATGATTACTTGTAATGTTGAGGTAGAGTCTTGTTGTAGCCAAAGTTGACCAAGAATTCACTATGTAGTTTCAGGCTGGCCTTGAACTCACAGTGATCCTCCAACCTCAGACTCCCAAGTGCTGGGATTAAAGGCATGTGCCACTACACCTGGCTTTAGTAATGTTACTTTATAAAAAAAAATAAGAAATAAGCAGATGACAACTAATATATAGCTATATTTATAAATAAACCAATTTATCACCTTTTTTTCTTAATTTCCAGAAGCATAGGGTACCACCTAGTAAAACATTTATGTGGCACAAAACATATTAGCTTAGAAATTTAAGGTTATTTATTTCTTTGGTAATAAGTGCTAAATAATGTAAGGAGAAACTTAAATTATCCACATTTTAATGTTACAGTATTGTTTTATTTGGAGATGTTTAATTCAATGTCTATCTACCCTTTAATCTGACTTAGTATAATTTTAAAGCTATAAATAACTAATGATATTTAAAACAATTTTAGACAAGGCCCCACAATGTATCAAAGGATGCCCTCAAATTTGTGATCCTCTTACCTCATTCTACCAAGTGTTGCAATTTCATGACTATCTCTGTAAACTATTTTTAAATAAGACATATTACCAAACACAATTATTGTTATAAAGCCAAGTTAAAATCTTTATCCTACTTGCACCTATTAAACTTGTTTTAAAAGTTGTGCTTGAGGGGTGGGATTTTCATAGAATGAGCAATATTTTGGTTTAGCGCCTATTGTGTTAAAATATCCACCATAGTCTCAAGTGTTTGAACACACTCAACCCCTAGCTGATGGTGCTAAACGCTGTAGAACCTTTAGGAGATGGAGCCTCACTTGAGAAAGTGGATCACTGATGATTGGCTTTGAAGTTTTATAACTAGACCCACTCGCTATTCACTTTCTGTTTTGTGACTGTGAATGCAATACAAGCAGCAACCACCCACTCCTACCACCACAGTTTCCCCACCATGATGTATGTTAGCCCTTAGAACTGTAAAACAAAATAAACCTTTTATGAAATCACTAAAGAAAGATATCAGATTTAGTTATTATTTTTTGTTGTCAAGAATAAGTTCAAGGACACTGGTGCTCTGTTAATAACCACTGACTTGGGGAGGCTTTATCTCAGTGTTGTAGTCAGGTTTACATCACTGGCAGAAATCACCCAACCAAGAGCAGATTTGGGTGGGGGGAATAGGTTTATTTTGTCTTACAGACTCAAAGGGAAGTTCCATGATGGCATGAGGTAGATGAAAATGATGGCCTGAATAGAAGGTGGACATAACCTCCTAGCCAACATCAAGTGAACAACAGCTACAGGAGAGTGTGCAAAAGTCTAGCAAGGGGAAACTGGCTATAATACCCATAAGCCTGCCCCCAACAATGCACTGCCTCCAGGAGACATTAATTCCCAAATCTCCATCAGCTGGTGTTAAAGTCAGGACCACATTGCTAGTAGGAATCACCCAACCAATACCAGCTTGTGGGAAAAAGAGTTTTATTTTGGCTTACCATAAACCTGCCCCAACAATACACTGCCTCCAAGAAGTGTTAATTTTCAAATCCCCATTAGCTGGGAACCTAGCATTCAGAACACCTAAGTTTATGGGAGACACCTGAATCAAACCACCATATTCTGCCTCTGGCCCCCATAAACTAATAACCATACATGATTTAAAATGCAATGCATTCATCCAACATTAAAAGGCCACATAGTTTTTATCAATGCCAATGAAGTTAATGCATCCCCATAATCCAAGGTCTTTTAACTAAGCCACAATACCAAAATATCCTCCCAAAAACTTGTAATAGCACAGAATAAACACTCACACTGCAAAAGATGGTATTGGGTATAGCAAAGAGATATTCAACACAAGATTTAAAACAACCAGGGCAAACATCAAACTCTGTAGCTTTGAGTCTAACAACTCTAGGCAGTGACAAATCTCCAAGTCCCATAATTCCAACCACCCCTCCAGCTAGGCTACTCACAGTCCTGTAAAACTTCATCAGGACCAGAAGCTTTCCTTAGCAGCCATCTCATGGTCCTGACATCTCCACTGGGCCTCCACTGCAATCCACAGTTCATCCTCACAGCTACATCAAGTCTCCATGTAAGCAATCCTAGTTGACACTGCCCATGGCCATTTTCAAAACATAAGACCATGTTGCAGACTCAATGATCCTCTCTTTCCTGCACTTCTTATACCCCACAATACCAGGTAGGATGCCAATTTGTTAATCCAGGGAGGAATAAAACAGACTTTTAAGAACAGGACAGTCCTTGAGCATTCAGTCTCCTTCAAACGGTTCTATATTCTTCCCATTGCACCCAGTGCAGGTTAGCTGGCCCAATCTCAAAGGTTGTAATCTCTCATCTGATGTACATGGGTACTGGGGAATTGAACATGGGTAGTTAGGTTTCACAGGCAAGTTCGTTTAACCATTAAGCCATCCCTCCAAAATCCTCCCTCAAAAACATTATTTTTTTCTTTGTCTACTGACACTCCCCTCATTGGCACTGTTCTGTACAATATCAGTGTATGCCACATTTTTCCTTTCAGTTTCTTTCTGTATCAATTGTAGTACAGCAAAAGTTCTATACAGAAGTGTCAAGACAGATCATAATTCATGTTAGTGAGCTCAAGAAAGAACTGAATGTGAACATAAAGTGTGGAACTTGGAAGAATGAAGCAGCACAAAGTGAAGTTAAAAAGCATCAAAATTTAAAGCCAGGCATGGTGGCACATGCCTCTAATCCCAGCATTCAGGAGGCAGAGGTAGGAGGATATTCATGAGTTCAAGGCCACCCTGAGATTACATAGTGAATTCCAGGTCAGCCTGAGCTACAGTGAAACCCTCCCTCAAAAAAAAATAAATAAATAAATTTAAAAGTATCAAAATTTAAAAGAAAAAATTTACAGAAGCATGAGAAGTGGGGATTGTCATGATAAGCTTACTTAAGTTTGCTAACTACAGCTACTAGATATAAACATACTCCAGCCACATGTGCCACTCAATGCATCTAGCTTATGTGGCTACTGGGGAATCACACTTGGGATGTTAGGCTTCACAGACAAGCACCTTTACCACTAAACAATCTCCAGATCTACTTCTCTGTTCTTCAGTAGACTCTGGTTGGAGCCTGTAGACCATCCTTGGACACAATATGCTAATGAGGCAACTCTATAAAGTTCTAAAGTTGCTTTCTAAGACATCTTTCCATTTTTTCAAATGTCCCCTTGACAGGATTTTGGACAGTCTGATTCTCCATTAGTTGTGTGTGTGTGTGTGTGTGTGTGTGTGTGTGTGTGTGTGTGTGTGCTTGTCATGGTCTGTGGAGGTCAGACAGCAACCTTGGGTGTTGGTGTTTATGTTACTCTTTGTCTCTGGATGATTTCAGGTTCTACATAAAAACCTTTAGCATAGTAAAGGTTTGAATGCACTGCCAAATGGGCAGCAGACCAACTCAAGAGGAGAGTACTCAAAGGCAGATTACTCAAGATCCACAGTTATTGCCTAGGGTTTCTTTTCAAGGAGCCACTGAGGAAGGGTCACTTGCCATAGGGACATAGTTTGGATGGGCCTCTGGTTTGGCAGGCTTGGAGTATCTAATCCTTTCTCTACTGTGCATGTCCCTTGCCATGATACATTTTATTTCTATCATATAGATGCACCATTACAGGGGTAAGCTGATAAACAGAGACACAGTTTGCTTTACTTCACATTCATCCAAAACCAGTCCAGGCTGGGTGGCCACTGCTGTTCAGATCCCAGGTATATTACAGAGCATACCTGAATAGAAAGTGAACACAAATAATGGAGAAGAAATCTAGTACACAGTTTAGAGCAAGGTGCATATGAAACTTGATGCAGGTGGGGAAATCCCACTTTCCCAACAGGTTGCTAGGCACATTGTTTAGAAAAAGGAAGTGTTATTATTTAATCCTAGCGGAGTAAGGGAAGGTAAGGCACTTTACCTCAAGTACTTTTTCCAGATATCATAATTAAACATATATCACCATGAACTTGAATGATATAGTAGAGTTATAAACTTATGGATGACTAATGTTGTTATCAGGATATAAAGTTACTCCATTCATATATATATATATATATATATATATATATATATATATATATATATATATGTTTTTTTTGAAATAGGGTCTCACTCTAGCCCAGGCTGACCTGGAATTCACTATGTAGTCTCAGGGTGGCCTCAAACTCATGGCGATCCTCCTACCTCTGCCTCCCAAGTGCTGAGATTAAACATGTGTGCCATCATGCCCAGACATATTCAATCTTCTGATAGGAAGATATACATTGTATACTGTTAAGTATTGATGAGTAAAATGAGCAATGCATGATTTATATAACACTAGAAATATTGCAGCTCATCTGCTTCAAGTTGTACTGTTACAACTCAAATACTCAAGATAAAGATACATTGTTTTGTCGTATGGTATTTTTGATGTTTTTCTTTTCTTTTTTTCTTCCTTTCAGAGAGAGAGAGAGAAGTATTATATAGCCCTGAATAGTCCTGAACACAATCTTCTACTTCAGCTTCCTGAATGATGGGATTTTAAGTGTCTTACTACGCTTGACTAATATTAACTTTTTTGCCATTTGGTAGGTACACTATAGACAATGAAATTCAGATATGTATAAGAATAATAGCACAGAAAATTTAGTCCATGTAATAGCAGAAAACATGCTTTATAGTGTTCCAATGTATGTGATCTGCTGTGTCATTGTTGACTGGTCAGCTGTGCTGAAACTCCAAATCATAATGGTAGTAAAATAATCCCCGGAACACTAGAAAAGCTGTGACCACAATTCTATGTACACAGCATATTGGTAAACATTATAGTACAGTCTCTTCTCTGAAGCCAGAATAATTTTTGATGTTACAGAGTACATTGATTTCAGAATATGCCTCACTGGCTACAGATGATATTTGTTTATTAAAATTTGATATGTAAAAAATAAAGTTCAGTAAGAAAAAAAGAGGAAGCAGATAGCAACGTGTGGCTGCTACAAGGCTGTTTTTGTTTGGTTGGTTGGTTTTAAGACTAAAGTGAATGTATATTAGGACCACTAGTTCATAGACACTGACATAGGTATTACTGAAATACCACATAAAAGATTTGTAATAAGTTGCAGGAAACTTCTAATTTTATGTTGCCTCATGCATACTAAATTCTTATAAATTTATGTTGCCTCAGAATACATTTTCAGTGTGTTTAACTGTCCTACACACAAAATTAAATCATCCTTGACAGTTACCAGGTCTTGTTCCTAGTTGCTCAAGATGCAGATACAAGTATCTTCCCTATAACCATTACCTGGTTACCATCTCCTTACAGGCTAACAAAATATAATCTATGTGACTTAGACAATGACTCCATAACAGCATACAAGTAAGACCACCTTTATATGCCACAGTTACTGCCACAGTAGAAAGGGCCTGGTCGTTTTATTTGCTTTAAAAAACTAAATTCCCAGCAGAAAACTTATGTGGATAACAAACCTGATCCCAATGAAACTGTCAGGCCTCTGATCTCTGGTCTCTGTTGGTCTCTCTTCCTCCTTTCTTCCCTTGGATTTGCTCTGTGACTCAGACAAGTCTACAATTTGTGATCCTTTTACCTCAGCCTCCCACGGACCTAGGATTACCAGGTCCCATCTAGAATACATGAATGAAATTGAAAAGACAGGGGGTAATCTCCAATATCATGAAACTCATGCCAAATTTAGGAACTTCTACTAATAACTGTTTTAAACACTTTTTTTCTTGATCATAGAGGCTAGTGTCTCAGAGAAATATACAATTTAGTGAATTGCAGTAATTCAAAACATTACTAAAGATTAATTCAAAACATTACGAAATGAAAGATTACTTGAGCCTTCCAATTCAGGCAGTTGGTACTGTACAACATATGTAAATCCACATGTTATAATTGTTGGGGCATAACTCAGTAGTAGACCACTTGGTGGGCTTGAGTGAAAAGGCAAGGATTCAATTCCCAACATGGAGGAAAAACAACAAACTTCGTTTTACTTTCTATATGTATTAAATAGAATATGTAGCTATAATTGAATTAAATCATCCAACAGTAGCCAGTATTTAAGGATGCAGTATATGCTAAGTTTGAACCAATATATGAAATTCTTAAATTTACATCAAAATATCAATACAATTAAAAAGGACGGACCTTGAAATTTACAGTTCTGGGGGGTTTTGTTTGTTTTGTTTTCTCTTGCATTAATGATTCAACTGCTTCTGAATCAGCTACTTCCTGAAAGGATGTATTAGGGCAGATTTTATCTTCTGTTGTCATGATTAACAATTCCTATTGTTGAACAATCCCCGAGAGGGTGAATCTAAGAAAACACCAATCCGGCCAGCACAGCTTCTTTTGCACATCAATTTTATCGCTGGGTCTCTTTCCCAGTCTTGTATGAGGGTCAGTCCGCGCCAGCCCCTCGCCGCAGGACAAAGCCGGCGACAGGAAATGCGCAGTAGATACGCGCTGCGAAGATGACGGTACATTCCGGGGACTAACGGCAGCCCGCAAGGGCCTAACTTCCTCAGTACTGCAGCTCTTGGCTTCCGATCTGGTTTTCAGTTTCTGTGGTCGCAAAAGAATGACGTTTAGCATTACTTTTTCTTTCATTTTCACGTTCAGATTAAAGCTGCTTCAAACGTAAATTTCATCTGCATTATTTTTGATGTACGCTGCATACTACGGATTTTACACGATCCATCTTTCTCAGTCGTGTTCCCTTTGTATCTAGCTTTGCAAAAGTTCGTTTTCATTAAGAACGAAACGGTAGCCGGGCGTGGTGGCGCATGCCTTTGATCCCAGCACTCAGGAGGCAGAAGTAGGAAGATCGCTGAGAGTTCGAGGCCTCCCTGAGACCACATAGTTAATTCCAGGTCAGCCCGGACCAGAGTGAGACACTACCCCCTCCCCCCCCCCAAAAAGAGAACGAAATGGAAATAGCTTTAATTCTCTGTTTACAAAAGATATTTCATGACTCAGTATATATGATTATTTTAAAATAATCTTTTAAATATTTAGTTTATTTCAAAGAGAGACCCTGGGCACTCCACGGCCTCTAGCCAATGTACAAACCACAGAGGGATGCCCCAGCATGTGCAGCTGGTTTATGTGAGTCCTGGGTAATTGGACGTGGGTCCTTAGACTTCGCAGGCATGCGCCTTAACCGCTAAGCCATCTCTCCAGCTGGGTGTTTGCTTTTTAAATATAATTTTTAGAGCTGGGTGTGCTGGTGCACACCTTTAATCCCACCACTTGGTAGGCAGAGGTAGGAGAATAACAGTGAGTTCAAGGCCACCCTCAGACTATATAGTGCACTCCGGGTCAGGCTGGACGAGAGTGAGACCCTACCTCAAAAACTATTTTTCCAGCAGGTTTTGGTGGCATAAACATTTTTATTTCATTATGATTCCTCAAATAACGTGTTAATCTGTAACATACAGTTTCCTTTAAATTCTACCATTCTATATTTTAAAAATTATGTCTAATTATACAAGTCAGATAAAACATTCCTTTTTTTTTTCCTGCAGTGCTACATATTCATCTTAAAGTAGCACAGCTTTTACGTGTGTGTTTCTTTTGCAGATGACTGTTTTGTTGTTGTTTTTAATTCAGTCGTATGTGTTAAAGCCACCATAAATCTGTGCATTGTGGTAGAAAAATAGGAAAGAAACCTCAGCAATCTTCCTGTTGGGGAGACTGGATTCAACATGAAATTCATCATAGGCACATGAGACTTTGTAGCCAAGAAGCAGATGAGGGATCTGTGTATCTAAGGGTTCCACAATGTCACCCTCAGCAGCCTGAGGAATTCCCCTACATTTTTAAAGATCTAAACTCCAGTTACAACCGGTATTTGTGACGTTTACACAGGAAAGAAATTCAGGAAGAGCCAGTATGAGATGGGGTTGAAGATTTATTAAAGATATTTTAATATAGGCTTAGCATGAGGGTTAGGGGAAAGAAGGGGTGCTCAAAAGGAGAAAGAAAGCACACAGGAGAGCATAGAAGCACACAGGAGAGCATGGTTTCACCTTCTGAAGGAGTCCCAAGTGCCATATACAGAACTATTTTGGTGAATCAAATTTAATCCCAAAATATTGCCAATAATATTTTTTCTTGTTCTTTTGGTTGAGAGATTACAGGATGGCCCTAGTGATTCCTTGGATGGAGTTACAATTTGATCCAGTAAAACCAGGAACTACTAATGTACCATAAGTACATGCCCTTTCTCTGTAAATGAGTTTCTGATGAGATTATTTGAAAACTGAATGTTTATAGCTTGGGAAGGAGGAAGTCCTTAAGCAATTATTAATCGTGCAGGATTCTTGCCACTCTGCTACTGAACCAGATTCTAGTGAAGGTCTCCTTTTCTACTCATGTGCCCAAAATTTTCACTTTCTACTTACCTCAAGTAGATGGAAATTTATTAGAATGCTTAGGGTGGTGAGTGAGATACCATCAGGAAGATGGTGAAAGTTTAGAAACCTACTCAGATGTTGAGGGTGAGGAATTCTTGTTGACTTATAAGGGTACTTGTGAGCCAGGCTGGTGGGGCACGCCTTTAATCCCAGCACTCAGGAGGCAAAGGTAGGAGGATTGCCTTGAGTTCAAGGTCAGCCTGAGACTACATAGTGAATTCCAGATCAGCCTGGGCTAGAGTGAGACCCTACCCTGAAGAAAAAAAAAAAAAAAAGATACTTGTGGAAATGTAATTGGATATGATTATCCTACCAGAAAAAGTTCTAGGGCCTAAATAAGTTTTGTGAATGTTAGGCAAATTCTACCCTACAGCCCAAGTTTTGTTTTGTTTGGTTTTGTTTTGTTTTATAAAAAATGTCTCTTCTTAACTTATATCCTCCTCACCAAGGAATACCAAGACACTTTTTCATTACTTCTAGAATTACTTGCTTGTGTTTTATTTATTTATTTTTGTTTATATTTATTTGAAAGTGACAGAGAGAGAAAGAGGCCAATAGAGAGAGAGAGAATAGGCACACCAGGGCCTCCAGTCATTGCAAAGGAACTCCAGATGTGTGCGCCCTCTTATGCATCTGGCTAACGTGGGTCCTGGGGAATTGAGCCTTGAACTGAGGTCCTTAGGCTTCACAGGCAAGCACTTAACCTCTAAGCCATTTGTCCAGCCCTTTGCTTGTGTATTAAACAATTTGTTATATTTGTTCTCTGTGATTATCAATACCAGCATATAAAAGTGGACATTAAATTCCTTCACCAGAATTTCTGTAATAGAAGCTCTATGTAGGAGGAAATACCCTACAGAAAGCGAAAAGTGGCCAGCCTAGGATCTCTGAACTTTGGCACATGGAGAAAGCTATATGTGGCAGCCAGTCCTGGTAACTTAAGCTAACAACAAAAACACTTGTGCACATTTCCTTATTTTTATTCATATTTTTCTATGAAGTATACACTGCAAATAACAAAGAAGAAAAAGATTTAGAATTTCTCCACAGTTTCTACATAGTTCTGAGTAAAACTGCAATTTCATTTTGTAATTTCTACCGTTGTTTTTCCTTACTCTTGGCAACCACTTGTACCAAGAGCAATGCTTTATAGCATGTGCTTCACATAACAGTTCTTGCAGTTTTTCTGCCAGTGTCATGAAACGCTAGAGGCAACCTCTCTTTTGTAGGTAATATAGTTTGAACATGTAGAAATTTTTCATATATCTAACGTGGTGGTTTGAATTAGGTGACTCCATAAACTCATGTGCTCTTAATGCTTGGATCCCTACTGAAGGCAAACTGGGAATTGGAGCCTTGGTGTAGGAGGAATGTTATTGGAGGTGGGCTTCTATCCAACTTCCCCTTCCCAGTGCTTGGCATACTCTCCTGATACTGTTGTCCACCTGATGTTGGCCAGGAGGTTATATCCAGTCTCTGCTCATACCATGTTTTCCCTTGCCATCATGTAGCTTCCCTTCAAGTCTATAAGCCAAAATAAACCCTTTCCTCCCATAAGTTCTTTTTGTCAGGTGCTTTGTGCCACCAATGAGAAATAGCATCTTCCATTTTAACTTCCATTTGCATATACCATTAGTCTACCACATCCTCTATCTGTTATAGATGCATTTACAATTTTTTCATATACAAAAGCTTGCTTTGATTAAACAATTATATTTATAAGTTTATTGCATAATTCCATCTTTCACCTTGTTTGGATATTTGCTTTTCTCCAGTGGTTCTGCTTGACTTCACTGTATGCATCTGATAAATAGGTATTCTCTCCTGTGAGTTTGCATTGGCATAACATAGGTGCTTCTTAAAACACTGAACTCAACCTCCTTCCTAGGCTTATGATCATAATCATTGCTATTTCTGCCTGAGAATTTCTATTTCTTACAAGTGTCACTTTATGTAAGGACCACACTGAGAGAGGTAATAGTCCACTGGTGAGATTTCAGATCCTTAACTTGGAGAAGAGAAAGCCACCTTCATGTGACAGGTTTGAAAGAAAGCAGAAATGAATCTAAAATATGTGATTGTGGGTTTAACTCAAATGCCTTTAAGGGATGAAAGGCAGGGTGGAGTTAGCTGGAGAAAATAATTCAGAAACCCTATCTCAGACCTACTGAATCAGAATCAATAGTGATGACTGCTTTTCTTTTTTCTTTTCTTTTTTCCCCCCTTTTTTGGTTTTTCGAGGTAGGGTTTCCCTGTAGCCCAGGCTGACCTGGAATTCACTATGTAGTCTCAGGGTGGCCTCCAACTCAAAGCAATCCTCCTACCTCCGACTCTCAAGTGCTGGGATTAAAGGCATGTGCCACCACACCTGGCTATTACTGTTTTTGTTATAATTTGGAAATCACAGACCATAGATTGCTTCCAAAAGTTTAATTGCCAGAAGAAAACCTTAGGTCAGAGACCATTTGGCTTCATACTGCCTTGAGGTTGAGTTCTAAGACAGCTATAGCTTTATGTTTGTTCTGTCGTGTTACTCAGGTGTAGCAATCTTCCGATTAGATATAGATTTAAGATTTCCTTGGGTGGTAGTACAACTAAGTGATAAAGGAGTTTACCAGCTTAGGTAAGACACTAGGTGAATACACAGCTCTGGAGGTATTTTATATTTCCCACCTATCTCAGAACGTTTAAACTATTTTACAGGGACATTCTTTGAATTCTCTGGGGACAATTTTCACAAGCTTGGTTAGTGGCATAGACCTCAGAACAACCATATATTCTAGTTACCTAAAGCTCTTCTGAGAGACATTAATATAGGACCACATCTAACCCATACCCTGAGGAAATGATTCTATAGTAATAGCTTCATGCATTTTCACTAATCACCTGAGTTAATGTCTGGAAAAATGCTCATCTGAATTATTTCATTATTTTATTTATCTGAGAAATAGAGAGCATGAGTGTGACTGAGAGAGAGAATGGGCACATCAGGGCCTCCTGCCCTGCAAATGAACTCCAGACACATGTGCCACATTGTGCATCTGGCTTTACATGTGTTCTGAAGAATTGAACACAGGCTCTCATACTTTACAAGGAAGAACCTTTAACCATTGAGCAAACTCTCCAGCCCCTATTTCAATATTTTTAAATTCCGTAATTGGTGAGGATGCAGGTACATGTACTTATTGCTTGAGAAACACCTATCATATTCACAGCCCAAATTTAAATTTCCCACACCACAAAAAGAGAAAAAAAAAAAAAACTCTTAAGTGCTTTGTTCAGTCTTACATGAGAAAAGGCAGTGATAGTGTATTAAATTAAGCATTAAGAATCCAAGTCTTCTTTAAATATTTAGCTAATTTTAAATGAAGAAATTGGGCTGGTGTGTGGGTTCAGGGTTTAAAGGAGCTTGCTTTCAAAGCCTGATAACCCAAGTTAATTCTTCAGCACCCACATAAAGCCATATGCACAAAGTGCCACATGCAGCAGGTCCTAGTGAGCTCATACTCACACTCTCTGCCTCTCTCTTTTTCAAATAAATTAATAAAATTAGATATATTTTTAAATAGGAAATGCAGAAATTTCCTTTTTTGGGGGGTGGGTGTGTTTTATGCACAGTCTCACTCTAGCCCAGGCTGACTTGAAACTCACTCTCTAGACCCAGGCTGCCTCAAACTCACAGTGATCCTTCTACCTCAATCTCCCAAGTGCTGGGACTAAAAGCATGTGTCAGTATTCCCAGCTCATGAAGTTTCAATTTGACTGACTAGAACTCTTAAAGTTTTTACGTTTTCAGTGCTTAGAAATTTCATGTTGCAAAGAGTGATGTTGTAAGCCTATAATTTCAACACTGGGAGACTTAAGCAGGAAGGTCATCAATTTGAGTGTGATCTGGCTTACACAACAAGATTCAGGTCTATCTGACCTATAGAGTGAGTTTTGTTTTTTGTTTTTTGGGTTTTTTTTTTTTGTCTCGAAAACAAGCAGAAGAGAGACAGGTGTGGTAACACACACCTTTATTTCCAGCACCCAGGAGGCAGGGGTAGGAGGATTAGCATAAGTTTTAGGCCTGTGTGGGGCTACAGAGTGATTTCCAGGTCAGTCTGGGCTAGAGTAAGAACCTGCTTCAAAACAAAAAAAGAGGAAAAAAATGTGTTTTATAACATACTCCAAGCATCTCTTGATCTTGGGATTCTTTTACCTTAGTTTCCAGAGTACTGGAATTACAAATATGAGCTACCAGGCCTGGATATTTTTTATAGTAAATGGGGAATACATCCACTAAAACATATCTTTTGTTTTTTTTAAACATATCTTTATAGGAAATGTGTAAGTATAAGAAAAAGGGAATTCCCTAATCCCAAACAAGTTCAGCTTATAGTTGGTGAATTGGACACTTACACTTAGGAATGTGACAACTGAAATATGAAGAATATGGATAAATATCTGCCTATGTGACAGAAGATGTGAGCTGGAATGAGGAACTCACAGACATCATTCCCTTCATGTACCTGGAAACAGGTTGTTGTATAGCAAATTCCTCCAAATTGAAAGCAGCAAACAACTATTAATAACTTCATCAAAAGCAGCTGGGTCAATTCACAAGATTGGGCCTGTAGACATTTCCCCATAGAAAGAAGGATGGGGGGGCGGTCATGATGTGCCCACTGTGTCAGCCATATGCAGTGGTGCATGAGGTCTTCAGGCCTCAGAGGGAGATAGAGTATATAAAGGGTAGAACATCAAGTACAGTGAGTGCCACTGAGCAGCTATGTGGAGGTTTTTCAGGTGTGCTCTTCTAGGATGAGTATCCAGGGAAAAGTTTCAGGCAACAAGGTACATAAATTTGGATGACCACACTAAATCTCTTAAATTGGTAAATTCAGCACAGATTGTTCTTTCAATAATTTATGGTACATCAGCTAATTTCATCACTTACTCTAATATATGTTTAGCATCTTTTTCTGTTAAAAGTCTCATTTAAGGGCTGGAGAGATGGCTTATCAATTAAGGTGCTTGCCTGCAAAGCCAGAAGGCCCAGGTTTGATTCTCCAAGATCCACATAAGCCAGATGCACAAGATGGCACATGCTTCTGGAGTTCATATGCAGTGGCAGAAAGCCCTGGAGCACCCTCTCTCTCTCTCCCTCTTTTTCTATCCTTAAAATAAATAAGTAATTTTTTTTAAATCTCATTTTAGAGTTCAAATAATGCTAAGCTTCAATACATAAAAATTAACCTGCCAAGTAATGTAGCATATGCTTATAATCTGAGCAATGGAGACACTAAAGCAGGAAGATCACCAATCTGAAGCAAGCAACCCTGGGCTATATACTCAGATTCTATGTTATTAAATGTCATCAAAAAAGCAAATAAAACACACCTCAACCGGTGATCATTCTTCATCCTTTTTCTTTCATTTGATTATTAATTTTTACACATTGAGAATATATGACGTACAGACTGCCCTCAGATTTGCTCTATCTGAAGTAATGCTTTGATGGGAAGACGGCTCATTGGTTAAAGGTGCTTATATAAGTGATTTTTTTGGTTGGCCCAACACAGTTTTTACTAAGTTGGCTCCTGAAACTATATCTTATTACTGAAGGACTCAGGAACCAGATGGACACCATGACAGGCTTCAGAGTCCTCAGTAGGCTTAAGTTTCTGTTTTCCAGCAAGATCTAAGTTTTTTATCTTCTGGGAAGGGGGATTTAACAGTTACTGAGCTATCTTCCATCCCCTCTCATATCCTTTTGAAATTGCTCCAGTCATTTATGCTAGAGACATTGATGAATTCTGCTGCAGAAAGCACAACATAACACAACAAAGGAACAGAAGTCGGGTTAGGACAGGGTCAGGGGCTTTTTTGCTCCTTCTTCATAAGAACACCTCCTCACAGCTGACCATGCCGCCCCCTGGTCATGGCCAGCTTGAGGCAGAGCATGGAGTGAGAAGGGTCTGACTCTGGCAGTAGGAGAACCACACAGGCAGATAACTCCTTCTGACTGTAGAGAGACGCTCAGCCTTACTACTGCTTTCCTCCTACCCTTACTGAGCCTATGGTAGAGCTAGACTTCTGGCTTAGTCACTTTTCTTCCTCGAGCCTCCCCTTCCTTGCCATCTACCCCCTACTGCTTCAGGGCACTCTCTCACCTCCACCCCGGAAGGAACTAGAACATAATCCTTCAGGAGCACCCTGCAATAGCCTGTTCTCCTCCATGGCTGCTCTTCAGGGGGTGCCAGGCCTGCAGCCTGGAAAGACTTCCCTTGTCCGGTGACCCCGTGTTTCCTTTCAGCAGTGGCAATGGTGGTGAAAGTCTATTTGGTAAAGTGGCACTTGTGAGGATTGTCTGCCCTGAAAGGTGAATCTGGGAATACGTCCTTCCATCGCCATCAGTGACACTGAGGGACAACCAGAACCAACCTTCTCACTTCTCTGGCTTTATGCTACTTGCTTTGAATTGGATTTACGTTTTTGAATCTACTTGTTTGCTTTCTTGTTTATTTATTTATTATTTATTTTGAGGTAGGGCCTCACTCTAGCCCAGGCTGATGTGGAATTCACTATGTAGTCTCAGGGTGGCCTTGAACTCAGGATGATACTCCTGTCTCTGTCTCCTAAGAGCTGGGATTAAAGGCCTGTGCCACCATGCTGGCTTTTGTTTGTTTGTTTGTTTTGTAGTACTAGCGATTGAATTCAGGGCCTTGAACATACTAGGCAAGCAATCTACTGCTGCGCTACATCCCAAGCCTCTTTTCAACTGTGTATTTTAAGACAGGGTCTTGCTAAATTGCCCAGGCAGACCTTGTACTTGAGTTCATTTCTCCTGTTCCTGGCTCCTAAGCAGCTAGGTGGGATTTCAGACCTTCACTATCATGCCTGACTTACTTTAGCTGACTTTAAAAAGTCATACATTTTGGAGGCCATAGAGCAGAGTGAGGTATTATTGGTCTACCAGTATCTTTGCTGCAGATATCACCTCTGATGGGTGACCTCTGGGTGACAACTTAAAGGTCAATTTGTATGTACACATGTGTGTGAGAGTGCAGGTCAGAGTGCAACCTCAGGTGTCATTCCTTAGGAACACCATCCACCTTTTGAGACAGGGTCCCTTATTGACCAAGTAGGCTAGACTATGAGACCCAGAGATTCTCCTGTCTCTGTTCCCCAGGGCTAAGATTGTAAGTGTGCACCAATATACCCAGTGTAGCTATTACCCTCTCATTGCTGGGGCAAAATGGCTGGTAGAAGCTTTTCCTCAGTGGTAGAGTTTATTTCTGGTTTGTAGCTTCAAGGTGAAGTTTCATCATGGGAGGAACAGTGTCAGAGAAGACATCCAGATGTCACATCTTATCAGATCAGCTGGGAGGAAGCAGCAAGAGTGAGCTAACTAGCACTGGTAAAGGAGGCTAGACTACAAAATCTCAAGATCCACACCCCAGTGAAACACCTTCTCCAACAAGGCTCTACATCCATTGGTGCCATAACTTTCCCAAATTATCAAATTCTGGGGACCAAGTATTTAAAATACATGAGCCTGTGGGAGACTTTTCATTCAAATCACCACACCCAACCTTTTTTGTTATTTTTATTTATGGGTTTTTAAGACAGTGTAAGAGAGAGGCAGATATATATAGAGAGAATAGGCACACCAGGGCCTTCAGCTGCTGCAAAGAAACTCAAGATGAAAGAGCTACCTTGTGCATCGGGCTTACCTGAATCCTGAGGAATCAAACCTGGGTTATTTGGCTTTTTAGACAAGCACCTTAATGGATAAGCCATCTCTCTAGCCCAAGATCCACTTTTTGACATGGGTTCTGGGGATCAAACTCAGGTCTTCATGTTTGGAAGACACTTTACTGACTGAGCCATCTTCCCAGCCCTTCAGAAGCCATTATTGTCAAAGGTATTGACTGCTCATGTGGGCCTGAACAGATGTCCAATAGGTGACCTTTAAGAAACCCAAAATCACCATGCACAGATCACATAACACTATCATCCTCTGAATGTAGAAAATGAAGATCCCACAAGATGAATTTCAAATGTGCAGAGACTGGCAGCCCAATTCTCCCACACTTTACACCACTCTGCTTCATCTCAGATGGCTCCAAACCGTTCCCTTAGGATACTCTTGGACCTCCAACCTCCATGCTTGTCCAGCTTGCAAATGAGTTCTTTTTCTGTTTCAGAACTCATTGTTTTAGCAATTGGCATGCAATGTAATGGGGGAAAATTGGACTGGTTTCATAAAAGTAACACAACATTCACCAAAAGTCCAAAAGGACAACCTCAGGAGATGTAATATAGCTCAGTGGTATAGCACTTACATAGCATGTGTAAGAATCTGAATTTCTTCTTCATCACCAAACACACACACACACACACACACACACACACAGAGAGAGAGAGAGAGAGAGAGAGAGAGAGAGAGAGACAGAGAATGAATGAGAGACAGAGAGAGGGAGAGAGAGAGGAGTAGATCTTCCTAGGAATGACTTTTGCACCAGTGTCTTAGATTAACAGATGAATACTCCAGCTTTGCCTGTCAGGGACTTCCTTCCACTTCGATTGTCTCCTAAAATATATTAACCACCAAAATGGAAAATGAGATATATTCAGTATATTTATATTGCTGAATAATTCTGAGAATATGCTTTATTATATTTGTATTCTCGTTTACCTGGTTTACTATAAATGGATTTTTTTTCTTTTACTCACTCAGACCCAGGCAGATACCCTGCCTGCAGACTACTCATAACTCAGTGAGAAGTCATCTTCTGCAATTCCACAAAGACTTTGGAGTGTTCTCTGGCTGTCTCCTAAGTCGTTGCAAACAGCAATCTACCCATAGCTCTGTAACAGAGGTTGGAATTGGTATTCAACAGCACAGAGCTTCTCTTTCCTTCCTGCCAACTTGAGGCATCTTTAAAGCTGCCAAGACTGAATACATCTGTCCCCAAAAGCTCTAGTAAAAGTTATAAAGGAAATACCAGGCCAAAATCATCCAGTGCAGAAACAATGGTGATTCTGAGAATAAATTTCATGGTTTCTTTTTTTTAATGTTACAAAAGAAACAAAGAAATTAGTAGTGACCTTAGGCCTGCAAATATTAGTGTGGAATTTAGGATGGAAGTGTGACAAAGAAGTTTAAAATTTTTAATAAAAATTGGCATTTTTAGACAAAATACAAGTCTTTCATTTCATCAAACTTCTCCTTAGAAGATCATAAAATACTCCATTATGAAAATCATGGAAACATGATGAACTATTGTTTTTGGCTTGTTTGCAAGAAAGCAATAAAGTTGCCTTTTCTTGGCTGTTATTGAGATGCTTGTCATTGTCCATGGCATTGCATGAACTTATGTTATCTTTAATTTTGTTTCTGCACACTGATAGTCCAAGAAAATCTCCCTCTGTGAATTCCTTGTTTTCAGTCTCTCCTGTAGTATGAAGCCAGATCCCAGGACAGGGAGTTGAGAACCCATTGAAGGTTGGAAAGTATGCCAAACACAGCCAGCAGAGAGGTACAGTAGGGTCTCAGTAGATATGTAATAGCTGTTTATTTAAATGTCTTTAGTGAGGTTGAAGAAATGGCTTAACAGTAAAGGCATTTGCTTGAAAGGCCCAAGGATCCAGGTTCAATTCTCCATTACCTACATAAGCCAGATGAACAAAGTGGTACATGTGTCTGGAGTTCATTTGCAGTGGCTAGAGCTCTGGCATGCCCATTCTCTCTATTGCTCCTCTTAATAAGTAAATAAAAATTTAAAAAACCTATTCTTAAAATAAATAAGTAATAGGGCTGGAGAGATGGCTCAGTGGCTAAGGCACTTGACTGCAAAGCCTAAGAGCACAGGTTTGATTTCCCAGGACTCACATAAGCCAGATGCACAAGGAGGCACATGTGTCTGGAGTTCGTTTGCAGTGGCTAGAGGCCCTGCCGTGCCCATTCTTTCTCTTTATTTATCTGTCTCTTTCTCTCTCCCTTTCAAATAAATAAATAAATACTGATGCTAGACAAGAATTCCCCACTGCTGTGCATTTCCACTGGCATCTCCTTCATTCATTCACCTGCACTACAAAGCAGCCAAGCCCAGGAATGAACTAATGGGTCAGACTGATCTGTGATGACTGGCCTGACATATGTGATAAGGGCAGGGCCAAAGTGGCTATGTAGGTTCACATGAATACAGCAACATCAGGCTGGCTAGGGTTGTGGTTCTGTGATATAGTGCTTGCCTGGCATGTAGGAAGCCCTGGATTTCATCCTTAGCACCACACACAAAAAAGATAAAATCAGCAACATCATAAACAAGCCTTATAGTGCCTCACATTCAGCTTGCAGTCAACAGCCACTTAGCCTTGCTCCTCTGCCTGGTGCTTAGGGACACCACTCACAGAATAAAGTAAGAGGACACGATAGAAAGAACTGGACAAGATCAGCTTAAACATAACATCAAGAGGCTGGAGAGATGGCTCACTGGGTAAAGTACTTGCCTTGCAAGCATAGTTCTATCCGCAGAACCCACATAAACAAAGCCTGAAGCCATAGTGTGTGTTTGTGATCCCACTGCTGAGGGGCTAAGACAGGTGGATCCCTGGGGCTCACTGGCCAGTCATTCTAGCCTAATTAGAAAGTTCAGAAACAGTGAGAGAGCCTGTCCCATAAATGCCTGAGGGACAACACCTCGGACTGTCCGGGTTAAAGGGCTCATCCTGTCTCCTCACCATCTGTTGGGAGCCTTTTTCTTAAAGCTCATTTAGTTAAACCTTTGAGTCATCTACCATAAAGCTGAAAGAAGGTCTACATGCAGGCAAGCCTACACCCATCAGTCAAGGCCAAGAGCAGTAGAGCTCTAGAAATTTACATGTCTCTTTTCAGTAGATGGGGCCATTCCAGAAATCATGCCATTTGTTTCTAACTTTTCAAATAAGGAGGAATGAAAATTTATTCAAAATGGCATTCATCCATAGACTCCAAGTCTCTGACTCCTTCCACAACATAGCACTGCCTCTCCAGGACTCAGATTTCTGAGCAGTAATGAGGCAAATAGAATTAGGTATCTCCTAACCCAATTTCTCTTTTCTCAATGAGATCAGGAAAGGAAATGTGAAGTCAGGATGTGCATGACTAGAAGATAGGGTGGCTCAGAGGAGCCCCAGGGTAGACAGGGGTTGAGTTGACATCCATCAGAGAGGCATCTTCTATCAGTATTTGGAAAGTCCGTGGACAGTGCAGAAAGTGCTGAGCCTTGTAGGCAGGTACGTGGGAACCACCAAGAAGGTTAAGCACAAATAAAACCAATCTGTCCAGCAGAATGGCCCATGTCCTCCCTCACCTCAGGCTAATTGCCCCCCATGTCCCCAGTTTCATGGGGATCCTGTATAAACTGGAAACTGATTATGCCATACATTACTATAGTCATAGATAAGTTCAATTCCCCTAGACATAGCCTGCCAACTTTGCCCACCAAAATCCTAAACCAACCAGAAGAGTACAAGTACAGTTTCCATTTAACTCAACCAATCACGTACCCATCCCCTTCTTCTATGTTCAAATCCCTATAAAAACCCTACCCTCCCACTACTCGGGGCTCTTGTACAGATCCACTGTGTTGGTGAAGTCAAGAGACCAAGCTTAAGCCCAAAATAAAGCTCCTTGTCCTTGCATACATGTTTGGTTCTCCTTGGTGGTAACTGGGGATGCTGAGAACTGGGCATAACAATTACTACAACCATATACCAATTAATTACAGGGATATCTGATAAATATGCAAGTAGCTGATTTCATCATTGAATAAGCATTACAGTATATGTATACAACCTCTAGATTTTATGGTCTGTTATACACTAAGGCTAAATGACATATGTGGTTTAACTTTATACAAGTAGGGTCATTCTGAAGAAAAGATGAGTTTATATGAATCATAAGCAAAGGGACAATGTGAAGGAACACTAGAGAAATGAGATGTTTGAGGATATTACAGCTATCACAACATGCCATAATACTTTACAGTAAACTTTTAAAAATATTTATTTAAATTTATGCTATGAAACCAGTGAATATATTAATCAGAGTTAATCAATATTTTTATTGTTTTAATGTATAGGGTTGTTTTTTTTGTTGTTGTTTGTTTTTGTTTTTTCGAGGTAGGGTCTCACTGTAGCCCAGGCTGACCTGGAATTCACTATGGAGTCTCAGGGTAGCCTCGAACTCACAATCCTCCCACCTTTGCCTCCCAAGGGTTGTTTTTTTTTTTTTTTTTCCATGAGGTAGGGTCTCACTCTGGTCCAGGCTGACTTGGAATTCACTATTAGATCTCAGAGTGGCCTCGAACTCATGGTGATCCTCCTACCTCTGCCTCCTGAGTGCTGGAATTAAAGGCATGCACCACCATGTCTGGCTATAATGTGTAAGTTTTTGACAACTTCTATACTTGCAGACAATAAACCATAGTAATTCCTTTCCCTCCCCCACTTTCCCCTTCACAACTCTGCTGTGCATCATATCCTCTCCCTCTCTCCATTGTTCTCTCTTCTATTCTGATGTCATTGTCTTATTTTCCCATTATGAGGGGCTTGTGAAGGTATTACTAGTCACTGCAAGGTGCCATGGATATCTAGGTCCATTTCTGCCTGGACAGTTGCATTATGAGGAGTCGTATGCTTCCTTTGGCTCTTACATTCTTTCCACCATCTCTTCCACAATGCCACCTGAGCCTTAGAGGGTGTAGTAGAATGCCCCGGCCAGCGGGGAATCGAACAAAGAAGCGAGGTGAAAATCAACCTGAATGAAAGTAGGCAAACAGACACAAGAAGGAGACCATACTAGACATTTGTCATGGCCTCAAGAGTTTATTCTTACACATAGGTTTATATAGGGTTGTAGGGGGAAGGGGACGTGGTCAGGGCAAGGAGTTGTAGGGGGAAGGGGACGTGGCCAGGGCAAGGACTTGTCAGGAAACCTAGAGGGGATGTAATTAGGTGTTCATCTAATCTTGCCTCACTGGCTTAACATCCTGAGTACCAGGCTTCACATCCTGACCATAAACTGGCCTTTTGCAAAAGATAAGATTCTGTAAGCAGTCTGCTGACTGGTTCCAAAAGTACCTAACAGAAAGCTGGATGGACCAGCTTTCTGAGTAATGAGTCAGTTTATGAGCAGGCCCAGGCAAAATGGAGAGGCTTTTGATCTATGGCTCCCGACAGTAGAGATGTTTCAGTGCTAGACAGTACTCTGTCACATCTTCTCAGCACTATGTTGCCTTTTGGGTCATCCCAGTGATCACTGCCATCTGAAAAGAAGCTTCTCTAACCAAAAGTGAGAGTAGCATTAATATATGAACATTAAATATAGTGCTTTCAGGAAAGTTTATTTAGAATAATATATACATGCATCCAGATAAGAGCAGGCTTTATACCCCTAAGGCTCATGACCTCCCCTATGATAGGCTCTTGTTTAGGTTTTCAGTACCAAGCATGTCTGCCCTCTCACAGAGCAGTTGCTTTCCCCCAGAGCAGACATGCCACTATTGCACCCATTCAGTCATTTGGCTTGTCTGGCCAAACCTGAGGCTTCCTGTGTCCACTACTTACACCTCTGATGATTTCTGTCTCCCATAGGGCGGCATGCAATGCAGCTTTTTCCAGTTTTTAGTTGGCTGGTCTACAGGCAGAAGGCTTTCAGCTTAGCTCCAGCTTGATTTTTCAGTGACCTTGCCACCCAAGCTTATGGAGTCTTCAGCAATGGGTTTTAACACCTGTTTCTGATGGGAAACCAAGGGCCTTGGCAAAAGCCTGTAATGTTTTGGAGGCAACAGGAAACCCCTCCCTGGCCAAAAACTCAGTGAAAGGTATCCCATCCCTGGCACTGAAAATTTTCTAGTAACAATCTAAGGTGTCTTTCATATGTCATATTCAGAATATCTTGAATTGTGATTGATCTTCCCTCCACTCTTCTTTTGCTCGATCTCTTCCCCTGGTCTCACTTATGCCATTCCAGTCCCCATAATCTGTTCTTCTACTTACATATATACAATACCATACCTTAAGTCTTTCCCACTCCTTCCTCCCTTATAGCCTTTTTCTAGCTTACTGTCTTCTGCTACTGAGTTTTGGTTCCAGCTCACACACAAGGCAATAGATTTATAGCTAGGATCCCCATATGACACAGCATGCAATGTTTTACTTTCTGGGCCTGGATTTCCTCACTTTGTATAATCCGGAAAAAGGGTCTTATATAGCTGAGTGTTGTGTGACTTTTCTTGGGACAGCATGAATAAAGAGCTATTCACCCTAGACCATTAATAGACAACTGTGATTTTTCCACCAAAGTCCAGCTTGGCAAACCAATGGGTTTATTGGGGTGCTTACTGGAGTATGGGTGAGTTTTATATTTTATAATATATTGAATTGGTAGAGCAGTTGTGAAATCAGCATAGATAATTTGCATTTATCTAAAACATAATTCCCTTATTAATAATATCTTACATTATTATGGGATATTTATTTCAATGAATGAAGCAGCAGTAAATAAATAAATATTTACATTTCTTCATTTTCACATTATGCCCATTTTCAGATCTGGGATCCCATTTATGACACAGAGCAAATAATCTGCTACCAGTGTATAGGAAAATCACTCACTTTTGTCTGTTTATTTGTACTGCAAATGGCTTCATTTGTTTATCTGTTGAAACCATGTCACTCCTTTTGGTTTTTATATGTAGATCAGCCTAGCTTAGTTGCTGAGGCAAGAGGATTGTATGTAAATTCAAGGTTTTCTTTAGTTAAGGAGTGAGTTTAATGCCTGTCTGGGCAACTTAGTGAGACTACATAGTAAATTCCAGGTCAGTCAGACCCTACCTCAAAAACAAACAAACAAACAAAAAAAGTTCTGAAAGGAATAAATAAATGAATATGGTAGTCCAAGAAGAAAATAACTGTTCATATCAGTAGAATATTTTAAAATTATGTATTTATTTGCACTAGAGAGAGAGAGAGACAGAGAACAAGAGAGAGGGAGGGAGGGAGAGAATGTGCACACCAGGACCTCTAGCCACTAAAAATGACCTCCAAATACATGTGCCACCATTTGCATCTGGCTTACATGGGTACTGGGAAATTGAGTCTGGGTCCTAAAGCAAGCACCTTAACTACTAAGATATCTCTCCACTTATTAACAGAAAAGTTTAAAATATTTATTTCACAAACTAAAACATGAAGGATAATTTTGAGAGTGAGGGGATTCATGTTTCCTTTTCAAGAAATAAGGAAAATTGTCCCATGACAACTTTTCCAGTCACTTCCTACTGTAATATTGTCCTGAACACTAAACTCAGTAGTCAAGAGGTGGATTATGTTAATTCAATTGTCATACTTTATTCACTCTTCACACATGTTAATTAAGCCAGGTCCCTTTCTCTTTTATCATCTCAACTAACCTAAACCCCTGAGGCACTCACTTGCAATGTCCCTTGGCCCTTGTACAGTGTCTGGGTTCTGTTCTGTACACTCCATGCCTGGCTGCCAAGGGTTCCCACTGGCTGCTTCTTCTCTGGTGGGTATCAACACAGAGAGGGATGTGGAGTCTGCCTATTTGATTTGAGTGACAGTGTTCTGAGTTTTTGCTGGGGTTTTTATACCCATTTTTTCCTCAGTCATCCTGGCTACTGAATTTAGGGTTATCTCATTCACATATCAGTGCCCAGCCAGTCTCTGGTAGGTCATGGACCCCAGTTGCCATGGTAATGCTGTTGCTGCTGGGTGAGTGCCTCATTTTACTTAGAACTATTACTATATTTCCTAACTATTGCTTCTAACACCTCCTGATACCACAAGCCTAGGGAGTGAAGGAGCATCACAATGCTCAAAACATTAAAGCATAACACACTGAAAATCCATAGCAAAATTGAAAAACACAGCAAACAATCATATTATAGCACCAATTTAAAACAACTCAATGTGTCACATTACAAGGGTGTTTCAACAGTCTATATTCAACCAAAGACTGTTGGTACAATTTCCAAGTCAAATAAGCAGAAAGTTAAAACAAACAAAACTTAGCAAAAGGTCATACTAGCTCCCTCAAGCAGTATTCCTCCAACAACCTAATAGGAAGTGCTAGGTTCTTATCACTAGGTTCCACAGAACTCAAAGAGAAAGTTAACATAATGGCAACAGAATCAGGGTCATGTCTAATCATTTGTTGGCTCATAGCAAGATACATATAACTTCTATTGATGACATACAAGGCTACTAAAACTCTGACCATTGCAGCAGGCACTTGCTCATGCCATTGGCTAATACATATTGCCAAATTGTGGTGAAGCATATGGCACAAATATAGTGAAGAAGAAATTATTTTGCTCATTCCTGATACCAATAACTACTGACCATATCTATTTACAAAAGTAACAAGTAGAAGGAGGGGTATATCCTAACAATCAATGCAATATATGTCTAGACTCATAGTCCAAGCAATGTTTCCAACATTTTCTAAAAAATCCATCTCCTAAACGGACAGTACAAAACCTCATTTGGAAAGATATTTCATATTAGGCACATTCCAACAGGGGGTTCTCTTCTTATCAATGATATTATGCAATCCCCATCTGCGAAAGACAAACAAAATTCTCTCAAACATACAATATAACAGTGCAAGTGAAGCAGGTTCCAAGTCCAAATACATGTTGTATCCAGGCATGCCAGACTTCCAAGTGTGTGCAATAAGGTGCAACGTCCAACATCTCAAACCTCAGACACTCAGGCCAGAGTGTCAGTCTGTAAAACATGTGCCACATAAGACACATGATCAACCTGTTTATCCTTTTTGAAATATTGTTTGATAGTATTGTCCATGCTGATAAACTGTCTCTGGTTATGCTGTAGGATTACTGTTACCTTTTGTATAGAAGTCTATAGTATATGGCATTGTGCATATATCTACAATAGTACATGCATATTGATTATGGAAAGAAGATTAAGGACCAATAAAATCAATCGTAATAGCATAATTAAATCTTTCAGGCTTGGAGATATCACTAAGTGAGTTATGCCTAAACCAAAACTCAGTTCCAGGACTGGTTTGCAGATACTCTGAGCATCAGTCTCCTGAGAGACAGAACTATTTCACAGTTGCTGTTAACACATACCTTCACCAATACTTCTTCAGTGTATCTTTAGACAAAATTTTCCAATCAACTTTTTCTTCCTGTTTTGCTCCTAAATCCCTACCTTCTACATACATATCTCCAGTACTTTCTCCATATCAACCCAATACTGACTACTTCTTCTATGGAATATTTTAATTATTTTTCTTTATCTGCTTTCACAAACCCATAATAATACATTAGTGCATGCAATTCTGTTAAAATTTTCCTTACTTCCTAAAATGATCAACATTTATGAGGTAATTATTTTACAATAGAGTATTACTACATTTGTGCTGTGCTCTTGTTATAGCAATTTATGAGTCAATGAGAATAATCTGGCAAAATTCATGTCAGGGAGAGGGAGAGAGCCTTTATTCACATGTGGACCTCTGCTGGCTAATGCCAAAAAACCAACAGAGGCTCTAAACTCAGATTGTGCTGGACTTATATGCCTTTTACAATCCTTTGTCTGAATTCTCCCATTCTTAGAGAGGGGAGAGATTTACATCCATAAGTGCAGGATTCTGTCAAATAAGATTAAGTGCAGACAGCTGTCTCCTGAGATAAGGTAGTTATCTATATTGTCCAAAGAGGTCAGGCTCAGAGTCACTGAATTCTTGTTAGCTACCATCAGAGGAATCTCCCCCACTGCAGTATAAGAGGAAGGAAATGTAACATTTATTGTTTCACTAGAAATTCTACGTACATTTACATTTCTTATAGATACATTGATTATATTCTATCTAAGCTAATATAAGCTAGGAACATTAAAGATATGGTATTCCTTCAATACTATATTTACTATTGTTACAAACAATGTTCTACTCAAAGGAAAAGGATGAAGAGAAATCCTGGTGCCCTTAACACCAAGGTGACAGAAGAAAACAACACTTCAGTTCTACTACAAGCTAATCCCTCCTGAACATAGCAAACATCTCCACTGAAAGGAGGAAGGTGACCTAAATTTTACTTTTTTTTTTGTAAATTCAACAGTCTAACATCTGATTTGAACTACCCAGGGCAAAAAAAAAAAGAAGTTAATGTATGAAAAATTTAGTCAACATGTCCTATGTGTTCTCTAAAACCTACCACTCCCAGGGTTATAGGCCCTGATGACAAAGACATAGATGAAATTACAGACAAAGAATTCAAAATGTTAGTGATAAATATGTGCAAAGAAATTACAACAATTCCAAATCACCACAAATAATCAGCTGGTTGAAATAAGAAAGTTAATGAGAGAAAATGGAATTCAATAAAGAGTTAGAAATATTGGAAAAAAAAAACTGAACAGAAGGTTAAACACATCCAAAAAGATACAGAGAAAAAAAATAAATGATGGTAGGATAGTTGTTAAGCAATAGAAGACTAAAAAAATACCAAACACTACAAAATACAGGAATCAGGGCTAAGGAGAGGGCTCAGTGGTTAAAGGTGCTTGCTTAAAAAGCAAGAAAAATGAGCTGGGCATGGTGGTGTATGCCTTCAATCACAGCACTCGGGTTTGAGGCCACCCTGAGATTCCATAGTGAATTCCAGGTCAGCCTGGTTTAGAGTGAGACCCTACCTTGAAAAGTTGAAAAAAAAAATGCTGAGAATAAACCACCCTCTCCAAAGTTCTGGGAACATTGCTGAAGAGGGAGTGAAAAGAATGTAAGAAAAGTTTGATGCACTGCCACATTGTATCTATATGATAGCACTGGAGAGTCCTGCTCTACATTAAGCTCAAGAAGGAGCCTACCAATATTTCACAATTGATAGGTGAAGGAAACATAAGACCCAATACCTCCCAGACTACCTAATTACAGCTAATTGTTGCTCCAAGAGGTGAAGTCAGGTTCATTAGTCTTATAGCCACTGGTAAATTACACATTCCACAGTAAATAGCATCCTGCAAAATCCCTAATTTAACTTAAATTTTAAGTCATGAAACTAAGATGCAAATTAATGGAGAACAATGATGTTAATGGGATGGGAGGAAAATAAGGTAATTGGAAAGAATAAGATCAAAATCATTACATTATTTTATGAAAAAGTCAAAAACAGAAAAAGATTACAAGTAAAAATGAGAAGTAATATGGTCTAGGGGAACAACAGTGACTAATAAGTGAGGAGAGGGGAGATAAGTGAGAAGGTAGGGGATATGAGGAAGGAACATGATCAAAACACATTAAATACTAATATGAAATTGTTCCTAGTTTGAAACCCAGTACTATATACAATGTACCTATAAAAAAAACTAAAAGTACACACACACATACCCACATCTATCTATCTATCTATCTATCTATCTATCTATCTATCTATCTATCTATCTATCTATCTTCCCTGGGTATGGTGGAAGGGCTGTAGTGTCCAAGTGGTACCAGAGTTCCCAAAATCCTGTAACTGAGATCAACTTTACTGAGCCATCAGTGCTGCTTCTGTAGAGCGGCAGATTTCAGTGGTGCTGACAGGCCAGCTGTGAGCTGTAAGGTCATGCCCCTGGTGTGGAGGACCTAGGGCCCTGTAGGATGACCCCTTCTGTGCTGTGAAAGCTGAGAAGAGGAGATATATGGGGCCCCTACCATTCTGGTGTCTTTCTTCTGATCTGGTGTTGCTTCTGCTCATCCTTAAAGGGGCAGCTGGAAATTTCCCACTTACATTACAACGACTTTAGCAAGTAACCGATCCTGAAAATTTTATTGACTCAGCTTCAAGTCATTGTTTTGCTTCTTCCTCTTAAATTTTGCATGAAGCATTTCTTACCAAAAAAAAAAAAAAATGTAGTTTTGATTTCTAAAATAGCACTTCTTCTAATCTAGACATACAAAACAGCCTAAACTCCTAGTTTTATGTCTGTCTTCTTCAATATTGTATATTTTATTTTTTTTATTGTGCAGTCATCTGAAAACTTCAGTTTTGAATAATAATGGTACTATTGTCTTTTTCCTTTAAAATGAGCTGTTTTAGTCATCTACTGTTCTTTTGAATCTCCATTTGTTTTCAGTGAAATACTTTTAATATAATAAAATTTGTAGATTCAACATCAAACATTTCCAAGACTCACTGTAGAGCATTATAAAATACTGTTTTCATATTTTAAAATGTTTACAAATTTGAAAGAACTTTCAGTACTGTGTTTCAAAATAATTACTAGATCTTGTTTTTTGTGTATCCTGACTTCCTCGAGTCTATCATCTTATTCCTTACCTTCAAATTTCTCATTCTTTCCCCAAATTATTTTTCATTCTTTCCTATTGTTAATTTTTAGGTTAGCAAACAAAGTAATGGTTTTCCTGGTGGTATTTTCAAACATGCGTGTTACACGTTGTTTTCATTCATTCCCTTCCTCCACTGCCTTCACCCAACCGTTTATTCCTACTTTGTCACTTCTACTGTGATCAGTTTTAGATTTTTTTCCCTGATTGCAAGGCTCCACTGGCAGGGGCAGGAAATGCTGTGGAAGGACCAGGCCTGCTGGTTCCTCCCAAGGGGTTAAGGAGGAAGATGAATGTACAGCGACTTAGACCTCTTCTAGCCACCGGAGAAAAACCACACTGAGTCGGGAGTCTTGTGTAAGCAGAAACTCACAGGAACTCTTTATTGCTATGAGCAGTTGCCTATATAATGTTGGGGACGAAGGCAGTGATTTTAGGACAGGCAGTGGAGGGGAGAGGTAAGGGCCAATCGTAAATTGTGACTATTGAAATGGTAATTTCAGTTGCCAAGTTGAGGTGGCAGGCAAGAAGCCATTAGGCGCCTTGCTGAGTCCTAGCTGGCCAGAGGCAGGTCGCCAAACTTTAGCTAAGCTCAGGAAGTTCCACTAGGCCTCATGCCTGGGCCTTTCAGGGCCCAACATCTCCTCCTTTTGTTTTTATAAGAGTATTAGTCACCATGGCCCCTGTCTTAGGTTGTCCCCCTCTGGGGATCTTACCCATCATTGGGTACCATGTGTTTAGCTCACTGAGAACCCACTCCATGGCCTGTCTTAGGTTGTCTCAGTCAGTCTGAGGTCTTATCTGTCATTGGTCACATGGAGGGCAGGGGAGGTGGCAATGGGTTATCTGAGGAACTTAATTTCTGAGTTGCCAGCCTGTGATAATGTATCTCAACCTGATGAAGTTTTATTGTCTCTAGCCTCTGGTGAATAAATTGTGTAATTTTGTTAATTACACAAGGCCCAACAGTAAGGAGAAGGAGAAGGAGGGGGAGGGGCCCAGGTAGAGGGAGAAGGTGGGGTAAGAAGTCATGTAAGCCCGTCCGCAGCAGATTGTCCTGGAGGTCGCATTGCCTCCTCTCCGAGTCTTCCTGGAGCTTCTTAATCTTGTCCTGGATGATTCCTGATTTATTGGCATAAAAGCAGAATTTTTCCTATAAAAACAAATATACATCTACCTTTTCAGCTGTTAGTAGGTCTAGTCCTCTCCTGTTTTGTAGGACTACCTTAGCCAGGGAATCTAGCTGTTGTTGGAGATAGGTCTCCCTCCAATATAATCAAAAGAGGGCATAGGGAGGGCCTCATTTCCAGGAATGATATCTATATTTGGGATTAAGGTGGCTGGAGCACAAAGGCCAGTCCAATTGGTTGGCAGAAAATCATAGGCCATCCCTCCTCCACAAAGATAAATCATTCCAGAAGGCAGATAGCATTGAGCCCTGGGCTCAGTTGTGTTAGAAGTACAGAAGGAAGGATGAATGTACCCCCCATATATACCGGAATTATTAGGGGAAGGCAGGGCCCAAACACAAGTTCCAGAGGAAACATTGGGAAAAGCTGGATGGGGATGGGGAAGGTAGCTGAGCAATTGTACTGCAAGCAGCCGGGGAGGCCCAGATACTTTAGGTCTCTTGCTGATTCCCCAATGGGTCTTTTTTAAAAAAAAAAAAAAGTTTTCCCATGGACAGAAATTCCATGAGCTTTACACAAGTTTCTATTTTAAAAAATTCCTTTCTGTTATAGAGTTTTTGCATTTTAATCACTTTTCAGTACAAAAGATTATCCCAAGATTGGTAAACAAACAAACCCTTTGATCTCAGCAATATAAACATACATATGAAGGAATGACCAGCTCTTATCAGTAACACTGAATGTGTATAATCTTGCTTAAATGTAGGTGCTAAAGTTTTGTTGTCAAATGGCCCAGAGCTATGGATTTAAGGCCAGTCAAATGACTCCCAGCAATAATTTCCCCTTTTTTATTTATTATTTTTAATGAACCAGGCCCTTCTGGGTCTCGGTACAGAAAGACTATGTCTGTTTTAGGTTGTCCTCTACAATATTTAGGCCTTACCCATCATTGGTACATGAATTCCGTCATTCATGCCCTGTCTTAGGTTGACCTAACTCGAGAGAATCTTACCCATCTTTGATTACCAGCCTCTGTAGGGGCTTTAAGATAATGTCTCAGGAAGCCGGGGTTGGGTCGTAGCTGTATCCCATTAATTTTTGTATGGATATCTATAATGGATGTCAAAAGGCATTTAATGACTATGGGCAACAGACACAGAATGAGCAAAAGACAAACACCTATAGAAGCAAAGCTTCCTATGCAAGAAGTGAGAGAATTCCATCCAGGCAAGGCAGACTTGAAAGCAGATATTAAGTCATCAGCAGTTTTAGCTGCATCAAAAGTAAGATGATTATTTTGCAAAGACAAAATCTCTGAATGTAACTGAATTAGATAAATGTATTTTCCCAATGTTGTTGACTGTTATTATATTTTTTAGAAGTAACACAAATCTATTGAAAATCTACATGACACTCCAAATGAGTTTTAACTTTTAACCCTACTATAGAGCATCTAACAAGTGAAACTGTATCTAGGGTAAGGATGAAGCCCAAGATCTTAAAGGGAGGTACAGTTTGAACTTTCTCAGGAGCCACTTTAAAGCTGTGAGTATGAAGGATAGTTAGACATTAAAAGTACCAGCCTAAAGCCAAATGTCACAGCACACTTTAGGAACCCCTGCTAGGCACACTTTGTATATATTTAGATTGAAATCTGAAACCCACCATCACACCTTAAGATAAACAATTGAATATATTGGGGGCCATTTATTTAAATTATCATATTTTGTCCCTGGAGCCCAATAGATTTATAACCATCACACATTATAAATTGTTAGAAAATTTTAGAATATTTAAGGTAAATAATGTCTTTTTCTTTTTTTTTTTTTTTTTCTGAGGTAGGGTCTCACTCTAGCTCAGACTGTCTTGGAATTCACTCTGTAGTCTCAGGGTGGCCTCGAACTCTAGGTGATCCTCCTACCTCTGCCTCCCGAGTGCTGGGATTAAAGGTGTGCACCACCATGCCCGGCAATAATGTCTTTTTTTAGTTGGTCCTGTAGAGGTAAGGATTCCCCCTTTTGTTTTTGTAATTGAGACTTGAGAGTTTGATTGTATCTTTTAACAATAGCCTGGCCCTGGGGGTTGTATGGGATGCCTGTGGAATTTGAAATTTTTCAGGTCTGGAGAAAATATAAAGGCCTTGCTTATGAAGCAGGGGCCATTATCTGTTTTAATTTGATCAGGCAGCCCAAGAGTGACAAAACATTGAAGCATATGATTAATGGCATGTTTAGATTTTTCCCCAGCATGTGCTGATGCCCAGTAGGCATGGGAAAAGGTCAGTGAGCACAGTCACCATGAGAGGGTGGACTTCTCCCCTGTCACCACCTGGGTCAGTCCAAGGGGGGGCATGTGGCAGTCTCCCAGGAGGTGGATTGCCTGCCAATTCCCAGTAGGGGAGGGTCAGGCACAAGCTGCCAGGAGGGGGGGGGCAGGGCCATCTATTTAAATTACCAAATTCTGCCTCTGGATCCCAATAGATTTATAACTATTATATATTATAAATTGTACTCAGTTTAATTTTAAAGGTCCCCACAGTTTTGACCAATTTAAGATATTAAGCCATGTAAAATTAAACAAGTTAAACACTTCTAACATATAAAGGTACAGAGTAAACGTTTTTAACTGGTATAAGGCACAGCAAGGAGAGACTAAAACAATGTAAACTGAACCACCATAACCTAAAATTAGTCTCAGTGCCTGTAATTTTAACTTGCTTGAGGTTTTCTATCTTAAAATCTTAAGTCTCAGCCGGCATGGTGTTGTATGCCTTTAATCCCAGCACTTGGGAGGTGGAGGTAGGAGGATTACCATGAGTTTTAGGCCACCATGAGGCTCCATAGGGAATTCCAGGTCAGCCTGGGCTACAGTGAAACCCTACCTTGAGAAACCAAAACACACAAACAAACAAACAAACAAAACACAAATCTTAAATCTATTAATCCAATATCTCTAGCTAAGCATATCAGTCTATTACAAATTTAATCTTGATTAAACTCTCTGGGCCTGGGCAGCAGGATGCAGCCAGCCCTTATGCCAGTAGCCCAGTTCCAACGAAGTCCCCTGTAGTCTTTCTTTCCTCAGAAAGCTTATAAGCCAAGCCTCGAAGCTTAATGCTGTCTGCACTTAGTATTTTTAAACTTTCGTCTGAATAGTCCATAAAATTTGGCTTACCACTCCAGAAGACACCTTCAGTTGTAATCACCAAGTCCATACCTATTTCTCCAAAACAAAGATTCCAAAAGATTAACGTCCACATGGTCATGTTCATCTCAGCTCATTCCTCGGTCTGTATCAGATAGCTTTAGGTTCGCTGAGATAAACTTCCAGACCAGGTACAGTTATGGCTGAAGGGATATTTATTTATTGAAGCTTACAGATCCAGGGGAAGTTCCATAATGGCAGAAAAAGCTGGCCTGCCTTCACAGGCCCAAGGAGAGAGAGAGAGAAGGACAAGCCTTTACAAATACAAAAGCTGCAGATGCAGCTTGCTAGGACACGTTCAGAAATACAAAAGCCGCAGGCAAACCAAAAGTGAAAGGAAAGAGAAAGGAAACGAAGAGATGTTGACAAACAAGTACAGGTTATAGAAGCAATGTTTAGCGCATTATATATGAAGACTGTCTTATAACTTATGAGGGAATGCTCACCCACACATGTACACCGACTACCTCCTCAACGGGGCACTAGTCTTCCAGACTCTGAGAGCCACATGCTAGACACAAGATGCCAAGCTCCACTGGTTGGGACAGGAAGTGCTGTGGAAGGACCAGGCCTGCTGGTTCCTCCCAAGGGGTTAAGGAGGAAGATGAGTGTACAACGACTTAGACCTTTCCTAGCCACCAGAGAAAAACCACACTGAGTCAGGAGTCTTGTGTAAGCAGGAACTCACAGGAACTCACTTTATTGCTATGAGCAGTTGCCTATATAATGTTAGAGATGAAGGCAGGGATTTTAGGATGGGCGGGGGTGGGGAGAGGTAAGGGCCAATAGTAAACTGTGACTATTGAAATGGTAATTTCAATTGCCACATGGAGGTGGCAGGCAAGAAGCCATTAGGCGTCTTGCTGAGTCCTAGCTGGCCAGAGACAGGTCCCCAAACTTTAGCTAGGCTCAGGAACTTACACTAGGCCTCATGCCTGGACCTTTCAGGGCCAACACCCTATTAGTTAAATATTGCCCAAACATTGTAATTCACAAGTCAGCATTTTGTTTTTAGTTGTATGGATCACTTACTATGTATTTGAAACTGGATCATTTGGTCTTTTTGGCATTTAGTAGTCATGCAATTGGAGCAGGAAAGCAATGGTGACCATATGTAAATGAGGAGTCTGAGAGGGTTTGAGAGTGTCCCAGTAATAAGTTATTTACTAGTGCAGTTTTAGAAGGAGCAAGCTAATCTTTCATCTTTCTGATTATTCCTCATGGTAAAAAACACAGTAGTATATATAATCCCAACATCATGAATATCCTTACTTTGTTGTTCAACATTTGATCTCACATGCATTTTATACTTTACATGGAGGTTTTAGAATAATATTAGGGAAAGGAAGGAGAGAACAGGAATTTGCACATAGAAACACCAAGCTCTGCTACACTAATCATTTGATGATATTTTTTCCAAATCTTTACACTTTTAGCAATGGTAACTATCCTGCTTTCTTCAAAAGAGGAATATATGCTAATGTTAAAACTAAGAAAATGGGAAAATAACTGTAATGGAAACTCTATCTCCTACTTCCCATTCCAGAAATTGGAATTTACAATGCACATTAAAGCTTTTGTACTTTTTTTCTTTTTCCTTACATATACTTATATTAAAAATGTAACATTATATTCATTTCTTTGTGTGTTATTAAAATTTATTTACTGATACTGAAAATGTATTCATAAACAACACTATCACCAAATGATATTGATAATCAGGATATTGTTATAATTCAGGATTGTTTTACTCAAAAAATCTTTCATAGCCAATACTATGTCCAAATAATTTATATATTTTAGCTTAATTAATAACAGAGTGTTAATATTTTATTCTCTGAATACTAATGATGATCATGTTTAGAAATTTGAAATATTTTCATACAGCTTATTTACTTATCTTTTAACACACATTCAAATATGTATACACCATCCTACTGCAGTGATGACATGAGAATCTCTGTGCCTCAGTGGCTAGCTAACCTAACCTAATCAGTATGCTAGACACTCAATGAAAGACCTTATCACAAAAAGTAAAGTGGAGTGCTTTCTAAGGCTCAGGGTCTATTGCAGAAGAGGTGTTGGAAAGAATATAAGAGCCAAAGGAATGGTAGGACTCCTTACAACGTGCTCCCCCCAGACACAAAACAGCCTTGACATCCATGACCTCACAGTGCCTGACACTACCTACACAAGACCATCATAATAGGAGGAAAAGATCATAACATCAAAATACAAGAGACACTGACTGAGATGGAGAGGGAATATGATAAAGAATGGAGTTTCAAAGAGGGAAATGGGGGGAGGGAAGGTATTACCATGGGATTTTTTTTTTTATTATCATAGAAGTTGTTAATTAAAAAAAAACTGAAAACAAAAGTAAAGTGGAGAGTGTTTGAGGAAGACCCCTGACATTGACCTCTGTCCTTAATAGGCACGCACACGTGTGCGTGCACACACACACACACACACACACACACACACACACACACAAATGAATACACACATACACAAAATAAAGTGAACTTATTTATTGCATAATGCCATTGATAATTCAGGGGCTAGAAGATAGCATTAATTAGTGTAAATTATAGCCAAGTATGATCTGGGGATCAATAAGTTAAAAAAAATACCAAGTGATAATACCCAGGCAAAATGTCCTAACAGAATTCTTTCTGATGCCACTTGCTGGCTATGGTCAGATTTATCAGTTGTTACATCCAAAGCTGATGAAAGAAAGTGATATCTGAGCACAGTGCCTTAGACATCTCAGCTATCCTGACCTACTAAAGTGATAAACCTGATCATTGAGGGTGGACACTCTTTCCTAACTTAATTAACTATATTGGTAATTGCACAGGATTTTATAGGGAAGTACACAGATAAGCCTAGGAGAAGTTTCAAGAACTTGACTCCAGTTTGGTTAAGCAAAGAATCTTTTCCACTATGTTTATGTCTATTATACAGTATACATGTATGTAATGTTAATTTTACCTAGTACTTGTGGATTATCTTGTGCTAGGTGTTGTTAGGAAATAGAAAATATCTTCATGTGGGTTGGAGAGATGGCTTAGTGGTTAGAATGCTTGCCTGTGAAACCTAAGAAGCCAGGTTCAATTCCCCAGTACCCACATAAGCCAGATGCACAAGGTGGCACATGTGTCTGGCAGTGGCTAGAGGCCCTGGTATGGCCATTATTTCTCTTTCTCCTTCTCTCTCTCTGTCTCTCTTTCCCCTTCTTTATCTCTCTCCAATGCAAAAAAATAAATAACTAAATACAAAAAAAATATCTTCTGCATTTTATGAATTTAGCTATTTAGATGAGAAAAGAAAGATAGACTGTCTATAGTTTTAAAGCTCCAAATAGTGTTGGAATGTGAACACAAAGCCACTCTCCTGCCTACAGACACCCCATTTTTCACTTTTACAATGAATGCTATGAACAATACAGCTTTTTTTCTCTGCTTGCTAATGGCCAAAGGACTAAGTTCTGCACAGTTCAGATTTTCCTTTTGTTAAATAAACATTTAATGAGACACAGCTATAGCTGTTTATTCATGTGTTGCCTGCATTCTGCAATGGCAAAATCAAGGCATTTTAGCTAGATATGTGAGCGATAAATTCAAAATCAATTACACTTTGGCTTGCACACTATGTGGAATTTAGAAATCAGTGGCCGGAAGCTTCATCAGTTTTGTCTTTGGGGTGCTATTTAGGATAAGATACACACTTGGCCAGTTGGAAAGAGTTGAGCATTTGAGTACAAAATTATGTCAGTGTCCCTTTAAACACAGTCCCCTTCCCACAATTTTGCAATGTTGTCAGCTTCACTTTAACTCCCTTCACTGTCCTGTGGAAAACATTCTGTTTATATGTAGAGTAGTAGGTGGGCAGAGGACAAAGAGGAAAAAGTAAATAGCTCTGATGGTTTAGGGATGAGCTCTGCAGTAAAGTGCATGCTTTATGTGGAAGGAGAAAAGCCCTGGGTTCTATCCTCAACATCTGTGCACACTCACAATCTATAATAGGGTCCATAATGTGACTAGATAGAAGCCCAAGGTTCAACACACACATGCCACAAATCAGAGAGTATGGCCCTAGTATCTTGCATCTGTAATTAAAATTGGAAGGAAAACACTTGCCTATCATTTGTTTTTGTTCTGTAAGATTACTCAGCTGTCACTTTTTCCATGACAACTAGAAGGTCAGAGGGTTTGAGTAGGGCTAATGAGAGTAAAACACTAAAGAATGGGGAGGATTAGTTTGCACTCATGAGCATCTTTTTCAATCCTCAGACTACAACTATAGAACTCCCTCTACACACAATGCTCACTTCTGAATTTCTAGATGTTCACAAAATTTCCAAGCCCATGACCAACTTAGCAGAACTAAACAACACAGTTCTCTTCTTGACTCCTGGTCTCTAACTATTTTCATACAGCTACTCTACATGTTTTTACAAATGATATATCAATATTCAGTAGCAGCACATGATACCCATCACATGTTTGGTTTTTTTGTTTGTTTGTTTTGAGGCAGTGTCTCACTCTAGCTCAGGCTGACCTGGAATTCACTATGTGTTCTCAGGGTGGCCTTGAACTCACGGTGATCCTCTTACCTCTGCCTCCCGAGTGCTGGGATTAAAGGTGTGCGCCACCATGCCTGGTTTCATCAAATACATTTCTTACAAATGAAACCTTAAGCCAGGGGTGGTGGCACACGCCTTTAATCTCAGCACTCGGGAGGCAGAGGTAAGAGGATCACCGTGAGTTCAAGGCCACCCTGAGAACACAGTGAATTCCAGGACAGCCTGAGCTAGAGTGAGACACTGCCTCAAAAACAAAACTAAAAAAAAATTGAAATCTTAGTGACAAGTTGTTCTCCTAGTTAACACAAAATTAATTTGTAATGATGTTAGCTACCACTTTTTATTTGAACAATATTGCCCCTTTTTTTAATTAATTAATTTATTTATTTGAGAGTGACAGACACAGAGAGAAAGACAGATAGAGGGAGAGAGAGAGAATGGGCACTCCAGGGCTTCCAGTCTCTGCAAACAAACTCCAGACGCATGCGCCCCCTTGTGCATCTGGCTAACGTGGGACCTGGGGAACCGAGCCTTGAACTGGGGTCCTTAGGCTTCACAGGCAAGCACTTAACTGCTAAGCCATCTCTCCAGACCAATATTGCCCCTTTTAATATGAAATACTGTGAAGTTTTTAGTTAGCACTTTCTATATTTCTTGCAATAATTATCAGTCACCAACTAGCTGTTCAGGTAGGTAGAAAACTTGGCCTTGGGACTGATGCTATATTTTTATTCATGAGCTTTACATAGTATAGATTTTTAATTCCAACTTTAAAAAATATTGTCTGATACAGAAGACTTTTCAATACATTCACGGGTCACTTAGTGACAATGATACAGTCTGGTAGGCTGTAGTATCACAGTGTGAACAAGATAGGTTATACCTTCACAAACTAAAACAGCTAAGAAACATCATCATAAATATAATTTCACAGTCATCCATGTGGTGTGTTCTTGACCCAGACATCATTATGAACCACCTACAAGAGTGCCCTTAGCACTTCAAAGTCAGTTTGAAGAAAGCTACATGTAACATTTAGAACTTTCTGAAAATATGTGTATTTGCTAGAATAGGCAATATCCACATTATTCAATAAGCAAAGACTAATACCTCAAAAGACTCTTTGTATACTACCCTTGTCCTTGTCCTTTATTTTGGCATCATGTCTCAAACTGACAGTAACAATTTTGTGCCCTCTCTTGTGTGCCTTGTTAGTTCACTCTACTCCAGGACTAGAATTATCATCACTATTCAGACTACCCTTTTCATCACTTATGATATTCATAAAGTCACTTTGTTACTGCTTAGCCAAGAACAAGTGCCATAGGAACAACCATTATTATAACTGTGATTACTATATGGTCTCTAGACTTTTAATTTGTTTCTTATTAAGTTGGCTCCCCAAACTACATAAAATATAATGCACACTTACTATCACTTTTTTTCAATTATATAACATTTATTGTATGTTTATAATATTGAAGAATATGGATAGAGAGGCTGGAGAAATAGCTTAGCAGTTAAGGCACTTTCCTGCAATGCCTAATGACTCAGGTTCAATTCCCCATTACCCACATAAAGACAGATGCACAAAATAGTGCATGCATATGGAGTTGATTTGCAATGGTAGAGGCCCTGGTGTACCCCTATTCATTAATTCTCTCTCTCTCTTTCTCTCTCATCTCTCTCCTTCCAAATAAATAAATAAAATAAAAAGATACTTTTAAAAAAGAATATGCATACAGAAAGGAAGTTACCAGCAAATATAATTTAAAAAGTTTAACAAAGCACATTGAAATATATATTTTAATTTCCTTCTGCAGGCTTAAATCATATGTGTTTGAATACATGCTTTGCTTTTTTTAAATTTTTGACATCAATTTTATCAATGTGAAAGTCTAAAGTACAGGCTGATCATCCAAACATATCCTGAATCTCTTCTAATTCCAACTTTCCGTGGTATAAACTTCTCTTTTTTTTTCTTTTATTTCCTCAATTTAATTAAACATTTTCCATGATTATAAAAATTATCCCATGGTAATACTCTTTCCCTCCTTTTCCCCTTTGAAATTCCCTTCTCCATCATATCCCCTACCCATCTCAATAAGTCTCTCCTCTATTTGGATACCATGATTCTTCCCTCCTCTTATGATGGTCTTATGTAGGTAGTGTCAGGCATTATGAGGTCATGGATATTGAGGACAAATTTTGTCTGGAGGGAGCACGTTGTATGGAATCCTACCCTACCTTTGACTCTTACATTCTTTCTGCCACCTTTTCTGCACTAGACCCTGAGCCTTGGAAGGTGTTATTGAGAGATGTTACTCAGTACTCTAGTTACTTCTTTCCAGCACCATAATACCTTCAGAGTTGTCCCAAGGTCACTACCATCTGAAAAGAGAAGATTTTTATTCAAAGTGAGAGTAGCATTAATATAAGGGTATGAATATTAAGAGAAGTGCTTACTGGGCAGTTTGATAAGCATAGTATATACACTAATCCAGACATCAGCAGATGTTATAACCCTAGGGCTCATGACTACCCCTGTTTTAAGTTTTCAGTATCAGGGATATATTCCCTCCCTTGGAGTGGGCCTCCAGTCCAATTGGAGGGCAGTTGGTTTCCACCATGACAGATGTGCCACTATTTCACCTGTTGGCTCATTTGGCCTGGCTGGCCAAATATAAGGCTTGCAGTGTCCACTGTTAAGAATCTTCACTGGTGATTTCTCTTTCTCCCATTGAACTGCGTGCAGAATGGCTGGCTTCTTCCAGCTTTCTGTCAGCTGGCCTACGTGGAGGAGATTATCAGCTCAATTCCAGCAGGATTTCTCAGTGGCCTTGCAGTCCAAGTATGTGGAGTCTTCAGCAATAGGGTCTTACTATCTATTCCTGGTGGGAAACCAAGGGCCTTGGCAATGGCCTATAATGTTTTGGGGTGTAAGGGACTTCCCTGGCCAACAACCCCCTGGTAGTTATCCTATCCTGGCACTGAAAATTTTCTAGAAACAATCTATGGCTCCTGAGTGTTACATTGTCCAAAAAAGTTGGTTTCCATATGATTTATTTATATCCTATTAGATTTTGATTACCCTCCCTCCACCTTTACTTTACTCCCTTGACCTCACTTTGGGCCTTTTCACCCCCATTAATCTATTCTTCTACTTACATATATACAATACCAACCTATTAAGTACCCTCCTCCCTTCCCTTCTCTTCCCTTTGTATCTCGTTTTTAGCTTACTGGAATCTGCTACTGAGTTTTTTCCTTCTCACACAGAAGCCCAATCATCTGTAACTAGGAGCCACATATAAGAGAGAACATGCAATGCTTGGCTTTCTGGGCCTGGGTTACCTCACTTAGTAGAATCCTTTCCAGATCCATAGATTTTCCTGCAAATTTCATAACTTCATTTTTCTTTACCGCTGAGTAGAACTCCATTGTATAAATGTGCCATATCTTCATTATCTACTAATAATGTTATAAATCAACAACAAGAGAAACAACAGAAATACACAAACTTCTGGTGATTTGACAATTCACTATTGAACAATGAATTGGTCTTTGAAGGAGTCAAGAAAAATAAAAATAAAAATAAAAATAAAAATCCTGCCCGGCCGTGCTCTCCCGCCCGCTGGGCTGCGCACGGTCGCTGTCAGTGTGGCCGCGGGGAGGCGGCGGAGGTCACCGCGCGGGGGAGGCGGGGCGGGAGCAGCATGGCAGCCTCCTTACGGCTTCGAGGAGCCGCCTCGGGCCTGCGGTACTGGAGCCCTCGGCCGCGGCCCGCAGCTGCCAGCCTTGAAGCGGTATGTTCTAGGTCAATGGCTTCTAAGACTCCAGTTGGATTCATTGGACTGGGAAACATGGGTAATCCAATGGCAAAAAAATCTCATGAAACATGGCTATCTGCTCATTATTTATAACGTGTTCCCTGATGCATGCAAAGAGTTTCAAGAGGCAGGTGAACAGGTAGTGTCTTCCCCAGCGGATGTGGCTGAAAAGGCTGACAGAATTATTACAATGCTGCCTACCAGCATCAACACAGTCGAAGTTTATTCTGGAGTAAATGGGATTCTGAAAAAAGTGAAGAAGGGCTCATTATTAATAGATTCCAGTACTATTGACCCTGCAGTTTCAAAAGAATTGGCAAAAGAAGTGGAGAAAATGGGAGCAGTTTTCATGGATGCCCCTGTGTCTGGAGGTGTAGGAGCTGCTTGGTCTGGGAACCTCACATTTATGGTGGGAGGAGTTGAAGAGGAATTTGCGGCTGCCCAGGAGTTGCTGGGGTGCATGGGCTCCAATGTGGTGTATTGTGGAGCTGTTGGGACTGGGCAGGCTGCAAAGATCTGCAACAACATGCTGTTAGCTATTAGTATGATTGGAACTGCTGAAGCTATGAATCTTGGAATCAGGTTAGGACTTGACCCAAAACTACTGGCTAAAATTCTAAATATGAGTTCAGGACGGTGCTGGTCAAGTGACACTTATAATCCTGTTCCTGGGGTGATGGATGGAGTTCCCTCAGCTAATAACTACCAGGGTGCATTTGGAACAACACTCATGGCTAAGGATCTGGGATTGGCACAAGACTCTGCCACCAGCACCAAGAGTCCAATCATTCTGGGCAGCCTGGCCCATCAGCTCTACAGGATGATGTGTGCAAAGGGTTACTCAAAGAAAGACTTCTCCTCTGTGTTCCAGTCTCTACAGGAGGAGGAAACCTTCTGATGGGTCCTTTGGTCATGGGCACTGTTGAGAACCAGACTTTGTCTTGGAGCTTCTCTCTAGCTCACTCCACACGTAAATGGGTTTAATCAAAGGTCATCTGTCTGCTTTTGATTGTCTACATAAGAATAATCCCTGGGATTTTCACCCATGTTTAAATGTTGTTTCTTTTCTGTTTAACAAACACATGATCTGCACACGTTCCTGAAGCCACTGTTGGTTTTTGCTGACTAGCTCAGTTGACCTCTGAAAAAACTTGATCCCTGAGCATCTTCAACTATAAAGTGAACACTTTGATCAAGATATTTTATTTACTTCACTTTACAGATAAAACCAAATATTTTGTCAGCAGAATGAAATTCATGCAAAAGGAAAGAAACAGAATTGGTGTGCAGAGCAAAATTAGAGAAAGAAAATATAGTAGAGGACTACCTTTCCTCAGGAAATTTGTCCTATTAACCAAGTGGTGTTATTGTTACATTCCTGAGGTTCGGGTTCATGAACAAGAGAGTTTGTTGACTGTACGTCTTATAGTTTGACTCTGTTACAGCATCTTAATGTGTCCCTCTTGTTCCAACTCCCAGCACTCAGCAGACTGATTTCTATATTTTTTTGCTTCCTTGTACATTCTTACTACATATTTTTTGACTTTAGAAAAATTATATCTTTAGACTGTTTAGAGCCAATGATATTTCCTTTAGGTGATTATTATATTATCCTAAATACAGCCATATTATTTTTGAATTCAAATAAATTTCTATGCTGATAAAAAATAAATAAATAAAAAAAAATCCTGGAACTGAAGGAGAAATAAAACACAGCATACTAAAACTTATGAGAATCAATGAAGGCAGTCTTAAAAGAGAAGTTTGTATCTTTAAATGCCTGCATTACAAAAATAGAGAAACTTCAAATAAATAACTTAATGATCCATCTTAAAGCTTTGGAAAAAACAAGGACAACCCAAGCCCAGAAACACCAGATGGAAATAAATAATCAAGATCAGGAAAGAAATCATGAATTAGAAATAAAAAACAATTTTAAAAATTGATGAAACAAAGAGCTGAGTGTTTGAACAAAATAAATAAAATTGATAAACCCCTGGCCAAATTGATCAAAAGAGAAACAGAGAACTCAAATAAACAAGATTGTAGATGTAATAAAAGATATTACAATATATCAATGAAATGGAAAGGATCATTTGGACATATTTCCAAAACCTGTATTCCATAAAAATTGGAAAATGTGGAAGAAGTAGATGAATTTCTTGACTCTTAGGACCTTCCAATGTCTCATTAATTTTCCACATCAATTTTATTAATGCAAAAATCTCAAGAACAGATTAATTTTCCAAAAATATCCTGAATATCTTTGAATTTCAACTGTCAGCAGTATACAGTATCAAAATCTAAAGTTGTACTTAGGTTGTAGATATCACAGTTATAAAATACTGTATTTCTTTCCTTCAAAGTGTACTTATGAGTATGTGTGTTTGTGTATGTACAGAAAAAGAAACACAAAAAAGATCTCTGCAATAATGGTAGGAATATTATTCCAGGTATTACCCTGATGACATAGTACATGTTACAATTCTGCTCTTTAATATTACAATATTTGTAGTTACCTTCTCATTTCTGGGACAAAACACCAAACCAGAAGCAGCTGATAGAAGGGAAGGGTTTGTTCCAGCTTGCAGTTTCAAGGGAAAACCTCATCATAGCAGGGAAAGTATGATAGAGAAGATAGATAGGGCCTCACAGTGTGTCATAGCAGCTGGGCAGAACCAACCGGAGAGAGCTAGCTAGGTAAAAAACCAGTAAGGATGGAATAATAAACCTTGAAGTCTTCCCCCAGTGACATACCTTTTCCAGAAATTCTTCACTTCCCAAAAGCCCTACAACTTTCCCAAATTTCTACAAGCTGCAGACCAAGTATTCAAAACATATGAGGCTGGGGGGGTTACTTTGTATTCAAAATACCACACATGATCCTAGCAAAAATATGTACCATATCTTATTATTATTGGTGCTGTTAAAACTATAATGGATCCATTCATATACTCACAGCACTCAGGAGACAGAGGTAGGAAGATTGCTGTGAGTTTAAGGCCACCCTGAGACTACATTCTAGGTCAGCTTGGCTAGAGCAAGACCATACCTGGAAAAACAAAACAACAACAACAACAACAAAAAGTACTATGTTAAACATTAAACAGGTAAAGAAAATAAGAGCACACTTTTTGGAATGACTGTAGTAGATGTATAGAAACTTTATAGATGTATAGTCAGAATAGTAAAACTCATCACAGAGACTACAAGTTCTGGGATGGATTAATTACCCAAATACCAACAGTTTTCTCAGATCAAATATTCTGATGATATTTTGTGAATAGGTGTTGGTGCTCAGAAAGGAGCCCTCCTAACTCCATGTGTTCCTTATAGCTTGAGAATCACTGGCCTGGGCAGTTTTCCATATAGAAAGGAACAGAAACAAATCTCAGCTCAGAGAGTGTTTAGATGATGATTGTTTATGAATATGTTCTAATTTGAAGCTGCTGCTTTTCTTTCTTATTGCACACATTCAGTCAGCATGTGTGCATGCATGCATGTGTGTGTGTTCGAAAAGCATATGTGTGGTATGATGCATGGTATGTACAAGACCATGTGCACATGTACAGTGTGTAGAAGCCAGAGAAGAATAAGCAATATCCTTTTACCATTCATCCACATATTTCTTTAAGATGGAGTGTCTCCTACAACCCCAGGTGCTGTCCTTCAGTGATCCTCAGCAATTCTCTGGTCACCATGCCCCCTCACTGGGGTTACAGATGTGCATGGTCCAAACCAACACTTTTCTTGGGTTCTGTGGAGTCAAACTTGGTGGTCTCCATCCTGACAGGCCCTCATGCTCCCAATTACACAGTAATTTACAATACTTATCTAGCTTGAGCAAGACGCAGGCTCTATAAAGTCAAGGACAAAACTTGAAAGAATGCTTGAAAATATTCTTTTCCTCGTATCTCAAAAGTGATTTGCCAGGGATAGCCCTTGATTTTCCTGGGAGGGACTTTCTTAAGTTCTGGCAGCGGAATAGACTTCAGGAAGTGACCCTGTTCTAGACAACAAAGGCTCCTCTGGAAGGCTTACATATAGGTCTGTCTGACCAAATCTAATCCACAGCTCATATTACTGAACATCAAAATTCAGGGTGTTGGCCGGGTGTGGTGGAGCATGCCTTTAATCCCAGCACTTGGGAGGCACAAGTAGGAGGATTGTCGTGAGTTCAAGGCAACCCTGAGAGTACATAGTTAATCCCAGCTCAGCCTGTACCAGAATGAGACCCTACCTCAAGAAACAAAAAAAAAAAAAAAAAAAAAAAGCAGGGTGTTATTATTTTTTTTAAATTTATTTATTTGAGAGCGACAGACACAGAGAGAAAGACAGATAGAGGGAGAGAGAGAGAATGGGCACTCCAGGGCTTCCAGCCTCTGCAAACGAACTCCAGACGCATGTGCCCCCTTGTGCATCTGGCTAACATGGGACCTGGGGAACTGAGCCTTGAACCTGGGTCCTTAGGCTTCACAGGCAAGCGCTTAACCGCTAAGCCATCTCTCCAGCCCGCAGGGTGTTTTTGAAGGCAGACACAGTCATGTATAAAATTGAAAATATTCTGGTGCACAGATTCTGGCTGAAGCATACTCACAGCATTGAGGAGAATGCAGATTCATGAACTGTTGTCTGTAAAACAGGATCTTTGAGGAGATTCTCCCAGAAAGTGTTCCTGCAGAGCAGCCCCATAATCAGGCAGAGCCTTCCCTCAGTTCAAAGAGATCCCAAGTTATTTTCTAAGGAAGAAAAGGGGAAAAACTGACACAGAAACCTAAAGCAGTTGCATTAATATAAACAACAAGCTGAATCATTTCCCCCATGACAGAGTGATAGAACTTAAATGGAGGCTAGCAGCCTAGGCTTCATAAATCAGCTTATAATTTGTCTTGGGCTGTTATATCACTACATTAAGGACCTGATTAATTTTTGGAGGGATGCATTTTTTTTTTATGAGAGAGAGAATTGGTGTGCCAGGATCTCCAGCCACTGCAATCAAACTCACATGTGACACCTTGTGTCCATGTGCATTCAACCTTGTGTGCTTGCTTCACCTTCTGCAGCTGGCTTATGTGGGACCTGGAGAATTAAACATGGATTCTTAGGCTTCCCAGGAAAGCACCTTAACCATTAAGTAATCACTCCAAACCAGGATCTGATTCTTTTGTTTGTTTAGTTTAGTTTTTTGAGGTACAGTATTGCTCTAGCCCAGGCTGTCTGGAATTCATCACATAGTCTCAGGGTGGCCTCAAACTCATGTAAATCTTCCTACCTCTGCCTCCCACGTGCTGGGATTAAAGGTGTGCACCACCACACCTGCTTGTTTTGTTTTGTTTTGTTTTGTTTTGTGTTTGAGGTACAGTCGCACTCTAGCCCAGGCTGACCTGGGACTTACTCTAGTCCCAGGCTGGCCTCAAGCTCAAGGAAATACTCCTACTATTGCCTCCATAGTATTGGGATTAAAGGCATATAACACCAGGAACCACTCAGCTAGGACCTGATACTTTCTTTGTATTTTTCCAATCAAATAGATGGTGTTGAAATGGAGATGGACACAGCCATTCAGGACAATTATCTGTTCTATGCCTTGTCCCATTAAAGTAGTTTCTCTTTTGGACATATCTGAAGAGTGCTGAGAAGTAAACAGAAAAAAGAAGGCAAATGTTCATGGTATCAGTTAATATCTACTGAGTACTTATCCTATATTATCCACTGTTATTTCTTTCCATAGAGTCTTCTTTTTTATACAGAATGAATTTCTTTCTTATAAAAGGCTTGGGATATTAGATGTACCTCAGTGTAGAGAATTTTCTAGCTCATCCTTTTCCCATGGTTGATCTTCAAAACCACAAAAAGGAGATAAAGTGCTCAACCCAGGTTCATACTGGAAGCAGCAGACCAGGAAACTAAGCATTCAAAAGTGCTAGTCCTTGTGGCTGGAGAAATGACTCAGTGATTAAAGGCACTCACTTTTAAAGTATGATTGCTAGAGTTCAATTCCCTGGTACTCATATAAGTCAGATGTACAAAGTGATACATGTGCCTGAAGATTGTTTGCAGTGGCAGTAAGGCCTGTCTTGCCCATACTCATGTCTCTTTCTTTCTCTTTCGCTCTCTTTGTAAATAAGTAATATTTTAAAATGCTATTCCTTTTCAAATATTTCATTAACTAGGAATGCAGAAGTGTTAGGTATACAACTTAGATCTCAGATTATTTCTTTCACTACTCAAATTTTCTTTTCAACTTTCACTTATTTATTTACATATGGATGTGTGTATGGATATGGCAGGGTCTCTGTCTAAGCTTTTTTGGTTGTTGGGAAATCAAATCCAGGTCCACGTAGTTTTGCAGGTAAGTGACCTCAACCACTGAGCCATCTCTGTAGCCCATAAAGTTTCTTATGTGGGGCCTGCTGGGGGGCGTAGAACACATAATTTTAATTCCATCACTCAGGAGGACAAAGTAAGAGGATAGCTTTGAATTCAAGGCCAGGCTGAGACTACTTAGTGAATTCTAGATCAGTTTTGGCTAGAGTGAGACCCTACCTCAAAAATAAATAAGAAAGTTTCTTATGATCTATATATATGGAAAAATGCACAGTGCTTCTTTACAAATATATAAAGCAAAAACTCAAATCAATAAGTAAATGCTACCTAAGCCCCACAAAAGTGCTGACATCCTTCATAGACCTGTCCACCCCTACGAACAGAATAATCTTCCAGGTTCCTTGTTAGAGTTTCATTGTTTATGATTATACTACCATTAAAAATTTGTATGCCAGCCAGGCATGGTGGTGCATGCCTTTAATCCCAGCACTCAGGAGGCAGAAGTAGGAGGATCACTGTGAGTTCAAGGCTACCTTGAGACTACACAGTTAATTACAGGTCAGCCTGGGCCAGAGTGAGACACTACCTTTTCTTTACCTTCTACTCAGTGGTAAAGAAAAATGAAATTATTAAATTTGCAGGAAAATGGATGGATCTGGAAAGGATTATATTAAGTGAGGTAACCCAGGCCCAGAAAGCCAAGTGTTCTCCCCCATATGTGGATCCTAGCTACAGATGACTGGACTTCTGTGTGAGTACGAAGAAAACTCAGTAGCAGAGGCCAGTAAGCTAGAAAAGAGATATAAAGGGAAGAGAAAAGAAGAGAGGGGAGTACTTAATAGGATGATATTGTAAATATGTAAGTAGAAGAATAGATTAACATGGGTGAAAAGGCCCAAGTGAGGTCAGGGGAAGAGATTGAGTAAAGGAAAAATCTAATAGGATATAAATAAATCATATGGAAACCTACTTTTTTTGGACAATGGAACACACTCAGGAGCCAGAAAATTTTCAGTGCCAGGATGGGATAACTTCCAGTGAGTTGTTGGCCAGGGAGGTCCCTGATACCCCGAAACATTATAGGCCATTGCCAAGGCCCTTGGTTTCCCACCAGGAATAGATAGTAAGACCCTATTGCTGAAGACTCCACATACTTGGACTGCAAAGCCACTGAGAAATCCTGCTGGAATTGAGCTGATAATTTCCTCCGTGTAGGCTAGCTGACAGAAAGCTGGAAGAAGCCAGCCATTCATTCTGCACGCAGTTCAATGGGAGAAAGAGAAATCACCAGTGAAGATTCTCAACAGTGGACACTGCAAGCCTTATATTTGGCCAGCCAGGCCAAATGAGCCAACAGATACAACAGTGGCATGTCTGTCATGTTAGAAACCAAGTGCCCTCTAATTGGACTAGAGGACTGCTCCATGGGAGGGAATACATCCCTGATACTGAAAACAGGGGTAGTCATGAGCTCTTGCAATATAACATCTGCTGCTGTCTTGCTAAATATATATATTATGCTTATTAAACTGCCCAGTAAGCACTTCTCTTAATGTTCATACCCTTATATTAATGCTACTCTCACTTTTGGTAGAGAATCTTATCTTTTCAGATGGCAGTGACCTTGGGGATGACTCAGAAGGCATCATGGTGCTGGAAAGAAGTGACCGGAGTGCTCATTACTGCAATATCTCTATCACACCTTCCAAGGCTCAGGGTCTATTGCAGAAGAGGTGGCGTAGAGAATGTAAGAGCCGAAGGAAAGGTAGGACTCCTTACAATGTGCTCACCCCAGACACAAAATGGCCTGGATCTCCATGACCTCACCGTGCCTGACACTACCTACACAAGACCATCATAAGAGGAGGAAAAGATCATGACATCAAAATAAAAGAGAGACTGACTGAGATGGGGAGAATGGAGTTTCAAAGGGGAAAGTGGGGGGAGGGAGTGTATTAACATGGGATATTTTTTATAATCATGGAAGTTGTTAATAAAAAAAAATTGAAAAGAAAAAAATGAAAAAGTGTGTGTGCCAGGGCTGGAGAGATGGCTTAGCAGTTAAGGTCCTTGCCTGGGGAACCTAAGGACTCGGGTTTGATTCCCCAGCATCCACAGAAGCCAGATGCACAAAGTGACACATGCATCTGGAGTTTGTTTACAATGTCTGGAGGCCCTTGTGGACCCATTCTCTTCCTCTGTCTGCATCTTCCTCTCTCAAATAAATAAATAAATAAATAAATAAATAAATAAATAAATAAATAAATAAATAAATAAATAAATATTTTTATATGCATGTGACATAAACACCTCACATTCTCCATTATAGTACAAACTACAGAAAATTACTTGTGTAGTTCATAAAAAATTATGTATTTAAATATTTATAATAGCATTATTACTGAAAAATGTATAAATAAGCGAGGTGTGGTGGTGCACACCTTTATCCCAGTACTCAGGAGGCAGAGCTAGAAGGATCTCTATGAGTTCAAGGGCAGCCTAGAACTACAGAATAAGTTTCAGGTCAGCCTAGGCTAGAATGAGATCCAACCTCAAATAAACAAAAAAAGTACAAATAACAATGCAGAATTAATAAATAGTGGTATGTGAATTCAATGAAACTGGTCTCTCTAATAATAACAGAATGTATCTATGTGTAAAGCTCCTGCTGGATTTAATAAACAACATTTTATAAATAATAATCTAGTCTTAAATATAATCATCCTTTGATTCCATCTCTTTAGGATTTAGAAGATGGAGGTATAGAAAGTCCTCTGTGAAATGCAAAGAAACTATTTTTTGGAAGATTTATGAAGCTCTTGCTCAATCAGTTTGGCTCACTATAATAAACTGAAAGTAAGTTCATTTTTCTCATACTTGTGTTTGGACATTTTTTGTTTTTGGTTTCTGTGTTAAATGAAAAACTATTTTCCAGGCAAGTACTAGGTCTTTGGCTTTGCAGGCAAGCGCCTTAACTGCTAAGACATTTCTCCAGACCATGTTTTATGTTTTTTTTTTGGTTTTTGTTGTTGTTGTTGTTTAGTTAGGGTCTCATTCTAGTCCAGGGTGACCTGGAATTCACTATGTAGTCCCAGACTGGCCTAAAGCTCACAACAATCTTCCTTCCTTAGATTCCTGAGTATTGGCATTAAAGGTATGTGTAATCATGCCCTGCCACAAGTGCATTTCTAGCTCAAAATGCTCCTCAGTAACCACCAGCCCTGCATATACTTGCCATAGCCTTCACTGATACACAACAGCCCTTCGTAACTGTTGTCAAGAAGCTGCTCCTAGAGCTTCCCCTGCCACTGTCTGCACTTTTGTCATAGGATACATGACTGAGCCAAGTATCAATTTTACATTCATACCAAAACCCATGACATAACAAAAAAAAGTATAGGCCAATCTCCCTGATGAATACTAATCCAAAAATTCTCATTAAAGTACTTGCAATTCTATTTCAACTACACATCAAAATATTATTTACCACAATAAAGTAGGTTTCACACAAGGATAATTCAACATATAAAAATCAACAAAAGGGCAGGCATGGTAAGGTCATAAAAAATCATCAAATGTAACATATCACATTAATAAAATCAAGGACAGAAATCACATGCTCATCTCAATAGACGCAGAAAAGGCCTTTGACATTGTCCATAATTGCTTTATGAAAATGTATCCCTGAAATAATTAGGTATAGAAGGAGCCAACATCAACATAAAGCTATATATGAAAACCTGTATCAATTATTATGCTAAATTGGGAAAAGTTCAGATCATCCATGCTAGAAGCAGTAATATTGCAAGGATGTCCACTTTATCCACTGTTATTTAATATAGTCTCTGAAGTCTTAGCTACATCAATGAGACAAGAGAAATAAATAAAATGGCAATAAATAGGAAAAGAAGAAATCAAATTTGCCTTATTTTGACATATTACCCTGTATCTGAGACCCTAAAAGTTTCACCAGCTAACACTTATAAACTATGAACAATGTAGGACAAAAAAAAATACAAAAACATACAAAAATCAGTAGCATTTCTATATACTCATTTAATTAAAAAAATACTGAAGCCAGGTGTGGTGGCACATGCCTTTAGTCTCAGCACCCAGGAGGCTGAGGTAGGAGGATTACTGTGACTTTGAGGTCAGCCTGAGACTACATAGTGAATTCCAGGTCATCCTGGGCTGGAGAGACCCTACCTCGAAAAACAAACAAACAAACAAAAAGTAAACTGATGAAGCCAAAAACGATACTAAAATAAAGACTTTGCATATGGACCTACAGAATTAATATAGTAAAATGGCATTATTACCAAAAGCAACCTAAAGTTTTAATGAAATGCCCATCAAAATCCCAATGACATTGTTCGTAGAAGAAGAAATCCTAAAATTCCTATGGAAATACCAAAGACCCCAGATAGCCAAAGCATTCCCCAGTGTAAACAACACTGCAAGTATCACAATGCCTAATTTCACATCATACTACAAACCAAAGAAATCTATTTTGTAAAAAAAAAAAAAAAAAAAAAAAAATGCATGGCACACAAAGAGCCCCCTAGTGGCTCAGTGGAAAAGGATAGAGGACGTGGAAGTAAATTGACATATCTATATTCAATTGATAATGATACAGATTAAGAGGAAAGTAGTGAGGTCGTTTGTTTGTTTGTTTGATTTTGATAGGTAGTTAGCCTGGTACCACTAACAGAAACATGGGTGTCACTTTGCCTGCTCTAGCAAGACTAGAACTGTTGTCTGATCTAGTCTCATCCAAGATGGCTGCAAGCAGCACCTCCTTAGCAACAGCTTTGGGCTTCTTTCTCAGCCTAGCACACCTGTGTGCCGGCGTTTCCTGAGTCAGCCTCTTGAATCCACCAACCTATCAGGTCTCTCTCCCTCACACACCTGAGTCTGATGATGAAGCTCATCCTAACTGGATGTTTGTTTATTTACATGGTCCTGAGCCACATGTGTGAACTCCCTTGGCCCTTGGTCCTCTTGACTGTTGGCCCCTTTTGTTTTGTTTTTCGAGGCAGGGCTTCACTGTAGCTCAGGACGACCTGGAACTCACTATATAGTCTCAGGGTGGCCTTCAATTCATGACGATCCTCCTACCTCTGCCTTCCAAGTACTAGGATTAATGGCCTGCACTGCCACCACCGCCACCATGTTGGCCCCTTTTGTAAGCTCTTGGCTCCTCTGACCCTCTGTTTTGACTTCCTGTGAGGGGGATCTTCTCAGCTTTCTCTCCTTTTTCCCAGTAAGGAGGAGGATTTCATTTTCTCTTGGCACTTTCCTGCTTTGGGGAGTGTTTTCCATATTTGCTACATCTGTGATAATTCTTTAAGCTCTCTCTTAGTCCTCTCTGGTCTCCTATGTGAGGGCGATCTTTGGACTCGGGCTCTCTTGCTTCACTTTGCACATGTGTGTGCCCAGACTTTTCTCACTGTGAGGGAGGGAGGTTTTTTTTTTTTTTTTGAATCCCCTCCCCCTTCCCAGCTTGGACTTTCCTACTTGCCTTCCCTCTGGATTCCAACTCTCCCTAAAATAAATCTTCTAACTCATAATTTACCCTTCTTCAAATCGCATTTTCTTTTTTTTTATTATTATTTTTAAAAATGATTTTTATTTTTATTTATTTATTTGAGAGAGACAGAGAAAAAGGCAGATACAGAGAGAGAGAGAGAGAGAGAGAGAGAATGGGTGCAGCAGGGCCTCTAGCCACTGCAAATAAACACCAGACATGTGCACCCCATTGTGCATTTGGCTAATGTGGGTCCTGGGGAGCTGAGCCTTGAACCAGGGTCCTTAGACTTCACAGGCAAACAATTAACCGCTAAGCCATCTTTCCAGCCCTTCAATTCTTTGATAATTTGGACAAGGATCCAAGATTGGCATTCATGAGACTGGATGTCTCCTGCATCTTTATGGAGGTCTAAGCCCTGCCTGAAATCTAGCACCACATCAATGCTTGCACATCTGTTTATTGCAGTACTATTCACAATATCCAAATTGTAGGATTCTCCTAGGTATCCATCAACAGATGAGAGAATAAAGAAATTATGGCAAGGCTGGAGAGATTTCTTAGTGGTTAAGGCACTTGCCTGCAAAGCCAAAGGACCCAGGTTCGATCCCTGGGATCCACCATTAGCCAGCTGCACAAAGGGGCACAAATATCTGGAGTTTGTTTGCAGTGGTTAGAGGCCCTGGGGTGCCCATTCTCCCTCTTTCTTTGCCTGCCTATCACTTTCTCCAATAAATAAATATAAAAACTTAAAAAGAAGAACATATGACATACATATGTTTTATTCACCTATAAAAATGAAGAAGATTGTATCATTTGGTGGAAAATGAAAACAACCAGAGAATATTATATTAAGCACAATAAGCCAGATTCAGTAGTAAATTTTTTTTTTTTTTTTTTTTTTTTTTTTGGTTTTTCGAGGTAGGGTCTCACTCTGGTCCAGGCTGACCTGGAATTAACTCTGTAGTCTCAGGGTGGCCTTGAACTCATGGCAATCCTCCTACCTCTGCCTCCCGAGTGCTGGGATTAAAGGCGTGCGCCACCACGCCCGGCTTCAGTAGTAAAAATATTATGTTAGGGCTGGAGAGATGGATTAATGATCTTGCCTCCAAAGCCAAAGGACCCAGGTTTGATTCCCCAGGACCCATGTAAGCCAGATGCACAAGGTGGCACATGTGTCTGGAGATCATTTGTAGCATCTGGAGGTCCTGATGCACCTATTCTCTCTCTGTCTCTCAATCTTTGCCTCTTTCTCACTCTCAAACAAATAAAAATAAATTAAAAAGAAAAATTGTGTGTTTTCTCATGTGTGGATCCTAAATATATAAATAGATAAATCTAGATATATATGTACTAGTTATAAAATATATCAATCTATATCCAGATAATAGATAGATGACATGAAAGTAAAAGGGAGATTTGTGAAAGAAAGAGTAGTGAAAAAAGGAAGGAGAGGAGAGAGGGCAGAGTATGGTCATAAAAATCATTAAAATGCTTGATATATATATAAAGCATATTTGCTTTTAAATCCTACCACTATATTGAGTATATACATATAAAATATAGAAATATATTGAATATAAACCTATAAAAAGCAACATGGCATCAACAGAACTTCTGATTAGCATAGATGATGACAATCTGAGGAGTACAATGGACAGAATGATGGGCAGAATTTAATTTCAATGTGAGAAATATAGGAAACTTGTGCTAATGTGTTTTGTTCTGATTTTCTATCTCATGTAATAATAGTAGTGCTATAAGAGGAATATACACACACAAATTGGCACTTTTGTTTAAAAATTCTATGATAAGAAGTATTTTGTTATAGTTTGTTAATATTTATACACATTTTGATCTAAAATGATGACACATTTTATATATTATATAACTAATAATATTAATGATTTTTAAAACATCACAATTATTATAAAATTTTCTACCTAACAGTCAAAGAGAACCAGCTACATTGTTCCATTGATTACATTGTCTACCTCACAATACCAAACAATCTTGGTTAAAGTTTCTTCATATTAGTCCTTGAATTATTTGGTTTGCTCCTTTCAGAATTTTTCCTATTTCTTCTAAATTAACTTGGCTATTCTAAGTCCTTTACTTTCTCATATAAATTTTCAGGTCCACTTATAAATTCTTGCATACAATTAAAATTTGATATTGATTGAAGATTCTCCAAATGTATATTGGTAAGAACTGGCCTGGTCATAATGAGCATTTTAATTCATGACATGTGTGTTCCTCTATATTGGCTTAAAATATCTTTAATCAAGTTATCATTTCCATAGTAAAAAATGTACACACATTTGGTCAGATACATTTCTAAGTATATTATGTTTCTGATCCTATTGTAACATATGTTAATTTCAACAGCAAATAATTTATTATTGCCACATGGGAAGGCAATTTTAATGTATTGATTTTTGAAGACAAGGAACGCGGAGTGGTAACTAGGTAATATTCACTTTGATACATACAAAGAATGGGTAAATTAGCCAGGCATGGTGGTGCACACCTTTAATCCTAGCACTTGGGATGCAGAGGTAGGTGGATCACCATGAATTAGAAGCCACCCTGAGACTCATAGTGAATCCAGGTCAGCCTGGACTAAAGTAAGACCCTACCTCAAAAAAAAAAAAAAAAAAAAGGGCAAGTTAGCAGCAAAAATAAAATTCACTGTTGAGACATCAGCCAATCAGACATTCTATCAAAAAGACAGTACCAATAAAATGTATTTATAAGAAAAGCACATTGTTACATGGAAATCCACAAGAATCATAGGCATACAATCAGATGAGCACTAATTTTCTTTAGTGTTTAGGTAAAGACAGAAACATGTAGAAAATTGAGGAGAGGGATGGTTTAGTGGTTAAGGCATTTTCCTGGCAAGCCGAAGGACCCATGTTCAGTTCTCCAGGACCCACATAAGCCAGATGCACAAGGTGGTACATGTGTCTAGAGTTTCTTTCCAGCAACTTGAGCCCCCTGGCATGCCCATTATCTCCTCTCTCTCTCCCTCTCTCTCTCTTTCTCTCTCTCTCGTTCTCTCTTTCTTTTTCCCTATCTCTTTTTCTCTCTCTCAAATAAATAATTTTTAAAAGGCTCTTTGTCAGGCTTCCAGTTAAGATGGTGGCATAGGTACCATGCCAAAGCAGCCTAGGGGGGAAAAGCCAAAAAAAAAAAAAAAAAAAAACTCAGCAAAATACACTTTTACTAAAAAGTGTGGTGTATAGGAAATTGAAATGGCAGTGAAGAAGTAGAAGAGACCCACAGCATCTAGAGCCAGCGCAGGCCACAGAAGCGGCTCTGGAAGGTCCACTGACAGTGGTGGTGACCATGGCACACCAGAAAGCTACAAGGTTCGGCTTGAGCCTCAGGAAAAGCCAGGTGAGGGGAGCTTCCACTCACACCGGAGCTCTCTGCAAACTCAAGAAATGTGAATGGAGAGCGTCAGTGAAAAATGGAGGAGCAGATCACAAGGTAGAAGAACATGTGGAACAGCGAGAGAACTAGAGCAGCATCAGCAGCCTCCCCTCCGCTTCCGTGGTCCAGGGACATGGCCACACCTACTAGAACTGACAGTAGGACCCAAGCAGGAGCAGAGGTAACTGGGATTACACCAGGGAAGGCTCTCACCTGGTCACAAGCTGACTTGGAACCCTCAACAGATCAGAAACCTTAACCTCCTTGTTCTCAGGATTAAGCGTGTAGGTGGGGCACCACACACCCTAAGGGACAGTTAGAGGATCTGGTTGTCATAATAACTGCTCTTGGATAAATACTCGGAGCTGTTTTTCCTTGAAAGTTTACATTGTTTAGTTAAATTTTAGAATCTGCCTGTGTTTTGTTCCATTCAGCCTCCTTGAATACTCTCATAGCAGGCAAACTCTACACCTAGGGTCACTTTTGTAAATACTCTGAGAGTCTTGAGAGCCACACCTAATGCCTTAAGCTCCTACCCTAAAGTTAAATAACATCGGATTGCCTGATAAATCTAATAATACCCAGATAACTAGAAATCCAATCATTAAATAATCCAGGATGAAAAATATATATATTATAACACAAGAAACACCAAAAATCAAGAAAATACAAATCCACCAAAAAGTATTCATGCATTAGAAATGACCTCCAGTGAGAACAAGTTAGAGGAAATACCTGAGAAAGATTTCAAAAGAATGATTATAAATATGTTCAAAGAAGTCAAAGAAGAAATCAAAGGAATGAAAGAGGAAATAAAAGGAATCAAAGAAAACACAGGACACCAATTTAATAAAATAAAGAGGTCAATACTAGACATAAATAAGGAAATAGACGTAATAAAGTAAAACCAGCCAGAATTACTAGAAAATCTCAGAGTAGAAGGGATGGAGGAGAGGAAAGAATACCTAAGCTAGAAGACCAGGTGGCAGATCTAATACAGTCCAACAAAGAGAAAGACAAACTAATAGAAAAGTATGAATGAGAATTTCAAGATATTTGGGACACTATGAGAAGATCAAATATTAGAATTCAGGGCATAGTAGAAGGAGAAGAATTTCACTCCAAAGGCATAGTAGGCATCTTCAACAAAATCATAGAAGAAAACTTCCATCAAATTGGGAAAGAGGTGCCAATGCAGATACAGGAATCCTTTAGAACACCAGCCAGACAAAACCTGGAAAAAACCTCTCCTTGCCATATTATAATCAAAGTACCAAACACACAAACCAAAGAAAAAAATGTTGAAAGCAGTCAGAGAGAAAAATCAAGTTACCTACAAAGGCAAACCTATCAGGATTACAGCAGATTACTCAAAACAAACTCTAAAAGCCAGAAGGTTTTGGAATGATGTATTCCAAGTCCTGAAAGATAACAACTGTAAACCAAGTTTACTTTATTCTGCAAAACTATCCATTCAGATAGATGGAGAAATAAGGACATTCCACAACAAAAGCAAGCTAAAGGAATATTTGAAGACAAAGCCAGCTCTATAGAAAATACCTGAAAGAATCCACCATGCTGAAGAAAAAGAAAAGGACACATACAGGGAACCAGGAAAAACAAACAAACAAACAACACTCAAATACTAGTTAACACAGGACAGCAAAGGTAAAACCGGAAGAACTACAAAAAAAAAAATGGCAAAAATGAATACACACCTTTCAATATGATCGCTTAATATCAACAGCCTCAATGCCCCAACCAAAAGGCATAGGTTCACAGACTGGGTTAAAAAGAAGGATCCTTCAATTTGTTGCCTCCAAGAAATGCACCTTGCTACAAAGGATGAACACTATCTTATGTTGAAAGGGTGGAAAACAGTGTTCCAAGCAAATGGACCTAGAAAACAAGCAGGGTTGCTATCCTAATATCTGGCAAGGTAGACTTCAGTCCAACATTAGTTAAGAAACATAAGGAAGGTCACTTTATATTGATTAAAGGCACCCTCCAGCAGGAGGACATTACAACACTAAACATATATGCACCTAACATGGGGGCCCCCAAATTCATCAAACAAATAATATTAGAACTGCAGTCACAGATAACACCAAGCACATTGATACTGGGTGACTTCAACACCCAACTCTCATTAGTTGACAGGTCATCCTGGGAAAAAGTAAACAGAGAGGCATCTGGATTAAATGAGGTCCTAGAAGGAATGGACCTAACAGATATCTACAGGAGATTTCATCCAAATGCTGCAGAATATACATTCTTTTCAGCAGCACATGGAACATTCTCTAAAATAGACCATATGTTAGGACACAAAGACAATCTTAACAAATACAGGAAAATTGAAATAATTCCTTGCATTCTATCTGACCACAATGGAATCAAACTACAAATCAATAGCAAGAAAGGCTATAGAGCATACACAAAATCATAGAAATTAAACAGCACACTACTAAATGATGAGGGGGTCAATGAAGAAATCAAAAAGGAAATCAAAAAATTTATAGAGTCAAATGATAATGAGAACACAACATACCAAAATCTCTGGGACACAATGAAGGCAGTCCTAAGAGGTAAATTTATAGCTTTAAGTGCCTATATTAAGAAATTAGAAAGGTTGCAAGTAAATGACCTAATGCTTCACCTTAAAATGTTGGAAAAGAACAAGGCAAACCAAAAGTCAGTAGACAGGAAGAAATAATAAAGATTAGGGCAGAAATTAATGAAATAGAAAAAAAAAATCCAAAGGATCAATGAAACAAAGAGTTGGTTCTTTGAAAGGATAAACAGGATTGATAAACCCTTAGCAAATCTGACCAAAAGAAAGAGAGAAGAGACACAAATTAATAAAATTAGAGATTAAAAAGGTAACATCACAACAGATGCCAGAGAAATTCAAAAAATCATAGGGACATACTTACTATAAAAGCATATACTCCACAAAGCATGAAAATCTGAAAGAAATAGGTGATTTCCTTGATTCATATGACCTACCTAAATTAAATCAAAATGATATTAATCACTTAAATAGACCTATAACAAGCATGGAGATCTGAACAGTTGTCAAAAATCTCCCAATTAAAAAAAGCCCAGGCTCAGATGGATTCACTGCTGAATTTTACCAGGCCTTCAGGGAAGAACTAATGCCATTGCTTCTTAAGCATTTCCATAAAATAGAAAAAGAAGGGATCCTACCAAATTACTTCTATGAATAAAGCATCACCCTGATACCAAAACCAGGAACAAAAAAAAGAAAATTACAGACCAAACTCCCTCATGAACATAGATACAAAAATTCTCAACAAAATTGGCAAACATGATACAAGAATATATCAGAAAGATCATTCACCCTGACCAAGTAGGGTTTATCCCAGACATGCAGGGATGGTTCAACATACGTGAATTGATAAATGTAATACATTACATAAACAGGTTGAAGGACAAAAATCACATGATCATCTCATTAGACGCAGAGAAAGCATTTGACAAAATCCAACATCCCTTCATTATAAAAGTCCTACAGAGACTGGGAATAGCAGGAACATATCTCAATATAATAAAGGCTATTTATTACAAACCTACAGCCAACATATTACTAAATGGGGAAAAACTGACAGCTTTTCCACTAAAATCAGAAATAAGACAAGGGTGTCCACTGTTCCCACGTTTATTTAATATAGTACTGGAAGTCTTAGCCATAGCAATAAGGCAAGAGACACACATAAAATGGGTACAAATTGGAAAGGAAGAAATCAAGTTATCATTATTTGCAGATGACATGATTCTGTATGTAAAGGACCCTAAAAACTCTACCAGCAAACTGTTAGAGCTGATAAACACCTACAGACATGTAGCAGGATACAAAATAAATACACAGAAATCAGTAGCATTCCTATATGCTAACAAGAAACACACAGAGGGTGAAATCAGAGAATCACTCTCATTCACAATTGCATCAAATAAAATAGAGTACCTTGGAATAAACCTAACCAAGGAAGTAAAGGTTTTTACAATGAAAACTATAAAACACTCAAGAGAGAAATTGCAGAAGACACTAGGAAACAGAAAACCATCCCTTGTTCCTGGATAGGAAGAATCAATATTGTGAAAATGGCAATCTTACCAAAAGCAATCTACATATTTAATGCAATCCCCATCAAAATTCCAAAGGCAATAGAAAAAAGCAATCCAAAAATTCATTTGGAATCACAAAAAACCTTGAATATCTAAAATAATACTGAGCAACAAAAATAAGGTGGGTGGTTTCACCATACCTGATTTTAACCTATACTACAGAGCCATAGTAACAAAAACAGCATGGTATTGGCACAAAAGCAGATATGTAGATCAATGGAACAGAATAGAGGACCCAAATATAAGTCCAGGTAGCTATAGCCACCTGATATTTGATAAAAATGCCAAAAATACTCACTGGAGAAAAGAAAGCCTCTTCAGCAAATGGTGCTGGGAAAACTGGATATGTATCTATAGAAGGATGAAAATAGATTCTTCTCTCTCTCCATGCACAAGAATTAAATCCAAATGGACTAAAGACCTTAGCATCAGACCTGAAACTCTGTAATTGCTAGAGGAAAAAGTAGGGGAAACCCTTCAACATATTGTTCTTGGCAAAGACTTTCTGAATATAACCCCAATTGTTCAGGCAATAAAACCACAGATTATCTACTGGGACGTCATGAAATTACAAAGATTTTGCACTGAAAAGGACACTGTGAATAAAGCAAAGAGGCAACCTGCAGAATGGGAAAAAAGTCTTTGCCACCTATATGTCTGATAGAGGATTAATATCTAGGATTATTAAAGAACTCAAAAAGTTAAATAATAAGACATCAAACAAGCCAATTAAAAATGGGATATTGAGCTAAATAGAGAGTTCTCAAATGAAGAAATACAGATGGTGTATAACCATCTAAAAAATGTTCTACATCCCTAGTCATCAGGGAAATGCAGATTAAAACTACATTGAAATTCCATCTCACTCCTGTCAGATTGGCCACCATCATGAAAAGAAATGATCATAAATGCTGGCAAGGATGTGGAAAAAGTGGAACCCTTCTTCACTTTTGGTGGGAATGCAATCTGGTCCAGCCATTGTGGACATCATTGTGGAGGTTCCTAAAACAGCTAAAAATTGATCTACCATATGACCCAGCTATAGCACTCCTAAGCATATATCCTAAGGACTCATCCCATTTCCTTAGGAGTACATGCTCAACCATGTTTATTGCCACTCAATTCATAACAGCTGGGAAATGGAACCAGCCTAGATGTCCCTCAACTGATGAGTGGATAATGAAGATGTGACACATTTATACAATAGAGTTCTACTCCGTGGTAAAGAAAAATGAAGTTATGAAATTTGCAGAAAAATGGATGAATCTGGAAAGGATTCTACTAAGTTAGGTAATCCAGGCCCAGAAAGCCAAGCTCTGCATGTTCTCCTTCATATGTGGATCCTAGCTACAGATGATTGGGCTTCCGTGTGAGAAGGAAAAAAAACTCAGTAGCATTGACCAGTAAGTTAAAAAGGAGATATAAAGGGAAGAGAAAGGAAGGGAAGAAGGTACTTAATAGGTTGGTATTGTATATATGTATGTAGAAGAATAGATTAATGGGGGTGAAAAGGCCCAAAGTGAGGTCAGGGGAAGAGATTAAGTAAAGGAAAGGTGGAAGGAGGGCTAATCAAATCTAAGAGGATGCAAGTAAATCATATGGTATCCTCTGGTTTTGGACAATGTAACATTCAGGAGCCCTAGATAGTTGTTAGAAATTTTTCAGTGATAGGGATGGAATACCTCTAGTGAGTTGTTGACCAGGGAGGTCCCTGATACCCCCAAAACATTATAGGACATTGCTGAGGCCCTTGGTTTCCCACCAGGAATTGATGGTAAGACCCTCTTGCTGAATTCTCCACATACTTGGGCTGCAAGTCCACTGAAAAATCCTGCTGGAACTGAGCTGATATCCTCCTCCATGTAGACCAGAAAGCTGGATAAGCAATTCTACATGTAGTTCAATGGGAGAAAGAGATACCACTAGTGAAGATACTCAACAGTGGGCACTGCAAGCCTTATAATTGGCCAGCCAGGCCAAATGAGCCAATGGGTGAAATAGTGGCATGTCTGTCATGGTGGAAACCAACTGCCCTCCAATTGGACTGGAGGCTTGCTCCATGGGGGGGGAATACATCCCTGATATTGAAAACTTAAAACAGGGGTAGTAATGAGCCCTAAGGGTGTAACATCTGCTGATGCCTGGATAAGTGTATATACTATGCTTACCAAACTGCCCAGTAAGCACTTAATATTTATACTCTTATATTAACACTACTCTCACTTTGGATAGAGAATCTTCTCTTTTCAGATGGCAGTGACCTTGGGGATGACTCAGAAGATATCATAGTGCTGGAAAGAAGTGGCTAGAGTACTGAGTAACATCTCAATCACACCTTCCAAGGCTCAGGGTCTAATGCAGAAGAGGTGGCGGAAAGAATGTAAGAGCCAAAGGAAGGGTAGGACCCCTTACAACATGCTCCTCCAGGCACAAAATGGCCTGGATACCCATGACCTCACCATATCTGACACTACCTACACAAGACCATCATAAGAGGGAGAAAATATCATAACATCAAACTAAAAGAGAGACTTATTGAGATGGGGAGGGGATATGATGGAGAATGGAATTTCAAAGGGGAAAGTGGGGGGGAGGATATTACAATGGGATATTTTCTATAATCATGGAAAATGTTAATTAAAAGTAAGAAAAAAAGGCTCTTTGTCAACAGATTTTAAAAAAAGAAAATGGCAATGGAAAATGAAACAGCATACAGTGATCAGATAGAATTTTCTTTCAGTGTTTTTTTTCATTTTATAGTGTTTTCCAGTTATTAATAAGCTACAAGTGGGTCTACTTGCTTAAGAACGCAAGTGGCACAACTTTAAAAAAAAAAAAAAGAGGAGCTGGGAGTACTGAAAATGTTAAGAAAGAAAGACAAGCATTGGGCTAAGGATAAATCCTTTCCAAGGAAAGGAAAGTGTAAAGTTGAAGAAATGAAAGACACCCTAAGGTTCAGAAAAAATGGTCACAAAAATGCTTTGCCTGGTAGAACTTCCTTTTGATCTAGTTTGGCCTCCCTGTGAAAGAGGCTTAGCCAGACCATAAACTACAGGTGGAAGGAGATAAGCTCAAGTTACTTTCATGCTTTAAAGTCGCATTTTAGAAATGCATTCCTTACTACTTTGAGGTATCGGTGACTGCTGTGATCACAGAACCATCCAAAGAAACAGGGGACCAATGGCAAGCTTAATTAAAAAGTAAGTTCTGGGGGGGAAAATGGTGGCCCATGAACAAGAAACTCCCAAGGTTATTTTGTCAGGACTTAAAATACACATTTTTATTTTAAAGCTAAAACATACATAATGTGTAGGGGAGTGCAATCCATGAGTCCCTGTAACGAAATAGTGACCCATATCCACTTTCCAGTCACTCCTACACATAACACAAGGGTTAATGATATGCCAATATGAATTCTGTTAGGCTGTTGAGTTTAATTTAAAGGTATTGGTATAAATGAGTATGTTTCTATAAAAACACACATAGTTCATAGTTGACCATGAAACTAGTTCAGTTAACCTTGTACTGTGAAATCTTTATTCCAGATTTACATCATTTTTCTGATCAGTCTGTTCATATAATATGCTGAATACAATCCCTTAAGGTAAGCTTTAATATGCTATTCTTTAAAACATTCACCGACATGATAAAGTGGTCCAACATATTGCAACACTCTCTGCAATTGGGCAGTCAGTCTTACCTGATCTCACTTAACTGCCATCAGCACCACTCAAAGCAGCCAGCCAGCCTGCTGTGCACTGAGGAAGGCTGAGGGCCAGCCTGCACAGCAAGAGGTAGGGAGACTAAGTGGTGGCCCCACCCCCACTCCAACTCCCAACCCTATCCCCAGTTTCCTATTTGTGGGTTGTTCTGGTAAGGTCTGCTTGGCCTTAAAGGCACCGTTGGAAATTGCAAGGCAGAAACTCTCATTGTGATCTACCATGAGAAGAAACTCTTTCTTCCTTCTTAGGCTTGGGATCATTCTGGCTTTTAAAGTTTGTTCTAACCTCAGGTTGGTGGGTTATTTTCCCCTAAAATAATATACTGCTTCAACAACACTGGGTCCTTTTTTATAGTTACATAATCAGTAAGCTGAAACTGTTTTTTACCCTTCTTTTTCAATATTAGTGGTTTGCATTTCTATTTTACATTGGTCTGAGAATTTAAAAGGCTTTCAGTAATACTGAATTTATTAAGTGTCTTCTTTTTCTGGTTTTTCAAGGTAGCATCTTTCTCTAGCTCAGACTGACCTGGAATTCACTATGTAGTCTCAGTGTGGCTGCAAACTAACAACAGTCTTCCCACCTCTACTTGAATTAAATGAATGTTCCACCACACCTAGATAAGTGTCATTTTTTTTTTCATTTTTTTATTAGTCATGGCTTGGATCAATATTATTGACTCTACATTTCTCTTGATTCTGTTTTTTGTATGTTGGTTTGTTTTTACTTTTCCAATCAAGCATTTAATATAACAGAACTGTGGACAATTCAAGATGAAACTGAGGCATGATTGAAAGACAGGGAAAATTATGGAGACAGAAATGGAGTTCATTTACAGTGAGAGGAGGCCAAACAAACCAAACCTAAATCAATGCACTGGAAGAAATAAAAATCAAGGCTGGAGAGATGGTTTAACAGTTAAGGCACTTTCCTGTGAAGCCTAAGGACCCAGGTTCAATTCCCTACTACCCACATAAGCCAGAAGCACCTTATGAAAATTTAGTTATCTTCTTCTTGTACCAACATAGAGGGATGGAGGTGGGCACTCAGCATTGTTGTAATTGGAAGCCACCCCAAAAGCTAACAAGGACAACTGACAAAAAAGCAGGTACATAGGCCTGGAGTGGAAGTGCTAATCTCTCTATCCATGTCAGGGCAGATTATGGGTTACATACTTGTGGTTGGTTTTACCATTTTCAATTAATTTATATATGGGGGTTGACTGTTGTTGCCTTTGACTTGTTCATATTCACAGGGGCTTTGTCTTTTTCTTCTATCATTATTAGGGGCAGGGTCTGATTCATACCCAGGCTGAACTGGAACCCATTTCAGAACAGAAATTTCATCCTCCCAACTGATGGGATTAAGGGTGAAGAGCAACACATATCCTCAGGGATTTTGACCTTATAGGGTTATCTTTTTGTTTCAATCCCCACATTTTCATACTCTGTACTGGCTTTTACTGAATTTCTGGATTTATTGTATCGCTCAGTTAAATTTTATAATTTTGCCAATAAATTGCCCCACCCAGCCCACATGAATACTTGAAGAGCAGGCACAGTCAACATCTAGGGTTACTTCTGCAGTTGGATTGGAGTACAAGAGCTACACTTGGTACCTTAAACTCCTACTCTGAAGGTATATACAGTTGGATTTTTAAATTTTTTTTTTTGTGATTTTTCTTATTTACTTATCTGAGAGAGGCAGACAGAGAAAGAGGCACATAGATAGAGAGAGAATGAGCACACCAGGGCCTCCAGCCACTGCAAATGAATTCCAGATGTATGCGTCCCCTTGTGCATCTGGCTTATGTGGGTCCTGGGGAATCAAGCCTCGAACCAGGATCCTTAGGCTTCACAGGCAAGTGCTTAATCACTAAGCCATCTCTCCAGCCCTAAAGTTGGATTTTTAAGTATAAGAGCATCATAGATAATTTGAAAACCCAAGCATCAAATCAACTCAGGATGCAAAAATCGCTACATTATGATACAAGAAACACAAAGAATAAGACAACACAACCCCACCAAAAATTATAAATACATCAGAAATGACCCCCAGCTAGACTGTTTTGATGAAATACCTGACAAAGATTTCAAAAAAAAAGAATGATTTTATCTATACTCAAAGAAATCAAAGGAGAAATCTAAGGAATCAAAGAAGAAACAAAGTAATTAAAGAAGAAAGCAAACTCCTGAGGGAATTTCAAGAGAACACAGGAAACCAGCTTAGTGAAATAAGGAGGTCATTGCAAGACATGAGTAAGGAAATAGAAATACTGAAGAAAAAACAGGAACAAAATCTAGCACTGAAAAACACAGTTAGTCTAATTAAAAAAAAAAGAAAAAAAAGAAAAAAAAAAACTCTGTGGACAGTCTCACCAGTAGACTGGATGAAGGAGAGAACAGAATATCTAAACTAAAAGACCAGGTGTTAGATCTAATACAGTCCAACAAAGAGAAAGACAAGCTAATAGGAATGTATTAATGGGAATTTCAAGATATTTGGGACACTGTGAAAAGATCAAACATAAGAATTCAGGGTATAGTAGAAGGAGAATAATTTCAACCCAAAGGCATAGTAGGCATTTTCAACAAAATCATTTTCCCCAAATTGAGAATGAAATGCCAATGCAGATACAGAAAGCTTTTAAAACACCAAACAGATAAAACCTGGAAAGAACTCGCCATGTTATAATTAAACCACTAAACATGCAAACCAAAGAAAATATATTGAAAACAGTTAGAGAAGAAAGTGAATCACCTATAAAGGCAAGCACATCAGGATCACAGAAGATTATGCAACACAAACTTTAAAAGCCAGAAGGGCTTAGAATGCTGTACTACAAATTCTAAATGATAACAACTGTTAACCAAAATTACTTAATCCTTCAAAGCTATCTATCCTAATTAAAGGAGAAATAAGGACATCCCATAAGGGAGGGGAAAAAAAAAACAAACAAAAAACAGGCCAAAGGAATTTATGATAACTAATCCAGCTCTACAGAAAATACTTGAAGGACTTCTTCACACTAAAGAGAAAGCAAAGCACACACATGAGGAAACAGGAGAAAATGAAGCATACTTGAATACAGCTAAAACAAGAGAGTAAAAAATCAGGAAGCACTACAAAACAAGAAGAATGGTGAGAATAAACACATACCTTTCAATAATAACTTGTTTTTTTTTTAATCTATTTATTAGAGACAGAAAGAGAGAGAGAGATTGAATGGGCATGCAGGGGCCTCCACCAACTGTATATGAATTCCAGACGCATGTGCTACCATGTGCATCTGGATTATATGGGACCCAGAGAATTAAACCTAGGTCCTTAGGCTTCACAGTCATGTACCTTAAACACTAATTCATCTCTCCAGCCCCTCAATAATAATTCTTAATATCAGTGGCATCAATGCCCCAACCAAAAAACACAGGCTTGATACAAATTGGAAAGGAAGACATCAAGTTATCATTTTTGCAGGGGAGCTTCCGGTTAAGATGGCGGCGTAGGTACCACGCCAAAGCAGCCCAGGGGGGAAAAAGACCAAAAAAACTCAGCAAAATACACACTTTTACTAAAAAGTGAGGTGTATAGGAAATTGAGGCAGCAGCGGAGAAGTAGAAGAGTTCCAGAGCATCCAGAGCCTGCACAGGCGGGAACAGCGGCTCCGGGGCGGCTCGGCCACCCGCCGCAGCCGCGGAGTGGCAGAAAGCCTCCAGACTCTCGGCTCGAGCCGCAGGACAAGCCAGGTGCGGGATTTTCTCCTCACACCGCGCTCTCCGCAACTCGGGAAACGTGAGGGGAGAGCAGCAGCGAGCAGGGGAGGAGCAGACCGCGAGGTAGAAGCACACGTGGAACAGCGATACAACCAGAGCAGCCGCGGCTCCCTCCCCTCTCCCACCACCTGAACCCAGCTCCAGCGAACACAGCAGCGGCCCGGGACCGGCCACGCCAACTTGGGCTGACAGCAGGACCCAAGCAGGAGCAGAGTTCAGCAGCAACTTCAGCGGCTCCAGCACCGGTACCAGCGGCCCCAGCAGCAGCGGACCCAGGAGCGGCAGCGGCGGCAGATCCCGCAGCAGCGGCTTCGGGGTGAACGGCGGCGGTGCACACGGCAGCGGTAGCTTCAGCAGCGGTGGTGGCTCCGGTGGTGGCAGCTACGACAGCAGCAGAGGCAGCAGCAGCGGCTCAGTTTGCCCCGTAGGAAAAGCAAGTGCCCAGCTCCAGAAATCAGAACAGCAGCCCGACGACCCAGGCAGCAACTTGACTGAGACCACAATCACCCAAGGTAACTGGGATTGCACCAGGGAAGGGTCTCAATTGGTCACAAGCTGACTTGGATACCTCAACAGACCAGAAATCTAAACCTCTTTGTTGATAGAGGATCTGGTCATTATAATAACTACTCTTGCATACATACTTAGGGCTGTTTTTGATTGAATGTGTACAGTGTTTAGTTAAATTTTAGAATCTACCAGTATTTTATTCCACTCAGCCTGCTTGAATACACCTATAGCAGGGAAACTCAAGCCCTAAGAACATCTTTGTAGATACTCTGAGAGTCTTAAGAGCCACACCTAATACCTTAAGGTCCTACCCTGAAAATATATTACATCAAATCAATTGATACAGCTAAGAATACACAGCTAGCTAGAAAATCCAAGTATTAACTTAATCCAAGATGCAAAAATATATACATTATAACACCAGAAACACTAAAAAGCAAGACGATATAAATCCACCTAAAAGTATTAATGCATCAGAAATGTCCTCCAGTGAGAAAGAGTTAGAGGAAATGCCTGAGAAAGAGTTCAAAAGAATAATTATAAATATGTTCAAAGAGGTCAAAGAACACATGAAAACAATCAAAGAAGAAATCAAAGAGGAAATCATTTTTGCAGGGGATATGATTCTACACATAAAGGACCCTAAATACTCTACCAGCAAACTATTAGAGCTGATAAACACTTTTAGAAATGTAGCAGGACAAAAATAAACACACGGAAATCAGTAGCTTCTCCCAGTAGACCAGCCAACTGAAAGCTGGAAAATGCTGTGCTGTATGCAGCCCTACAGGAGACAGAAATCATCAGCTGTGAAAACAGTGGGATGCTGGAAGCCTTAAGTTTGGCCAGAGAGGCCAAATTACTAAACAAGTGCAATAGTGGCATGTTTGCTGTGGGGGAAACCAACTTCTCTCTAACTGGACTGAAATCCTGCTCTATGGGAGGGAATACATGCCTGGTACTGAAAACCTAATCAAAAGCCTATGGCAGGGGAGGTAATGAGCCTTAGGTGTATAAAGTGTGCTCTTGTCTGGATAAATGTATATGTTATTCTCACCAAATTGCCCTGAAAGCACTACACTTACTGTTCGTATTCTTATATTAATGTTACTCTCACTTCTGGTTAGAGAAGTTTTCCTTTTCACATGGGGTGACCACTGGGATGACCCAAAGGGCAACATAATGCTGAAAAGAAGTGATGGAGGAGAGTTCAGCACTGAGACATCTCTATCACACCTTCCAAGGCTCAGAATCCATTGCAGAATAGGTGGCAGAAAGAATGTAAGAGCCAAAGGAAAGGTACAGCTCCTTACAATACAATTGTCCAGACAGAAATTAGCCATGATATCCACGACCTTGCTGTGCCTAGCAATACCTTCACAAGACCCTCATAATAGGAGAAAAACATGATGACATCAAAATAAAAGAGAGACTAATTGGAGAGAGGGAGGGTATATGATGGAGAGTAGAGTTATGAAGGGCAAAGCAGGGGCAGGGAGGGAATTATCATGGTTTATTGTCTGTAAGGATAGAAGTTGTCAATTATAAAATTATATATTAAGATTGAATGATAGCTGTAGCCAAAAGCTTCTTTAAAAACTGCTATCTTTGGAAGCTACACATATATATATATAACAAGACTGGGCTGTAGAGATGGATAAGCAATTAAGGTAAAGTCAATGGACCCAGGTTCAATTCCCCAGGACCCTCATAAACCAGATGCATAAGGTGGCACATGCATCTGGAGTTCATTTGCAGTGACTGATGGTCCTAGAACTCCCTCCCTCCCTCTCTCTCTCTCAAATAAATAAATAAACATAAAACATTTTTTTAATTTTTGCTTTATGTTTATTTATTTATTTGAAAGTGACAGACAGAGAAAGAGGCAGAGAGAGAGAGACAGAAAGAGAGAGAGAGAATGGGCATGCCAGGGCTGCCAGCCACTGCAAATGAACTCCAGATGCATGCTCCCCCTTGTGCATCTGGCTAGCGTGGGTCCTGGGGAATTGAGCCTTGAACCGGGGTCCTTAGGCTTCACAGGCAAGCACTTAAACACTAAGCCATCTCTTCAGCCCAAAGATAAAATACTTTTTAAAAAGACCTTCAACACTTGAAGATACCTATAGATCTCTGAATAAAAACTTCATAAAGCCAAGCATAGTGGTGCATGCCTTTAATCCCAGCACTCGTGAGGCAGAGATAGGAGGATTGCCATGAGTTCAAGGCCAGCCTGAGACTACATAGTGAATTCCAGGTCAGTCTAGGCTAGAGTGAGACCCTACCTTGAAAAAAATATGGAATACCCTTAAATAAAAACAAAACAAAAATAGGTGAAAATTTCTTTTGAAATCTTTACTGTTTCTTCATCAATGATTTAGTTCCTTCTGGAGCAAATAATTTTTTCCTGGGTAAGACTTATTTATGGTATGAGTTTAATAAAATGTTAATTCTGAAGTATATTTTCTGGCCGGCATACTGTTGTGAAAACTAATATTATCACAGATCCTTACACTTCCTCACCTTCCGAGCCCTTTCCTGCTTGGCTACACAGGCTGGGAACTCTCACTAGCTGAGTCCAATAGGTAGCTAATATGCCTTTATATACTCCAGAGGGCCCTCTGTGCAAAAGCAACATGACTGGCATGGAGAAAGGTCACCCACAGTAGTTCTGAATCTCTGGGAGGGGCATGGGTGTTTCCGCGGTCATAGAAGAGGGAGTGATATTTCATGTTACTTTTCAGTTGATTCAGCTTTGTTATTATGTAGGTCTACCTGTATTGAGAGCTGTATGCCTGTGAAGAAGCTCCTCTGCTTATTATTATTTTTTTTAATTTTGTGTTTTTTAAGGTAGGGCTATGTTTTCATTTCTACTGCTTATTTATTTTTAATTTGCTTGAGGGATATAAGGAAAAATAATGTGGGATATATATGATTAAAATACAATATCCATATATAAAAATATTCATTATTTGTTTAGGATTTAGTTTTTTTTTTATTTTTTTTCTTGTTCACTTTTATTTATTTATTTGAGTGTGACAAAAAGAGACAAAGATACACAGGGGGAGAGAGAGAGAGAGAGAGAGAGAGAGAGAGAGAGAGAGAAAGAGAATGGGCGCGCCAGGGCTTCCAGCTACTGCAATGAACTCCAGACGCATATGCCCCCTTGTGCATCTGGCTAACGTGGGTCCTGGGGAATCAAGCCTCGAACTGGGGTCCTTAGGCTTCACAGGCAAGTGCTTAACCGCTAAGCCATCTCTCCAGCCCATGGATTTAGTTTTTTTAAGACACCAATTTGTGAAATCAATATTTCAATACCACTACCAGTGAAGCAGAGGCAGCAGGGTTGGGAGTTCCAAACCAACTTGAGTTATCAACATACAGTAAAATGGTAGGCTGGGTTTAAAACAATGGATACTTGAATCTTCCCTCTTAATTGTAGTGAGTCCCAGACTAAAAATGAACAGAATACCACCCAAATAAAAATTAAAAAGGAGAGTCTTCATTAAGCAGGCTGGCGTCCATCCCCTCACAGCAAGGAGGAGAGCAGCCCTGTCCTATATTTACAGTGAGTTTTTAAAGGCCACATTCCTTTACAGCTATCTAAAAAACCCCAGCCACCCCTTTCACACCCATTTGTCTTTAGCAAGAGCAGGGCTGAAGAGATGGCTTAGCAGTTAAGTGTTTGCCTGTGAAGCCTAAGGACCCCAGTTCGAGGCTCGATTCCCCAGGACCCATGTTAGACAGATTCACAAGGGGGCACATGCATCTGGAGTTGGTTTTCAGTGGCTGAAGGCCCTGGCGCACCCATTCTCATTCTCTCTCTCTCTCTCTCTCTCTCTCTCTCTCTCTTGATCTCAAACAAATAATTTTTTTTTTAAAAAGAACAAGCAAGTTAGCATGATTACAAAAGCAGATTTTTAAAAATTTTTATTAGCATTTTCCATGATTATAAAAAAATCCCATGATAATTCCCTCCCCCCCCCCCACTTTCCCCTTTGAAATTCCATTCTCCATCATATTTGTTTGTTTTTTGAGGTAGGGTCTCACTCTAGCTCAGGCTGATGTAGAATTTACTATGGAGTCTCAGGGTGGCCTTGAACTCATGGTGCTCCTCCAACCTCTGCCTCCTGAGTGCTGGGATTAAAGGCATGTACCACCACACCCAGCCAAAAGCAGAAATTTTGCAGTTATCACCTGATATGAAGCAGATACTGATATCAGGACATCTTGACCTCAGGGTGAGAACAAACACCAGATGCCTTACTGGGACCCATCCTCATTCCTGTAATCAATGTTCTGTGCTAATCTTTAATCTCCTATGGCCCCTTGAGAATGTTGAGATGGCTGAGTGGCCAAGGTGGCTTCCCTTAAGTCCATCCACCAGAGGTTGTTTCATTCCTAATCAGTTACTGTAGCCTCATACTTGGCCCAAGAACCATTAATTTTACTGAGGAGATTCTCTGTTGCATAAACTTTATTAGAACATTTAAAATTCATGGACCTACAATCAATTTTAAAAGTAACAGAACTATGGGTCTGAAGATGGCAGTAATCAGAGTGGTAAACCAGGCTGACCCAAACAACAAATTTCCATATAAGCAAATGGAAAGCTGGCTTACAGAAGCAGGACATGACAGTTAATTTGTACAACCTATATATTCAAAACAATTTTTCAAAACATACCTATGAACCAACATGCATATGTATCATGTAGTTGGGTCATCCTAACCATGAGCTCTATTGTGTTCTATTTTAGTCTTAAACTGTCTTTCCCTCTTATTGTCCCTCTGGGTTCCCCTTAGTTCTCTCTTTGGGATTCCTTCATCTACTAACAGAGATAAGTTCAACTCCTTAACAGTTAAATGTTACATTGACTTAGTGTATCAGTCCAGATTTAAGTTTTTCCATTACATTTCCCACCTTTTCCCAGTCACAATCCCTTATGTATGTTCTAACATGTAACTTTCCTAACCAGGTACAGTGTATATTGTGTCCCCCCTTTTTGATATTTCATATTGAATTCCTCAAGCTTCTGCCATGCATAGACTTGTCAGTTTCCAAAGTGACTAGAGCTGTTATCTCCTTATCAGGGGCAAGTGTCCTCTGGATCTTACCTTTGAGGGGACCCTCTGGATCCCTGGTGACCTGTTAGATGCTACAATTAGATGAGGACACTGTCCTCTGGACTCTGGTATGATGAATTTATACCCCTTGGCTGATTGGGTATGAGCCCAATTCCCTGAGGACATGTGGGTCCCCTTGTATTACAAATTTTAAGGGAGTACCATCAATGGCTTTACCTCTATAAATCTGAGAAAAGAGACAACTTTGAACAACCAGCACCACCCACATCAGAAATACAAATAGCTAGTGCTCTAAATTGCTTTTACATGTCAGGGTGGGGGTCTGAGAACTGTCCTTATGATATTCCTCTTTTAATAAGACACATTAAGAAGAGATTGGACTAATACAAATTAATAACTATCAGGCAAACATAACCAGTGAGGACAATCTTTGGAATCTTTTTATTTAAAGGCAGCAGTGGCTGACTAACCAGGGACAGACAGAGGCAGAGGCAGAAGGCATGAATTAATGTTAGAGTTTAGAATTGTAAGCCAGCATCAGGCAGGGATCCTATTAGTCTGAATCTTTGTTTATTTTGTAGCTCTATTTTGTAGTTATATTTACCTACTGGGTGATTAGGATCATGTGGACTACCAAAATTAACTATGTATTTTGGAGGTCAGCAATGGCTCTGTTGGAGAGACTTTTAGGGACCTGTGAGGAGTTGTATGATTCTCAGTACTGTCATCTGCTAGGATAAGTCAAGGCCCTGCTGACCAAGTGGCCCTCCCTGTTTTGGGAAGCCTGGAAGACTGATTTTCCTCTAATGTAACTTTCCTGTTGGAGATACACTGACCGGGAATTCATCTCTGGGTCATCATATCCTCCTTGATCAAGAAGACAGGTTACTTAACAGAGGGTAGAAGCTAGCAAGTGTCCCACCATCTCCTGTGACCTTCTGACCTGGCAGCAGGAACCAAAATATTGGTTGTCCTTTTAACTCCAATGTTTTCAATTGATATTAGCTTCTGCATATGGTTATTAATAACTCAGAGAGACTGTATATATCTGATTAGCAAAACAGATTTAATTTAAAAGGTACAAAACATATCTGGTTAGCAAAGCATATTTAGTCAGAGAATGACAGAATAGTTTAAAATCATTTTGAAATAAAAATAATTTTAAAAGTTACTTAAAAGGGGCTGGAGAAATGGCCTAGTGTTTAAGGCAATTGCCTGCAAAGCCAAAGGACCCAGGTTCAATTCCCCAGGACCCACATAAGCCAGATGCACAGCTGGCACATGAATCTGGAGTTCATTTGCAGTGGTTGGAGGCCCTGGCACTCCCATTCTCTTTCTTTCTCCCCCCCCCCTTTACCGCTTCTATCTCCCATAAATAAATAAATAAACATAAAAATAATTTAAAATCATTCTGATTAGTATTTAAGTTTAGTCATCAGGTGACAGTGTAAGCTATATCTACAACAGAGAAAATATGCACATTCTATCTTTTAAGTATCTGTCAGTTATAAGTACAGACAGAACATTTTAGTAGCCCTGAAAACAATATTTACCAATCATTTTATCAATAACTTTAAGCCAATTTATTTAAACTAGAAATTTTTTGTCAGGAAAAGACAAGACATTATAAAAACTTGGCATCTGTGTCTGAACAGAACTTTGGCTAGTCTGTATACCTATACAAGTGACAATTTCCACCAAAACTGGAAACAGAAAGTAGAGTTAAAGATTATTTTTCTAGAGCAATAACATGTCTTAGGTATAAATCTATAAGCAATGAACTTGAGCTACTAGAATGAGATAATTACTTAAGTGAAACCTTGACTGTGACTGATTATACAAAGCTTAAAAATAAAGTAAAAAAAAAATGAAAAAAGTCAAACCTGGTCATTGTTGAGCTGAATTAGCCTCATTTTAAGCATCCATTAGAGACAATTTGACAGATGCAAAATAATTTCTTAAACAAGTATCTTTAACCATTGAACATTTTTATAGCTTAACATAATGAAATATTTATGACTGTTAGAATATATAAAGCTTAAACAAACTATATTAACATTGTTTGTATACAGTAAGTTTCCCTAAGACATGGGGAGCTTCCTCAGTTTTCCTAAGAACAAAGTCACAATGACTAGGTCATTTTTATAAGACTTAGCTTATAACCTTAGTGATTACCACCCAGCAAAACCAGCATGAACAAGACAGGAACAATCTTAAAATAACAGGGCTTTGGCTAGGTGTGGTGGTGCATGCATTTAATCCCAGCACTCGGGAGGCAGAGGTAAGATCACTCTGAGTTCAAGGCCAGCCTGGGACTACAGCGTGAGTTCCATCCAGGTCATCCTGGGCTACAGTGAGACCCCTATCTCAAAGACAGTAAGTAAATAAAAATTACCTTAGCCTTTAATTTTTTTCATGAAAAAAAAAAACATATTAAGAAAGTGTTTATATAATTTTCAAGGTTTTTCAGTGATCTGACTGGCAAAAATAACATTAAGCAAATGAAATGTAAGATCTAAGTTTTGATTTTCTTTTATACTCTATTACTACTGATTAGTTTAGCTTAATAGTTTTTCTTATTGATAGCCAAACATCATGGACTTTGGGTAAACCAAATTACAATATCCTAATATCTGGAAAAGTCTGATATTAGCAAAAAGTTGAGTTCACAAATATAAGGCACATGAGGGTACAAAGAATAAACTATGAAGAAAAGATCTGCTACCAGAATTCAAAATGAACAAGAAATACATGCATATTTGGCTTAAATATGAAGACATGGAAAACTTTACAATTTTTAAAGCTCATCAGAATAATGGTACCTTTATAGAATATTTTCTTATATTATTTTCCCTTATGAAGATATATAGCACTTTTTTGTTTGTTTATTTTTATTTGAGAGTGACAGAGAGAGAAAGAGAGAAAGAGGCAGAGAGCGAGAGAGAGAATGGGTGTGCCAGGGCTTCCAGCCACTGCAAATGAACTCCAGATGTGTGCGCCCCCTTGTGCATCTGGCTAATGTGGGTCCTGGGGAGTCGAGCCTTAAACCAGGGTCCTTAGGCTTCTCAGGCAAGCACATAACCACTAAGCCATCTCTCCAGCCCCTGTATAGCACTTTTTAAAGCAAAGCAAGATATCCACCCAATCTATATGTCAGTTTCTGAAATTAATTCAGCTATATCTAGCATGCCCAAAGAATAGAGGAACTGGACTAATCGCCCATGATCTAATGAAAAAGGAGACAGGTATCATGGAAAAGAGAGAAAATGAGCATAGCATGGCAGGGCCACTTGCCACTGCAAACAATCTCCTAATGCATGTTCCACTATGTGCATCTAGCTTTTTTTAAAAAATTTTATTAACATTTTCCATGATTATAAAAAAAAATCCCATGGTAATTCCCTCCCTCCCCCCTGACACTTTCCCCTTTGAAATTCCATTCTACTTCATATTACCTCCCCATCTCAATCATTGTACTTAATAGGTTGATATTGTATATATGTAAGTACCCTTCCTTTCTCTTGCATCTAGCTTTGTATGGGTACTGGGAAATCAAACCCAGGCCACCTGGCTTTGCAAACAAGCAACTTTAACTGCTGAGCCAGAAATATTTTCAATCTCCTCCAAATATTTTTTTATAGAACTATACTGAATCCAAACATACACAAAATTTCATGACAAAATCTATAACTACTCAAACCTTAACCAACTCTATAATTCTGCCTGTGGCACTTTGGTAAACTTGCTCAGTAATGACATGAGTTAAACCTAAAGTATTAAGACTGATTGTTGGAGGAATTGAAGAGTTAGGCCTCAAATCACAAAATAACTTTGTTCAGAATTTTCTTTTGCTGTTCACCATGAAGGATATAGTTTCCAAGTTTATGATAGATAAATGATGTTCAGTGCCTTCAAATGTGGTCTATTTACCTTATAAAATAGGAAATGAGAGTAAATTATTCCTTTGTAAAGTTTGTTTTTGAGGCAGAGCTTTAGATATGATAACCTTATGAGAGAATTAAATACTAATGAGCCAATTTTAACCTTAAGATTTAGTTAAAAAGTTGGTAAATAGAATATAGCTAACTTGGTTGAGTACTCTAAAGTCAGTCTTTCACAACTGTGGTGGTTTGATTCAGGTGTCCCCCAAAAACTTAGGTGTTCTGAATGCTAGGTTCCCAGCTGATGGAGATTTGGGAATTAATGCCTCCTGGAGGGAGTGTATTTATTGTTGGGGGTGGGCTTATGGGCTTTATAGCCAGTTTCCCCATGCAAGTATTTGGCATACCCTCCTGTTGCTGTGGTCCACCTTATGTTGGCCAGGGGGTGATGTCCATCGTTTTCCTCTGCCATCGTGGAGCTTCCCCTCAAGCCTGTAAGCCAAAATAAATCTCTTTTTCCCAGAAGCTGATCTTGGTTGGGTGATTTCTATCAGCAATGTGAACCGGACTGCAACAACAACCATTATCATGACCAGATTAATATCAATGAGCTAAAGTTTTAAGTTTACAATCTGAATACCATAGCAACCTGCTACCAGCCAGGACCATACTTTGTTAGTCTGATGTAAGCCCTAGGCTAATAGTCATTTTATATTTCAAGAAGTCTGAGCCAGGCATGGCAGCACACATCTTTAATCCCAGAACTCAGGAGGGAGAGGTAGGAGGATCACCATGAAGTTTGAGGCCACCCTGAGACTACATAGTGAATTCTAGGTCAGCCTGAGCTAAAGTGAGACCCTATCTCAAAAAAAAGTCTGTAATCTGATCAAGTACTTTAGAACTTAATCAACTTTGTCTTTAACCTGTTTAAGCTTACTTTTACCTTCATCCACATACTTAACTTTTACCTTCATTCATATGTTACAATCTATGTAACCATTCTGTAACAGTCTTTTTCATCAAACATTTACCAACATTTAATGTTTTCTCTCTAGTTTTTCTTCCTTAGTCAATTTGTCTCATAATTACAAGAAAAACTTTCATTATCCTTATTATAAGACTTTTAATATGGCCATTTGATTTTTTTTTTCCTCAAAAGACTTTTTTGAAATAACTTTTTATAAAAGAGTAGAGAAGACTTGACTTATACTGTTTATCCAGACTATACATATAGATTTTATCATTTGTTGATTTTGGAACTATTTTTTCTCTTATAACTTTCCTGAAACACTGCTTTTTAAAAAAGTATGAAAGCAGATTCAAACATTATTAGAAACTTTCTGACAAACTCAGCATCAAGCACTTCCAAATTTAAACATAAATCTTGAGGTATTTTCTTATCATAATTCTATAGGAGCATAGAAAAATAAAGTAAACTTAAAGACAGTTACAAATTTCTTATAAGAAGCCTCTATCTGTTGACAGAGATGTGGAGCTCACCAACCATCATGCTGGGGCCAGGAAACAGATTCCCTACACCTGCAGCTCCCTCTGACTCAGCAAGGCAGGGAAGCTAAGAAAAAAGAGCCATCAGGAATTCTCCTGGGGGCAGCACAAACCCTAGAGAGATCTGTGTCCTGTCTCTCCAACAATGAGATGTGTGCTAGGCGCCCCCTCTTATTCCCAGGGTCACATGGCCATCTGCAGATCAAGCCCTTCAACGGAAAGCACTAAATGACACATTGCAGGTGCTTCTGCCTGGGACTGGCCCAGAACTTAACTATTCCTGTTCTACTTCTTGCTCTAGGGAACACATTAGGACTTAGTTAATCACGTTTTTCTTTCTAAATTCAAGGGAGAGCTAAATTCAGGGCTACAAGACAGCTTTCTGATCCTGTCATTTTACAAGTTTTTTAAAAAAAATAAAATCTCTGTCTAACAGCTTTTTATTCCCTAGGAACAAAGACACCATAAGGAAGAAACTCCAAAAGGAAATAGGAGCATGGATGACACAATGACCAGAATGGCCTGGCTAGAGACCAGAGGCAAATGCACTGTATAGAGGACCTGGTCAGGGCCCTGGTTCCTTGACTCTACATTTTCCATGCTCATCTTAGAGGTAGTCTTGATATGGAAACCTGGCCCCTCTACACAAAGTAGATGATTCTATCAGTTTATTATAAGAGGTCCAGGGACCTCAAAGACTTCCTCTCAAGAGCGGATGTAAGGCTGGAGAGATGGCTTAGCAGTTAAGCGCTTGCCTGTGAAGCCTAAGGACCCCAGTTCGATTCCCCAGGACCCACGTTAGCCAGATGTACAAGGGGGTGCACTTGTCTGGAGTTCATTTGCAGTGGCTGGAGGCCCTGGCACGCCTCCCCCCCCCCATCTGCCTCTTTCTCTCTCTGTCTATTGCTCTCAAATAAATAAATAAAAATAAATAAAATTTTTAAAAAAGAATGAATGTAGGCAGATAAGAATGAGAGGGGTTTGGGTGTCACAGACAACCTAAAAGGCCCACTGTGGCTCTTAAGATTCAAAGGGAAGTGACAGTTAACAAAGGAACTTCATGCTTAAAGGTAGAGTTGGCCAGTCTTTCCCAATTAGGCCCCAAGGCAGTTATAATCAGAAGGGCTATTTCTACTAGCTCCAAGGATCCTTGGCTACATTGAGCAGAAGTCAACATTCTTTTCCCAGAGGGTTCATTTCTATCTCCACTTGGGCATAATTCTATATCTTATAAGCCTGGTTCCAAAGAGAAAAGACTGTAAAGTGATATGGAAAAAACCTGTGCTTACTCTCACATAGCCAAGATTGACAGTTTCCAAGGCAAGTGAGAATCTTTAAGAACAAGGTCCTTTTTGTAATTTAGGTCAGCCCAACTCAACCCTAAGGAACATATGAAGTGACTCATCCCCACAGGGTGGCCTTTCAGTGAGGAGAGAGGCTGGGTGTTGGATTCACATGTCACAGGGAGATCTCCTGAACAACATAGGTGGGACGACACCCCTGGTAGGTGGAACTGTTCTCAGCCATCTCCTCCTCTCTGCTGTCCTGTAGCACTCCATTCCTCATCTTCTCTGGAAACAGGTCAGTGTTCACAGGGGAGTCCTGGCTGTGGCTTTTGAAACCAAGCCATTTCTGGCAGGACTGGGGCAGGAGGGTGAGGAGCTTTGGCAGCACAGGATAAATAGTATCAGAGTTCAGGGGTTGGCCAGCATTCCCTCAGTGAGCAGACTGATAATGAAGTCCACCGCAATGACTATGGTGGAGTTGAGGGCACTGTACCATAAATAGGACAGGGAATAAAAACTCTGCAGTCCTGTGGGTTTGGGGAGAGTAGTAGAGGGCATGAGGGTGGTCACAGTGTCAGTGGTCAGATTGCTGGGTGCATCGAGGGAAGGTGGTGCCACACCAGAGCCCATGCTGGTCATATGCTTCCAATGCCAAACCAGAAGGCCACAATGAGTCCAGCCAACAGACCCACAATGGAACCGGGAGGATTGACCCAAGGAATGAATATTCCAAGGCAGAAGAGTCCCAGCTGTGGACCCCTAACCATGCCACAGATGCTGATTGCTGCCTGCAGCACAGATCCCATCTGGGAGGAAATATAGACCATGCCCAGACAAAGCAGGTCATAGCCAAAAGCAAGGCTTCTGGAAAGCATGATGGCTCAGGTTTCAGAGAACTGAGTGGACCAGGGTTGGATTAGATCTTCCATTGTAACACTTGCCAGTGAATTGAATGCTGAAGATATGGTGCTGAGGGAGCCACTGAAGAGGCAGGAATCAAGTAGTCCAGGGAGGCCCAGCAGGTCTTTCAGGAGGTCCATCATAAAATGAAAACTAACTGATCTGGCGCTGCTTGATGCTGCTGGGTGCCCATCGTGTTCCTGTCATCCTTTTAATAGGCAAACAGGCCAATGAGGTAGCTCATGCAGAGAACCATTTGCTGGCAAGGGAACACAGCATAGCAGGAGAGCACAGCAGTCTTCTCTGTGTGGGAACTGAGGTAGCGTTGCACCTGAGCCTGGTTCATCCCAAACAAGGACAGCATCATGAAGATGCTCCCAAAGGCCAAAGTCCAGAAGGTATGTCACACAAAGGGGTCAGGATCCAGTTCAATCCCAGAGATGTAGCCAAACTGGTAAGCCACTTCCCATACATGCCCCATGCCACCCACTTTGGCTAATCCTACAATGATAACTACCAGCTGCCCTAGGAACATAACCAGTTTCTGGAACACAGCTGTCTAGATGACAACCTTCAGCCCACCCAGTGCAGTGTAGATGGTCAGCACTGACAGCCACAGATCACAGCCAGTCACTGCATTGAGGGCCAAGGATGGAGCATAGAGTACAACCCCCATGTAAATCATCATCTGAAAGATGAAGGTCACAGTTCCACAAATTCATACTGCTTTATTAAATTGAGGCTCTAATTATTTATATGCACTGGTAAGATGCAGCTGGTAGAAGACTGGGATGAAGATGTGAGCAGGAATCAGCAGTCCCAAGACATGGGAGCAGCCCAGGAACCAATACTGTGTTGCAAATCAATTGATCTCAGATGACACTCCCAAGATAGCCACAGCTGACTGGAAGGTGGCCAGCAGGAAAAGTGCCACAGGAAGGCAGCTCATTTTGCAGTCTGCCATCAGCAGCTCACCAACAGAATGGTGGCTCCAGCCACAGCAAGCATGGTAGAGGCCGATGACTAGGGAGAGAAGCAGCAGTATGGTGAATATTACATAGTCCACAACAGAAAAGATGGGTGTGCCCACACTTGTGTCTGAGGTGGAGTGTAAGAGAGCAGAGGTGCTTACCCCTGCATTCATCATCACCGTATCTGTGCTCTGTGCCAGGCAGAGTTACTTGGTTTGGCAGGTGCAGGCAACTGTTTCCCACCTGGCTCCCAAGTCAGTCTCACAGCCCTTTTCTTCCTCTTGGTGACATGGTCCAGGAGCACTGAAGGGAAGTGCTACAGAGATCTCTTCTTTCTTCCAGAGATGAGTGTCGCTTTCTTCTTCCTCTTTCAGCTCAGCCTTGCCTGTGCCTCCATGCATGCTGAGCCTCCATTGTACAACGTTTTAAGAGTAGGAGAATCTTGCATTTTTCCCTGCCTATAATCTTATTTACTTTCCATGTTCCTTCTGGGGGGCACTCAATAGTAAAAGTTGGTCATGCAGTCTAGGACAGTGGGTTTGGTGGAGGACATCCCCCACAATGAAATGGCACTGCTCAGAACAGAAATCACTCTGCAGCCTTAGGGCTGTGAGCCACCTATATTCTCATACACACACATTCATTTCAAGAGCACTTTTCATCCAGACTGCAGACAACCATCTCCCCCTCACACTTTCATTCATTCATTCATTCAGAAGCTATGCATTTTCATTTTAAATTCCATTCTATTTATAACTCCAGAGACAAAAACCAAAGCTTGAAATTACTTCCAGTGTAATTTCAGACCTCACATTGAATATTTTTACAAACCAAAATTTGACTAGTCTTAATTCCAATTTTCAATTTTCAATTTCTCCCAGGGTGGTCACGGTGTCCAGGTCACCCAGGGACAACCATTCGACAGCTGGGAGGTCAAAGTTCCATCTGATGGCCATCCCATATCAAAAGATAGCCAGTATAATTCACAGAACTTCCTCAAATAAAAGCCATCTCTCGTGGCATTTAAGTCAGAGGCCCGCTATTGGAAGAAGGGAAAGTTAGTAAGGAAGTGAGGACACATTGCAGTGGGCTAGATGTATAGATGTGGAGCTTGTCTGTTCCATGGTGGAATTTTCAGATGCTGCAGCTGGTTTCCTAGGAGGATACAAAAATGTTAAGTACAAAAGGACAAAAACACTAAACAGAAAGACAGACACGTGACCACACAGGACTGAAAAAGACAGACCAGGGGTTGAGGCAACATCTCGCCACCACCCAGGAGGTAGTGCTGCATCCAGTCTTGCACTGAAACCCACTTACCTCTGAAGGTTTTCAGACCAGATGGCTCTCCACTCATAGTGTTGATGTCCTTTGACTGCCACTCCTTTCTGCCAGGGTCTGGACAATGTCCCTGGGGCTGAGGAATGTCTTTCAGTGGCTGCCCCCTAGGGCCTAGACCCACAGTCAGAGTAGAGTCCCAAGAAATTAAGACTCTGTGAGACCAGATTCAGGAGTCAGTTTAGCGAGAATATGTTTCACAGGGGCCTCCAAATGTAGAGAATCCCAGATCAAAAATGAACAGAAGACCACCCAAATAAAATTTAAAAGAAGAGTCTTTATTGAGCCTGCCGATGTCTGTCCCCTCACAGCAAGGAGGAGAGTATCCCATCCTACTTTTTTTTTTTTTTTCTGAGTTTTCGAGGTAGGGTCTTACTTTAGCTCAGGCTGACCTGGAATTCACTATGTAGTCTCAGGGTGGCCTTGAACTCATGGTGATTCTCCCATCTCTGCCTCCCAAGGCATGCACCCCCATGCCTGACACCCCGTCCTACTTTTACAGTGAGTTTTTAAAGGCAAAAACCACATTCCTTTACAGTGATCTGAAAAAGCCCCAGTTACCCCTTCCACACAGAATTGTCTTTAGCAAGTGCAAGTGAAGCTAGCATGATTACAAAAGCAGAATTTTTGCAGTTAGCACAAGATATGAAGCAGATACCAAATATCAGAACATCTTGACCTCAGGGTGAGAGCAAATACCAGATGCCTTACTGAGACCCATCCTCACTCCTGTAATTTATGCTCTGTGCTAATCTTCAATTTCGTATGGCTCCTTGAGAGTGTCAAGATGGCTGAGTGGCCTAAGATGGCTTCCCTTAGGTCTGTTCACCAGAGGTTTCATAATAATGTATACTGCATAATATAAAACTTTAAATATTCATCTTTATGTAATACAGGTTCTAAATGATCTACATTTATTGATCTTTTCCTTGTTTCCTTTAGATTTGGCTTTGCAAATGTATCCTTAAGAGATCATTTTTTTTTTGTTTTGTTTTGTTTTGTTTTTTGAGGTAAGCCCAACAAAATGTCCCTTTTTTTATGAGAGAGAGAGAGGGAGAGAAGAAGGGGCATTGAAGGAAGAAACTTCTCACTAAATGGTCTCCAGCCTCTGTAATTGAACTCCAAATGCACATATAATTTTGTGTGTTTGGCTTACATGAGATCTGGAGAGTCAAGCATGGGTCCTTACATTTTGCAGGCAAGTACCTTAACCTTTCAGCCATTTCTACACCCCAAAACTTTGTTTTTACATACAATACATGGAAATCATTTGGGATTGCTTCTATGGTTACAGAATTCATCCATGAACCAACTTACTTGTGTGCATTACTTTTAGATTATCATTTTTTTAAAATTTTTATTAGCATTTTCCATGATTATAAAAAAATATCCCAGGGTAATTTCTTCCTCCCTCCCCAACACTTTCCCCTTTGAAATTCCATTCTCCATCATATTACCTCCCCATCTCATCATTGTACTTATTAAGTACCCTCCTCCCTTCCTTTCTCTTCCCTTTATATCTCCTTTTTAACTTACTGGCCTCTGCTACTAAGTATTTTGCTTCTCACGCAGAAGCCCAATCATCCGTAAGATTATCATTTTTTAATATTTAATTATTTATTTATTTCAGAGAGAGAGAGAGGAAAGGCAAATAGAGAGAATGGGCATGTCAGGGCCTCCAGCCACTTAAAACAAACTCCAGATGCATGTGCTACCTTGTGCATGTGGCTTATATGGGTCTAGATAATTAAACCTTGGTCATTAGGCTTCTCAGACAAGCACCTAAACTGCTAGGCCATCTCTCCAGCCCTATTATCATGATTTAAAATTTTTTGCTCATTTCTGTTTTTTTTGTTATTATTATTAACATATTTTCTATGGATACATCATGTGTTGGTACCTTCCTTTGCCTGCGCTGCCCTCTTCTGCTGGGGACCCTCCTCCATGGGGTTTCAGGTATTCCTTATAGGGTTGTAAATATTTTATTTATTTATTTATTTATTTATTGATTGATTGATTCAACAGAGACAGAGAGAATGGGGATGCCAAGGCATCTAGCCACTGCAAACAAACTCCAGATGCATGTATCACCTTGTATATCTGGCTTACATGGGTACTGGGAAATTGAACCTGGGTCCAAGCACCTTAACCACTAACCTATCTATCCAGCCCATTTCAGTAGTTTTGATGGTAATGCTTATTCATTTTTTGTAAATGAGATTCATCTTTAATACAGGTTATATATACACATATATACACATTAGGTATAATATATACACATATATATATACATTAGGTATAATTTGAATTTACTATTCAATCATATTTTTCTTAAAAGGTATTTCTATTGACAGAGTCAGAATAAAGGGATTTCTGTAGCCTTTGTGACATCATGCACTCATTCGTCTTAAAAGATTATATGCATCTTGCATATGTCACTACATAGCTTTTTGAGTTGCTTGTGTGGATATGTGGCATTAAAAATTATTCAATGGGACTGGAGAAATGGCTCAGCACTTAAGATCCTTGCCTATAAAGCCTAAGGACCCAGGTTTTATTTATTTTTATTAATTAGTTTTATATTCAGCAAATACAGTCAGTTTGGTACCATTATTAGGCTCATCCATGACCTACCCCCTCCCTACTAGCCCCTCCTTGTTGAGGTATATGGGTCGTGCATTGTGGAGTTAGCCAACATTTATGGGTAAGATAAATGTCTCTGCATATCATGACCCAACATGTGGCTCTGACATTCTTTCCACCCCCTCTTCTGCAAAATTTCCCTGAGCCATGTTGGGTTCATGTTTGGTCTGCTTTAGTGATGAGGTGTTGGGGTTCTCTGAGGCTCTGGCTCTCTGATTTAAGGACCCAGGTTTGATTCCTCAGTATCCACATAAATCCAGATGCACAAGGTAGCACATACATCTGGAGTACATTTGTGGTGGCTAGAAGACTTGGCTGGCTGGCTTTCTCTCTCTCTCTCTCTCTCTTTCTTTCAAATAAATCAATAAAATATTAAAAATAAAATAATTAAATGGTCACATTGTTCAAGAAGTTATAATATTATTTATAATTCTAAATCTCAATCTTGTCTCCATTTTGAATATTTGCTTTTCTTTCTATTTTATTTTATTTTAAAATTTAATTTAATTTTTATTTTATTTTATTTTTTGGTTTTTCAAGGTAGGGTCTTACTCCAGCCCAGGATGACCTGGAATTCACTATGGAGTCTCAGGGTGGCCTCGAACTCACGGCAATCCTCCTACCTCTGCCTCCCGAGTGCTGGGATAAAAGGTGTGCACCACCACGCCCAGCTTCCTTTTTATTTTAAAAGAATTTTTAATACTAGTGCTTTTAAAGTCTTCCATCAGGTTGAATGGCATATCTTTTTAAGATAATTAAGTCTTTGGACACATTAATATACAACTGATAATTTAATACAAAAGTTCATTATTTTTAAGATCATGTCCTGAAGAATAAGTTGTAAATCTGTGAATAACAGTCTATTAAATTGAAACTTCATTTATACAAAGGAGAAATGGAGCATGTCATTATATTCAAGGCAACAATTCTTGCAATTTTCATCTACATTTGCCACACACACTTGTCCAGGCTTGAGGAGCAAGGGAACTGTACTCTCACATCTTCTTTGAGTTATAATGAGCAGTATTCTCCAGTAGGATTGATATATTCTACAGATCAAACCCTAACCAGAGGTAAACATCACAAATGTTTATAAATTCCTTTAATGATGTATAAAGTATTTCTGTGTAACATGTATTACATGCAATAAAATGGGAAAAGGGGATACAGAGATGGCATAGCAGTTAAAGTGCTTGCCTGTGAAGCCTAACAACCCAGGTTCAATTCCACAGCCCATGTAAGCCAGATACAGAAGGTGGCACATGCTTCTGGACTTTGTTTGCAGTGGTTGGAAGCCCTGGTGCATCCAGTCTCTATCTGCCCCTTTCTCTTTCTCTCATATGAATAATAAAGATTTTTTAAATGGAAAAATGATGAACTACATGTTTACAATTATAGTAGAGGGCTATAGAAATGTCTCAGTGGGTTAAATGCATTTGCTTGCAAAGCCTGATGGCCGGGGTTCAGTTCTACAGTACCCACATAAAGCCAGGTGCAAAAAGTGGTGTAAGTATCTGGTGTTGTTTGCAATCACAAAATGCCCTTGGGCACCCTTTCTCTCCCTCTACTTGCAAATAAATAAATATTTTACAAAATAATATATATTAATACCAAAATAAGAGTATTTAGTGAGAACCTATAGATGTGATGGTTTGTCCAATGGAAATGTGATCCTACAAATCTTGCTTGAGTGCCAACTGCACCTTCATTTCAGTTTCATAATGTAGTTGAAGGGAGTTACTGATGGTCAGATAACAGCTGGTTCCCTTTGATCACTGCCCATCTGGTTTACATGAGAGGACAGGAAATTGAACCTGGGCCAGCAGACTTTACAAGCAAGCCTCTTTACCCACGGAGCCATCTCCCCATCCCACACCAACAATAGTTCCTAGATAAGAATTTCTCATTGTTAAGGGAGACAATCCCATGTGACCTCACAAAAATAGGAAAATGTCAAAAAGGAAGGAGGAAGGCAGTACAAAGTGTGTGATCACTGTTGCAAGCAATTGAGCATTCCCTTATAGCAGCCACTTCCAGAATCCCTCAGAGCTAGGTAATCCCCCAAAGCAACCACTCCAAGAATCCCTAGGTGTTCTTTCACCAGAGCCCATGAGCACTGGAGTATGGACACAACAGTTCCTATCCCTCACTGGCTAAGGACTGCCCAGCCTGCGTGTGGGCAGAGTAGGCCCAGGTCATGGGTGGGGGAACAGACAGCAGGTTAGGTCTACTATACCTGCATTATGAAGACATTTAAACCTCTCTATAGCATGCTTTTACACTCCTACAAAACCTCTAGGGTATAAGTGGATTAACAGGTAGATAGTTTTAACTCAATAGATAACAAGTAAATGAACATGCCCACAAGAACACAACCTACTTCTCCCACAGAATAACTCAGATACATATGTGATATGTGGCATTCTGATATATAGATCCAAGGAGATGGAGGTCAGTGTGAATGCCAGATATGCATCTTGTCTTGGATTAAATACATGAGCCTCCTCCTTCCTCACTACAAATTATTGCATAAACTGCTACACGCATGCTCCAGATTCCAGTTGCACTGAACCAAAGAATCAAAGTCTCTAGACATGCCTCACTCTCAGCTACATTACTAAGAAAATACTAACAACATACATTACTGATGTACTTTTCAGGACTTGTCTGTCAGTGAAGAGATGAACACTTAAGAATAAACTTTGGGATCTCATTTCCCTGTGTTTGAGTAATTATACAGAAACCCAACCATGATGTAAACCTATCTTAATTCAATGTAACTGAGGTCAAAATATTCTGGCTGGTCAGACATACTGGTATGACATATAGTCCAAGCTACCTCAGAGAATGAAGCAGGATTCTGGATCAATGGCCTCAATGGCCAGTCTGAGTCATATAGACTAAAAGAGAGAAAGAGAGAAAGAGAGAGAGAGAGAGAAGGAGAGAGAGAGAGATCCCTAACATTCACAGTTCCTGACTTGGGAGGCAGATAAAAAGTAACCCCACATGTTCCTCTCCCACATAGAAATTAAAGCTCTCTAAAGCCACAGTCTCCAAGAGAAGGTGCAAGTGATTGGAAATTCATTTAAACTTCTCTAGACAAATAATGAGTTAACTGAACTCCAAGTACAAAATATATACTATAAATCTGTATCATTTATTGAGTTTGAAAAAAGTTTAGTAGAAAGTTTAATGTCACCCAGATTTTTAATGTCATAGAGCAAGAATACTTTGATGTTTTATTGTACCACTTTAAAAAATCCATTCTGAGCTGGGCGTGGTGGCACATGCCTTTAGTCCCAGCACTCAGGAGATTGGGGTAGGATCTCTGTGAGCTCAAAGCTAGCTTGAGACTACATAGTAAATTTCAGGTAAGCCTGGGCTACAGAAAGACCCTACCAAACCAAATGTGTGTGTGTGTGTGTGTGTGTGTGTGTGTGTATATCCATATCCATTCTGTATAGAAACACTGTTAATTTTCCCAGTTTTAGACTTTAGAATCAAACCACTTTATCCTATAAAAGAATTTTTAAGATTTGCACAAACCTGTCCTATTTTATGATATTTATGTAAACAAAATTCAACCCCACTTCCTCTGATAATAAAAGTGTTTTTTTTTTTCTTTTCTATATTGTTACTTTTTACATGACGTGAAACTAATGAGAATCTACTGTTGCTTTTAGAACCATCTTCTTTGGAGAAAAATAGTCTATGTTTTACCCCTCCTTGCCATGCCTTACAAAGTTCACAAAGTGACAAAGTGCTTGGCAGTGGAAGGTCCTTCTGGCGGGTTTGAGGCTTTCTGCAATAGACTTTGCATTGTTGAGAAAAGAACCAGGCGATACTTATCAACAAGTTTCTTGAAAAGCCGATAACATTTTCTCAGAGTAACCTCCTGCAAGGCCACACTTTCTCCCCTCAGTCGGTCTATCCACTCAAAAGCCCACAGGCTGTCCAGACTCCACGGCACGGCCTCCGGGGAGTGCAGCGTGAGCAGCGGCTGAGTGGTGCCTCTGCACTGCACCAGAACAGCCTCGCCAGGCAGAGCTCCCCGGCTTCCTCGGAGCAGAGCTTCGTGACACCTGTGCTCAAGAACCGTCATGAGCCGGAGCACGTCCAAGTGGTAATCGGTATCAATAAACAAGACTCTATTTCCAGTCCACCCTCCGATTTTGGAAGCACACATCGGGCTGTTAAGTGATACAGCATTTCTGATTTTTCCTTTCCTTCAGGACCATGAAATTCAACGACATCACCCTGTGCTGGTAATCTTCATCAATAGAGATTTGAATCTATTTCTTTCAAGGAACTTCTACCTTCAAGGCAAGGAGCTTGGTCCCAGGCTCAGCCTTGTGGGAGTCACTACACATCGCCCAGCTGGGTGGGCGTGATCAACACTCGACTTTTCCGCTAACAACGCCATTTACCATGTGTTCCAATATTTGCTTTTCTTTAGTGGTTCACTTAACTATATCCATCCTGCAGCAGCAGGTAGAGAGAAATCAGTAAATCTTACAAATCATAGGTGAAAGGAAACATGAATCCCAGATTATGTGCATGAGTGTTTCACACTCAAAAACTCCACCAAGGGCTGGAGGAAAGGGATGGGTGCTTGATAGATAGAATCATCCAACATACCCCAGACCTACTTAATCATGAAAAGGCTGCAAAGTATGTATGTCCTTGACAGCTTTAGAATTATTGTCCTAGATTGCCAGCCCCACCTCCAAATCTCAAGTGCCAGAAGCAAAGCTTAGCTCAGGAAGCATTTAGATGACCTATGAGTTGTGGCTGTGTTGTGTCAGCTGCAGTTTAAAGTTTATTCTGAAGAGTTACTCAAGTGTGGTAACTTTCCAGTCAGGCAAAGATACAATGTTCCTTGGGTTAGATGTGGATCTCAGTTGAAGAACACTTGCTCAACTTGTTGGAAGTCCTGGGGTCAATCCTTAGTAAAGCAAAATAAAACAGAATAAAAAGTAACCTAGAGGTAGTCTTATTTTTCTTCCCATCTAAAGCATCTAAATGATTTGCTCAGGACATTTCATTATTTACCTGGTAGATACTCTCACAACCTCTGGAATAAGGACAACTATGATATTCTTTTCTATTTTTATTTTTATTTTATTTATTTTTTTCTCAACTTTTATTAACATTTTCCATGATTATAAAAAGTATCCCATGGTAATACCCTCCCCCCCCCCATTTCCCCCTTTGAAATTCCATTCTCCATCATATCCCCTCCCCAGCTATGATATTCTAGTTGTGGCTCTTCTGGAAAGATCCACCTTAATACAAGACCAAATCTGACCTTCACTCATGGACCAGAACCCATAAATTCAGCAACATTAAAGCTTTAGAGACAACCATGTTTAAGGAGATTGGCATTTTTCAGGTGAGTGATCTGCCAGGGTCTCACTCAGGGAAGTCATGGGGATGTCGTTGTAAGCATTTGGCAGCAATCGTGAAGAACTTTAAGCCTTTCAGAAGTTCCTCCCAGGAAATATTCCCTCACAATAGCCTCAGAATTGTCTCCATCTTTGTTCTATTAATTTAGTGAAACCTATCTTATCCTAATTTAAGAGAGAAGTAGAAACTATGATGCAGAAACTTAAGGAAAATGCATTGACTGCAATGCAGGTAAGGATGAGAGCCAGTTCCTTCATGTCCCTTCCACTAATGCCCTTCCTCCTGCCAACCAGGGCTTCTATTATTTTGATGTCTTTCTTTCCTTGTTTTCTGTTTCTTTTCTTTTTTAGCCATGTAGAAGAAAAATCATAGTTTTTTTTTTAATTTTTTGTTCATTTTTATTTATTTGAGAGCGACAGACAGAGAGAGAAAGAGGCAGATAGAGAGAGAGAGAGAATGGGCACAACAGGGCCTCCAGCCACTGCTAACAAACTCCAGACGCTTGTGCCCCCTTATGCATCTGGCTAATATGGGTCCTTAGGCTTCACAGGCAAGTGCTTAACCGCTAAGCCATCTCTCCAGCCTCATAGTTTCTTTTTCTTTTTTTTTTTTTTTTGAGGTAGAATCTCACTCTAGTTCAGGATGACTTGGAACACACTGTAGTCCCAGGCTGGCCTTGAACTCACAAGAACCCTTTTACCTCCACCTCCCTTGTGCTGGGATTCAAGACATGTGCCACCATGCCCAGCTGAAAAATTGTAGTTTCATAGAATTTGTTACAACCTGTTGCTTCAGGTGTACACTGGGATCTTAAATGCTATGCCCCATAGATAAACAGGGTTATTGGATGTTATAAATACTATGTAAATATCAGGAATTATCACTGTATAAATATAACAATATTTAACTTATATAATAGCTGATGAATATCCTTGCACATGGCCCATATGTCTGTGATAAATCATAGAATGTGAATATCTTGAACTATGTAATACCCAGTTGTCTTCTATGCCTGCTTCTTTTTTATTTTACATAAATTATAATGGGTTATTCTTTTTTATTCCCTTACCCTAGTTCTCATTACCCTGCAGGCCATCCTCTATGGAGTTATGGTATTCGCTCTGGGGACATGAAGGCCTCAGTCAGTCCCTGTGGGACTGCAGTGGAAAGGATACATTAGCAAAACACCATGGATCCATGATTTGACACAGACTTCAGTTAAGAACATTAAGAACAACAAATAAATACCCCTTTTTTTCCCTCAGATGAAATAGCATTGTATCATTTGGTATAATTTTAAAATCCAAGTCAGAATCTCATTGTCAGGAAACTCATAGACTTGAGAGAGAATACCCATTGTCTTTCTCTCTCTCTCTCTCTCTCTGTGTCTCTCTCTTTTTCTCTGTCAAATAAATAAATAATATTTTAAAAAGAGAGATAAAATTGGGAGTTCTATGCCACCCTAAGACTCCATAGTGAATTCCAGGTCAGATTGGACCAGAGTGAGACCCTACCTCAAAAAAGAAAAAAAAAAAAAACTGGATGTGGACATTTTTTATGTGATCCATAATAAAACTGAAACAGCAATTTTGGGGTTACACCAATATGCTAATGTGCCAATAAATTCAGAGTACCCTTTAAAAAAAGAGAGATAAAGATGGGGAGAGAAAGAGAGAGAATGGGCGTGCCAGGGTCTCCAACCATTGCAAATGAACTCCAGTTGCTTGCACCCTCTTGTGCATCTGGCTTTAGGGGGTCCTGAAGAATCAAACCGGGATCCTTTGGCTTTGCAGGCAAATACCTTAACCACTAAGCCATCTCCCCAGTCCACAAAATTTTAGTGTATGCAAATTTCATAGATAAAAGCAACTTTCATTTTTATGTCTTTGGTAGAGATCTAATTTGCCAAGGGTTAAAAGTGAATATAGAATTTTCTTAATTGAATGATCACTTAATTCTATATTTAAACAATAATTACATTGGAATGCTCAGGTGAGTATTTCCATAGTTTATCTGAAAAAATAAATGAAATTAGAAAACAGGCCTGGCAACATGGCTCAGTTGATAGAGTGCTTGACCAGCTTATGAAGCCCTACAATCCATTCCCAGAGCCACATAAAACTGAGTATGGAGCTGGTGTCATAATATATGCCTTTAATCCCACCGATGGGGAGGCAGACATAGAAGGACCACTGTGAGTTCCAGGTCAATCAACCTAGGACTACAGAGTGAATACCTGGATTAGAGTAGAACCCTGTGTGAAATAAATAAATAAATAAATATAAACTGAGTGTGGTGGTACAGACCTGTAATCCGAGCACTTGAGAGATGGAGGCAGGGGGATCAGAAGTTTGAGTTCATCTTTGGCTACATGGTGAGTTTGAACCCAGCCTAGGCTACAGGAGACCATGTCTCCAAACCAAAAAATAAAAGAAAGAATAAAGGAAGGGAGAAAGGAAGGAAGGGAGGGAGGGAGGGAGAGAGAGAGGAAAAGGATCCAATGAAATTTGATTAATAAAAAGTCCCCCCCCCATACCCAGTGCTAGGGATTAAACCCCGGGACTTGCATATACTGAAGAAGTGTTCCACCACTGAGCTATACACCACTACCCTCATCAAAAATGTAGAATCTTGCTGGGTGTGGTGGCGTATGCATGTCTTTAATCCCAGCACTCAGGAGGCAGAGGTAGGAGCGTTGCTGAGAGTTGGAGGCCACCATGGGAATACATAGCAAGTTCCAGGTAAGCCTGAGCTATAGTGAGACACTACCTCGAAAAACAAAACAAACAAACAAAAAAGTATAATCTTTTTATAGTTAGGAAAATTTTAATATGATAGTGTTTCAAGTGTCTGATATGTTTGTATTAACTGTAGTTTGGGCTATTTTATGTTTTCCAACGCAGCCTCTTTGAGCCATGAAGAGAAAACAAGGAGAATGTAAGTCAGGTTTATCTGGACAGTGGTGGCTATAAAGCTATCTTCGGAAGCAAAAAAATAAAAAAGTTCCTGATAATTTTACACATATTTAAAAAGAGGTCGACACGACAATTAACTTTAGTTCACAGATGTTTCGGGTGCACCTCCCTCACTAGCTTTGAGAAAGCTTGGCGGTCGTTGCCCCGCCCCCAATTCAGTCATTGTGTTCTGAGAAGACCCTTGTAATGTAGCAAACAGGCGCTTAGCGCATGCGTGGCTGGCTTGTGCTGGCTCACTTGCTGCTCTGCAGTGGGCAGCTGGATGAGCCTGTGCCTCATAGCTAGTCCTTTTCAAAGGAAAGGCGGCGGAGATGCCCGCCGCCTCCACCTGAGGAATGACCAGCAAGGAAATGGAGCCAGCAAGGTAGGCCTTCCGGTGGTGGCTTTCACATGCAGAACATTTATTTTTTCTCATCAAGTATTCCAAGTTTGTATGGCTTGGGATATTTTATAACCTGGGATATCCAGACCTAAAGTCTTTGGTTCCAAAGAGCCATCTCAGGAACCTTTAGAGGCTGGCCTCAATTGTCCTGCCCTGTATTGCCCTGGCTGCCCTGTGCCACCTTCCCCTGCCGCTAATTTGTCCTGTCAAACCAGCACAGTTCTTCTCCGGGGTAGTTGTGTGTCTTTCAAACCTGAGGTACTTACTGTGGGTTGTTGGGGGAATGGAGGCAGTGACTGCAAAGTAATTTGAGGGAAAATGCGGTATTATTGAGGTTTGGGGAATGGCACATTGAAGTGACAGTCATGAGAGTGGTTACATAGTATCTGCCTGGAACTGAAGGATATGTGATTGCAGTTTTGGGGTGAAAGAGGAATTTGAGGTCCCTAAAGTAGGTCTGAAATAACTCAAAGGCTTGGAACTGCCAGCAATTCTGATGTGAATGGGAGGGGAAAGGTCAGGTGTGTAAGTTCTGATGCCCATGGTGATTATAGTAGAGGAAATGGGGTGTTTCAAAGCAGCTGTAAGAAAGGCTGGTGGATAGGATAAATTGGATTGGGGAAGGGAAGTGTAAGAGAGAGAGAGAGTGGGAGAGAGAAAGGGAGAGAGAGAGATTGATTTGAATATTTGAAGTGAGTGGATGAATCAGCAGAATGACCTGTGTATGGAGGAGGTGAGAACAAGGGCCTGACACAAAGGAAGAGATTTTATTTAGAAAGATAAATATACCATTATTGTGTGCTGGTATCTTTTGTTTAATTGATTGCTTGCTTGAGTGTAGTACTATTTGACTCCTACAATAAACTGAAGGCTGATGAAATATGTGGTGTGTTTTTATTGACTATCTAACCTTGCTCTGATCCTGCTTTTGTTCTTATTGTATAAGATATGTAAATGACATGCAGAATTTGCTTTTAAGCATCCCTTGACAGATAAGATCACAAAAGCATGCCTTTTTTTTTTTAATTTTTATTAACATTTTCCATGATTATAAAATATATCCCATGGTAATTCCCTCCCTCCCCACCCCCACACTTTCCCGTTTGAAATTCCATTCTCAATCATATTACCTCCCCATTACAAACATTGTAATTATAAAAAGAAAAAAAAAACAAACATTGTAATTACATATATACAATATCAACCTATTAAGTATCCTCCTCCCTTCCTTTCTCCACCCTTTATGTCTCCTTTTCAACTTACTGGCCTCTGCTACTAAGTATTTTCATTCTCACGCAGAAGCCCAGTCATCTGTAGCTAGGATCCCCATATGAGAGAGAACATGTGGCGCTTGGCTTTCTGGGCCTGGGTTACCTGACTTAGTATAATACTTTCCAGGTCCATCCATTTTTCAAGCATGCCTTTTTTGTTATCATTTTCTTCACTTTAAACTGGTGATGCAGGTGTTAGGTCCACACAGAGATTAAGTTCTATAAAAATGCAAGAGGGGCTGGAGGGGATGGCTTAGCGGTTAAGGTGTTTGCCTGCATAGCCAAAGGACCTCAGTTCACTTCCCCAGGACCCACATTAGCCAGATGTACAAGGGTGCACATGCATCTGGAGTTTGTTTGCAGAGGCTGGAGGCCTTGGCACACCCATTCTCTCACTCTCTCTTTCTCTGTCAAATAAATAAATGAATGAAAATAAAATATTTTTTAAAATGCATGAGATCACAGGCCCTTGAACCCAACTTTTGGATCCTTTGTCCAAGTCAGCAAAGGAATTAAAAACACAATTCATAGAGTGGTAAATTATGGATTATGAGGTTTATTTTAGGGAGAGTTAGGATCCAGAAGGAAAGCTCACAGAAAGGCCCAAGCCAAAGGTAGTTTTTCTCATTTTAGCCTCTCAGCCTGGCTGAGAAGGGGGAGGGAGGACAGGAAAGACCCCCACATAGACAAATCTCCAGGGGAAAAGCCTCTGTAGTAGGCTTATTTGTTTATTTACAAACACATACACACACAGTGCAATGCATGAGAGCTCAAACACAAAATCCCTCTCACAGAAGACATCAGATAGGATGAAGAGACAGTAAAGTGCTCAGAGCTTAAAGCAAGAAGTCACCCAAAACAAGGCAGGAAAGTGCCAGGACAAAAAAAAGAAAGAAAGAAAGAAAAAGAAATCCCCCTCCTCCTTACCAAAGTAAGGACAAGGAGAATGAAAACAAATTTATACACACGTCCCAGGATCATTTATGGAACAAATATGCAATTACTATGAGCATTGTCATCAGACTCAGGTGAGTCTGGGAGAGACCTGATTGTTTGGTGGATTCAAGAGGCTGACTCAGGAGGATCCAACCCACAGGTGTACTGAGCCCAGGTTAGCTTGAGGAAGAGGAAGCACTGTTGAGTTGTTGCTTGCAGTCATCTTGCATGAGACTGGGTCTGACACGTGTTCTAGTCATGTCAGGGAAGGCAAAGTGGCATTTCCTTGGGCTTCTGGCTGACTACCTATTAAAAAGGCTGTCTTGCTTCTATTCTCCTTCACTGGTGTTTACAATCAAACCTTTGAAAAATACCTCTGAAATGGAAGGGGATGGTGACCCATGTCAGTACCATGGTGAATATTCCCAATGATGGCCTCTTTCCACAATGGTAAGTCAGCACAAGCCCAGCAAAGTAGGGATGGCAGCCCCTTCACCAGGTGAGGTCATAGCTATGCATCTCTATTCTGTCTTGTTGGAATGTTCGCCACAAAAATGTCCACCCAAAAGTGCCACAGAAGGGCACAAGACAGAAGCAGCAGGGAAGAGAGCCACCCCTGCCTTGGCCTGGAAAGATGGCTTCAACCCCTTTCTCCTTGCTGCCACAGAAGCTACTACTTGCCTTTCTTTCCTTACTGTGTTCTTGTGAGGAAAAATTGAAGGACATGGGTTTGCACAGGCCCCACTCAGTGAGGTTGGCAACAGACCCCAAACTGCAGTGCTGCAGTGGAGGAAGGGAGCTGAGTGCAGTAAATGTCAGGATTTATACAGCTTCTATATGAATAGGAAGACAGGTACCCTGTGGCAATGCTTTTCTGTGTTTTACTACAGTGCTGGAAGTCTGCAGGTAATCAAAGACATAGGCACTCAAGAACCACTGTGAGGCCTTAGGCACTCCCGATCACTGCTACAGATGTTTAATTTATTTTCAAGTGCACCATTTTATATTTACAGATCCTCCTTTATTGTGTTGTGGATAATGTGGTTTTTTTTTTCCATTGTAAGAAGAATAAGTAACCTCCTATCAAATCCTCCTTATATTTTATAGCTTTCTTCCTATAGACAGAACATAATGTCAACAATATTTATTTACTGTCCCATAACTTTACAGACTTCTTCTATCTTCCTTCATGACTTAGATATGCTAGGTTTAGTTGTTTTTTTTACAGTTCCCGGCTTTTACACGGATTCTGGAGACCTGAACTCCGCTCATCAGGAATATGCAGCAAGCCCTCATGGGATTTTTGATTTGTTTGTTTTAAATACTTTATTTATTTATGTACAAACAAAGAGACCCAAGGAAGAGAGACAGAGAGAATAGATGTGCCAGTACCTTCAGCTACTGCAAACACTCCAGATACATGTTACTCTTTGTGCATCTGTTTTTATGTAGGCACTGGGGAATCAAACCAAGGTCATTAGGCTTTGCAGGCAAGTGCCATTACACTGAGCCATCTTTTCAGCTCACCTCACTTTTTTTGTTTGTTTTATTTGGTTTTTGTTTTTCAAGGTGGGATTTCTCTCTAGCTCAGGCTAGTTTTTTTTTGTTTTTAAGTTTTATTTATTTGCAAAGAGAGAGAGAAACAGAATGGGTGCAACAGGGCCTCTACCTACCACAGGTGCATACACCACTATACCACTTTGTGCATCTGGCTTTACATGAGTACTGGGGAATCAAAGCCATATTTTTAGGCTTTGCAGCCAGTGCTTTAACCACTGGGCTGTCATTTCTCCAGCTTCTGTAATAAGAGCCAACTATCTCTTAAGAAGATGCTTCCATAGTTATCACTTGCAGAGTTTGGGAAATGTCTCAGTAGTTAAAGGTGCTTGTTTGCAAGCTTACCAATGATTTTTTAAAATATTTTATTATTTGCAGGGACACATAGAAGGAGAGAAAGAGAATGGTTGCATCAGGGGCTCTAGCCACTGCAAATAAACTCCAGATGCATGTGCCACTTTGTGCATCTGGCTTCACATGGGTGCTGGGGATATGAACCCAAGCTGTCAGGCTTTACAGGTAAGTGCCTTAATCACTGACCAACATCTTCAGCCTCTATTTTTTGTTTTTCTTTTTCATTTTTTTCCCGAGGCATCGTTTCACTCTAGCCCAGGCTGCCCCGGAATTCACTATGTAGTCTCAGGGTGGCCTAGAATTCATAGCAATCCTCCTACCTCTGCCTCCCAAGTGCGGGGATTAAAGACATGTGCCTCCATGCCCGGCTTAGTTTGTTGTTTTTTTAAAATAAATATTTTATTTATTTTCAAACAGAGAGAGAGAGAAAGAGAGGTGCTGCAACCAAACTCCAGATGCACGTGCCACTTTGTGCATATCACTGTATGTGGGTACTGGTGAATCAAACCAGGGTCTTTAGCCTTATGTGCCTTAACAAACAAAGTGCCTGTACAAACAAAGAGAGAGACACAAGGAAGCCGTAACTGTGGAGATATCTCTCCACTCCTCCCCCTCTTGTTTTGAGGTAGGGTCTCACTCTGGCCCAGGCTGACCTGGAAATCATTATGTAGTCTCAGCCTGGCCTCTAATTCATAGTGATCCTCTCCTTCTGCCTCCAAAATGTTGGGATTGAAGTTGTGTACCACCACACCTGGCCAAATCCCTTTTTAAGTAAGTGAAAGTTTTGAAGTTTTTGGACTTTAAGACTGTAGAATTTCCTTGTTAACTTGATTTTGTTAAAATAAAAAGTGTGTAATATATTTTTAAATATATTTTAAAAGCTGTGGTTCAGCCACGCATGGTAACACATGCTAAGTACTCAGAAGGTAGAAACAGGGGACTCAATGCAAGTGTGAGGCCATTCTGGACTACAGAGAAAGTTTCAATCGAGCCAGACCTAAATAGGGAGGATCTGTCTCTAAACAAAAACAATAACAACAATAATTATAATCTGTGATTTCTTGGCTGGGTAGATGGCTCAGCAGTAAAGGCACTTGCCTACAAAACCTAACAATCTGAATTCAATTCCACAGTACCTATGTAAGACCAGATGCACAAAGTGGAGTTGGTTTTCAGTGGCTAGAGGTCCTGGCACAACCATTCTCTCTCTGTTTTTCCTCTGTCTCTCTCTCTCTGTAAATAAGTAAATAAAATATTTTTTAAAAGTCTATGATTTCCAGACCCAGACATGGTGGTGCACACCTTTAATCTCAGCACTTGTGAGACAGAGGTAGGAGGATTGCCATGAGTTTGAGGCCATCCTGAAGACTACATAGTGAATTCCAGGTCAGCCTAGGCTAGAGTGAGACCCTACCTCAAAAAAAAAAAAAAAAAGTCTATGATTTCCAAAGATGATGACATCAAAATGAAAGAGTTATTAATGGAGAGAGGGAGGGGATATGATGGAGTGTGGATTTGTGAAGAGGAAAGTGGGGGAGGAGAGGGAATTATCATGGTTTACTGTCTGTAAGTGTGGAAGCTGTCAATTTAAAAAAAAAGTCTGCTGGGCGTGGTGGCGCACGCCTTTAATCCCAGCACTCGGGAGGCAGAGGTAGGAGGATCGCCATGAGTTCAAGGCCACCCTGAGACTCCACAGTGAATTCCAGGTCAGCCTGGGCTAGAGTGAGACCCTACCTCAAACCCCCCCCCAAAAAAATTAATAAAAATAAAAAAAATTTTAAAAAATGTCTATGATTTCCAGGCTAGAGTGATGGCTTAACGGTTAATGAACTTGCATGCAAAGCCAAAGGACCCAGGTTCAATTTCCAGGACCCACGTAAGCCAGATGCACAAGGTGGCACATGCATCTGGAGTTCGTTTACAGCAGCTGGAGGCCAAGCCATACCCATTTCTCTCTCTTTCTGCCTCTTTCTCTCTATGTCAAATAAATTAATTAATTAAAACTAAAAAAGAAATATATATATAATTTCCTATAAGGTTTGTGCAGTGAATGTATCTGTTCATATGTATTTGAGTTCATTTGCAGATGAGCATGTGTATAAGGGCTAGATATTGACATCTGTTGTCCTCCTTGGTTATTCTCCACATTATTTTTCTAATGACAGAGCTTTACTGAATCCAGAGCCCATTGATTATGCAGCCATCAAAGACACAAGGAGCCTCCTTTTGTGGCAACCCAGCATGGGGATTATAAGCAAATGCAGCCACACCCATCATTCTTACATGGGTGCTAGGGATTCAAACCCAAGTCTTCATGCTCACATGGCAAGCATCTCCCGAGCCCACAGAACAGTGCTTTTGAGATTTATTCATGTTGTTTCATGTATTAATAGCCTGCTCCTTTCCAGTGTGGAGCTGTACTCTATTGAGTAAATGTACCACAATTTACTCATATTTTTACCATATGATAAGTAATTGTTTTTTATTTAGATTGGGTTATTGTAAGTATAGTAACTAAATTAATATTTTTTCACATATCTTAGGACAATAACTTAAGAGCATAGTTTGTCTTGCTGTACTGTATAACTATTAAGTCACATTATCACAATACTATCCAAAGTATCTTGTATTTTATATTCCCACCATAAAATTATTAGAAATTCAGCTCTCCCAAATGTTCATCAGAATTATTGATAGTGTGTATATTTATACTTATCAGTGCAGGGGATGGATCCTATGACTTCATAGATGCTAAGTGAATTATTTTTTATTATATGAATATATGCATAGTGGTATTTTATTGTAGCTTTAATGGACATGTATGTGATAGTAGTGTTTAGCATATTTTCATCAGTTTTTTTATTGTTTCCCATGAGTATTTTTGGTTGTCAGTCTTCCTGTCTGAAAATTGTTTAATGTTTAATCAAAACTCCATACATAGCCACGCATGATAGTGCACACCTAAAATCCCAGCACTTGGGAGGCAGAGAGGTAGGAGAATCATTGTAAACTCAAGGCCATCCTAGGACTACAGAGAGAGTTCCAGGACAGCCTGTGTTAGAGTAAGACCCTACCTCAGAAAAAAATATTAACACACATATGCTTTATACACAAGACATATAAGTTGTTACTGAAAGTATTATAAGGATTCTGTAGGATCTTGCTGCTTTCTTAACAGATCTTTCAAAGTTCCGCATTTATTTTGAAGTAAATTTTATTTAGTTTGGTTTCCTATAATACTTATTTCCTAACTATGAAACATGTTTAACCAAAGATTACCTTATATTGTTTCTTAACAATGTTTTATGTTAAAATTGTTTGGTTATAGCTATGATAAATTAAAAACTATTAGGTATAGTATAAAATTAGAGTGTGCACTTACATTTTGGCATGTGAGTACACAATAATTTTAGCACCATTTTTGCAGTTGTTCTCCTTTCTCTACTGAATTTCCGGGGCACATTAGTCAGAAACCTGCTGAAAGACTACATGTTAGTGTATTTATGAATGTTACATCATTCCATTTATCTAACTGCCCAAAATACTATAACTAAAGCTGTGTCATATTCATCCTTTGTATGTGCAATCCAGCACTGTGACGCTTCTAAATTGGGTTGTCTATCTTACATCACTCACTTTCTCATATACACTTTGGAATCAGCTTTTCAATTTATCATTTATAATTGGATGTTCAGGTGCTAGGAATATTGCTCAGTGATGAAAGTGCTTGCTTTCAAAGCCTCATGATTCAGTTTAAATTCCTCAGCAACCACTTAAAGCCTGATACAAAAGGTGGCACAGTCAAGTATGGTGGCGCATGCCTTTAATCCCAGCGTTGGGAAGGCAGAGATATAAGATATGAGAATTGCTGTGAGTTTGAGGCCACACAGAGACTACATAGTGATTTCCAGGTAATCCTGGGCTAGAGTGAGACCCTGGGAGGAAAAAAAAAGTAGCATAATACTTGGGAGGCTGAGGTAGGAGGATCTCTCTGAGCTCAAGGCCAGTCTGAGACTACCCAGTGAATTCCAGGTCACCCTGGGCTAGAGCAAGACCCTGCCTCCAAAAGAAAAGCAGTACAAGCATCTGGCAGTCTTTTTTCTGTAACAAAAGACCCTGGCACATGGCACATTAGTGAGTGTGCACACATAAACATGCAAAAAATATATAATATAACTGGATAATAATTTGATATTCTAGCAAAAGTACATATGAATTTGTATAAACTGACTAGTAATATTGAACTTTTGAATCCAGGAACTGCTATTTCTCTGTATTTATTTATTTATATCATTAATTCCAGAGTAAACCTGTGCATGTTTTGTCTAGTTCATCATTAGGTATACCATGTTCTATGCTATTATAAAGCATGTTTTAAATTCAATACCCAGTTACTTATTATTAAGTGGGACAACAATTGATTTTGACCCAGGCACTTTTACAAACTAAGAATACTGAGAAGCAACCACATGGCCTGTACATTGCTACAAGTAAGAGATGGACAAATTAACAACAATGGTAAATTTCTACATTATTTTAAATACCAACCAAGAAGAAATTTGATCAAATAGGCAAGACAAATCAAATGTGAAAATCCATAAGACCCATTAACTTCAATCTGCATTTAAGTGTCATTAAAGTTTTCTTAGAGTAAGGACATGATCACTGAATACACAAAGAAAAAGTATCTGAAAAACATGCAAATTAGAGACTGGGCAAAGGAAAGGATCAGTATTTAAAGACCAGGGTATATACAGAAGTCAAAAACCTCACAATGGTTGTCACTGCCCCCACAAGACCTACGCGATTATGAACATATCAACATTTTAACACAGAAGACGGAGGAGGGAAAAAAGAATGAAACATCAATACAGAAGGACACATGGAAACAGGAGGTTGCTCAGGGGAATGAGGGTATGGGAAGCAGACAAAAGAGTATAATATGACGGGAATAAGAACAAATTACAGTATGTTCATGTATTAAAATTCAATTTAAAATGTTTTAAGAAACTGAGCCAGGAGCTAGAGATAGGTCAGGAGTTAAGGCAATTGTCTTCAAAGTCAAGTCTAAGGACCTGGGTTCAATTGCTCAGCACCCACACAAAGCTAGATGCACAAGGTAGCATGTGCATTTGGAGTTCATTTGCAGTGGCTAAAGGCCCTGGTACACCCACTCTCTCCCTATATGCCTTTCTCTCTCTCTCAAGTCAAAAACAAGCACGTGTGTGCGCACACACACACACACACACACACACACACAAACTTCTGATTAAAAAAAAAAATTGAGAGGGGCATGGTGGTGCAGGTCTTTAGTCCCAGCACTCTAGAGGCAGAGGTAAGAGTATTGCTGTGAGTTTGAGGCCAGCATAGTACTACCGAGTGAGTTCCAGGTCAGCCTGGGTTAGAGTGAGGCCATACCTTGAAAAACAACATAAAATATAAAATAAGGTGCTAGAGATGGCTTAGCAGTTAAGCACTTGCTTGTGAAGCCTAAGGACCCCAGTTTGGGGCTCAATTCCCCATTACATACATAAAGCCAGATGCACAAAGTGGCACATGCATCTGGAGTGCATTGCTGCAGCTGGAGGCTCTGGTGCTCCCATTCTTTCTATTTGCCTCTTTCTGTCCCTCTCTCAAATAAAGTAATAAAAATTAAATAAAATTGTAATATAAAACAAAATGAAAATGAGATATCCAAGGAGTTCTATTTCCTGTCACTGTCTTTTGTTTTATAATGTTGCTTGTTTATGTTTGGTTTTGAATGAATTTCTTTTTCTGTTGTTCTATCCATCAGCTTCAATGGATCAAGCATACTGAAATTCAGCTGATACAACTAAATGAAATTTTAATACTCATGTAGACTTGACAAAGAAATATATACATACATACATACATATATGTATATATATAATAAATATAAATAGTAAATATAAGTGTGGGGGGGGTGATGGGTAGATCCTGTACAAGGAAAGGAAAATTGTGTTATGAGGAAAATAAGAAAAAGCCTAAGGTCCTAGCAAAATGGCCATACAAAATGTTAAGTGTTATTAGGATAGAACTTCTCTTTGATATTGTTAGACCTCCCACTTAAAGTTCTTCAATCATATTCTTTCCTCCAGGAAGGAAACAATTCACAGTTTAGGTTCCTTTCATTTCCATATACTTGGGTTTTAAAAACAAATGCACTGCTTTTGGAGATCAACGGTGTGTATTCTCACAGCGCCACCTAGCATCCAAAGAAATGGTGGCATTAGGGTTACCCCTGAAAGAAATTTAAGGGAGTAAAATTAAAAACAAATTTAAAACTCACGAGAAAAGGCCCTGACATGGTGTTATACGCCTTTAATCCCAGAACTAGGGGGCTGAAGTAGAAGCATCGCTGTGAATTGGAGGCCACCCTAGGCTAGAGTGAGACTCTACTTGAAAACAAATAAAACAGCAACAAAAAGTACCGAGGGTGCTGGAGAGACAGTTAAACGGTTAAAGACACTTGCTTGCAAAGCCTGAGTACTCTGGTTCGATTTTCCCAGCATCCATGTAAAGTGATGCATGCATCTGGAGTTCAGTTGCAGAAGGAGGAGGTCCTGGCAAACTCATACTCACTCTATTTGTCTCAATTTTTTTTTGGGGGGGGGGCGTGTTGTTCTAAAAAGGGGAGGGTGGGCAGAAGTGCTGATGCATGCCTTTAATTCCAGCACTCAGGATGCTGTGGTAGGAGAATTGCTATAAATTCGTGTCGAGCCTGGGACTACAGACTAAGTAATCAGGTCAGCAAGTAAGACTGGGATAGAGTGAGACACTACGTTTAAAAAAAAAAAAAGTGATTTAAATAATGGGGCTCCAGGAACAAGGGAAAAAAAGAAACTTCATTTCAGCAAGATTCTTGAAACTATTTGTTTCAAAGTTTGAACAATGCACTAATTGCTAGTGGGAAAGTGTAATTCATGATTCCGTGTAAATAAACAAGGAAGTCTGGCCCAAATCTGCCTTTCCTGTCTCTTCCTACACTGAATATAAAAGTTAAAAACCCATATGCCTCCTATTAAGCTGATTGTTTTCATTTACAAACACGGAGGTAAAGGAATATGGACACAGTTCCTACTTTGGAATTTAGTTGACCTTGCACTGTGACATTTATCCTACGAAAACTCCTTGGGTTTGTCTGTACGCAGGTCCCTTATCTCTTCAGTCACACTACAGTTCCTAACTTGAACCGCGTCTCATAAGCTCAAGCACTTCAGTGCGCTTATCTCCCCTCGCTTAGAGCAATGGTCCACAGCGCTTCCGGAGACCACGCCGGAAGCGTACCGTGTTTCTGCGCCGTGGTGCTGGCTCAGCCCAGGACCTGGAGGGAGACGGCGAGCAGGGCGCCCGCGGAACCACCGGCGAAGGCGGGGACTGAGGGCGGAGCTTCCCTGCGCCGTTTCCCACTGCTCATGGCGGGGAGGAAGGCGGGGCACCCGCGCCCTTCTCTGAACCCAGGAAGACTTAGAGGCGGGGCGCTCCTCTGCGCACGACGTGAAGACCGCCTCAACCCTTTCCTTGGTTTCCTTTTTCTGTACTCTGGTGGGTTTTGCTCAGCTTGAGAAGTATCGCTCAAAATTTCCTGTAGATATTTGCACTGCGAAAACTACCTGTAACCGTTCCTCTTTAGGCTTTGGTAATAACCACAAATTGGTTGCACTTTTTGTTTCCTCAACTTTTTTTTTTTTTTTCAAGGTAGGGTCTCGCTGTAGCCCAGGCTGATCTGGAATTCACTATGTAGTCTCAGGGTGGCCTCAAACTCAGTTGTCCTCCTACTTCTGCCTTCCAAGTGCTGAAATTAAAGGTCTGTGTCACCACACCAGGTTCAACATCCTCTTTTAATACTTACGTAAGCAATTAGCCTGAAAACATAACTTTGGACCCCTTTTCAGTATTCATGTTTTTATTAATGCCATTATATTAATGCATGTAATTTTTTTATTGACAACTTCCATAACTGCAAACAATATCCCATGGTAGTCCCCCCGCCAACTTTCCCCTTTTAAACTTCACCCTTCATTATATCCTCTGCCCCTCTCAATCAGCCTCTCTTTTATTTTGATGTCATGATCTTTTCTTCGTATTATAATGGTCTTCTGTAGGTACTGTCAGGCACTGTGAGGTCACGAAAAATCAGGCCATTTTGTGTGTGGAGGAGCACCTTGTAAGGAGTCCTACTCTTCCTTTGGTTCTTACATTCTTTCTCCCATCTCTTCTGCAATGGACCCTGAGCCATTGGAAGGTGTGTTTGAGTATTTCAGTGCTAAGGACTCCTCTGTCACTTATCAGCACCATGGTGCCTTCTGAGTCATCCCAAGGTCACTGCCATCTGAAGAGAAGCTTCTCTATCCAAAAGTGATAGTAGCATTAACATATGGGTATGAACATTATGAGAAGTGCTTACTGGGCAGTTTGGTGAGCATACTATATACATTTAGCCAGACAGCAACAGATGTTACACCCCTAGGGCTCATAACTACCCCTGTTGTAGTTTTTCAGTATCAGGGATGTATTCCCTCCCATGTAGTGGGCCTCCAGTCAAATTAGAGGGCAGCTGGTTTCCACCATGACATACGTGCCACTCTTGCACCCAATGGCTCATTTGGTCTGGCTGGCCAAATATAAGGCTTGTAGTGTCCGTTGTTGGTTATCTTCACTGGTGATTTCTCTCCCTCCCTTTGAACTGCATGCAGCGTGGCTTTCCCAGCTTTCTGTCAGCTGGTCTACATAGAGGAGGTCTTCAGCTCAGCTCCAATAGTCTCAGTGACTTTGCAACCCAAGCATGTGGAGTCATCAGCAATAGGGTCTTACCATCTATTCCTGGTGGGAAACTAACAGCCTTGGCAATGGCCTGTAATGTTTTGGAGACACCAGGAACTTCCCTGGCCAACAAATCACTGGAAGGTATCCCATCCCTGGCACTGAAAATTTTCTAGTAACAATCTTTGGCTCCTGGGTGTTACATTGTCCAATAAAGTAGGTTTCCATATGACTTATCTATATCCTTTTGGATTTTGATGAGCCTTCCCTCCACCTTTTCATTACTCAATCTGCTCCACAGACTTCACTTAGGCCTTTTCACCCCCATTAATCTGTTCGACTTACATACAATACCATCCTATTAAGTTCAAGTAAAATTTTACATTCAGATATTTTTCAATTAACTGCACTTGCATATCATTTTAAAAGAGCTACTGCTCTAATCATTTGTTATCCTTACATTTGTCTGTATTTCCTATTTTTCATTCTTGGGTTTTTTGTTTGTTTGTTTGTTTTGTTTTTCAAGGTAGGGTTTCACTCTAGCCCAGGCTGGCCTGGGAATTCACTATGGAGTCTCAGGTGACCTCGAACTCATGGCGATCCTCTTACCTCTACCTCCCCAGTGCTGGGATTAAAGGTGTGCACCACCACAACTGGCTTGTATTTCCTATTTTTATTTATTTATTTATTTATTTGACAGAGAAAAGAGGGAGAGAGAATGGGCACGCTAGGGCCTCCAGCCATTGCAAACAAACTCCAGATGCATGCACCCCTTTGTGCATCTGGCTAACATGGGTCCTAGGGAATCGAACCTGGGTCCTTTAGCTTTGCAGGCAAATGCCTTAACTGCTAGGCCATCCCTCTAACCCTTTCGTATTTTTCTTATCTGTCCCACATAATGTCTGAAATGTAAGACCTGCAGGATTCCCACACACTCGATATCCACTGAAAAATGCTGGGGATTTTTTTTTTTTTCTGCTTTAAAAAATAATACAACATGGGAAGAAGTTAAAACTACTAGATTTTTCTATATGTGTGTGCCTTGATAACTACACCTCATCAAGTTAGGCTTTGCCTTAAAATTAATCATTCAACTCTAAAAATTGTTCTTCTATTTGGTCCTGCCACTGAGTTACCTCCACTACTTTTAAATAACTTTCCCCACTTCCTAAGACAATTCACCAAACTCTGTAATTCAGAAGTTAGAATTTTCATTTGTAAAGGGCCATATACTATTTGAAACTCAGTAAGCCACTTTTTATGGCAGCTACTCAATCCTGTAGTTGGAGAAGAAAAACAGTCATAGATCATATGTAAATAGAGGGGACAAGGGATAATCCAGTGAAGTGTTATTTACAAATCCAGGCTTTGATTGGGAAAGCTTATTGTGGACCCTACAATTCAATAAGCTCCTTTCTCTTGGTAAATAATACCATAGTTTATTTTTTTTAAGTCATGTATGTTCTCTATTTTTATTTTACCTCCATTTCAGAATTTGTAAGAATGTAAGAGAGAGAGGGAACCTCATGAAGACAATACAATCTACTATAAAGTGTACTTGAAACTAGTATTTTTAGATAATCTATAAATTTTAGAAATGTTCACTCTCCTAATTTTTTGGAAGAGGTTTATGAACTGATGGTAACAAAATTTGGGAATAAAGTTGGGTGTGGTGGTGCACTCCTTTAATCCTAGTACATAGGCCGAAGTAGGAAGATCACCATGAGTTTAACCCACCCTGAGACTACATAGTATCATGTCAGCGTGGACTACAGTGAAACCCTACTTCAAAAAAAAAAAAAAAAAAAAAAAAAAAAAAAAAAAAACAGCAAAAAAAATGGGAATAAAACAAGTTCTAGACAGCTATGGTGGCACATGCCTGCATGCCTTTAATCCCATACACAAGAAGCAGATGTAGGAAAAGCACTATGAGTTCAAGGCCAGCCTGGGCCTACAAAGTGAGTTCCAGGTCAGCCTAGGCTACAGTGAGACTTCAAAATAAAGTAAAATAAAATAATAAAATAAGCTGGGCATAGTGGTGTATGCCTTTAATCCCAGCACTCAGGAGGCAGAGGTAGGAGGATCACCGTGAGTTTGAGGCCACCCTGAGACTCCATAGTGAATTCCAGGTTAGCCTGGGCTAGAGTGAGACCCTACCTCGAAAAACCAAAATATTAATAATAATGATAATGATATAATAATAAAACAAACTGTAATGGAAACTCCACCCTTTCTTGGTTGAAGTAATTAAACATTATAATACACTACCAACACTAAGGGTTTGTACTCTCCTGTTCTTGATTGTACAAATGTACAATTACATTTGTTTGTGTGTTAGTCATAATTAAAACATAGTCAGTCATCAAAGGCACTAGGTACTGTCAACAGATAGCTCTCACCTAAGAGGGAATAAGAGATGATAGTTTATTCTTGAGCTAATGATGAGTGACCATAGCCCAGAAACAAAGATTCAGGTTGCCCAAAATAATGTGTTCATGAAAATTGTGTCATAATAGAATAAAAGAAAATCATAAATCAAAGACTTGTTCAAATATGTTGGTGGAAACATCAGTAGAGCAGGAAAAGTCTGTTACAGGTTTCAAGTGATTTAGCTTTCTGTTGGATGGAAGTTAGTGGTTTGGTAAATTAGTATATTCTAAAAGGTTCTATCAAGTTATGTTATTTTAGAAGGTGGTGGGCGATATAAGGGTATATAGCTCAAGATAATTTGGCTGTGGATTTACAACATGCCAACTTTCATAATTGTAATTGGGAAGTGTTTCAATGAGCCTTGTAGAATCTTTATCACATAGGTGAAACTTTTCTTCTAGGAACTTCAGTTTACAGGGCCTTAAAAAAGCAATTATTTTGAAGGTGTCAGGTTTCTTTTTGTGCCCTATGGTGACATGGAGCTGTCCCTTATGCCTCTTGTTCCAAGGACTGAGATTATAGAGGCTTACTGCTGCGCTTGGTTTAATGAGATTTTTCTTTTTTAGTTGTTTGAGGTAGGGTCTTCTTCTAGCCCAGGCTGACCTGTAATCCACTATGTAGTCTCAGGGTGGCCTCGAACTGATGATGATCCTCCTACCCCTTCTGGGATTAAAGGTGTGCACCACCATGTCCAGTGAAAGGTAAAAAGTATAATTTTCAAGCTGTAGTTTATGGAGTATAAACACAAAACCAACCTTCTGCCTTCAGGGTCCCTGCCCTTCACCTTCACCTTTTACTGGGATGAACATCACATTCCTTTTTGTTTGCTTATAGCCAGCTCCTGGCCACAGTGATTTTCTTTTTGTTCCTTTCTAATTTTTTTTTTTTTAATTTCTTTTGTTTTTTCAAGTAGAGTTTCACTCTCGTCCAGGCTGACCTGAAAATTCACTATGTAGTCTTAGGGTGGCCTTGAACTCATAGTGATCTTCCTACATCTGCCTCCCAAGTGCTGGGATTAAAGGTGTGCACTACCACACCCGGTGATTTTCTTTTGATTAAATTAAGTTTATTGGAACATAGCCACCCCCATTAATGTGTTGTCCTTAGCTGACTTCATGCTATAAACAGTCCAATAGATCCAGTCAGATAGTATGACCTATAAATCCAAAATTATTTATTTTGTCTTTATTGTACCCATAATTCAGTCTGAGGCTAATGTTCTGGTATGCTAATTATGATGAACTCCCCATTTGGACAGTGGGAAAAACAATGGCAGAACTTTTCAGTTTGGAAACAATTGTACAGGGTCCTGGCCCAAAGCTCCTTCTTTCTGCAACTTCCCAGTATTTTGTTTCCCTTTGGCTCCTCTTTCCATTTCTCTAGCCAAGATGGGGATTATATCAAGAGAGTGGCCAGAGAACAGAGAGGAAAAAAAATAAAAAGCAATGAAAAGACTGGAGATGTAGTTCCATCCTAGAATGTATGCAGTCACAGACCAGCTGTGCATTCAATACCCAGCAACAATAGCAACAAAAAGGAAGCAAGAATTGGCCCACTATGTTGGACCTACTACTCCTCCAAGCAATGAAATGTTCCCCCTTTGTCTGGGGACTTTCCTGCTCCTATTGTTATGTGAACCACTGTTCCCATGACAACTGGAAGCCCTGAGGGTTGGAACTTAAGAAGCTGGGGAAAAGAGAATGGGGGAGGAGAGGGGAAATCAGCATTCTCTGAGTTCCCTTTTCAACCTTCAGACTAGAAATGGAGAAATTCTTTTGGAGCCTTTTCTCTGCTCCAGTATTCATTCAGTTCTGGGTTTCTAAGTATTCACAAGCAATGAAAACTAACCACTGACTCAATAGTACTAAACACTCTTCTCTGACTCCAGTTTCTACTTACTTTCAGTCTTCAAGTAGTTATTCCATATATTTTATCCACGTTGTATAGCAACCTGCATCAACAAAGGCCATTAGGCATACTCTACCTTTCCCATGAATGGAACCCTAGTGGCATCTTGTTCTCTTTTAATTTCAAAGTAGAAAAATAATGTATTTTCACAAATTTATGTTTATATCCTTAAAATATCCATAGTTACATTTAAAGAGAATGTTTGGGCCGAAAAAGTAAGGTCAGGAACAACAGGCTGGGGGAGGGTGTCAGAAGATTTGTAGCTAGGTATGAGATAGCCAAGCTAATACAAAGGAAAATGAGAACAGGTGTCTGAGCAAAACAACAAAACCAGTTTCAGCAGACTCTAGCCAGTTCCCAGGAAGCCCCCATGAGGAACATAGGCAAGGCACTGTTTCTCTTGCACTATACCAGAATCTAAGACACCTGAATGCTCACCCCCGCATGTACACTAACAAAGGTTCTGACTCCTCCAAGGACCTGATACCATCATGGTATTGTTCACATTGTGGTTTTGACACACCTTCCCTTTTGTGGATGTCATGGGAAAAAACACCCTAAGAAAAGAAATGCCATAAGAAAGAAGATCCAGTCCATAATGATTTGGGACAGAAAAAAGGATCACCCACTTTATACATGTCAGTATAAAAACCTTGAACACTCACAACACAACTCGTAGTGCTCTCCAACTTGAAGTAGCCCACTATGGTCTCCTTCTGGACTGTTTGCTTTGTTCTGCTTTGCTCCTGCTGCTTTGCTAAATAAATTACTGTTCAATGACTGAATTCATTCCTTCAGGAAGACAACTTTGAGCTTGGGAGTGGTGGCACATACCTTTAATCCCAGCACTTGGGAGGCAGAGATAGGAGGATCTCTGTGAATGTGAGGGAAGGCTGAGAATATACAATAAATTCCAAGTCAGCCTGGGCTAAAGTGAGACCCCCACCTCAAAAAAAAAAAAAAAACCTACAAAAATGTTAACGTGAAGAAGACAGCCTTGATTGACCTGCACAAGTCTTAGATGATGCAAGAGGGAAAAATGACAGCAGAAGAGGGATTAATAGGAAAGAAGAAGGGGTTCAGTGAAAAGTGAAAGGGTTGGAGATGTAGATTAGTGATAGAACACCTGTTTAACATATATAAGTCTCTGGGTTCAATACCCAGCACTGGGAAAAAAAAAATGAATAACACAGTTCCAATCATGGCTAGAATATCATGTATTATTTTCTACTTCACATCCCAAGGTTAATGTTGTCATCTTCACAATGTTTTATTGTGGATACCAAATGATGTTTGACACTTGATGACTTGAGTTTGTACAGCATGTTCTCTACTCCAGGCAAAAGTTGTTGTTCAGAACAGTGTGATCCTGCTGCCCCATATACAGCAATTGTGAATATTCACCAAGGGATAGGATTCTCATTGTCATGAAAAAGATTTAGAGGACTAGAGATATAACTCAGAGGTACAGCATGTCCTTAATGTGTGCTTTGCCCTGGCCTCAATTTTCAACACTAGAAATCTGCACCATAAAAGGAAGCCATCCAAATAGTAAAGTACATCATAACTAATGAACAAAACCAAAAACATTGTGTACCAACATAGACATGAACTTTAAATTATAGAAGTATTAATAATTACATGAAACATATCTAGCTTTTTCAAATACCTTTATGTCATATTTATGAGTCCTGTGTTTATTAATCTGCTTCATATGAGGTATTGGTCTTCAGAATGCTAGATGTATAACTTATAGCATTTCCATCTGAAAAAGTCTTGAAACAAATCCCAAGATTTAGGGGACAGACTCCATGCAGGCAGATGAAAATCATACATACTTGTTTCCCAAAGAAGGGCCCAGGATATCAGTTACTCTTCTATTCATGCATTTAGTTCTCCCAGGATTAGACTCCAGAGTCAGGCCATGAAGATCTCTCTCTATTTATATTGGCCCTTTAATATTAGCTCTCTAAGGCTAGAGGGATTACTTAGTGGTTAAGGTGCTTGCCGGCAAAGCCTAAGGTCCCAGGTTCAGTTCCTCAGTACCCACGTACATGCTTCTGGAATTCATTTGCAGTGGCTAGAAGCCCTGGCATGCCCATTCTCTGTGTCTCTCTTCTCTCTTTCTCTCTGATTGGAAGTAAATAAATTTAAAAAAAAAAAAAAAAGAAAAAGAATTTTAAAAAAAGGGCTACAGTCATGGTTACCTCCCCCCAAAATATTAGCTCTCAAATTACATATCTTGGTCATTAATTTTGAATTGTGTTCTGTTTCAAATTGATGTAGAAGTAACTATGCCTCTTCTTTATGATCTCTTATTTTGCTTTTCTACAATTGTCTTGTTCTTGCTAGATAAGAATAAGATCTTCGGCTTTAATTTTTTTTTTTTTAACTTCTTGTTTTTTGTTTTTTCGAGGAATGGTCTCCTTGTACCCCAGCCTGACCTGGAATTTTCTATATAGTCTCAGGCTGGCCTCGAACTCGAATTCATGGCAACCCTCCTACCTCTGCCTCCCAAGGTGCCGGGATTAAAGGCATATGCCGCCATGCCCTGCAGGATCCTTCTTCTATACCCATCTATATACTTCCTTGTAAAATCCATTTTAACAATAACTCTGCTAATAAGGTTAGCCAGAACTGCATCCTCTCCCCCTATCCTGGATATCTTGCCAGATTCCACATCTACCACCATTCTTTAAGTGAATTAGTCATGATGGCTTGTCTTCACCAAGAATCTTGTTTTAACAGGATAAAAATATAAGGTCATTTTTATCTAACTGGTACCTTCCTTTTCCCAATAGTTTGGAACATGGGATTTTGAGACAGGGTTTGGCTAAATAGCCAAGGTTGGTATGGGACTCTCTGTCTAGTGCACCATGGCCTGAAACATGTGAACTTCCTGTCTTCCATGCCAGGATTCAACATAAAGTTTTATTTCTTTTTAATTTTTTTTGTTCACTTTTATTTATTTGAGAGTGACAGAGAGAGAAAAAAGGCAGATAGAGAGAGAAAGAATGGGTGCACCAGGACTTCCAGCCACTGCAAATGAACTCCAGACACGTGCGCCTCCTTGTGCATCTGGCTAACATAGGTTCTGGAGAATCAAGCCTTGAACCAGGGTCCTTAGACTTCACAGGCAAGTGCTTAACCGCTAAGGCATCTCTCTAGCCCATAATATAAAGTCTTAATAGGAGCATATTTTCTGACTTCAAGCTATGAATGGCAGCAATGATTTTGCTATCAACAATTTGCATCTTTGTTTTGTGGTGTCAAGACATATATGGCAGGCTCATTTTTCTACCACACAACCATAATAAACCCCTTCTATTTTACATTCTTTTCCCTGGAAATGTTCAGGTTTTGTTTCTTTTTATTTATTTATTTTTTCCTTCTTACAGGTTTCAGGCCTTCCTCATTGACCATATGGAATATCATTCTCTGATGGTAGACTTTACTGAGGGACATGCTTATGAATTAATGCTACTCAGGCCATGCTTATAAACAATGAGCCAAGTCTCATAGACAGAGCCAAATTAGTCAGTGTAAGACCTCACTCTATGTCTACAAAAGTCACTGTTGTATGTCAAGAAAAAAGGAAGGTAAAACAGAAAAAAAATCAATAACACATTTAACTCTTTGAGATAACAATGACTGCTAAGACTCAAATGTGAGTTTGATGGTTGAGACGGTATCACTCCATTTCTGAGTTCTCCCACTTAGTGTACAGTCCCAAGAAAGTGTTATGGGCACATTTAGATTCAGTTTATTCATGGGTAATTTGTTAAAAGGAAAGCTCTCATTAGATTTTCTGAATGGTGAAAAGAATAAATGTACATGAGAAATAAATGCTATCAATTGTATTAATTTTGCTCATTTTAGGTGTCCAACCATGTGGAAAGATATATTTATAAACTATTCAGCTACTGTGTGCCACAACTTGGATTAAGTATTAGTTCAGTAACCAATGACTAAATAAAAATAATAAATACTATTATTTGAGGTAGGGTCTTTCTCTAGCCCATGCTGACCCAGAATTCACTGTGTAGTCTCAGGGTAGCCTAAAACTCACAGCAATTCTCTTAACTATGCCTCTTGGTGCTGGGATTAAAAGCATTTGCCACCATACCTGCCACTATTTGTGCCTCACTCTAGCCCAGGCTGATCTGGAACTCACTTTGTAGTCTCAGGGTGGCCTTATACTCATGTTGATCCTCCTAACCTGGCTCACTGAATAAATTTTTAAATTCTACACTAAACTCACTATTTTATTGACAAAAACGTAAGAGAAACAGGGATGATTCTTATCTCGAAAAGTATACCACTAGACTGCCACCAAACTCTAAATTTGCTTCCTTAAAACATCTATTAAGGGGGCTGGAGAGATGGCTCAGCAGTTAAGGCACTAGACAGAAAAACCTAACAGCCTGCGTTCAATTCCACAGTACCCACATAAGCCAGATACACAAAGTGGCACATGAATCTGGAGGTTTGTTGTTTGTTTTTTGTTTTATTTTTTTCCAGTGACTAGAGGCCCTGGAATGCCCATTCTCTCTCTTTCTCTCCCCTCCCTTCTCTCTCTCCAGATAAATAAATATTTTTAATAATTCATTAAAGAACATTAAAGAATAAACATTCGGGGATGAAGATGTAGCTTGGCTGATGTAGCCCAACAGAGACCGAGAAAACTTCAATCTGAACCACAGGAGGAAAAACTTTACTTCGGAGCTGAGAGGAAGCATCAGATCTGGGTTGGGATGCACAAGAATGGCCACTTGAAGGAGAAATATCAAAGGGTTTTCTGAAGAATAAGGAACCATGAATCAGGCAAACATGGACAAAAAGGAAAAGAAAGTCTGTGGATCAGTCTACAGAATGTAAAGAGACCAGTGGTTCCTCAGCACAGGAGTAGGAAGGGTGGGGTATGGGTAAGTGGGCAGGCTGAAGAAGGCACATCAGGAAATGATGCAGGGACAACTCACAGGAATGTGCCCCATGCTGGGAAATTTTGAATGAGAGTCATTTCTTGAAACACTACCCAGCTGAAAGGACTGCCTGTCAAGAAGATACCCAACCTGCTCCTGGTAATTCGCAAGCAACTGGCTGGTATGTAGGAACTACCAACACTTGGTTCAGAATGTGGGGGAAAGTAAGAATGAAAAAGAGCAGGAAGGTGCCCAGGGTGGTAGACAGCTGAGCTCCAGGACTTCTGTTGGCCCTGCTTAAATCATTTTCTCCATTAGTCAAAGGCTAACTGCTACTGTAGGTTTCTGTCCCCCATGCCACTTGTCAAGTAGAGATAAGGTACAAGAAAGAAAAAACTCAGAGTAGAAAACAGTCTATTCTTACTCTTGTAGTCCCAACTACTCTGAAGACCAAGGTAGAGAGACTATCACTTGTACCAAGATTTGAGACTAGCCAGGCAATACAGCAAGAACTTGTCTTTAAAATAAAAAGCTAAATTAGAAAAGGAAAGCCAGTGTGCAAATTTATGTCTTTTGGTTGGGGCCATTGACATTAAGAGGTATTATTGAAAGGTGTGGATTTATTTTTGCCATTTTTTGTAGTTATGGTTTTACCTTTGCTCTCTTGTGTTAACTTGACACTACCTACACAAAACCATCATAATAGGAGGAAATGATGACGACATCAAAATAAGAGAGACTGATTGAGAGGGGGAGGGGATATGATGGAGAATGGAGTTTCAAAGGGGAAAGTGGAGGGACGGAGGGCATTAACATGGGATTTTTTTTTATATAATCATGGAAGTTGTTAATAAAAATAATTTGAAAAGAAAAAAAAAATGAAGTGGAGGAATGGAGGGATTGCTTAGTGGTTAAGGTGTTTGCCTGCAAAGCCAAAGGACCCTAGTTTGACTCCCTAGTAAGCCAGATGCACAAGGTGGCACACGCGTCTGGAGTTTCTTTGCAGTGGTTGGAGGCCTTGGTTGGAGCCATTCTCTCTGTCTCTCTCTCTCTCAAATAAATAAAGCTTAAAAAATTAAATTAATAAACAAATAAATTTTAAAAAACTAAAAAAAAAAAAAAGAAAGAAAAGAAAAGTCAGGTGTGTTGGCTTACAGCTTTAATTCCAGTACTTTTAATGCTGAGATGGGATCACCCTGAGACCAGGTTGGAGCAACAGTTAGTTCCAGATCAGCTGGCTAGGTGAGACACTGCCTCACAAAAGAGAGAAGAGAAAATTGAAAACCCATAGCAGTAAACATATAGCCAACTTGTATCCATCTACATACTGAATGCTGGGAGGGACATTAGAAGTTGTGTATCAAAGGATGAATAGAGGGCTGAAAAGATGGCTTAGTGTTTAAGATGTTTGCGAAGCCTAAGGACCCAGATTCAATTCCCCAGTACCTATGTAAGCCATATGCACATGGTAGTGCAAGTGTCTGGAGTTTGTTTACAGAGGCTAGACGCCCTAGCACACCATATTCATTTTCATTCTTTCTCTCTCTCTCTCTCTCTCAAAAATAAATAAATAAGTGGTGGGAGGGAGGGTATTACCACGGGATATTTTTTTTTAATTTATTTATTTATTTGAGAGCAACAGACACAGAGAGAAAGACAGATAGAGGGGGAGAGAGAGAATGGGCACGCCAGGGCTTCCAGCCTCTGCAAACGAACTCCAGACGCGTGCGCCCCCTTGTGCATCTGGCTAACGTGGGACCTGGGGAACCGAGCCTCGAACCGGTGTCCTTAGGCTTCACAGGCAAGCGCTTAACCGCCAAGCCATCTCTCCAGCCCCCACGGGATATTTTTTATAATCATGGAAGTTGTTAACAAAAATTTAGAAAATAAATAAATAAATATGAACCTTTTATGAGCTGGGCATGGTGGTGCATGCCAGCATGGGACACCAAATACAGGTGACAATATATAGGTAGAGAAGGGAGTAGAGGGCTGCAGACTTATACAGTGGGCACAAACTATGAGATACCTGCCTAGCCTTTGGAATAACAGCTTCTGGCCATATTTCTAATTTTAGCCAAAATCCTAGGCAATGACAATCCTAAGAAGCTAAGCTTAGCTACCCATTACAATACACAAAGAGCTGAATAATGGTGAAAAGGAGAGAAAGGAGATTTAATCTGTGTGGCACACTGGGAAGAGAAAATGATAAATAGGTCCACAGACCCAAAGCCCTTCAAGTTACTGACATAGTTCTGGGTTTAAACAGAGTGAGAGTTGTAGGACAGTGGACAAAAGATGCCTAATTAAGCAACCCTGGTTAAAGTATGACAGTTTGGTTAATTATTTCCTCAATTTAATTCTGCAAGTTGATCTGAGAAAGTCCTTATTGCTTGAGGGGACAAACTGGTTCTCATGACTCCTACTCCAGAGTGCAGTCTTGCCATCATAGATAAATGCCTTTTTCTGGGGGTGAGGCTGATCTATCCAGCCAGCCTTTGCTATTCCTAGAATTCAAGGTGACTATAGGTTTAGGACAATGACTGAATACCTAGGGTATCTTATGAAGTATGGAATATTAAACTGGCAATGAGGGTAATCCTATCAAGAATGTGTTACTGAAATATGCTGCTTTGTGATTCTAGCATAATGTAGTTGCTGGGGAACCTACCCAGTCTAACAGCTTTGTAAGCAATGGTGTTTAACCACTGAAAATTCTCCACAGCTCCCTCTTTTCTATCTCTTTTTTGGAGACTGGGAAGCCACCTTCAGGGGCCAATTCCCAAGCACTACACAGCCTCCTAAAACCTAACTTCTGATGAATCCACTGTGCTCTGTCTGCATATTCAGAGATAATTAGCTGGACTCAGACTAGCATATCTACTGCTATATTTCCACCTAGTTGTATTTATTGATAGCCTGATGTTAAGCTCTGTGTTAGCTCTTGGATTATTGTAATTGCTCTGTCTGTATATAGGTCTCTACCCTTTCGCCTTGACAGCCCTTCATTTAGGAATCACTTATCCTTTTTCTACAAGTCACCAGGATTCAGTATACCAAATTTCTGGCAGAAAACTGAGAGCTCTTTTCAGAGGTTACTACGTCATAGTCATGATTCCACCTATATAGTATCTGTGACTAACTGAATATCCACATCAATCTATCTGGGTGACTTGATATTCACCAGAGTCTTCTGTGTACCAAGAATCCTTGGATGGACACTGATATCTCTTTTAATTAACAAGGTTTCTCTGGGATGGCTTAAATCTCAGTATATCTGCATCTACATCTATCATCCATCCATCCATCCATCCATCCATCCATCCCTTCCTCCCTCCCTCCCCTAAGACCTACAGGAAGCTTGATGTAAGGTGCTCCCTTTGCTGGAGATAGGTATATCACATAACCTATTCTGTGTAAAGGCTAATAAGCCATCAATCCAACCCTAAATAAAGAAGCCATTTTATCTCTGTCAGTATGTCTATAGATAAAGCCTGTATTTACAACAAAGCCTTCAAAATTACAGAGAAGTGTTCTTTTTAAAAATATATATATTTATTTGCAAGCAGAGAGAGACATAGAGGGACAGAGAAGATGGACAGGCCAGGGCTGCAGCCACTGCAAATGAACTCCAGATGCATATATCACTTTGTTCAACTGTCTTTATGTGGGTACTGGGGACTTGAATTTGCATTGTTAGGCTTTGCAAGCAAGTGCCTTAACCACTAAGCTCTCTCTCCAGCCCCAGAGAAATATTCTAACAGGATATAATATTACTCAGGCTCTTGAACAATGTGATCAGAATCTAACTGACACACGGTTACCTCTGCTCAACCCATTTCTTCATCAGTCACTGACACATTTGGTGTTTGCTTGCTTGCTTTTTATTTTTTTTTCTTTTTGTCTTTTTGAGGGAAGGTTTCACGCTCAACCAGGCTGAACTGGAACTCACTCTGTAGTCCCGGGCTGGACTCAAACTCAGTGATCCTTTCACCTCTGTCTCCCAAGTGCTGGGATTAAAAGGTGTGTGCCACCATGCCCAGCTTGGTATTTGCTGCCTAATTCTTTGTTTAATATTTTTTTCTTCTTTAGTACCCCTGTTCCAATACCCCCCTTCGCATTAAATGTTACAATGGCCCGAAACATTAGTCTATGTGAGTAAAAGTAGGTACTCCAATATTTTATCAAGCCTACAAGAACTGGGACTTGTGTCTTTAGGGACTCTAGATATTCCTGTATGTTGTTGGGTCTTACCAGCCATACCACTACTGGGAATTTTATAATGCCCTCTGTTTCCTGAAATTTCTATGCACTGCCTGCCCATTGTATTGAAGATGCACTAAGACTTCCTGGGCAGCTTTAGCTCTGTAGAAGCAAACAGAATTTCATCCTTATACTTTTCACAGTTGTCGGGAGACATAGAGCAAAAGCCTCTCCATTTTGCCTGGGCCTGCTCATAAACTGACTCATTACTCAGAAAGCTGGTCCATCCAGCGTTCCGTTAGGTACTTTTGGAACTGGTCAGCAGACTACTTACAGAATCTTATCTTTTGCAAAAAGCCAGTTTATGGTCAGGATGTGAAACCTGGTGCAATCAGGATGTTAAGCCAGTTGGGCAAGATTAGATGAACACCTAATTACAACCCCTCTAGGTTTCCTGACAAGTCCTTGCCCTGGCCACGTCCCCTTCCCCCTACAACTCCTTGCCCTGACCACGTCCCTTTCCCCCTACAACCCTATATAAACCTACATGTAAGAATAAACTCTCGAGGCCGTGACAGATGTCTAGCATGGTCTCCTTCTTGTGTCTGTTTGCCTACTTTTTCATTCAGGTTGATTTTCACCTCGCTTCTCTATTCGATTCCCTGCTGGCCAGGGCACACAGTGAGTATTGAACTGGTGAGTTCAAATCATGGAAAATAACATGAAAGGCCTATCACTCACGCTCCTACGTGAAGGCTGACATGTCTTAGGACTCTAGATCTAAGGTATGTTGCACAGAGTGTCTGCTAACCCAGGAAAGTGTGGCATGAACCCAAATAAGTATCTAGATTTTGCAATATTTGAGCCACATTTGGGACTGAAGCATGTGTGGTTGGATTCCTTATTTAGCTCCTGGTAAGCAACCATCACCAAGCCTTTGCACTGGCCATATAGTACTGTTCTATGAACTCTGTGGAGTATTCAATCTGTAGCATTTATGGATCCTGAATAGTAGCTTTTATCTCTCTTAACCTAAAATATTATCTCATCTGAAAAATAACACCTATCTTAGGACTCTGCAGCATCACTTACTCCCCTTTAGCTTCCCTTCGAAGCAGATTTACTATTTTTGCCTAGAAAAAAAGGAACTCATCTGGTAAACAACAATTGCTTAGACCTCAGCTCCCAGGCACATATCCATTACCAAATGCCTATTGGGACTGAGGAACTATAGCTTCACTATGTGGTGATTAAGCAAGCCACATTCTCAATAGTAGTCCAGTTCATCTCATAAGCATGGAAGTACTCTGTAGCTACCTATATAAGATGGAGATCCCAAAATGGTACAAGGATTACCATGCATTAGGCCTCTGTATCCACTAAAGCCAAACTCTATTTTAAGACTTATTTCCTCTTTACACAAGGGCCCACATTGAGAACTTATGAAGCTGCAATGTTTACCACCTCACCACTCAGATTTCTCCTTACAGAAGCAGTGTTGACAACTTACAGACAATCCTAATGGTGTATTGCTTCTTTGCTTCAGGACTTCCTAGATTCCCATGAATATTTTGCAGCATCTTAACACCTTAGCTACAAAAACCAGTTTCCACTTCCACTATTTCACCCAAGGCCTAGCTCACATATGCAGAGGCCACTGCCAAAAGATCTAAGCTTAGAAGCTTTGGAGCAGCCATTAGGAATTGGTGCCGATGCTGGCATGAAGGTTGTCATTTTCAGACCCTGGCATCAAGTGTCTAGATGTTTCTTTTCCCTACCAACTCACACAACAATTCCTTTACCTCTTTTTATGTTTTCCAAAATTCCCTTCTGATGTCACTGTATCCCTATAGACCTACTATGACACCACTTATAAGAGAACACTTTCCTGGAGGAGTGGTGGGGGAGGCATTTCCTGATGGGAAATTGTTGTACACTCTTGATCTTTTGTACCTGACATCCAAACAAAACCTTCCTTCCCCATGACCTTATTAGCAAAGAAGATAAAAACATCTCTTGGTTCTGCCTAAAGCTGCTAACCATATTGGTTCCTTCACTGGCAGTATATTCACAGGAGACACACATTTGTTTTCAAGTCATTTATACGCATGACTAGTAGATTTACTTTAGTTTGTATGAAATGAAGTGCTTAGTTGGTGCCTGGTCTTCTGCGAATCTCTAAACTGTTTTCATGGACTCCAGCATTGTTTTTTTCAGTGCCAGGAATTATATACCCATTTTATATAAAGTGGACAAAATTTCAACCACTGAGCTGCAACACAAGCCATCACAGCCTTAATTTTTAACATCCAAATCACAAGACTTGAAAACGACAAAAGCACAGGCTTTAAGTGGAGCAGTCCCTCACCTTACTATAAAATTCTCTTACCACAAAATTGAGCACAATTCCCTGCCAGTGTGTTCAAGTATTTCCCTTTCTTCCCTTTTATCTACCCTGTCAATAACTGAGAGTCTTTTAATATATTAAGTTGCACTTAAGGAATAGCTTCATGAGCTTGGCTGGAATCCCCAAACTCTTTAGGATGAGGCAGTCGTAACTGAAGTTGGAAGCCAAATTGGGCTATACAGTCAAAATTTGTCTAAAAATTTAAAGTGAAAAAGAAATACCTTCATGTGGACAAGATTGTAGATCAGTGATACAGTGTAATCTGCAAAGCCTGTGAAAATCCTCAATATGCCAAAACAAAAACGTGTTTCATGTTTACTTTCTGTTAATGTATTCTCTACATATATTCTGTATACTATATAACTAAAACAATTAACTTTTCCGAATAATCTTTGCTCAGTTAGACACTTTAATTGAGATCTAGGTTTGGAAATACATAAACTTTCATATCAATATGAATTAACGAAAAATTTAGTTTGAAATATAGTGTTATCGTTTCCCCCAACAATGACTCCTTTCCTGCTGAATCATAATGATCTTAAAAGGTCCTGTTTATGGTAGATGATGTCATTATTACGTAAAATGCAGATACCTGGACTGTCTGGAACATGTTAAGAAAATCGTGTGCCGGGCGTACTGGCATACGTTTTTACTCCCAGCAATAGGCAGAGGTAAGAAGATCGCCCTGAGTTCGAGGCCACCGTTAGACTACATAATGAATTCCAGGTCAGCCTCGGATAGAGTGAGACCCTACCTCCAAAAACCAAAAAAAGAAAAAACAGAAAATCGCGCGCGTGCGTGTGTTTCCTGACCTTCAGAGCACGTTTTACAAACCAATATTCTCGCAGAAAATTAATGATCCGTGCCCACGTATCTGAAGCAGTACCAGGGAAACCGGCAAGTTACAGGGCGCTCTTCTCCATCGACCCGCGCACAGGAAATGCGTCATTGTTCTCACGGAGCTGGTTTCCCCAAACGCCGAACCCGGAAGATGACGTTCAGAGCGGGGAGAACGGGCCCTGGGGGGACCCGACTTCCTCGTCGGCCTTTTTAGAGTGAGGCAGCGCAGGTGCCTTCACTTGTTCTTGTTTCCATTTTCGTTTGTGGTGTGACAAGGACATTTTGTATTTTCTGGGCTTTGTATTACTGTCAGGATCTAGATTTTTATTTTTATTTTTTTATTTATTCGGTGTCTTGAAACAGGGCCTCGCGTTTTAATGCAGGCTAGCCTCAAACGTGTGCTCTTCCACTATCCGACTCCCAAGTGCTGGTTTTACTTGTATACGCTACTGTGCTAGGCAGGATTTAGTGAATTAGTATGCGCGCTCTTCACAATGCACAATATGTAATACAAATTTTAAGATATACAAAGTCAGGAGTGGTGGTGCGGACCTGTAATCCAGCATCAGCAATATAGAAGTTCAAGGTCCGCTTCTGCTGCATAGGGAGCTACATGTATGTATATGTATACATATACATACACACACATACATACATACACACATATGTAAAAATTGGCTATATATAGCATATTGTATCTATGTGTGTGTGTGTATATATATATATATATATATATATATATATATATATATATATATATATATACTTAATAATGATACATATATACTTATTTCCAATTGGTAATTATGCTATGGCTATGGAAGTCATCCATGAATCATTTTATGTGTTATTCCTTTAAAATAGTGTTAAGCCTGGCATGATGGAAGATACCTTTAATCCCAGAACTCTTGAAGCACAGGTGGGAGAATCACTTGAGTTCCAGACAGGTCAGCCTGGAACTAGAGTGAGTTACAGGTCAGCCTGGACTAAGATGAGATCCTGCCTTGAAAAATATAAAATAAAAAAAATAAAATACTGTTTATGTTGTCTTAATATGCTTATCAAAACTCTTGAAATATTTGTCAGTACTTTTTTGTCAGTACTGTTGATGGCATAGTTTATTCTTCACCTATTTTTTAAAAAATATTTTATTTATTTATGAGAGAGAGAGAATGGATGCACCAGGGCCTCTAACCACTGCAAATGAATTCCAGACACATGTGCCACCATGTGCATCTAGTTTACATAGGGCCTGGTGAATCAAACCAGGGTCCTTAGGCTTTGCAGGCAAGCACCTTAACCACTATGCCATCATTCCAGCCCACATTTTTTGAAAATATTTTATTTTTATGTATTTGTTTATTTGACAGAAAGAGAGAGAGAGAGAGAGAATGGGCGTGCCAGGGCCTTCAGCCACTGCAAACAAACTCCAAACATGTGCCACCTTGTGTATCTGGCTAACATGGGTCCTGGGGAATCAAACCTGGGTCCTTTGGCTTTGCAGGCGAATGCTTTAACCACTAAGACAACCTTCCAGCTGTCTTTTCCTTACACTTAGCCACACACAGTTTCCTTTAAATTCTAGCATATTATTTTCTATCCAAATAAATGGAAAGACAAAGGCTAGAGACAAACTTTTTAGTGCATTGTTTTCTATAGTGTCATATACTTCCTGTTAAAGGGTTATGTAGCTTTTGCCCTACATCTGTATATTCATCTGGCTTTCTTATGATTGAGTGATATTTTAAATGTTTTAAATGTTTGGTTGTTTGTGTTTTGTTTTCATTTTGGAGGGAAGGTCTTCATTTTGGCTTTTTTTTGCTGTTTGTTCATTTGTTTTTTGAGGTAGGGTCTCATTCTGGTCCAGGCTGACCTACAACTTACTATGAAGTCTCAGGGTGGCCTCAAACTCATGGTAATCCTTCTACTTCTGCCTCCAGAGTGCTAGGGTTAAAGGCGTGCACCACACCACCACACCCGGCTTGCATTTTGGCTTTTTGAGACAGGTTCTCATTACATCGCCCAAACTGGTCTGAAACAAGCTCTGTAGACTATACTAGCCTTAAGTTTGTGGCACCTCACACCTCTGCTTTCAAAGTGCTTGTATTACAGGATTGTGACATTATGCCTGTAATTCAATGGTAACTTATTAAAGCATTATAAAGATGACCATTGTATATTTAAAAGACCAATAAGATAGTCTTTATATAGGACATAGGGATTGGACTAAATTTAGCATACAACATCAGCAGGTGAGAATTCATAGTCCAAAACAAACAGAGAGAATAGTGTATCTATAATTACTAAGTATTAATGATGATTCTGGCTGAAGTCAGGTCAGGGTGACCAGATATGCTGGCAGATGAAAAATCTAACCAAATATCCACCTGGGAAATTCTTACTAATTTGAGTCAACAGTGACTTTGCAAAAATCAGAAGTATACTCAGTCCTGGTAAAGAGCTCTGAAAACTAGCTAACATTTGAGTAAGCAAAGAAAATTTGTGAAAAAAATAACTTCATATAATTTGTGGTTCTGGGGTTTAGATCAAGAGTTTTGTGAATACCAGCAACTGCTGTTGCCACACTATGTCTACCTCAGCCAGTGAATTCAACTTCTTTTATAAAATGACTCCTATCCTCCACCTAAAAACTTCCTTTCCAAGGAATACAAAGCACACTTTGCATAACTAATACATTTGTGTATTAGTGTTTTGGGGGAGTGGGAGGTTTCTATATAGGGTCTCATTCTAGTCCATGGTGACCTGGAACTCATTCTATAGTCTCAGGCTGGCTTCAAACTCAATGATCCTTCTCCCTCTGCCTTTTGAGTGCTGGGATTAATGGCATGTGCCATCATGCATAACTAATTATTTATTTTCATTTTTTGTTTTTAAAATGGGGTCTCACTCTATAGCCCAAGCTTACCTGGAATTCACTACATAGTCTCAGGGTGGCCTTGATCTCAATGCTGTAATGTTAATAAGTCTGGGGTTCCAGCAATCATTAGAGTTATGGAAATTACTGGGACATGCTGGCCCTGGAACAGGCTTTAGCACAGAGAAAATTCTTTTGGGTTGTAAATAACTTCTGAAACCACAACCGATAAGGTCACTTATGACACAGGAGCCATGCAAACCCAACCCACTATCATCAAAAAACTAGTCAAGGGAAAACAAGTCAACAGAGAAAATGGCCCTATTATATGCCTTCCCATTCTCCCTTCCCCTATTCTCTGCCCTGCTAGTCTCTTCCTTTCAGTATCCATCTCAGATGCTTCTGGATGCAGCAGCCTTAAACCTGCAGAATGGGGCTGGCTGTCCTTTGCTGTTCACTTACTCTTCAATAAGGAACAGCCTGCTGTTGAGGTCATATATTCTCTCTGTTTATTTTCACATTGCCCTAGGTGGTAAAACCCTGGCTGTGACCCAACAATGGAGATCCTCATACCTCTACCTCTTGAGTGCTGGAATTAAAGGCATGTACCACCACACCTGGCTGGTAATTATTTTTCTTAATTAGAAAGAAACATGTTTCATATCAGTCAGCGAAAATTTTATTTATAATTCAAGAATTCAACCCTTTCCCCATGATTGGCATTATTATTGTTATCATCATTTTATTATATTTGGTTTTTTGATGTAGGGCTTTCTCCAGCCCAGACCTGGAATTCACTATGTACTTTCAGGTTGTCCTTGAACTCATAGAGATCCTCCTAACTCTGCATCCTGAGTGCTGGGATTAAAGATGTGTGCTACCACACCTAACTCTATTATTATTTTTTAATTTCATTTTTGAGGTAGGGTCTCTGACCGAAGCTGATCAGGAATTCACTATATAGAATCGGGGTGTCCTTGTATTTACAGTGATCCTCCTTCCTCTGTCTTCTGAGTGCTGGGATTAAAGGCATGCATCACCATACCCAGCTAGTTGTTGTTGTTGTTGTTGTTATTATTATTATTATTATTGTTTTCTTCTCTGGTTGTGCTTTACTCTGCAGTATCTCTCTGGCAATAGCAATTGTTTCCCAAATTGAATGTGCATTAGTGTCACCTGTATGTTGATGAAACACTGAGTACAACATCCACCATAAGGGTTATAATTAACAAAGTCTACTCTGGTGCCTGACTTTTCATGTTATGAACTGCCAGTGGTGATTTTAAGACCAGGATGAAAGAAATAACCCCATTCTACAAGATTTCAAGTTGTCTAAGCAGGAGTAGAGAAAATTACTGAAGTATACCAAATCTGTGATGAAAGCAGATTTGGCTTCAACATATGAATGAGCATTATACATAATGCTCAAGGTTTGAGGGAGAGGATTATTAAATGAAGGTATAGTTGGGTTGGAGAGGTGGCTTGGTGACTAAGGTGTTTGCTTGCAAAGCAAAAGGACCCTGGTTTGATTCCCCAGGACCCACGTAAGCCAGATGCACAAGGGGGCGCATGTGTCTGGAGTTTGTTTGCAGTGGCTAGAGGCCCTGGCACATTAATTCCCCCGCCCCTCTCTCTCTCTCTCTTTCTTTCTCCCTCTGTCTATGTCTGTCTCTTCAAATAAATAAAAAAATATTTTTAAAATTAAGATATAGTTATCAATTCAATACCAATCATTCTAAATCAAAATCCTTATATTGTGGTAGTGACTCCCAAATGTCAAGTGCCAGCCACAAAGCTCAGTTCAGAGAGCACTTGGATGGCTGATGCTTTGTGGCTGTGTTCTAAATCAGTTGCAGGATAAGGTTTGTTCTGGAGAGGTATTCATTTGGTTATCTTACCAAATAACCAAAGATTTAAATTTGTTTATCCTTAATTTGGGGATGGATCTCAGTGTTAAAGTCCATACCTAACTTTGATGAGATCTCTGTTTCAATCCTGAGCATTTGAAGAATAAATAAAGGGTATACCCTAGAAATATTAGTTCTGGCCTTCCCAACACAGAACATCTGATGGGCAGACACTTTCCATTATTTCCCTTGTGGGGATTTTCCCAAGTTATGGAAGTAACATAGACCTAATGACAGCTTTGATAAGCTATTCACCCAAGGCATTTCTGTCAGGGTTATGTTAATACATGACCACATCTGCCTCAGAGTTTATGGAATTGAATGCACAAGTTCAGCTTTGTGAAGTCAGGCAAAGCCCCTTTAAGAAGATTGGCATTCAGGTGGGAAGAGTTTGCCTGAGGTTCAGTCATGGGGATTGTGGAGATGCAGGTGCTTGTACTTACTGCCTGAAAATGACAAGACATTTGAGGAGTTTCTCCAAGAAAGTATTCCTGAAGAGTGCCCAGAATACATTTGCTCTGCATTCAAGCAAGGATCGCTCAAATCATTTTATAGGTAAGAGAGGGTAAGCAATGATGGTAGAGAACCCCAAGACAGCCAAGGATGGTAGTGCATGCCTTTAACCCAGCACTCGGGAGGCAGAGGTAGGAGGATGGCCTTGAGTTCGAGGCTACCCTGAGACTACATAGTGAATTCCAGGTCATCCCGGGCTAGAGTGAAACCTTACCTCAAAAAAAAAAAAAAAAAAAAAAAAAAAAAAAAATGAAGAAGAAAGCATAAAGGTTGTATTAATTCGTTGTTTGTTTGTTTGTTTTTGAGGTAGGGTCTCACTCTGGTCCAGGCTGACCTGGAATTAACTCTGTAGTCTCAGGGTGGCCTTGAACTCCTGGTGATCCTCCTACCTCTGCCTCCCAAGTGCTGGGATTAAAGGCCTGCACCACCACGCCCGGCAGGTTGTATTAATTCAAGAAAAACAGCTGAATCAGTTTCCCTCTGATATTCTGTGTGAAAAGTGGTCACCCAGGGAAACTGAAGGGGGTGACTGAACACCAGGGAAGGCTAGCAACCTAGAACTTCATAAATCATCTTGTGTTTGACAGGTTCCTTTTATGCCATCACTGAGGTTCAGAACCTGCTTCTTGTTCCACAATTTTCCTATCAAATGGCTGATGCTGAAAAGGAAGAGGATACAGCCATAAAGGGAAAATATCCACAGTATTCTTTGATCAATTAAAATAATTTATTCACTTTTTGTTTGTTTATTTTAGGTAGGGTCTTACTCTAGCCCACTCTGTAGTACCAGGCTGGATTCGAACTCACAGTGATCCACCTACCTCTGCCTCCTGAGTGCTGGGATTAAAGGCATGTGCCACCACACTGCACTAAATTCATGAATTTTGATCGATTTTTCTTATTTGTATTAAGTAAAGTCTCTTTCTAAAAGAAAGATAGTATACAAAAATGACAGTAGTTGTTTTTAAGATTTTTGTAGCTTAAGGGATTTTTTTTCTTTCTAAGGTTTTAAAAATACATACACACGCCCACATACGAGTGTGTAGGTGCACCAGAGTCTTTTGCCACTGCAAATAAACATCAAACACATGCAACATGCTTTGCATCCAGCTTTGGATGTGTGCTATGGAATCAAGTTGGAGCTGGCAGACTTTGCAAGCAAGCAGTTAAATGGCCAGTGCACTCTGCAGCTCCTCCTTTTTTTCTTTTTAAAATTCTAAATGTTAATTTTATCTGTATAACTAAAGAAAGCTTGACATTCAAATATGTTACCTTTTTGGCAGAGCATAATATTAGGAATTACATGTATATAACAGAGAATATAAATTTTCCTCAATATCAGGCAGAACCTGGGTATTCTATATCATGCACTATTGTTCTTTGTACCATGGAATATATGATTTTAGAGATGATAAAATGTCATGCCAAAGAATAAGGGGGCTGGGCGTAGTAGCACATCCATGGGTGTACTCTGAGCTCTCAGGAGGTTGAAGCAGGAGAATGATAACCTCAAGGCCAACCTAGACTACATAGTGAGAGCATATATAAAGATAAATAGTTTTGTGGCTGGAAAGCTGGCTCAGAACTTAAAGGCACTTGCTCTTATATCAGATCAGCATGGGTTAGATGCCATAGCACCCACATAAATTCATACATACGTGGTTCATACCTCTGGCATTCATTTGCAACAGCAAAAATCCCTTGCATGCCCATACATACATATACAAGCAAATAAATAAATAAAAATTAAAAATATAAATATTTCTAGGAAGGTGCCTATTGATAGAGTGCTTGCCTGGCATACACCAAGTATAAATTTGATCCCCTACTGTATATAAAGTGGGTATTGTGGCACACACCTCTAGTCTCAGCACTCAGGAGGTGGAAACAAGAGGGTCAGAAGTTCAAACGCATTCTTAGCTGCATAGCATGTTCAAGGCTTGCATGGGTTATATGAGACTGTCTCTAAATAAGTAAAAATAACCAGATATAGTAGCTCATGCATGTAATTCCAGTAAATGGAGGTGGAAGGAGGAGGATCAGAAGTTTAAAGCCAGCCTCAGCTACATAGAAAGCTTGAGGTCAGCCTAGGCTACATGAGACTTTGTATTAAAAGAAAGAAAGAAACCAGGCATGGTGGGACACATCTTTAATCCCTTCACTTGGGAGGCAGAGGTAGGAAGATTACCATGAGTTCCAGGTCACCCTGAGACTACATAGTGAATTCCAGGTCAGCCTGGCTAGAGAGAAACACTACCTAGAAAAACAAAAACAAAAAGAAAGAAGTCAGATGACTCACACCTTTAATATCAGCACTCAGGAGTTAGACATTGAGGTCACCCTGGGACTACAGAGTAAATTCCAGGTCATTCTGGCCCATCGTGAGAACCTACTTCGAAAAAACAAGAAAAGAAAAAGGCTGTGCTTTTTTCAAGCTCACACTGGAAGAAGGAAAGGGAAGAAGTATAGTTGTATTAATTTCTTCATTTAAAAAAGAATAAATTTCTTTATTACATTGCAAAACAAGCAGCAGGCATGACAGTAACTGTTGAAGCACCTGTGAGCTGGAATAGGAAGTTAGGTGTCCACAGTCCTATTTAAAGATGCTAATGACTTGAAACCCTGAGATTTCAATTATATTGCCTGGAACACAGAACATTTCTCTCATAGTTTAGTTTAGAAATTATTATAATCTATATGTAGGAACAATAGGGAAAAACAAAAAGTACTGTTTACATTTATAGAGCTAATATGCAAATTAAGAAACTGAAGCTCCTTAGCTCTCTTCTCTTTTTGCTAGAACCAAAGGACTACATATTTTATTATTTAGCTTAGTTGGACAGAATAGATAAATCCTCAAAGACAAGAAGATAAATTAGTGGTCACCTAGGAAGAAGTCTCACCTTAGACTCCTGAGTCTACAGGTGAGAATGACTCTCATGCTTGTGGGAACTTTCTTCCTTGAGTAATGAAACAGGAGCATGTAGTGTTCATTTCTTACCTCATAATTTATAAAAAGAAACTAAGTGATGTTATAGGAAGAAAAAAATTTTAATGTATTTTCACTGAAGGTGACATGCTGTACCACATTATGACATGACATGACATGGCATGATATGATGATATTATTTGTATGTTTTTTTTTTTTTTTAGGATGTACAAAAAGGAGGAAGAGAAAAGTCTAGACCAAAACTTTTTGGGAAACAAGGGAAACAAGACATGGTGAAGTGTATGCAATTGCTAGTTTGAATAATGCTGACAATATGTATGATCTCTAGTGAGTGTGAGTACAAGGTCTAAGAATATTGAGGCCAAGGTAAGTATTGTCATGGGAAATTTAAATAAGGTGGAAGTAGGCACTGGAGACTAAGATAAATTAATTTGCATAGGAAAGCGAGCTCATAGGCAAGTAATTATCATCTACAGGCATTAGATAGCCTAGGGAAGGGGAGATGTTTCTCCCAGAGTTTGTGAATTCCCTTTAATGAGAGAGCATCAAAAGTGTGTGTGTGTATTTGGTATACACATTCATTTTGGCTATTTACCCATTATGAGATATATTATTTGTAGATAACTTTTCCCATTCTATGGGCTTCTTCCCTCTGTTAATTATGTTCTTAGATGCACAGGAGAGCTTATTTATTTATTTATTTATTTATTTATTTATTTATTTATTTATCTACCTATCTATTTATTTATTTGAGACAGTGTCTCATGCAGCCCAGAAGATCTTGAACTTGCTGTGTAGTTGAAGATGATCTTGTACTTCTGCTCTTAGGGAGGCAGAGGTAGGAATATTGCCACTAGTTCAAAGCTAGTGAGTTCCAGGCCAGCTAAGGCTAATAAATAGACCCTGTTTAAAAAAACCTTACACTCTGAGCCGGGTATGGTGGCACACTCCTTTAACCCTAGCACTTCGGAGGCAGAGGTTGGAGTATCACCGTGAGTTTGAGGTGAATTTGAGGTCACCCTGAGACCATATAGTGAATTGCAATCAGCCTAGGCTAATATGAAACCCTATCTTGAAAAAACAAAAACAAAAATAAAAATGTTATGTATATCTACCAACTGAGCTTCACTCTTAACACTTTTAGTTCCTTTTCATCTTTTGAATACCTAAGTGGTATCTCATTGTGCTTTTTTTTTTTTAATTTCCCTAACAACTGATTAAAGCATCTATTCATGTGTTGATTGTTAATTTGTTAGTCTTTTGTTTTGAAAACTTTCTTCTTAGCCAGGTGTGGTGGAGCATGCCTTTAATCCCAGAATTTGGGAGGCAGATGTAGGAGGATCACTGAGTTCGAGGCCACTCTGAGAATGCAGAGTGAATTCCAGGTCAGCCTTAGCTTGAGTGAGACCCTACCTTGAAAAAAAAAAGAAAGAAAGAAAACTTTCTTCTTAACTTTTTTTCCCCATTCAACACATTAGAGGTGTTTAAAAATGTATCACATCTACTAAATTACGTTATTATCTTTTTGATTGGCAAATATTTTCCTCCATCCTGGTTTTGGCCTTTTCACTTTCTTTTTTTTTGGGGGGGGGGTCACAATTTCTAGGTAGGGTGTCTTGCACTAGCCCAGGCTGATGTGGAATTCACTCTATAGTCTTAGGCTGTCCTCGAACTCACAGTGATCCTCCTCTCTTGGCCTCCTGAGTGCTGGGATTAAAGGGGTGCACCAGCTTGCCTGGTTTGTCACTTTTTTAATAGTATCCTTTGAAACAAAAACCCTTATGGAAATGAAAAAGAAGTAAGTTAACCTATTATTTTTAGTTGGTTGTATTTGAGGTGCCATATCTAGCCATTCATGTTGCCAGACAACTATATCTAATTTTCTTCTAAGTTACTCATATTTAAAATTCTGTAGGTATGGTACATTTAAGATTAACTGTTGTTTTCAATGTGGTGTAGATGTCTTCATTAGTTTTTGCAAATGTTCTAACGTTAATGTAATACAAAGAGTTTTTTTTTTCAGGTTTTTGCCCTTTTAAGCTCAAATCCTTAAGAGTTTGGCTTGGAAGTCAAGTGTATATGCTGGAAACAATTGAATGTTGGGCTACATCAGGATCCAGTAGTATAGTTATACAAAATTTACTAACAAAAATCTTTTTTGTGGTCCTTTGAATCAGGGTCTCACTCTAGCCAAGTCTGACCTGGAATTCACTCTGTAGCTCCAGGCTGGCCTTGAATTCATGGTGATCCTCCTACCTCAGCCTTCTAAATGCTAGGACTAAAGGCATGAAACATCATTCCATGATGCTTTCTTTATTTTTTTCTTTTTGATGCTAAACCGAAGAGTATGGTAGCAGAGGTCTGTTATTTGACATGGCATGCTCTTTAAAGATGAGTAAACCAGATGGCAGTTTTCTTTCTATTGTTTGTAAGCTCCATTATGCCTTTTTTTTTTTTTTTTTAAATCCACAGACTTCCTCTTTTACTTTTTGTTTACCTCCTGCTTCCACCTTCCTAGTGGTGGGATTATAGGAATGCATTGCCATTTCAGGCTAACAAAGAAAGCCCACTTTTTAATGAAACACAATTAACAGGAGATTATCAGGTGGTCCTTTTTAGAATATGAAAAGAGAGCAGAACATAAATGGTAGCAGACAGAATAAAAAATTCTTTTTTGTTTATGAGGTAGGGTTTCACTGTAACTCAGGCTGACCTGGAATTCACTATGTAGTCTCAGGGTGGCCTCAAACTCATGGTGAACCTCCTACATCTTCCTCCCAAGTGCTGGGATTAAAGACATGAGCCACCATGCCCGGCTCAGAATAAAAAATTCTTGATAATAAATTACATCAAAGTTAAAATTAAACATAATATGATTAAGGGTTCTATTTAAATTGTAAAAGTAATTTATAATCACAGAAAAATTAGAAAACAGTGTAAAAACTTGCAAAGTATAACAAAATGATATTTAAATTGGGAATCCAAGAGAAACCCAAGCAATATGACTCTAATCATTATGATATATGATGTGAAATTATCCTTCAACAAAAATTATAAAAAAGGAAAGAAATCTAAGACATGGACTTGACAACAACAAAAATAATAAATGTATATTGAGTCTTTACAGATAAAGTTCTACTGAATCCTTTTGTGCAATTTCAAAAGGAAATGTATGATAGTACTAGCAATATGGACTGTTCTAAATATGTATGTTGTATAAATTGTAGAACTATTGTAGGAGATAAATGAGATGAACACAGTTGCCTTTTCATTTAACAGATAAACACAACTAAAAAAGTTATGAAGCATGAAAAAGTAATTATCTATCAAGTGCCAGAATTAGGATTTAAACCAAAATAATTCAAATTCAAAGGCACTGTTTTCAGCACCATGGTGCTATGTAGTCCTTCCTATTTTTAATGTGTCAATAAACACACCTGCATAATACATGTGCATAGAGTTCCCTTTACATTTTAGTTTGCACTTTGTTCTCAAAAATACCTCACTTTCAATTCTACTTTATATATGCAAAATTTGTTGGTAGAAATTTAAATTTTTTAGAATAAAAATGTTGAATATTTACATTTTTTGGTAGGGATAAATTCAGGGCCTCATTCATGCTGGGCAAATAGTTTCCCACTGTGCTATATCCTTAAGCCTAGTATTAACAATTTTTTATATTTCTGTTTAGAAGATCATTATTTTTACCAATAAAATTGTATTTTCTAATTTACCCCCCTCCCCACTCACAGATTTCTTTATTTTTTGGAAGTCCTAGAACACAATTTATTATCATAAGAATTAGCCTTGATCTGTTTCTCCAAAGTCGTTTGAGGACAGGATGTTTTGGAACTGCATTGTAGCTTGCAGAGGCTGCAGAGAGCTCTACTCCACCCCATCCCCCCCCTTCGCCCCCCAGTTCTTTTATGTAAAACTTGAGAAAGACTATAGACATGTAAAACAGTATGTAAATGTAGGTTTAGGATTATTTCCTTGGTTTCCAATACTTACTACGGTGTTTCCCCTAGCTACATAAATGCATTCCTACATTTTATATTTACTATCATATGTGCAGATGCGGGGAACATTCTTGTTAGGGCAAAGGTAATATTGTGTGTGTGTGTGTGTGTGTGTGTGTGTGTGTGTGTGTTTAAGATAAAGGGTCTCACAATGTTGTCCTAATGCTCTTGCCTTAGTGTCCGAAATGCTAGGACTAAAGACTTCCACCACTATGCCTGACCTAAAGGTCATACAATTATCTTTTCTTTAATGCTGTTTTCCTCTCTCAAGCTATCATTAATTATTGGTAATAATTTAAATATCCAGCTGGGAGGTGTAGTGCACGTGATTAATCCCAGCACACGGGAGGCTGAGGAAGAAGCATCAATCTGAGTTCAAGACTAACCTGAAAATACAGAGCATTCCATGTCAGCCCCTGGTAGAGTGAGACTCTTACATTGAAAAAAAAAATCCCAATTTATTTTCCTTTTCTTTTTTTTTCTTCCTTTCTTTTCTTTTTTTGAGGTACAGTCTGGCTCTAGCACAGGATGACATGGAATTTACTATGTAGGCTTATGGCAGCCTCAAATTTACAGCCATTCTTTCTACCTCGGCCATCCGGGTGCCGGGATTAAAGGTGTGCGCCACCATGCCATTTGCCCACTTTATTTTATTTATTTATTATTTTCCCGAGGCAAGGTCTCACTCTAGCTCAGGCCGACCTGCAATTCACTATGTAATCTCAGGGTGGCCTCGAACTCACAGAGATCTTTCTACCTCTGCCTCCCGAGTGCTGGGATTAAAGGCGCCACCATGGCCAGCTTAGGTTTTTTTTTTTTTTTTATGTTAAGTATTTGGCATTTTTGCATTTACAGTGGGTTTGGTTAATTAAACTTACTCAGCTTTAAAAGTCTCATTGCCTTGCCCAGTTGACCCTAGAAATCATGATCATTCGAGTCCTAGAAATAAACTAGCTTTGTGCTAGCACATACAGTAAGAAACCAGGGTGGCTTGAAATCAGTTCATGGGACCAGTGGTGCCTGCAACACTGGAAAAGCAAAAATCTGTTCCTCTGTTATGCACATTTTGAGAAGGCAATGATGTCCTTTAGAACCAGGTTGACAGTTCTTTCTGAAGTCCCTCACTGAAGCCCGCAGCGGTTATGGATCCTGGGGGCGGGGGATAGACTTCTCACACCCAGTCATTGCCAACAGAGCCAAAGCTGGCACCTCTGCATTGCGGCAAAGCGACCCGCATGCGCGGCCGCGGCAGCTGGCACGCCTGCGCAGCCCGAGGCGTTTTAAGCCCCAGCAGCCCCGCAGTGCCGCGCAGAGTCGAGCGGCGGCAGGAGATGCCTGACGCTTGGTTCTGGTGAGCCATTTGCGACGCGATGGAGCGAGCAAGGTCAGCGAGCCGGTACCTTGTCTGTCTTTAAGTATTCATTTGTGATCCTCAACTAGAGCAGAGTTTTAGGAGTTGGGGTTTTCTGGTATGATTTAGGAATTTTGGGGACCCTACATTCCTTTGTTCTGGAGAACCCAATAGAAATCCTTCGGAAACTGGGGACTCCGCGGTGCCGCATCTGTTCCTACACTGTCGCGGCAGTCCTTCATGGTTGGGGGTTCGTAGTGAAATCCAAACCGGAGGCGGTTTCTGTGGGTTTTCCGTGACCTGCGGCGCAGTGTGTAGCAGGTGCACCGTTCCTTCAGTGCGGTCTGGGCTGGGGAGCCCACGGTGACTGAGAAGGGACGGGGGTGTCCACCTCAAACCCTCACCCCAGGAGTGTCATCTGTGGACTGGGACACCGTGTCTGCTGTGGCTCTGCTTGGGGCTGGCCCTGGGGAGGAAGGGGTTGGTGTCCAGAATGTAGTTGGCATGACCAGGGGCATTTGGGGCTGCGGGGCTTCTGGACACGAAGGAGGTCCCGTAAGTGTTTGCATTCAGACAGGGCGTGCAGCAGGAGAGGCGGTGGGGAGTAACGCTGCGCGGGCCTAGAGGCAGTGCTGCGACCACTTGAGGGTCTGCAGCAGGTGGCTCCAGGAGGTGACAGTGACCACTGCAGCGGGGGGAGGGGTCGAGGCAAGGCTGGTGACTGCGTCGGCGAGGCTGAAGGAACTTTGTCTCCCCGTGGTTGTCTTTGGTGCTTAAGTGGCCTGTTGTGAATGTGCTGTTTTGTTTTGTAGACCTGTCATGCCCCTGTGATAAGGAGCTGAAATCTTGTATAATATTAGCACCCTTGTATAATATTAGCATCCCTCACGTTAGTTGCTAAATGTACGATGAAAAGTTGTGCAAAAGTTGCTTTTATGCATCCCTTGAGGTAGCTCCCTATGTGTCCTTTTGTTTTCATTGTTTCCCCTGAGGCTGGGAATTTAGTCTTTGAAAGCTGTCTTGTTATTGCAGGGGGTCGTGTCCCTTGTGAAACGCCATTGTGAGGTTCGCCAAAGATGGCTGCTGCTGCAGAGTTGTGATTCTGCGCAGGCGCAGCGGGGTGCAGGGGTGGTAGCCCCCTCCTCACTTTATCGCAGGTGGGAGGAGGTATCAGCGCAGTCAGTTCTGCACTGCTGTATTCCCCTCCCACCACACCTCCATCGAAAAGTTGTAAGGGACAGAGCCTGCCTGGGGGAGTGCCCACCCCCTCCCAAAGCACTGCAGTGGGAAAGGCTAGGGATGAACTGATGCAGGGTGTGTGTGGGGGTGACAGTCACCTAGGCTTGCGTTGGAGCCAAGTTGGGGTTGGCTGGGGGATTGCGCAGTCTTGACGTAGACCGGATGGCCGCCCTCCCCTTAACCTGGCTACTGCAACAGCTGCTCTGTGCCCTCCTTCCTCATAGTGGAGGGGGAGAAACTGGAGTGTGGTGGTTTGCACCGGCTCCACCTCTCAAGCTTGACTCCCTTCCCCCCCATTAGAGCCCTAGTGTGAGATGAGGTGGAAGAGGGCAGTGAGGACACGGGTTTGTACAGCCTCAGCTGTTGTATAGCAGGTGTCCTCAGCCTCATCTTTTCCATTCTGCAGTAGCTTGGAAGGATAAGGGTCTGTAGGGCATTGAAAGTACAGCACCTGTTGGTGCTATTTAAAACAGCCTTCATCACTGGATAGAGGTTTTAAATTTGTGTTCTGAGTCAACTTTCATTTTTGTAGATCCTTTCTTACTATCTTGTGCTGTATGGTTCTCCATTTTAAAGTGGATTCAATAATGCCTCTTATAGCTCCTTTTCCCATATATTACCTTTAATTTCTACTGTATAGATTTAATCATTTCACAGTTGCCTTACAGAATGGCAGTCTGTTATCCGTCTAATGCTTTAATATCCCATTCTCACTCCATGGGCTTGATTTTGCTGCTGCTGCTGCTGCTGCTGCTGCTGTTGTTGTTAAATTAAGTAGATGTTGGTATTCCCAATAAAGATGAGAGGTACATGCCATCAATGAACCCCTTCCTGAGCCCATAACAACTGAAAATGTAAATTGTGTTTTCCTAAAAGAGAAGGAAAATCAGAGACCTGCAAGTGTGTATAGTGTCAGAATTATTCCCTATGAATAATTACTGCACTTGGGATTAATAGTTTTTTATACTTTGGGGGGGCTGGAGGTACCATGAAGATTTAAGGAAAGAATAATGATCCAAATAATGACATTTTTATATTCCATTATTTTAATTTTTGAAAAGCATTTTAAAATTTTGAGACAGGATATTGAAATGTAGTCCAGATTTACCTCAGACTTGCTATGTAGCCTAGTCTCCCCTGAAACTAGTGATCCTCCTCCTGCCTTGTAAATCCTAAGGTTTCAAGTATTAGCCACCATGATTGGTTTTTACATTTAACAAGTTTTATTTCTAAGATTTTCATGTGATTAGTTTATTTTCATGTTTTTTCCTTTTATGATAGACAGTATATCTGGTTGTCTTGAGTTATAACTCACAAGTTAATTAAATTTAGGAAGATGGTAAGGTTTCTTTCTGGAATTACTTCCTTTTGAGTTTTTTTTTTTTCTTTTGTTGAAATAGAATCATGGAAAGAACCCCAGGTGGCCTTGAATTGTAACCTCCATTTTTCAGCCCACATAGGTTGAAAATAGTAAAACAAAATAAACATAAATTATGTATATGGTATTTATATAACTTACCAATTTTTGTTATGCTATAGGAAGGTATTTATTGCCTCAAATGTATATTGGTATTGGGGTTGGGGAAATGGCTCAGCAGATAAATGTACTTGCTAGCAAATAAATTTTGTATGGACATTTAGCTCCTTGACTTTTCACAAACTGCTTACCAAGGTCCACCATTTTGTGGTCTTTGAATCAGCATTAGATTCCTAATATGGTAGAGCCCTTGGGAAAGACCTTATCCTGTTTCAAGGTCTCTGTCCTAATCAGTGAATGCTTGGCCCAGTGGTTTATGTTTTTATTTTTACAGGGTATAACCATGTAAGTCAGTATTTCATCAAACTCCTTTTTTCTGTGTCATCTGACTTTGAGGGCTGAGACTACAGGTGGCTACTACACCAAGCACTAGAGTCTTTTGGAGATAGTGTATGACCTTCCTTTGAATTACATGAATGAAATTTTGTTGTTGTTTTTTTGAGGTAGGGTCTCACTCTAGCACAGGCTGACCTGAAACTTACTATATAGTCTCAGGGTGGCCTTGACCTCATGGCTATCCTCCTACCTCTGCCTCCCAAGTGCTGGGATTAAAGGTGTGTGCCACCATGCCTAGTTTACATGAATGAATTTTAATTTGGGAACCATTATTGCTAACAAAGGTGCAATTTTACCTGGTCTGTTCACAGACCTTACATTGTATATAAATGTGATTTACTTTTTACATTTACTTATTGTTTGCTGTGAATATTTACCCCACTTACATTTTTGTATCTTCCATACTCTCTTCCTTTCCTTAGGTTCATCTTCACCCCACCCAATTATTCACATTAAAGATGTAGTCTTCTAAATTAATCTGGTGTACTTAATATTGCATTATTATTTAGGTATTTGTAAGAGTACTGCGGTTTTTTTTGCAGCATTTTTCAGACAGGATTTTACTATGTAGTCCAGGCTAGCCTTGAACTGTCTGAATCTCCCAGGTTCTGGGGATCACCGGCATGCTTCAACATGCCTGGCTATGTTTTAAACAGTTTTTGTTTGTTTGTTGTTCGACGTAAGGTCTCACTCTAGCCCTTGGCTGACATGGAATTCACTGTGTATTCTCAGGGTGGTCTTTAACTCATGGCAATCCTCTTACCTCCAGAGTGGTGGGATTAAAGGTGTGCACCACCATGCCCAGCTTTTTTAAGACAGGTTTTGATGTGCCATAGCTCATTTTGGCCTGAAAAATGGACATTTATTTTAACACTTTTTTGTCTGTTAGGGACAGTATTGCCAGGAACATTTGTATGACACTTGTTAAGTGGTTTACTATTGCTTCTTCTGGAGTGGTATTGATGGGTCATTATGATAACCTCATGGCTATTTTATTAAGTGCCAGAGGCTGCACTTACATTCTTTATCTTTTCAAAATATGGAGGTGATAAGTGATATCTATGTAACATTTTCATTTTGCTGATGACTAATGAGATTGTAACATTTATTTCATGTACTAACTGTATATCTTCAGTTATTTTATCCATTTTGAAAATAGGTTTTGTATTTTTATTTAGTTGTAAGAACTCTTATTTATTATGGATACCAGTTAAAAAAAAATATCCCAGTACTCAGGAGGCAGAAATAGGAGGATCACCATGAGCTTAAGGTCATCCTGTGACTACATAGTGAATTCCAGGTCAGCCTTGGCTAGAGCGAGACCCTACCTTGAAAAAAAAATTGTTGTATGATTGAGGTTAAAATATATCACATAAACTGATAGTAAGCTGTAAGAAAACAATTGTAATCATCAGTGTTTTTGAAATAGTGTCATAAATGTATCCTTCATTTCCAAAAACCTCTTCATCTCCTTTTATAGTCTCATTATGTTTTTGTTTTGCTTTGGAAATCATACTTACAATAATTATATTCTCACTGTATCTTGATTATTTAATTTTATTTTTGACATAGGGTCTTACTTGGTAGCCCAAGTTGCTTTAGACCTTGTCACAGTTCTCCTGCCTCAACCTCCAACTTGCTGGTAATAAAGATTGTGTGTGTGTGTGTGTGTGTGTGCGCGCGTTAGGTTGTTTATCTTTAGTGTTTATTAAATTCTAATTTATTTACCTATTTATTTTGAGGCAGGGTCTCTCTGAGCTCATGCTGGCCTGAAACCTCCTAATCTTTCTCAGCTCTCCTGTACCAGAATTGTAGGCGCCACTATTCCTGGCCATTTTAATTATTTCTTAGGTTGCTTATAAAGAAGCCATTTCAGAGACCATTGCATAATACAGGGTCACTGAAATTAGCAACCTTTAAATTTTATTGTTCAAAAATCTAATAACATCTTTTGACTTTAAATTATTGTTTTGTATTCACTGACACATCTAATGTTCTACAAATCATAAAACAACTGGTGGTTATTGGTAAGGTGCTTTGCTAAGCTTAAAATCTAGTTTTAAAAATAGGCATGATTCAGATAATTGGCTTTTAGGGTGTGTCTTTGAATGCTGCTTTTGAGATAATACATGCCAACCTGTCAAATGCCTTTCTTCTGTTCCAGTTTGGTGTTTCTAATTCCAGTTTTATGAGTGCTTTCTGCAGTTCCTAACATGGCCGCCTCAAGTGGGTAATTTGATTTGCAGTTTCCCAGAGCAGCCATTTTGTGAGGTTGTTTGCAGATCTTAACATAGTGGTGTTTTCCTGTTATGTGGATAGCTTTTTGCTTAAACAGACCTTCTATTTTAGAAATTTGAAGAAACATTTGCATATGAATATTTTGTTATTTAAATGCTATACTATGCTATTCTTCTAAACAAAAAGATTATTATGATCTAAAAGTTTTCCAAACCAGTTTTGGAATCAGCTTTGCTATCTTGACGAGAGAGCACTTAAATAGGTAGTTGTGTATGCCTTTGTGTATACGTATGTGTATATATGGATGAATGCATATATGTAATATCTACACTTGTCTTTATAGATGTCAGTGTATACTTACGTGGAAGTGAATATCTTTTTCACTTTATTTCCCGATTTGTTTTGTTTTGTTTTGTTTTTTTTGAGGTAGGGTCTCACTGTAGCCTAAGCTGACCTGGAATTCACTATGAAGTCTCAGACTAGCCTTGAACTCACTGTCCTCCTACTAGCCTCCTGAGTCTGTGAATAAAGGTGTGCACCACCACTCCCAGCCATTTCCTGATCTTTGAAATGAAATTTTCCGAAGATGGACTTCTAAAGAATAAGGATCTTCTAATAGTTTAATGTTACTTTGTTTTATTTTTTTAAAATATTTATTCATTTATTTGAGAGAGAGAGAATATGGGCATGCCAGGGCCTCTAGCCACTGCAAACAAACTCCAGATACATGTGTTCTACAGATTAGAAACTGGGTCTTTAGGCTTTGCAGATAAGCCCTTAACCACTAAGCTATGTCTCCACTCCTTACTTTGTTTTACTTAGAATATAGATACTTTAAAAATATTTAATTTTAGCCAGACATGGTGGTGCATGCCTTTAGTTCCAGCACTTGGGAGACAGGTCAGTGGATCACCATGAGTTCAAGGCCACTAATGCCAAATCAGTCTGAGCTACAGCAAGACCCAATTCAAAAAACCAATATATATATATATATATATATATATATATATATATATATATATATATATATATGTATATATATATATATATATATATGTATATATGTATATATGTATATATATATTTATTTATTTGAGAGAGAAAGAGAAGGAGGTAGAGAGTGAGAGAATGGGCACTCCAGGTCCTCTAGCCATTGCAAAGGAACTCCAGATGCAAGCACCACCTTATGCATCTGGTTTATGTGGGTCCTTAGGCTTCACAGGAAAGTGGCTTCACCACTAAGCCATTTCTCCAGCCCAAATATACTTTTAACAGTCCACTATATTAAATACAGTTTTAAATGTAGCCTTTAAGTAAATAATTTTTTAAACTCATTTAGTGAGCCTTATTTTGTTTTTATAGTTTTAAAAATTTTATTTTATTCATTCATTTGAGAGACAGAAAGGGGGGAAGAGAGAGAGAAAATGGGTCTGCTAAGGCTGCACTGCAAATGAACTCCAGATGCATGTGTCATCTCATGAATCTGGCCTATGTGGGTACTGGGCATTGAAACTGGGTCCTTTGGCCTTGTAGGCAAATGCTTTAACCACTTAACTCTTTCCAGCCCTATATTTTATATTATTTTAAAAGTTATTTGGTGATCCCTATTTTCTATTTCAGGGATCGCTTACACCTGAGAAGAACCACTGAACAGCACGTGCCAGAGGTGGAAGTCCAGGTCAAACGTAGAAGGACAGCCTCACTGAGCAACCAGGAGTAAGTAGAGTCTGGATTAAGAAACAGTTCACAGAAGAGTTTTATTGATTCGAACAAAACATCATCTAATTAAGAGATTTTAATGAATTAGCTAAATTATGAAACGATTGATTTTATTTATTTTTATTTTATTTTTGAGATAGGGTTTCACTCTAGCTCAGGCTGACCTGGAATTCACTATGTAGTCTCAGGCTGGCTTCTAACTCAGCGATCCTCGTACCTCAGCCTTCCAAGTGCTGGGATTAAAGGTATGTGCCACCATGCCCGGCTCTGGTTTTATTTAATTTATTGTTGTTGTGGTTGTTTCAAAGTAGACTCTTACTCTAGGCCAGGCTGACCTGGAACTCATTCTAGAGTCTTGGGGTGGCCTTCAACTTAACCTTAGCCTCTTGGTACTAAAGTCATGTGCTGCCATGCCTGGCTTGAAATCATCTTTTTAAATTATTCTGTAAATAAATACTAAAAACATAAATTATTGTTTTGCTTATTTTTGAGCCAGGTGTCACTTTATTCCAGGTTGACTTAGAACTTGCCCTGTAGTCCAGAGTTATTGCCCAGGCTGGCCTTAAATTCATGGTGATCCTTCCTTAGCCTACCACATGCTACAGTTAAAGGTATAAGTCATCATGTCTGGCTTATGAAATGAAATCATATTTAATTGTGCTTTCCCAACTTTAAAAATTATTGACAATCTCTACACATAATATACAATATACCATGATCATAATACCTCCTATGACCCTCCTTTGTTACCCCTTCTTTCATAACCCCTCTACTGAATCCTTTTCAACTAGTCCCTAGTGTATTTTGATGTTTGTTGTTCTTAGTTCTACTTGGTATAGTATGTTGCTTTTATTCCATAGTGTTGGAAGTCCTAAGATGTTACCCTTTTTTTTTTTATCCCCAAGGTAGGGTCTCACTCTGGCCCAGGCTGACCTGTAATTAACTATGTAGTCTCAAGGTGGCCTTGAACTCATGGCAATCCTCCTACCTCTTCATCCCAAGTGTTGAGATTAAAGGTGTGCACCACCATGCCCAGCTCTAAGATGTTACCTTTATTTCTCTGCATATGTATGAAAAAATTTGCCTTTAGAATTGTGTGATCTCTGTATGACTATTGTTTATTTTGTTTGTTTATTTCAAGTCAGGGTCTCACTCTAGCCAAGGCAAACCTTGAACTCAACTCTGTAGCCCTAAACTAACCTCAAACTCTTTGTGATTCTCCTACCTTCTACCAAGGGCTGGAATTAAAGGTGTGAGCAACTACCCTGCCTATATGACTGTTTTGTGGTTTAATATTTAAAGTATATGATGTACATAGTATCTGTACACACACAGTTCTCATACGCATATTTAAGTTTGTAGAATGATCTTATAAATGAACATCTTTAAGCCCATGATACATACGTAGTATACATTGAATATTACACAATTTGGCATATGGTAATTGTCACTTAAATATTTGATAATCACTAAAATAGCATCTTTTTCTTTCTACATTATTTAAGTTATTTTATTTGAGAGTGGGAGAGTGGTAGAGAAAATAGGCATGCCAGGGCCTCTAGCCACTATACACAAACTCCTGATGCATGCCACCTTGTGCATCTAGCTTATATGGGTAGTGGGGAATCAAACATGGGTCTTTAGGCTTTGAAGGCAAGTGCCTTAACTGCTTAGCCATCTTTCCAGCCCACTTTTGATATTTTGAGACTGAGTCTTATAGTGTATCCCAAGCTGGCCTTGAACTGTGACCCTACTGTCTCCATCTTCCAGTTGCTGGGATTGCGAGTATGTGCCACCATGCTGACATTTCTGATGGTATTTGTTCATTTGTTTGTTTATTTATTAATGATATTCTCATTGTAGCTTAGGCTACTAGGAACTCACTGTGTAGAGCAGATTTGCCTTAACTTGTGTCTTTGTCTTTTGAATGCTGGTATTGCAGGCACACACTGCTAAATCTGGCATTTGGATTGCTTATTTTCCTGAACTCTGTGTATTATATGTAAATATTTTAGGGCCCTAATGGAGGGAAAGGATCTTAGAAGAATATTTAGTTAGTGAAATGGAATACTTTACCTAGCTTTATTTTGATAGTATTATAGGTAGTGACTTCTTAGGAGGATCAATATAGATGACTCACTTAAGGTTGGGCTGAAAGTCCTTAGCCTGTCCCTCATGCTTCCACATGTATAATCTGAAAATGAGTAATTGATGTCATACTAATGGTGTTTCTACATGGTGGGTCTTAGAATTTTATTTCTTAGGTAAGTATCCAGTATTTTCCCATTCCTGTATAGAGACAAGTTTTACTTGAGGGTAACTCGCTTAGTAGTTGCATGCTCAGAATTTGAGGATATTACATACAAGGTTAGCCTTCTTTAGGTGTCTTTTCTCCAAAGAAGGGTATTTTAAAATAAACTATATGGGTCTCTGCATTTCCTGTCATACTGCTAACTATATAGACAAATGTATTTTTATCATTCATAAATATTTTTGTTCTTGTCACAGGTGTCACTTGTACCCACGGCGTTCTCAGCAGCAGCAAATTCCTGTGGTGGATTTCCAGGCAGAATTGAGACAGGCTTTCTTAGCTGAGACACCAAGAGGTGGTTAAGAAAAACAGCAACAAAGGTTAGAGTTTTGTCATAATGATTAGGAATAAAGGAAATATCAAAGTATAGATTATCCAGGGTTTGTTATGAAAATGATTTTTAAATGCTTCATATACCTGACCACCACACACATAAAAAGTTCATAAAATGAACATATTGAATAAAATTAAAAGCAGTAGAAATATTTTAATCTTCCATGACACTTTTATGTCATGTATCTGTATTCTAATATTTGGAATGCACTTTAAAGAAGTTTATTTTGCATTGATTTTTAGTCAAAAAATCACTTCATTAAGAAAAAAATAATTTATAAAAGGTTATTGAGTATATTAGTGAATATCTTATAATTCCCTTTTGTGGAATAATGAATTTTCTTCCGTTAGTAGTTTGTGTAGTATTGTATTAGTTTTCAATACTTATAGAAATAATGTGTCAGTTATACTTTTCAGAAGCATTGATGATTTTAATTATAATTTAGTAAGCATAAATACATATCACATACATTAGCAGTGAGTGTTCTATTTTCTTATGAACATTTACTGATTTTTTTTTGTTTTGTCTTTTCTCATTTTTCTGTTTTCATAAATCAATGTATTTCCCCTTTAAAATCAGCAGACAATGTAATAAAGATTTATTATCCATCATGTTTCATTGTGATATAGCTTTATTTTGATTGTCCCTTTTCTATTTTTTCTTTTATTGAGAACATTATTATATGACTATATTGCATGTTGGTTATATTATCATCGGGTCATACTCCTATCCCTTATCTCCTTTGTTCTCATTCCACTGAGGGCCCTCCTCAGAGGGGTTATCTGCATTCACTGTGGGGTCATGAATGTGCTAGTCAGTGTATGAAGTGGAAAATTCCTCAGAATTCACCTTCTCTTCTTGATTTTAAATATGTTTGTTTATTTGCAGAGGGAGAGACACAGAGAGACTATGAATGAGAATAAGAATGGGCGTGCTAGCATCTCTAGCCACTGAAAACAAACTCCAGATGCATGTGCCCAATTTGTGCATCTGGTGTTTTGTGGGTACTGAGGCATCAAACCGAGGTCATTTGGTTTTGCTGTCAAGAAACTTAACAGCTGGGCCATCTCTCTAGCCCTCCTCACAAGTTGATTTTTATTTAGTGCTTTGGTTTTCTTTCACAAATATTATTATTTTACTTTTTTTTTCCTTAGGTAGTGTTTCCCAGGCTGACTTGAATCTCACTCGGTAGTCCCATACTGGCCTCAGACTCATATTGATCCCTTACCTCCGCTTCCCAAGTGCTGAAACTAAAAGATGTGCACCACACACTGGCTTTGAACTCATTAAATCCCTGAACTCTTTATCATCTTGCCTCCAACTCCAAAGTGCACCACCATGACTGGTTTTATCTTCCTTTTTCAGTTTAGAATGTCATCATTCCTGGAAGTTTAACATATATTTTAGAAAATGGGTGATAAGTATTTTTTTTAATTTTTCTTTGTTTTTGAAAGATGTCATACAATGACTTAGTTAGGAATATTTATGACCACAAATTGAGACAAGTTTTCTAAGGAGCTGGTTTTGAGTCTTTGGTTCTGTAGAGTAACAACATTTTTAATATCTATGTGTGCATGACTGATTTTATTTATTTATTTTTTAAACGTTCTATATTTATTTATTTGACAGAGAGAGAGAGAGAGAGAATGGATGCTCCGTGGCCTTCAGCAACTGCAAATAAACTCTAGATGTGTGCACTTCCTTGTGCATCTGCTAACGTTGGTCCTGGGGATTTGAACCTGGGTCCTGTGGCTTTGCAGGCAAACACCTTAACCACTAAGCCATCCCTCCATCCCATATTTATTTTTATTTTTTTGTTTGGTTTTTCAAGGTAGGGTCTCACTCTAGCCCAGGCTGACCTGGAATTCACTATGTAGTCTCAGGGTGGCCTTGAACTCACGGCAATCCTCCTACCTCTGCCTCCCAAGTGCTGGGATTAAAGGTGTGCGCCAACATGCCTGGCTTTAATTTTATTTTTGAAATATTTGTTTATTGATTAGAGAGAGATGGACATAGAGAGTGGGTGTGCCAGAGCCTCCTGTCACTGCAAATGAACTCCAGATACATATGCCACTTTCTGCATCTGCTTATATGTGTAAAGGGGTATTGAACTTGATTCATTGGCTTTGTAACCTCTAAGCCATCTCTCCAGCCTTGTATTTTTTAATTTTTATAATTTGGGGTTTTTCAGGGTAGTGCTTTCATTCTAGCCAAGACTGACCTGGAGTTCACTATGTAGTCTCAGGTGGCCTCTAACTCAGTGATCCTCCTACCTCTGCCTCCCAAGTGCTGGTATTAAAGAAATATGACACTACTCCTGGCAGCCTTGTATTTATATTTTAAAAGTAATTTTAAAAATTTGTTTGTTTGAGGGGTGGGAAATATGGTCACACAATGGCTTCCATCCATTGTAATGAACAAACTCTAGATGCATGTCTCATCCTGTGCATCTGGCTTTATGTAGGTGCTAGGGAATCAAACCAGGGTCCATAGGTTTAGCAGGCCAGAGCCTCAACTGCTGATCCATTTCTCCATCCTGTATTTTTTTTCTTTTTTGCTTTTTAATTGAATTTTTATTAACATTTTCCATGATTATAAAAAAATCCCATGGTAATACCTTTCCTCCCCCCTCCCCCACTTTCCCCTTTGACATTCCATTCTCCATCATATTACCTCCCCATCTCAATCACTGTACTTACATATATACAATACCAACCTATTAAGTACCCTCATCCCTTCCTTTCTCTTCCCTTTATATCTCCTTTTTAACTTTGCTACTAAGTATTTTCCTTCTCATGCAGAAGCCCAATCATCTGTAGCTAGGATCCACATATGAGGGAGAACATGTGGCGCTTGGCTTTCTGGGCCTGGGTTACCTCACTTAGTATAATCCTTTCCAGATTCATCCATTTTTCTGCAAATTTCGCAACTACATTCTATTTGTTATATAAGATAACGCTTTTCTGTCTCAGGTTTACCATATGTCACCTAACAGTACATGACCATCATCTTTACACATTCAATTGTAAGCAAAAAAAACCAATCATGTTGGGTTTTTTCAAACAGTAATTTTTAAACTATATCATGTTTGGAGAAGAAGCTGATGCAAAGAACATGCTGCTAACCTTGCTGTGAAGGTGTCCTTCAGGAGGAGGCTTTGTGGGAGCATTTTGTTCTGGCTTTCATACCAGCCAGGATCATCACTCCACTGAACACAAACCAGACCTGGAGGGAATAGAGGGGAGGCACAGATGTTTCTATGCTTTGAGGGCCAGGGTCTGGTCATCTGGCTGGTGATAATGCCTCCAGAAATGCACTTGAGCGTTTCTCTGGCCCAATACTCATCTTTTCATTTCAAAGTGGTGCCTTCCCGATTCTGTCTTCTTATTTTTTAAAAACATTTTATTTATTAATCTGCAGTCAGAGAGAAGACAGAGAGAATGGGTGTGCCAGGGTCTCCCACCCCAGTACACAAGAACTCCAGATGAATTAGCTACTTTGTGCATCTCACCTTATGTGGGTACTAGGCTATAAAATTCTGATCCTTAAGCTTTTCAGGCAAGTGCCCTAATCACTGAACCATCTGTCCAATCCTTGTTTGTTTGTTTTTAATATATTTTGAGGCAAGTCCAACATACTGCAAGAGTGAATTTTAGAATTGGCACACCAGGGCCTCCAGCCTCTGCAGTCAAACTCCAGGCACATAACACCTTTTGCACATGTGCAACCTTGTGCACTTGTGTTAGTCGCTATGTGTCTGGCTTATGTGGGACCTGGAGAGTTGAGCATGAGTCCTTAGGCTTTGCAGGCAAGTGCCTTAATGACTAAGCCATCTCTCCAACCCTTCTTACACTTTTTGAAACATGGTTACACTGTACCTCAGATTGGCCTGTAGTCTCACTGGCCTCGTACTCATATTGATCCTCCTACATTTTCTTCCAGATTGCTTGGATTAAAGAGATGTGCTACCACACCTCATTACTTAAAAGATTTTATTAGCATATTGATGTGTTTAACTGGGACAATATTGTACACATATATAATACACTTTGATCATATTCATCCTTATTACTCTGTCTTTCCCACTCCCAGTTCTGTTGATCTCCTTTAACCATTGTCTCCCTTTTACTTTCATGTTTTTGTGTTTATTTGGTGGTACAGGTGTTTAATTAGAATTGCTTCCATGACCATGGTTGAAGAATTATTGACAGCAGCATAGGCAATTTACTAGTGACTATACTGCTGAAGGAACTTCTCTCATGCCCCTAACAACCATTCTCATGTAGAATGAGACTTCATAAATCTCTCATGCAGCATATGTGATTCTTAAATATTGTGTTACATCAGTTCCTATGGCCATCAAAGAATTTGTTGGTTACTAAAAATAATAACCTCACTGTTTCCTAGTAATTATGTTTGTGTTAAAAAATAAAGGAAAACTGTTTGCTGTTTTTATTGTCATTTCTTGGGGGCTAGTATTTTATATTTAGTTGCATTTTCTTCTGTTATGGTTTGTTTTAGTTTTTCTTTAGAAAAATTCCATAATTTCAAAATACATTTGTGAATGAGCACTCATGCAGTACTGATATCCCATGGTCTTCCATCTAGTGTTGGTACTCTTCCCACGTCTGATTATCTTTTCATTTTAGGCTGATGTAGCTTTACAACTTTATATGATTTAATTATTTGAATCAAATGTTTACAAATTTTTGAAAAATGAACTTCCTTGCATGTGACATAATTTCATTTTTATTGTACATATATGGAACATTTTCTTTATCCATTCATCTGTTGATAAACATTTCTGGATGAACCCATAACTGGGTGATTGGATTGCCTCAGAAAAATTGGATGGATAAGTTCTGTGGGTTTTTTTTTTTGGGGGGGGGAATGGGAGGGGTCAAGCAGAGTCTTGCTGTAGCCCAGGCTGACCTGGAATTCACTATGTAGTCTCAGGATGGCCTTTCAATTTACAGTGATCCTCCTACATCTGCCTACTGAGTGCTGGGATTAAAGGCATGAGCCACCATGCCCAGCCATCCTGCTTATTTTAATACTAGTTTTGGTGCTTTTTTTTTTTTTTTGAGGCAGGGTCTCACTCTAACCTAAGGATGATACTCATGATACTTACTATGTAGCCCAGGAGTGGCTCAAAGTTAGTGATCATCTTACCTCAGACTCCCTAGTGCTGGGATTAAAAGTGTGAGCCAGGCTGGAGAGATGGCTTAACAGTTAAGGAGCTTGCCTGTAAAGCCCAATGACCTGGATTCAATTACTGAGTACCAATGTAAAGCCAGATTCACAAAGTGGTGCATTCATCTGGAGTTTTTTGCAGAGACTAGAGGCCCTGGCACATGCCCATTACCCCCCCCCTTTTCACTGCTTGCAAATAAATAAAATATTAAAAAGTGAGCCACCATATGTAGCTGAATACTTATTATTTATCTTTATGTGCAAATTATATATACTGTACAAATAGTGGATTCCCATTGAATGTTAGATATTGAAAGTTATTCTTTAGGTAATTACCCTTTCAGATCACAGGTTGAATGGGTTGGAAAGAGGCTTATGTATTTAGGTATGAGTCAGTTTTCACATGAGGATGGGTGCAACAAATTTGGTACATAGTTAAGATCCTTTTCAGTGAAAAGTTGCAGGAAGGATTCATGACAAATTTTATATGTTGAGATCTAAAATTTCTTAGGCAATTTAATAGCTTATGTGATTTCAAAGACTGTATTTTATTTTATTGAGGTAGGGTCTCACTCTAGTCAAAGCTGACCTGGAATTCACTATGTAGTCTCAGGGTAGCCTTGAACTCACAGCGATCCACCTACCTCTGCCTCCCAAGTGCTAAGATTAAAGGCATGCGCCACCACGCCCAGCTCAAAGACTGTATTTTAGTACACTTAGGTTTTTAGAATCATTGCTGGGAACTAGTCATCACGGCACATGCCTTTACCCCAGCACTCAGTAGACAGAAGTAGGAGGATCACCATGAGTTTGAGGCCACCTGGAGACTGCATAGTGAATTCCAGGTCAGTTTGGGCTAGAGTGAGACCTTACCTCAACAAACAAATAAAGAAAAAAGAAAAAAAAAATGTGCTGCTGGGATTTAGAGCACTTGCTTGCCATTCTAGTTTAATCTAGATGACAAATGAATTGAAATTCAAGATCTATCTCAGAAATATAGTAAAGACCCAGTTTAAACAGCAAAATTCTACACCATCAATGCTAATGTAAATAAAATATTACTTTCAAACTAATATGATCTAACAAGGCAGAATTCTATAGGGCATTGGATTTCACAAAACAGCCAGTAGTTCATAATGCTCATTTATAATTTATTGATAGAAGGAGTTCTTATAATTGAATGAGGCCTTGAGATTGATCTGCATCATTGGGATAATACTACAGATCCAGGTCACTTCAGTCTTTCCAACTTTTATCTGATTTTTTTTTTTTTTTGTGGTTCTATGAATTGAAAGAAGTGCTCTAATGTTGCTCTATGCTGCCAGCCCTTAGTTTTTTTCTATTACAATGAACAATGTTATTGGAATTGTTAATGCTGTTGGTTCCTATGGAACCAAACCTATCCTGTACTGTACAAGATTTGTATGTGTATATGCTTGGCTGAAATTACAAATGTGTGCCACAACATTTGGCATTTTGTCTGGTTGCTGAACCACTGAACCATCTTGACATCCACCAGCCTTTTTCACACTTAATACTAGGATGGAACAAGGGTCTTGAGCCTTTTATTACCAAGCTGCATTACTAGCCATTTATTATTCCCCTCACTGTGTGGGCATGTATTGTATGTAAGAGAGAGAGGCAGTGGGGAACAGCAACATTGGGTATCTCCTTATGTTTTTAGATGGGTTCTCATTGAACCTTGAGCACACTGATGAGCACCAGGGATTCCCTTTCTCTGCCTCCCCAGTGCTGGAATTATAATCATGGGCCTTTGTGCTTGGTGTTTATGTGGGTTCTGGGAATCTGAACTCAAGTACTTAATGCTTGTGAGGCAGGTACTTTACCAACTCCCCAGCTATTTATTTATTTATTTAGGTTTTCCAAGGTAGTGTCTCACTGTAGCTCAGGCTGACTTGGAATTCACTATGTACTCTCAGGGTGGCCTTGAACTCATGGCCATCCTCCTACCTCTGCCTCCCAAGTGCTGGAATTGAAGGTGTGCACCACAATGCCCTGACCCAGCTCTTATTTTTATTTTTGAATTCATGTCACTATGTTGGTCAGGCTTTGTTTGAAATGTCTCTGTATTCCAAGCAGGTTGTGAATTTAGTATCTTCCTGTTTTAGCTTTCCAAGTAGTTAGGACTACAACCACATGCCATAATGCTCATCTTGCACAGAAATTTAGGCAGATTGTAATGCTTAGTTATTATCGAAAAAGATTACCTATCCTCATTTTAATCATGCTTTTAAGAAAGAAAGAATGAATAGGAGAAAAAAGCCAGTTTGTAACATTTTATTGTTTAGCCAAAAGTGCAAAAGAAGTTTGTACTAAGGATTAGTTGAGATACTGATGGAAAAATAAAATTTATTTGGAATATTTTAGAATTTGTAGGAGATAAACATTCTACTGAGTTTCCTAAATCAAATGATTCAAATGGTTAAGATGAAGAAGGGGCTGGAGAGATTGCTCAGTGGTTATGGTGCTTTCTTGCAAAGCATAAGGACCCAGGTTTGGTTCCTGAGTACCCATGAAAGCCAGATGCACATAGTGTTGCATAAATTTGGACTTCATGTGCAGTGGCCAGAGGCTCTTACATGCCCATTTTTTCCCTCTCTAAAAAAATAAATACATAAAAATAAATTAAAATTTTAAGATGGAGTAATGAAACTTGTTAGGCTTTGCTGGGTATGGTGGCCCTCACTTAAGATCTTAGCTCTTGCAATATGGAGGTAGGATCAGGAGTTCAAAATCTTCCTCAGGTACATATCAATTTCAAGGCCAACATAAGATACTTGAGATGCTGAAAATTCAAAGAAACTAAATTTTATTTTTTGGATGTGAGAGCATGGGAAGATGAATATAAAGCAATTTTTTTGAAAACTGCTTTTCTTTTGAAACATGGTAGATTGAAGTACAGCTATAACATGCTTTCCTCTGCAGGCTATCCACCGATAGTGAAGCTTCTGTCAAGCTTATATTGTTCATAGGAGAAGCTGCATCATCCCTTTATTTATAGCCCTTCCTTAGGTTTTAAGGATCTTGAAATTTTACTGGTGATACTGGACATTGTGGAACAGCAATCATGGTAAGACACACATTGTAACAAAGAATTTAATTTCTGTAAGGGTGAAGAATAAATGTGGGCTTCTTTGGGGTTCTGAAAGTTAGAAATAAGGGTTTATCTATAGTGCTAGAAGTTGTTTTTTTTTTTTTTTTTCTTTAGGTGAAGTTAGAAATGACCAATGTCATATCCTATGAACAAAGGTGAAAAGTTTTAAAAATCACACTGCAAGAGAGGGAAAATGCCAAAGTATCTTCTGGTCATGATTATAGTGTTATTTATTTTTTTTAATTTTTACTTATTGTTTTTGTTTTTAGCCCAGGCTTTCCTGGAATTCACTACTTAGTTTCAGGGTGGCCTCAAACTCAAGGTGATCCTCCTACTTCTGTCTTCTAAGTGCTGGGATTAAGGTGTATGCCACCATGCCTGGCTCATGATTATAGTTTTAAAGGACCATCTTGCGTATATATTACCCTTAAGACAAATTGCCAATGACACATGGACTAATGTAAAAATAGAAGGTCTTGATTTAATATAGAGCTATTAAATCTGCATGCAGAGAGGGCATCCTAATGAGAGTTTTGTGCTTCTGTCATTCTAGAACAATGCATTCTCAAAGAGAAAAATGGCACTCCAAAGGGCGGGATTCATTATTGAGATCTGAAATCCATTCAGAAAATCACTTTACATGAACAGAAATATAAAGTATCTTCATATTAAATCTTTTAAGGGTGGGTTATTGGGATAAATTTGAAATTTTACCTTAAGAGAAGTAGATATGAATACTGATGGGTGTGATGGATGTGAGGAAATACATTATACTTGTATTGGGTTGGTGAGATTTGCGGGGGTTTTTGTTTGTTTGTTTGGGGGAGAGTCTCACTCTAGTCCAGGCTGACCTGGAATTCACTATGTAGTCTCAGGGTGGCCTTGAACTCATGGTGAACCTCCTACCTCTGCTGGGATTAAAGGCATGTGCCACCACATCTGAATGAGATTTGTGTTTTTTAAGATTGAATTTGTTAGGGTGATAGAAATAGTTAATGGGACACGTGCTATTTTATATGGTGTTAATTCTGGAAAGGAATTGGGGAATGGGAAATGAAGATTATCCCTCAAAATGGATACTAAGCTGAGGGAGAAAATGTAATTAGTTCTGATAGAAATGTTTCCTAGGATTCTGCATTACAGAGTTTCTCAGGAAAGTGTTGTGGGACAACTTGCTTAAAGAAAGCAAATTTGATTTGCGGTAGAAGTGGGGAAGAAAAATGGGACAAGGGAAGACTACAGAACTCCCTGCAGATGAACTGATCATTAAAGCTGTTTATTACAGACCGTGGGGAAGAGTAGCAAGATGCTGCAGCACATTGACTATAGAATGAGATGTATCCTGCAAGATGGCCGGATCTTCATTGGCACCTTTAAGGCTTTTGACAAACATATGAATTTGATTCTCTGTGATTGTGATGAATTCAGGAAGATCAAGTAAGGCTGGTTTTTGGGAAAGGGCATGGGCAACAGGAATTAGAAAGATAAGGCCATTTAAAAGGTGACTGAAATAAGTAGGGAAATTGGTGAGACAATTCATTATCTAATCTGTTGGCCTCAGAGCTTAATTGGGACCAGCATCTCAAAAAATATGTTGCTTCTAAATTATAAGGTATTAAAATAAATAAAGACTAGATATAATGAAATTGTACAATGTCCAATAATACTTTCCAGCATATATGAAATATTCAAAATTCAGACATGTTAATTGGTACAATTGTGATAGTCATTCAGACTAAAGATTGCCCATAGCTGGGCATACTGGGATTGAAGGCACATACCTTTGATCCCAGCACTTAGAAATCAGAGGTAGGAGAATTGCTATGAGTTCAAGGCCAATATGGAACTGCAGAATGTGTTCCAGGTCAGTCTGCACTAGAGTGAGACCCTACCTTGAGATCAAAACAAAACAAAAGAAAACAAAAAAAAAAAAAAGAAAAAAAAAACAATTGTCCATAATGATTGAGGTGTTTAGATGGTTTACCATTTAGTATTCCCTATGCTGATTACTGTTTCTCACACCTTAGTTCTATTATCAGTATGTATTTGATTAGTAAAAGAAGATTTATATAAATTTCCAATTTTTGAAGAATGATCTCACTAGAGCCCAAACTGATAGGGAATTTACACTTGTAGCTCAGGCTGACCTTGACCTCACAGGGATCTCCTACCTCAGCTTCCTGATTGTTGAGATTAAAGGGATACACTATCACTCATGGCTTATTTTTCCACTTTTACTTATAACTTGAGGCTTCAATCTTCCCTGTATGAGATCTCTGTCTTGACATTTGCATCTATATTTTACTAAAAAAATAATTTTGCATAGTGTTTGTGTAACATCAAAGGAACTATTTTAGAAACAAGCTAAATAGGAAGCAAGACTTGGACATTTTAACTAAGTCTACATTTTGGGGGGGATGGTACACAATAATTATTTCCATGAGAATCTTAGCATTGTTTTTTGTTTTACTTAATAATTACTGATGGCTAAAATGTACTTCTAATTTGTAGGCCAAAGAATGCAAAACAGCCAGAACGTGAAGAAAAACGTGTTCTGGGCTTGGTCTTGCTGCGTGGGGAGAACTTGGTATCCATGACTGTGGAAGGGCCACCACCTAAAGATGTAAGGAAGATGCAGGACAGGCTATTTCATGTTTTTTAAGATTGATTTTAATTCACACATTAAGGATAGAAGTTTACTTTGGAAAGACATAACAGAGCATACTATAATATTCTTCAGTCAAATAAAATCTAGTCAAGAGCCAGGTGTGGTGACACATAGCTTTAATCCCACCACTTGGGAGGCATAAGTAGGAGGATCACTATGTGAGTTCAAGGCCAGCCTGAGAAAACATAGTGAATTCCAAGGTCATCCTGGGCTAGAATGAGACCCTACCTTGAAAAACAAACAAACAAAAAATCCCACAAAAACAGTAATAACAACAAAAACTCATCAAAATTTGATACCTTCCGGGCGTGGTGGTACACGCCTTTAATCCCAGCACTCGGGAGGCAGAGGTAGGAGGATCACTGTGAGTTCGAGGCCACCCTGAGACTACAGAGTTAATTCTAGGTCAGCCTGGACCAAAGTGAGACCGTACCTCAAAAAAAAAAAAAATTGATACCAGTACCTTTAGAAATTTGCAATTAAGTGTTTTTGATGTACATGATTATGGTAGGAGTTTACTTAGTTTTAGTTGATATGAATATGCAAGTATGTGCATACAAGTTGAAAATGGGTGTGATTAAAAATCTGGAAGTATGGGCTAGAGAGATGGCTTAGTGGTTAAGGTGTCTGCTGATAGAGCCAAAGGACTCAGTACCATGTGGTACATATATCTGGAGTTCATTTGCAGTGGCTAGAGGCCCTGACATACTCCTCTCCCACTCAAATAAATATTTTTTTTTTTTTTTGAGGTAGTGTCTTGGTGTAAACCAGGCTAACCTGGATGCAATTCAGTATGTAGTCTTAGGGTGGCCCCTAACTCACAGCTATTCTTCTAACTCAGCCTCCTGAGTGCTGGGATTAAAGGCATGTACCTAGCTAAATAAAATATATTTATATTTTTTTGGCTTTTCAAGGTAGGGTCTTTCTCTAGCCCAGGCTGACCTGGAATTCACTGTATAGTCTCAGGGTGGCCTTGAACTCATGGTGACCTTCCTATGCCCAGCTCAAAATATTTTTTTAAAAAATTTTTTATTTATTTCTTTGAGAGTGACAGACACAGAGAGAAAGACAGATAGAGGGAGAGAGAGGGAATGGGCGCGCCAGGGCCTCCAGCCACTGCAAACGAACTCCAGATGCGTGCGCCCCTTTGTGCATCTGGCTAACATGGGACCTGGGGAACCGAGCCTCGAACCGGGGTCCTTAGGCTTCACAGGCAAGCGCTTAACCGCTAAGCCACCTCTCCAGCCCAAAATATATATATTTTTTTAATCTGGATGTTGTCAGGCATGATGGCATACCATGTGCCTTTAATCCCAGCACTTGGGAGGCAGAGGTAGTTGGGTTGCCATGAGTTCAAGGCCACCCTGAGCCCACAAGTGAATTCTGTCTAGGTCAGCCTGGGTTACAGCAGGACCCTACCTCAAAAAAAAAAAAAAAAGTTACCTCTTTTGTTACCTATTAATTTAATTGTTTGAAAAGAGTAAGAATATTACATAGTTGGATTTGAAAAATGTTAGGTAAGGGGGGGAGGGCATTACCATGGGATATTGTTTACAATCATGGAAGTTGCTAATAAAAAAAGAATGTTAGGTATAACTTATCTTTGAAAAAAACTGTTGAGAACTTCATATGCTGTTTGGTTTTAAGCTATAAGTTTCCTTATTTTAGACTGGCATTGCTCGGGTCCCACTTGCTGGTGCTGCAGGAGGTCCTGGAGTTGGGAGGGCAGCTGGAAGAGGAGTACCAGCTGGTGTACCTATTCCTCAGGCTCCCGCTGGATTAGCAGGACCTGTCCGAGGAGTTGGAGGTCCATCACAGCAGGTGAGGAGCCAGAAGGAGATTTGTAGGTTAATTGGAAAACAAGACTCAACCCAGGACAAGGAAGATTTGAGAACACAAGTATGCATCTTTTATTTTTTTTAATTTTTTTATTTTTTTTGGTTTTTCAAGATAACTCTGGCTCAGGCTGACCTGGAATTCACTATGGAGTCTCAAGGTGGCCTAGAACTAATGGCGATCCTCCTAACTCGGGTCCCGTGTACTGGGATTAAAGGCGTGTGCCACCACACCCAGCTCAACTTGTATTTTTTAAGTTGCATATGTTTTAGCTGAAACTAATGGTCAGAATACAGAAGGAGACTGATACTGGCTATTTAATTAAAATTGTGGTTGGACAGTGAAAGCTATATTGGATAATTCACCACTCTTACTTGGTGAGTATTAAGAAATATGAGTAGGCTTACCAGATTTAAGGAAAAGTAAAAGAGCTTATAAAATGTTAACATGCAATGACTAAAAACAAACAAAGAAAAACAAAACAAAACAAAACAAAAACATGTGGGCCAGGCATGGTGGCACACGCTTTTAGTCCCAGCACTAAGGAGGCAGAAGTAGGAGGATCACCGTGAGTTCACAGCAACCCTGAGACTATATAGTGAATTCCAGGTCAGCCTGAGCTATAGTGAAACTCTACCTCAAAAACCCACAAAAAAATAAAACAAACAAACAAACAAACAAAACAAAACAACAAAAAAAAATGTGGGTCTGGAGAGATAGCTTTGTGGTTAAGGTGCTTGCCTGAGAAGCCTAAGAACTAATGTTTGATTCCCCAATTCCCACATAAACCAGATGTGCAAGGTGACAAACGTTCCCAAGGTTGTACACGTGCACAAGATGGTGCATGCATCTGGAGTTTGATTTCAGTAGCTGGCTCTGGCTCTCCAGCTCTTTCTCTCTCTTGCTCTCTCTGTGATAAAATAAAAATGAAATTAATTTAAAAAGTGTAAAAAAATACATGAGGCAGCTTGATTATGCAGCTGAATGATAAAACAACCTTATTATGCACAAGCCCCTGGATTTCTTAACATCTCAAAAATAAAATATGATAATTTGCTACATGGGAAATGTAGTAATTTTCATAACTAATAGGATATATCCACCTTTTATATTCTATGCTCGAGAATGAGGTTATTCCTTGTTTTTACTGTCTTCCTGGTTATACCTTCTCAGGTAATGACTCCACAGGGAAGAGGCACTGTAGCAGCTGCTGCTGTTGCTGCTACTGCCAGCATTGCTGGAGCCCCAACCCAGTACCCACCAGGACGGGGGACTCCACCTCCACCTGTAGGAAGAGCAACCCCACCTCCAGGTAAGAGACTTCTGAACAAGAATAATATAGTTCTCTGAGAGATTCTGTCACTTTTAGGGAGTCATGTGACAAAATACTGTGAAAAATATAATGAATGAACCAAGGCACTAATGGTTATTTAGGAACTATGTCAGATTACTAGGTAGTTTCTTATGAAAATGTATAGATTATTTTGAGTTGAGGGTGGCATACAGGTATAGAAGTCAAAGAAAAAGTCATTTGATGCTCATTATTGTTGGCTTTATTTCTTTATTATGTGCTGAATACTAACAATTTTCTTAACTGACATGCATGGCCTTTACTAATATCATTTTTAATTTGTAGGAATTATGGCTCCTCCACCTGGTATGAGACCACCCATGGGACCACCAATTGGCCTTCCTCCTACCCGAGGGACACCAATAGGCATGCCCCCACCAGGAATGAGACCCCCTCCACCAGGAATTAGAGGTTAGTGAATATGGTAGGAGGTTGGAAATGGCAACCAGGTCCTTGAATATTTACATACTCCTAATAATTCTCATGGGATTTTGTTGTTTTTCACCTCCAGGTCCACCTCCCCCAGGAATGCGTCCACCAAGACCCTAGATGTTGTTGATAAATACCAGCTTTCCCAGCAAATGCTTCTTGTGAAATTGTGTAGCTTATGTGTTTTGGCCCTCTCTTTCTGCATTAATTATAGCTATTAATAAATGCATAGAGCAAATAGAGGTATTGTTGTATATGCTTTTCTTTGTCCATTTATTTTCCTGAGGTCAGAGTGAAACTAATTTTTTGTGGTCTTAAAATGATTGTGGATGAGGTGAAAACACATTTGTCCATGTTCTTTTCTTAGGAAAAAATGATTGTGATCACTTGTTTCTGACTCCTGGCTTTCACTTTCTTCATTTAATTTTTTTTTTAAAGTAAATGTGCTGCTGAAGTAAGCATTTTTCATTAACTGTTAACTTCTTAAAACCTTAGATGAGGGGGCTGGAGAAATAAATGGCTTAGCAGTTAAGGAAGGCATTTGCCTGCAAAGCCAAAGGGCCCAGGCTCGATTCCCCAGGACCCACGTTAGCCAGATGCACAAGGGGTTGCATGTGTTTGGAGTCTGTTTGCAGTGGCTGGAGGGCCTGGGATGCCCATTCTCTCTCTCTCTCTCTCTCTCTCTCTCTCTCTCTCGCTCTCGCTCTCGCTCTCGCTCTCGCTCTCGCTCTCGCTCTCGCTCTCGCTCTCACTCTCTCCCTCTCCCTCTTTCTCTGTCAAATAAATAAATAAATGAATATTTTTAAAAAATTATATAAGGAAATTAATTCATGACTATGACGTTTTAAGTGTTTGTGCAAGATTTATACATGGCCCTATACTTCTCACTTAATATATAATGGCATCTGAAAGCATGTAGAAATGGCTAAAAGATCTTTCAAGGCCACCTCATAAAGGGAACTGTGGCCCAAACTTGTTTGTATTCTGTGTTCATTAAATTGAAACATATAATACAAGTTATCCATTTTGGGAAGGCATTTTATCTCATTGTTCAGCTTTTGCTGATCAGAATAGAAGACTTCATCTTATTATGAATATTCACTATTGGAAGTAGTCATTCACCAAATACTAAATTAGTGGTGGTACCTGGGTATTGGGAGAGAGGGGGATACTTATTTGTGATAACTTTTAGGTAACTTTTTAAAAATATTTTTAATTTATTTATTTATTGGAGAGAAAGAGAGGAAGGAAGGAAGGCAGATAGAGAGAATTAGTGCACAGGGCCTCTAGCCACTGCAAGTGAACCCCAGATGCATGTGCCAGTTTGTGCATCTAGCTTATATGGGTACTGGGGAATCAAACCTGGGACCTTGGGCTTTGCAGGCATGAGCCTTAACTGTAAAGCCATCTCTCCAGCCCAAGTGGTATCTTTTATAATTGGCAAACTAAAATAAATATTAGGACTATGCACATCCTTATTACTGGTAAGGTATTTATTATAAGTATTAAATAATCTCTTTGAATTGTAGTTAAGTAATTCTCTAGCACCTAAATCTAGCTTGAGTGGTTATGTAACAAGCAATTTTCCCAAGGAATAAGCTTTTGCATTTCTACTAATAATGAATAATTTACCCATTTTTGTCATAGTAATAAATTTATTAAAGACTTGCTATTCAACTTTATAATTTAAGACTGTTAGGTTGATTGTAATTACTTTTTCTTCCAGTAGTGATTATGTATTTGTCATCTGTTCTACCTTTGTGTGGCCCAGGACAACTAATTATTCTTCATCAAATGTTGTCAAGAGTAGCATTGCATATTTGTACACTCCAGGTTTAAGTTATGCCCTTGCAAGTTGAAGTCACTCACAATAAAACACTCATTTAAAGTGACTACAGTTATTGTCCTTAACTTTACAGCCTTTCTGTGAAAGAAGTCTCGAGCACATATGCCATAGTCAGCTTCACACTTCTGGGATGAACTTCCAAACCAGGCAGAGTTTATGGGAGGATGAAATTTTAAATTTTTTTTATCATTTTATTTATTAGGTACAGAGGGACAGAGGGAGAAAGAGAGACAGAGAAATGGGCATGCCAGGGCCTCTAGCCACTGCAAACAAATCCAGACACATGTGCCACAATGTGAATCTGGCTAATGTGGGACCTGGAGAATTGAACCTTGGTCCTTAGGCTTCCCAGGCAAGTGCCTTGACTGCTAGTCTGTTGCTCCAGGTCAGGATGAGATTTTTTGAATCTTACAGATCCAGGGGAAGTTCTATAATAGAGAAAAACCCACCACCAAAAGCAAGATGAAAAACTGTTTGCCAAGCAACAGGGATCCCAGGCAGAGCTGACTGCTCTCTACATACCTTAGGCTGGAATTTCAGATCTGTTCCTAAACACACTTTAGTCTGACCACAGTGACACCTCTTCCAGCCAGGCCGGACATCTAAGATACGGGCTTTAATAAACTCCTGAATTGATTGAGGGACATGCATTCAAACTACCACAGCATATAACAAGGCTTAGTTGGTTGATGCACTATAACTTTCTCATACTCTTGTTCATAAATTATACTGTTAAAATAAACCTGTTGATACACCAAAGCTCAAAATATCTTAGTATGATAGTGTATTTAAGTTATGAAAATGTGTGTTTTTGTTCCAGCTTGATCATTGAACTTTTTTTTTTCCCCCTTGTGTTTTGGAAGGAAAACATATCCTCTTACATAGGTATGCTGGTAGGATGTGTGGCCCTTGGATTTTTTTTTTTTACATGAGTGATAATGCAGCATCTTTGAAGGAAACCTGATTTATAATGTTACTATCTGAACTAGAGGTATCCTTTTTGGCAAGTTAAAGGTAAGTTAAAGAATATATAGATTGTTTATGATGCTTGTCACTAAAAGATTTCTTGGTAGTGAGAATACTATTCCTGAACATTTTATGAACCTGCTCATCTGTAGATTATATATTAGAAGACAACTTGACATACATATTATTATAATTATTGTAGTTTAAAATATGTGTGTGAATCTTTTGCTTATGATACACTACAGTTACATATTAACATACTAGTATTAAAGCATCAAGGCAGTAAAAACTTGTACACTATTTTATTGTAGGTAAGTGATGGGGAATGAGACAGGGAGTGATGTACCACATGCTAGCATTGATCTGCTCCTCTTGCCTCCAACTCTCAAGTGCTGGGCTTACAGATGAACTTCATTACACACATTTCTACATGATCACATTCAAAGAAGTACAGCTAAATCACTGTTGGGCAACAGCTTTCCAATTTGATGACTTTCATACCTCTTATGAGGCAGATATATTTTTTGTGCATTGCATTTTAGGCATTTTTTTATTATGGATTATTTATTTATTTATGTAGTTTGGTTTCTCAAGGAAGGATTTCACTCTACCTCAGGCTGATCTGTAATTCACTATGTAATCTCAGGGTGGCCTTAAACCCACAGCAATCCTGCTACCTCTACTGCTCACTAGTGCTGAGTACTGGGATTAAAGGCATGTACCACCTTTTCTGGCCTTTTGTGGTTTAAAGAATAATTTCAAACATTATTTGGATGCTGAGTGTAGTGGCAAACTTCTTTAATCTCAGCATTCAGGGGGCATAGAAGTAGGAGGATTGCTGTGACTTTGAAGCCAGCCTGGGACTATGGAGTGAGTTTCAGATCAGCCTGGGCTAGCATAGCACCCTACCTGGAAATAACCAAACCAAAACATAATTCTGAATTCAGTAGCACTACCTTAATAGGCTAATATGATTTGCAATATTCTGTGTTTTATAAAAGGTCTTATGTACTTTGTATTAAAAGAATTTGGATGAGTTCAGGCTGGGTACATCACATTTTGTCTCCGAAAGATAGTAATAAGAATCCCCCCCACAAAAAAAAAAAATCACGTTCCAAAAAAGAGCCAGGTGTGGTGGCGCACGCCTTTAATCCCAGCACTTGGGAGGCTCACAGTGAGTTCGGGGCCACCCTGAGAATTCCAGGTCAGCTTGAGCTACAGTGAAATCCTACTTCGAAAAAAAAAAAAAAAAAAAAGGAAAGGAATTTCTTTGGAGCTCCCTACATTTTGAAATTTCTCATCATTAATGATAAGTTGTCTAAATTTTGAAGTGTGAATTTAATATATTGGGAATTGATTTCTTAGGTTATTATTTATTTATTTATTTTGTTGTTTATTTTTATTTATTTATTTGAGAGCAACAGAAAGAGAGAGAAAGAGGTAGAGAGAGAGAGAGAGAGAATGAGACCAGGGCCTCCAGCCACTGCAAACGAACTCCAGATGCATGCGCCCTCCAGCCCTTAGGTTATTATTTATAATGGAGTATTTGAAGTATAAATTATTTTTAAAATATTACCATCATTACTTATTTATTATTATTTTTTTGTTTTTGTTTTTCAAGCAGGGTCTCACTCTAGCCCAGACTGACCTGGAATTCATTATGTAGTCTCAGGGTGGCTTTGGACTCACAGCAGTCTTCCTGCCTCTTCTTCTTGAGCAATGGGATATAAGACCTGTGCTATCATGTCTGGTGATTATTTATAATTAATGATGTTAATATAAAGTAATGTTGCTACTTGTCTAAAAATTTCATAATCTTGTTTCAAGTATATTTATGTCAGGTAACATTTTTAGTAATTTCAACAAGTAGTATATTGTAGGTATCACTATAATGAAATGCATATAATAATTATGAAATCATATAATGTAATTGTGAAATGCATATAATGTAATTGTGAAATGCAACATTGTTGATTATTCTTATTAATCAGTGAATACTAGGTCCCTGTTTGTTCTTACATGCTCACATTATATGAATTTTATGAACTATATTAAGGCATATTATTTTATATTAATTTTTATTTTATGTCTATTTTAAAAGGTTATTCTATTTTATCCACTTGCCCCAGCTTCCATTAACCTGCAGACCATCCTCAGTGGGGTTATGGTATTCACTGAAGTGTCATGAAGGCTTCACTCAGTCCCTGTGGGGTAGTGTTGAACTGTGAGAGGCATACTATTGTTTTTGTAGCCAAATAATGATATTTAATTACAAAAAGAATATTTGTATGTTTAGATTTTTTTTCAGTCTCATGTGATTCTGTTTTATTAATTTTGGTTAAAGAAAGAAAATTTGAATGTATTTTAAGACATCATCAGTATAGATCCTAACCACTAGTAGTGCAATAAGGCTATAAATTTTAATAGTTGCTTTTAAGACAAAAACATAAACCATTCCAGGTAATGTAACTTTGTGAGGAAAAAAATATGAGTAGATTTCAGAGGCCTTGACTAGGTTCATGATGACACAGGAACTTGTCTGACCATAATGATTTCAAAAGTGGAGCTTAAAGTGATACTCTGAAGTCCAGTCAATGTGCCTCACCATACTAAATTGCTTATTCTCAATAGAAAATGTTTGTTTAGCTTAACATCGTGATACATGCCTGTTACCTCAGCACCTGGGAGGCTGAGGCAAGAGGATTGCAAGTTCCAGTCCAGGTTTGGGCCATATACCAAGACTCAGTCTCAATTAAAAAAAAATCCCTTTTACAAAAAAAAGAAAATCATGACTCAATGTGAAAACTAAATATTTATAACTTACAGGTGTAGTACTGCACTTTGCCAATTCCTCAACCAGTTTTTTTTTTATTTCAAAGAAATTATGAGGTAATTGTTTTTGCATTGTTAGCTTGTTGAAAGCTAAAGGGAGACATTCTTGGATCATAAAAGGCATAGGCACCTGGTGATATGGAAATGTAAAAATGAATCTACCATTCTTGCAAAAATGAAAACCACAGAGTTCTAGGGTTCTAAGTGATATTCAGAGGGAAAGAAACTCCTTTGAGGAACATATATTGTGGAATGTGGTGAGTATAGGCTGTGCCTTCCCTCTGTTATATATTTTAAGACTATTGAAATTTTCTTTTTGTTTAAATTCTTTTTGATTAATTCTCCAGTTCCTATCATATGTGGGATGTTAGTGAAATTTGATAGATATTAATGAACATTATTTCAGTAACATAAAGGTTATTAAAAATTGCTAGGTGGGCTAGACATGGTACACACCTTTAATTCCAGTGCACAGGAGGCAGAGGTAGGAGGATTGCTGTAAGTTAGGGGCCACCCTTATGATGGATTATTGGTGATAAGAATCAATGACTTTGGTTTCTAAAGCCATGGTCTAATAATATAGTTAGTTATTCCTACAATTTACCTAAGTATTTGCCTGAGATGCCTAATATTTATGTTTCCCAGTAATTGCCCTGATGACAATCTTGAGTACAGTGTTAATAGAAGTGCAAAGATCAGGTATTGTTTTATTTCTGAGCTTGTGGAACTTATTGAGATGTTTATGATACATTTATTTTTCTTCCATTTGAGATTATGAAATTTCATAGTAGTATGAAATTTGATGGATTTTTAAGTTTTTTTTATTTGCATGTGTTATGTATAATGATGTGAAGTCTTTAGCATTAGGGTCTTACCATCTCTTTCTCATAGGGAACCAAGGGCATTGGCAATAGCCTATAATATTTTGGAGGTAACAGGGACCTTCCAGGCCAACAACTCACTGGAAGGTATACTATCAAAGGCACAGAAAATTTTCTAGTAACAATCTATGGCTTCTGGATGTGGCATTATTTAAGAAAGTAGATTTTCATATGTCCTATTCAGAATATCTTGAATTTTGATTGACCCTCCCCCCGTCTTTCTTTTATACAATCTCTTCCCCTGATCTCGCTTAGGCCTTTCTCTTCCCTGTAATATGCTCCTGTACTTACATATATATAATACCATTCTCTTAAGACCTTCCCTCTCCTCCCTCCCTTATAGCCTTTTTCTAGTTTATGGGCCACTGCTACTGATTTTTGGTTCCAGATCACACACAAGTCTCTACATTTGTAGCTAGGATCCACAAATAAGAGGGAACATAATGACGTTTGGCTTTCTGGGCCTGGGTTATCTCACTTAGTATAATCCTTTCCAGATCCATCAATTTCCCTGCAAATTTCATAGTTTCATTTTTCCTTACCACTAAATAGAATTCCATTGTTTAGATGTACCACATCTTTATTATCCATTCCTCTGTGGATGGATATCCAGGCTGGTTCCATTTCCTAGCTATTGTGAATAGAGCAGCAATGAACATGGTTGTGCAAGTATCTCAAAGGTAGTGAGAAGAGAGTCTTTAGGATATATGCCTAGGAGTGCTATAGCTGGATCATATGGCAAATCTATTTCTAGCTGTCTCAAGAACCTCCACACTGATTTCTGCAATGGCTATACCAGATTACATTCCCACCAACAGTGCAGAAGGGGAAACATTTATTGTCTTTTTTTTTTTTTTTTTTTTGAGGTAGGGTCTCACTCTAACTCAGGCTGACCTGGAATTCACTGTGTAGTCTCAGGGTGGCCTTGAACTCATGGTGATCCTACTACCTCTGCTTCCCAAGTGCTGGTATTAAAGGTGTGCACCACCATGCCTGGTTATTGTTTGTTTTCTTTTTTTTTAATTTTAATTTTTTAAAATTTTATTAGCATTTTCCATGATTCATTTGTTTTCTTGATGGTAGACATTCTGACGGGAGAGAGATGGAATCTCAAGGTAGTTGGCTGGCCAAATATAAGGCTTGCAGTGTCCACTGTTGAGAACCTTCCCTGGTGATTTCTCTCTCCCATTGAACTGCATTCAGAATGGCTTCTTCCAACTTTCTGTCAGTTTGTCTACATGGAGGAGGTTATCAGCTCAGTTCCCGCAGGATTTCTCAGTGGCCTTGCAGCCCAGTTATGTGGTCTTCAGCAATAGGGTCTTGCCTTCTATTCCTGGTGGGAAACCAAGGGCCTCAGCAATGGCTTGTAATGTTTTAGGGGAATCAGGGATGTCCTTGGCCAACAACTCACTGGAAGGTATCCCATCCCTGCATAGCCCATTTTTTAATTTTTTTTTTATTATTTCTTTCTTTTTTTTTTTTTTTTTTTTTTTCCTTAGGTAGGGTCTCACTCTAGCTCAGGCTGACCTGGAATTCACTATGGAGTCTCAGGGTGGCCTCGAACTCAAGGTGATCCTCCTACCTCTGCCTCTCCCGAGTGCTGGGATTAAAGGCATGTGCGACCATGCCCGGCTCTTGATTTCTTATTGTTCTGTTTTTTGAGTTCTTTGTATATTCTGGATATTAATACTCTGTCAGATATATAACTGGCAAAGATTTTCTCCTATTCTGTAGGTTGTCTCTTTGCTCTATTCACAGTGTCCTTTGCTGTACAAAAGCTTTGTAATTTCATGAGATCCCATGATTAGTGGTTTTATTTTCTGAGCAATTGGGGTTGTATTCAGAAAGCCATTACCTATGCCAATATGTTGAAGGGTTTCTCCTACCTTTTCCTCTATTTCAGGTCTGATATTAAGGTCTCTGATCCACCTGGATTTAATTCTTGTGTATGGAGAAAGACAAGGATCTATTTTCATCTTTCTACATATAGATATCCAGTTTACCCAGCACAACTTGTTGATGATGCTGTCTTTTCTCCAATGAATATTTCTTGGCATTTTTGCCAATAATCAAATGGCTATAGCTGTCTAGATTCACATCTGGGTCTTCTATTCTGTTCCATTGATCTACATGTCTGTTTTTGTACCAATACCATGCTATTTTTGTTAGTATGGTTTTGTAATGTAGCTTAAAATTGGGCATGGGGATACTGCCAGACTTATTTTTGTTGCTCAAAATAGTTTTGGCTATTAGAGGGTTTTTTGCTTCCACATGAAATTTAGGATTTTTTTCTATTCCTGTGAAGAATGCCATTAAAATTTTTTAAATATTTTATTTTTATTTATTATTTGACAGAGAAAGAGGGAGAGAGAGAAAGAATGGGTGCTTCAGAGCTTCCAGCCACTGCAAATGAACTCCAGAAGTGTGCATCCCCTTGTGCATCTGGCTAATGTGGGTCCGGGAGAATAGAACCTGGGTCCTTTGGGTTTGCAGGCAAACACCTTAACCACTAAATCATACCTCCAGCCTTCATTGCAATTTTAATGATGATTGCATTAAATGTGTAGATTGTTTTTGGTAAGTTTGATGTTTTCACAGTATTGATTTTTCCAATCTAAGAACATGGGATATATTTCCATTTCCTTAAGTCTTCTGCAATTTCTCATTTGAGTATTTTGAAGTTCTCATTGTAGAGCTCTTTCACTTCCTCAGTTAAGTTTATTCCAAGGTACTTTAATTTTTTGAGGCAATTGTAAATTGGAAAGGTTCCCTGATTTCGTTTTCCACATGTTTGTTGTTAGTGTATAGGAAAGCTACTGATTTTCTATCCTGCTACATTGCCAAAAGTGTTCATCAGCTCTAACAGTTTGCTGGTAGAGTTTTTAGGGTCTTTTATGTATAGAATCATATCATCTGCAATTAGTGATAATTTGATCTCTTCCTTTCTAATTTGTATCCCTTTTATGAGTGTCCCTTGCCTTATGGCTATAGCTATGACTTCCAGTACTATATTAAATAAAAGTGTAGACACTGGTACACCCTTGTTTTGTTCTTGAATTTAGTATTATGTTGGCTGGAGGTTTGTCATAAATAGCTTTTATTTTGTTGAGATATGTTCCTTCTATATGTTCCTTCCAGTTTCTGTAATACTTTTACCATGAAAGGATGTTGGATTTTGTTGAATGTCTTTTCTGCATCTAATGAGATGATCATGTGATTTTTTTGTCCTTCAGACCATTTATATGATATATTACATTTATTGATTTGCATATATGGAACCATCCCTGCATCCCTGGGATAAAGCTCACTTTGTGGGAGTGAATAATTTTTTTGATATATTCTTATATTCTCCTTGCCAATAACCTGCCCTGAAAAGGAAAGAGAGATTAGCTCTTGCAGGACTGTGTACCTGTTTTTTTGTTTGTTTGTTTGTTTTATTGTTTTTGTTTTGTCAGTCAGCCTCATTACCTTTTGGGGTGGCTTCCAATATCACCAATGCTGAGTGCCCACCTCGATCCCTTTGTGTTTTGCTGTGCAGCTGTACCTCTGATCTGCTCTGCTGACTGCACTGCCAGTGGCAGCTGAATGCTGGAGGCTTACAGTTCTGGAAGTCTCCATGCTGAATGACCATTAATCTTTTCGGTTTCATTTCAGTGTGATATGCAGCACTTGCACAAGTAATAAAATTGATATCAAGCCACTTCCTTTTCTTACTAAGATAAACAACCCTACAACTTTTAGTTTCCTAGGGAGATTATTGTAATTCAGACACATCTTCAGCTCCCACTTCTAGAAGTTTTTCAGTTTTTTTTTTCCAGGTCCAACAGGTTTATAATTGTTTATAATTGAAATTCAAAAGTACTAATTATTCTGGGTGTGTTTTGGTAGTACATATTAATAATTCCATACTTGGGAGGTAGACACAGGAAATGCCACAAGTCCAAGGCCGTCTTTTTCTATATAATGAGTTTGAAGCCAGTTACATAGTAGAAACCCTATCTCAAAATAAGGAAGGGAAGGATAAGAGAAAGAAGGAAATGAAATGATTAATTAGTTCTTGGGTTAAAAATGAGTTAGGCATTAACATCTTATAGGATCTTATTACAATCTTACATAATCTCTAAAATCTCTTCTATGATCAGCTACATTATCACTCACAGCGTTTTTTGTTGTTTTGTTTCGTTTTTGGTTTTTTGAGGTAGGATTTAACTCTTAATCCAGGCTGACCTGGAATTCACTGTGTAGTCTTAGGGTGGCCTGAACTCATGGTGATCCTCCTACGTCTACCTCTGAGTGCTGAGATTAAAGGCATGCACCACCATGCCTAGCAACAGTGGTATTTTTGTTGTTGTTGTTGTTCTTTTTTTGGTTTTTCGAGGTAGGGTCTCACTGTAGCCCAGGCTGACCTGGAATTCATTATGGAGTCTCTGGCTGGCCTTGAACTCTTGGCAGTCCTCCTACCTCTACCTCCCCAGTGCTGTGATTAAAGGCATGCGCCACCACACCTGGCTTAACAATGGTATTCTGAAAGGAATCTTTTTTTTTTTTTTTTCCACAGCAGGTTTGAACAGTGAGCTTAAAATCCTTAGTAAGCATATTATAAACAGATGTGTTGTCATCTATAAATTACACTATTCATAGAGCTCAGGAAGAGTAGATTCAGTAATATTCTAAAGGGCTATAAAATTTCAAAATGGAAGTTTACATTAGCTTAAACCTGAAATTCGCTGAATACATTTGTCCCTAGAAAGAATGAGTCATCCCAATTTCTTTTGCTTAGAATCTTGGAACTAATCTCTTGAGCTGTAAAGTTCTTAGATTTAGATGGTATATTTGTCCAGCATAGCATTCTACATTGGAAATTTGTTTAGTGAAGCCACACCTTTATCAGTTGTCCTATCTATATTTGGATAAATTGCATATAGAGTGTTAATGTAACTTTTTGTTATGGCAATGACTTCCTTTCTTAAACCTCATGATTCAGTCTTTTTTAACTTGAAACTTTCTCTTCAGTAGCTTCTTTCTCTCAATTTTCACAGGATTAAGGAGAATTAGTGCCTTGTTCTGGGTTAAGTTTTGGTTTAAGAGATCATTGGGTCTAGTTTGTTCTCTCCAGAACAGTAAAATATTCTCTTTATTGCTTACCATTCTTAGGTTCACTAGAATAGCACATCTAATTTTTTCTTAACATTTATTTTTATTAGTTATGGACATACTTAGAATGTCTACAACATATGTTTGTACCATTTTTCCCTCATCTGTACCCATTTTCCCAAAATGGCTCTCTTCTTATTGGGGATACAGGTCATCCCCATGGGGATTTTGGCTCAATAGCACATTTAATCTTCCTGTAAATCTTTTCATTACTGTCACAATTTGGGTAATGTTATTATAATGCTAATTTCTATTTGCTAGGATACAAAACTTCAGTAGAAGCAGTTTAGGGAAAGAAAGTTTATTTCTGTTTACTGATCTAGAGGGTACATCTCATTATGGCATGGGTTGGGACCTGGTGGGCATACAGCATGGCAGGAGCAAGAAGATGAACTTCAGTCATCACATCTGCAGGAAGTAGAAAGCAATGAATGAATGTGGATATGGATTATAAAACACTTTAGAGCTGGAGAAATGGCTCAGCTGTTAAGGTGCTTGTCTACAAAGCCTAACTACCCCAGTTTGATTCTGCAGTACTCACGTAAAGGCAGATATACAAAGTGGTACATGCAAGTAGGGTTCCTTTGCAGTGAGTGGTTAGAGACCCTGGTAGGCCCATTTTCTCTGTAGCCAGGCATGGTGGTATATGCCTTTACTACCAGCATTTGGGAGGCAGAGGTAGGAGGATCGCTGTGAGTTCCAGGCCACCCTGAATTCTATCTCTGTCAGCCTGAACTAGAGTGGGTCCCTACTTCAAAAAACAAAGAAACAAACAAACAAAATACCAATCTAGATTTAGTTTTATGAAACCTAGCTTCTCAGTCTTCAGAGGATTGTTGTGTTTTTGTGTATGTTTATTTACCTATTATGTATTTACTTACCTATTTGTGCATTCATTCAATGCTAGGGATTGAACCAAAGGCTTTGGGAATATTAATTGAGTTCTTTGGTTTCTTTTGTATTGTCTCTTAAATAATAATAATAATAGTAATTATTATTATTATTGAATAATAATAATAATAGTTATTATTATTATTATTGGTTTTTTGATGTAGGGTCTCACTCTGGTCCAGGCTGCCCTATGTACTCTCAGGGTGGCCTCAAACTCATGGCAATCCTCCTTCTTCTGCCTCCCGAGTGCTGGGATTAAAGGTGTGCACCCTGGCTTCTCTTAAATTATTTTGTTAGCCAAAATGTTGCTGTTTCAAACTTAAGATCAGATAAGTCTAATCATTAATTTCCCCAGGCCTGGAGACTGTTCTTAGGTGCTACTTCTTTGTTTTGCTTATGTGTGTCCTGAGGATTGACACCTACACTCTTCTATGCTAATAACTTTGTAAATCATTGAGTACTCACCACTCTCATCTCTCCCCACCTACCTTTTGTGATATGATAAAAGAAATCAGGGCCTCATACATGCTTTTTTTTGAGTCAAGATCCCTTATGTAGCCCCAAGTTGACTGTATCCTTGCCTTCCCAGCACTGAGATTATAGGCATAGGCTACTATAGCATCTCTTTAATGTAATTGTTGGGAAACACGTTGTGGAAGACCTTGGCTAGATTTATGATGAGCTATGTTTACTGAGCATTGATGAAATGAGGCTCAATAAGATTACTCTGAAGTCTAGCCTAAGTGTCTGTTTAAGTGAAAAATAATCCAAATTTATTCCTTGGATTTTCATTTCACAAGGTTTTTCTCATCAATACCTTTAAGATTAAGGAGAATGCAGCTATAGATTTTTCTCATAATAGTAAAGTTAGTTCTAAATCTATTATTACATACTACTTTTGTAAAATTCCTACATTCAGGGTATTATTAGATTTCATCTTTTTTTTTTTTGTACTTCAAGAAAATAAGAACTTGTGAGTTACTGTGCATACTTCCATTTCTCAGTTATAATTTGGATCATGTTGCTAATCGTCCTGAGGCAACATCTCCATTTTTCTCTGTAAAAAGCCATCAGTTTGCCCTGTGGATAGGACTTAGTTAGGTTTTTAAATAAAGGGTAAAGTTAAATTTGGAGGGATTTCTCTTAATTTTCTGTATGACCTGGCAAAACACAGAATTGAAAGGGTTTTTTTTTATATTTTTTTAAAAAAATTTATTTTCAAAGGTGGTTTTTTGCTGTAGCAAGGCTGACCTGGAATTCACTACATAGTCTCAGGCTAGCTTTGAACTTATGGTGATCTTCCTACCTCAGCATCCTGAGTGCTGGTATTAAAGGCATGCACCACCATGCACAGCAACACTTTTTATTTATTAAATTGATTTGTTAAACATGAAGTTTTGAATCATACCTTTAACTTCTAATCATTTTTGAATCTATATATTAGCCTATAATATTTTTACTTGTATGAGTGATGAATCTTGTTCTCTCTGGATATTCTGTGAGTGATTGCTTAAATATATCATCTCTATTACAGAGTATGTCATTTTAGTATGTATAAGTAAGTGAATACTAATGATCTGTGTGGGTATTAATATTGTGTGAATACATTGCAAGTGGTGTTTCAGTGGTATGGGGATGTGGTTTAGTGGATAGAATGTCTGCCTAGCATGCACAAAACGGAGTTAAATCTCTAGTACCACATAAAAAAAGGCATGGTGGTATACAGCCTGTAATTTTAGCACTTGAAAAGTTGGTTAAGGTCATCAGCAGCTACATAGGGGGTTTGAGGCCATCTTGGGGCTTTGAGACCTTGTCTCAACAAGAGAAGAAAATTGTGTTTCTTATTTGGGGTTCAGAGAAATAAACATTCATTTTGAGTCAATAATTTGCTGATGGATTTGTACTAGATGAATTGAGATATTAACTACCTTTGAACTACTGAATGAATTACAATATAGTTGACCATGAAAGGAAAGGAGGAATGACTAGTGTCTGTTGATGTATAGCATTCTTTGATGGATATTTGATGCTGCCCACAGGACCCCCTGGTGGTCCAGCACCTTCCAGATATCTAGGTAGCTCTTTGCAAAAATTCTATACAGTTGGCCTTAAAGGCTCTTGTTAATAAGTGCACATGGATAAGATAATGATTTTCCTTATGAACAGGTTAGTTCAATTGATAAACATAATGAAAGTTTCCATCACTGAGGAAAACAAACAAACAAACAAAGAAATCTAGTTTACTATAGTTAGATGTATGAAGTGCAATAGAAGAGTGGTGTTTATATTTTTCCACTTTTAGCAATAAGATAACTTTTACTCTTCTTATTTTGGAACAGAGAGTGTAGATTAGTAAGAATTATCATTTCCATACCAGTTTTTTGTTTCCTCCCAATGTGTTAGCTTCTATGCCCTTTTGAGAGTGTTGTAACCAGCATGATAGGCTGGTCAGATGTCAGTGCCTACTGTAGTTATTAGAATGAGTAAAGGGCTATACATTTATCTTTTATTCTTTATATTGTAGCCTATCTCAGGTTAGCCTTGATTCTTGATGCTTTAGACTCCCAATTTCTGGGATCATCATTGTTGTGTGTTTGGTAGCATATAAATTTTTAAGGCATTTTAAATTAAATTTGTGATTCTAAAATTTTTATGTCGATCTGAATATTCTCAATGGCTTGTTAAAACAGTTTGCAAAGATCCAATGTACTGTCTTCTTCAGGTTTAGGTGTTACTTATCAGTTGAGGGGTCTCTGGCTCTGGTTACATAGAAATCAAATAGGGTCAATATGAAGAGTTTGGATATTAGCAGCTCTGTGCTCTTGGGACCATTGGCTGTTAGTATTTATGTTGAAAACTCTGTGTCTGAAGCTTTAGTCTTTTTTAACAACTCTCCTTAGAAGCTGTTTGGCTAGATTTTGTCAGGGATAGTAATCTTTATTTTATTTTAGGAGAACCAGGTCATTATGTTCAACTTACAATAGAAATCACAAGTAAGCAAGTTTCAAACATCCAAGTAAGGCTTCATTTTGGTTTATGCTGTAACAAAAGGGGATGCTGGGTAGTATCAACTAGGCTGGGTAAAAGGGTGGGGTACCTGGCTTTTAGTTGAACATCACTACTACAGATTTCTGCTCTCAACTAACCTCAGGTAACTTTGGCTTTCCTTAACAATAAGAATAAATATTGCTTCCTCACATGTGTAAAGCCCCGAGTTCTATTCCCTATCATCACAGAAAGGTTTGTGCTACTTATTGATGATCTGGCTATAGGGAACTTCACTTGCTATGTAGCACCTATACGAAATGAAAACCTCTTAGTCTTTAGAGAATCTCTAAATCTCCAATAAAACAATCCTGTTCAAACTTTGGTCCATTTTTTTTATAAATAAAAGGACAGACAGAATATGTCCTCTGAAGAAATTGTGGAGAGTTGTACCATTTTCTGTCTCATAGGTATGAAAATATTACTAAATTAACAGATCCTACTGTCCCCAGGCACAGAGAAGAGGCTATACTTAGGATGAGATAATTTTTGAAAAATAAAACTATGTGAGTTTTAATTTCTATAGATATAGACAATATAATAAGATATCTTACTGCATTTTAATAAATGTAAATGTCAATTCAACTAAATTTGATTGAATTCAAATACTTCAAAAGTAACTAAACTCAATGTCAAAAATTTTTAAAAATTGATAAATCATAAGTTTACAAGAAATTTTTTGATATTATTTGCAAGGAAAGAGAGAAATATAAAAGAATGAGAATGGGCATGCCAGGTCCTTTCACCACTGCAAACAAACTCCAGATGATGCTCCATTTTGGGCATCTGGCTTACATGGATAATGGGGAATTGAACCTGGACCTACATGCTTTATAATCAAGTGTTTCAGGCTTAGTGGTACATACCTGCAATCCCAGAATTCAAGAGGTAGAGACAAGGGGATGTAGGGTTGCTATAAGATATGTTGGGCTATGTGGTAAGTACTTATCCTTAAAAATATCAATTTTATTAAAAATTTTGAGGCCATTTGTCTTCGTAATTATACATATTTATGGAGTACAGTGTAACAATTTAAACACATAATGATTGCAAGAAGAGAATTAGCATTTCTTTCTCCATTTTTTTTCATTATTTCTTTGTATTGTCATTTTATATTATATGGTGGCTTAAAACTCACCTTGTACACTAGGCTGGCCTCAGAATTTCAGTGTTGCTCCCACTTTGGCCTCCCAACTGATGTGGTTACAGAAATGAGCAATCATGCCCAGCTTACTTTTAAGTTCTTTAAGCTATTTTAAACTATAGATACCCTGCTCTAATCCAGAATGGTAGTGCTTATTTCCTTTTGTTAGTCAAGCTCCCTGTGTTTCCCATTCCCACCTGTTTCCCTTTCTTAGCCTTTATTGGACTCTCTCCTACTCTTTCCATGAAATTAAACTTATTTTCTATGTGAATGATGACATGCAGTATTTGTGTCTTTGTATTATTTTATATGAATACCTCAATTGATTCTATATGTTGGTTGTTTGAATACTGCTGCATTAGTCATAATATTGCAGGTATCTTTTATATTTTTACCCATTTCCTTTGGATATAAATATGGCACTCTTTTATGTGGGGATAAGCTTAGAATGATTTTACTTAGCCAATACAATTGGCTCTTCTCTAGTTTTAGAAATGTTGATATATATGATTTTACTAAGGTCAAGTCCTTCATTCCTTATGATACAGGAGCTGAACATGTAATGCTGGTAAGGAACTTCCTCTGGGAAAGAGGAACATTTGTTCACTTCCCATGGAAATCAATATGAAGTTTCCTTCAAAAACTTATAACAGGCATACCATATGTAACATCCATTTATAACACTCCTGACCATATATCCAAAGGATTCTAAATAAATGAGTATATTGCAGAGACACTTTCATGTCCATGGCTATTGCTGCACATTTATCAACAGATGGATGCATAGATACAATGTGTTTATCCAAGGAAATTTTTGTAGCTCTAAGATAAAATATAATCAGGTGATTCATAGGAAAATTGAATTGAAATGGAAATGATATTAAGCAAAGTTATCTAGACTCAGAAAGACAACTACCATGTTTTCTCTCTATGCATAGTCTATATTAAAATTTGTCAGTGTGAATGCACAAGTGTGTGTGTATGTAATAAAAGTAGAAAAGGGGTCTGAGTGTGGGAAAAGATCTAAATGGAGGAATGGATTAAGAGAGTAGTGTAATACATGTGACATAATAGATATGAGAGGACTATTTGAAGAGTGAAGGGGGCCATCAGAATATTAGGGACTGTGAGTTGCAGTTAGGGAGCAGGGGTCAGTAAAATATGTGAAAATGCCACCCTTAAGCCCATTATACTTTATGTAAACTAAGGAGGGCCCTGCAGAATGGTGGCAGGGAGGAGGGAAAAGATGGTATCAACACATGATGTATTCATACAAAGTATGTTCTTAATAAAAAAATTAAAAAGGTGTATCAAACGTAATAAAGTAATAAATTTTACCATTAAAAATATTATCTATGAAGCCATGCATGGTGGCACATGCCTCTAATTCCAGCATTGAGGCTGAAGTAGGAAAATTTCTACGAATTTGAGACCAGCATGGGCATTAGCATGAGTTCCAGGTCCACCTGGGCTAGAGTGTAAAAGACATTACTTTGATAAACAAACAATAAAGGCCTTGATTTAATAATAATTTTTGTTTGCCTATGATAATTATCTGCCAAAATTTAAAAACATGATTTCCAAATATTTAGACTGAGTTTTATGGCATTCTACTACCATAGGAGTACAAATATCAAAGTATCAGCAGGCATCTGTGTACCTTTTTATTGTTCTGTCACCATCATCTGAGATAGTAGTAACTAGCATTTAGTATGTACTTGATAGATGCTCAGTTTTTCTTCCATTGTTTTATCATAATTGATAGAATTAACAGTCTTTATTTGCCTTTTAGTACCATCTTGGATTTTTCCAACTTTCTGGGTGTTGTGCCAAGACCAAGGGTATTTTATTTGCTATATTGCTCAGAACATAGAAGTTGGAGAACTTATATCACTTTTAACTATAGTAGCCTATTCAGTTGGAGATATATCTAAATTAGGTTTACAAGTTTTTGGTTGGAGATTTGATACAGAGAAAAGAAACTATCCCTTAAGGTTGGCTCTTATTGGATATCTTCTTTTTATAAGGCTAGCTCACTAGAGAAACACAATCTTACAGAGTAAATACATTAGCTAAGTAAAAATATCTTTTGTGTAAATCTTAGAAATTAAGCTGATATGAGAAGGTGAGAGTGAGTTAATTTGTCAGTGGCTAAGAAATTAATTGACCATATGAAAAATGTATCAGGCACTCTGGAAAATATATTGGTTATTGTTTTGATTATTGCAATGAATATACTATTCAACCCATTTTAGTATAACAGAAAAAAGATAATAAGGTGAAAAAAAAACATGAAGAATTAATTCATGAAAATAGCCAGAAAATAACCTGTGGCATATCTTGGTTAATATTTACATTTTGACATCTTGTTTGATTAACTGTTCAGTTTCACTGCCAGTTCTAAAGACATGTAAAGATCATGCCACCAAGAGATGAGGCATCTCAAAGAATACATGAGCTTTTTCCACTAGAAACATGACAGACACTCAATATTACTTACAACATTGTTTCTATAAAGACTTTGCTACCTAAACTGTTTACCAACTTTCAACAACATGCATATATCTTCAGATTCTGTCATCCATCCTTGTACTTTTCATTAAGTTTTTTCTCTTCCTACCAATAAAATCTGCAGTAGGATATGAGAGACATTTATTGTACCAATAACTGTGGGCTAACTCCACAATGCATGACCCATATACCTCAACAAGGAGGGGCCATTGGGGAGGGGGTATGTCACAGATGAGCCTAAGAATGGTACCAACTACCTGTATTTGCTGAATAGAAAACTAATTAAAAAATTAAAATTAAAAGTGTAAAAGCTGACTAAATTTTGAACATGAAACTATTGTTAGTTTTAAATGACTGATATGATACAATAGCTGCTGTCTGTGAGAAAGTTCTAAATCATACTTGATAAAAACTTTTTTAAAAACAGATTATAGAGTATAATTTTACATTCAAGTTGAGTGTTTAAGGCTAAAAGCACGGGAACATGGAAAGTGTTTTATGTGGTATAGCAGACAGCTTTAGTCAGGTTTGCTGAAATGAACTTTCAGACCAGGTACAGTTTTGAAGGAAGGGGGCTATTTATTGAAGTTTATGATCCAGGGTAAGTTCCATAATGGCAGAAGAAGCTGGCCCTGCTTTCTGAGGGCAAAGTGGAGGGGCGCGGGGGCACCACAAGCCAAAAGCAAAACCACACAGCACACTTCAGGAACTCCAGGTGGAACTAGGCACTTTGCATAGAGATTTCAAACCCACCACCACACCTTAAGATCCACCCAGTGACACTTCCTCCAGCCAGGTGGCTGCAGATCCAAACTACAATCTAATAAAATACTGAATATATTGGTATATTGAGGGCCATCTATTCAAACTACCACATATGGTAAGCAGAAATAAGGTATTATCTAATTACAGTAGGAAATCCACTATATTAAATATCCAACTATAATTTCTTTGTGGTATTTCATTTATGTAGGGAAATTGCATACAATTATTTTGCTAAACTATGTAGATAAATTTGAATGAATTGAATTATAATACATCTGATGTAGGGATTTTCCTGTGGCTTTTCAAGGAGTGCTTTCTGTACGTCATTTTTACTATGAGATTTTAAGGCTGATCTATATATGGGAGTCAGGGATATGTGTATGAATGACAGATACATATGTTAAATTTACGTGGCGAAAGATTTCTTTTTCATAAAGTAATTAAAAAATACACCATCTTGTTATGTTACTATTATAACATATTCAGGATTGAGTGTATTGCTTTGCAATGTAGTCATAATTTTTACTAAGAAGATAGATGGCTGGCATTTGCAATTGAGGGTGACAAAGTTACTAAATTATGACTTTGCTGATTATTTAGGAATTTCTAGGGTGGTTTGTTTTATCCAGATTATATTTAGGAGACATTTGGAAGGGCCTATATGTTGAGATCCTTTTGCTTGCATTCTAGGCTTTATGTGTAGGTTCTGGGGACATGTACTTATTTTGTGGATAGTCTAATGCACTGTTTTTGCCAGTGGGATGGTAATGTTATCTCTCAAAAGTAATTAGTTAAATTACCTTTCAACGTTAATTCATTGTGTGTAGATATTATATATTTGCTTTCAATTATTTTGAGGGCAAACATCTAATATCTAATTTGCTACGTTTTTCTGATATAAGTGCCTATAAATCATTAAGTATTTGTGAAAGGCAATATTATATATAGATCCTCTAATTTGTATCATTGAGAGTATTTTTGTCTTGTGGCTGTATTAGAAAATGCTCTCATAGTATGATACTGCATATCCATATATATTATAGACGGTCAGTGAGTCTGACAGATGCAAATTAGCAGAACTGTAATTGGCAATGTTTATTAGAAGTTTTTATGAATTTCAGATGTACTTGTATACAAATTCACACAGTTCTCTGTTTTGATAGAAAATATTCACAGATTTGAGTAGCACGTGTCAATGGAATTTGACTTTCAATCAAAGTGAATTTTATTAAAAATTCTCATTTTTTTAGATTTTACTATTGATGATGTATGATATGTGTGGTGAGTTCATGGCCAATGAATATATGTAGGTAACTTTATAATTTTTAAGTATATGAAATATTGTATCTGAAAATACATATACATATATGAACTGAATGTTATTTTTCATGCCCAACATTAGTCATGTTATTTGTATAAATAAGACAGGAGATTTCATTAAATGAGCATAAAGTTTAATATGTAATTATCACTTTTAAGTTTTTCAATCTTTGATACATAAGGATGTCTGACCCACAGAGTATGTGTGTATATACAGCCTTATATACAGACATACAAAGGCTTATAACTGTAGAGTTTTATAAAGCAATGTTTACTAAGATATAAAGTTATTTTTGTTGTCAACAGAGAATAAATATTAAGTGGCTACTTAGACTGTATGATAGGGAAATGTTTTTATTATATATATGCAGAATGTACATTCATGTGCTATGAATGACTGCTAAACAAAGGGGGTATGATCATAGATTGCCTCTAAAATAATTAACATGATAAGTTCAATCTGGTCTTGAAGTTCTTCTGTTTTCTGGGACATTTTGGTTAGATATTTAGGGATTTGCTAAAATTAAATGTTCTTTGTGAAGATATATAGAGAATATTACCATTTATATATCTGAAACCTGTGAATTTTTACAACTTTTATTTTCTAACCCCCAGCATATCTCTACTTGTATTTATTAAGTGGTGGGCCATAGCTGCTTGTATTTGAATTATGTGGAAATAATAGGCAAGTTTTTTTTTTATAAAAATAACATGTGGTTTTCTTAGAATTGTAGCAACATGCATCAAATCCTATTGTGATTTATCTTTAGACATATTTAAAACATGTTTTACTATTATAAGTACTAACTCTTATTTCTTGTTTAGTAGGTATGTGTGATTTTCAGTTGTGTACATATACATGTGTCAGTTATATTTGTTGTGCAGAATTTCCTATTATATTTTGTGAGTACATTTTACTTTTAAAATGGGGGATAGGTGCTTTCTGTGTGTTGAAATGAAATAGTAGACCTGGTGGACCAAGATTCTGTATTGAAGTAGCATTTTAAATTATTACATATATCATCAATTTATGTTTCAAACATCCCCACTAGACATGGAAAGACTTTACTCCTATTCATACTTAGGAAAATAAGACCCTTTTGTTTTTTATGTGTTTATAGAGATGGAAATAGCCAAAGGAATTTATATTTTTAATGTTCTGATATCTAATGTTCCACATTCTTGATTTGTATCTTTTGTTTACTATAGAACCTGGTCAGGCACATGATGTAACCATTCTTTTGTTAAATTATGTTTAAACAGTGTGAATACTGTTTATAGGATCTATAGGTGAGTTAAGGGTATATGTTTATAAATAGATAGGCTTAAAATAGTTGATATGTAACATTTAAATTTTTAAGTCTATATGGATTGTTGACAAAGAGTATAAAATTAATATTTCAAAAATTAAAATATATTGATTGTTGTATAGAGGAACTGGTTTTGCTGTTAGAATGTCTCAGCTTTGTGGAGACTTCATTGCATTGATATGATTGCTAAAGTCTAAGCCTCCAACTCATATTTGCTATTTGCATATATGCAGTCACATTAGAAAGATAGTGGGATTTCACTACATATATTTATTTATAAGTAAAATTAGTTTGTAATCATTAAATTATATGCATCTAGGAAAATACCTTTTTGAATGTAAGAGACATAGTCAAATGTTTACCCTAGACACTAATCTTTGTGATGCATTTTATTTTACTTAAGAGCACTATAGATCTCTAAGTTACATGATTGTGTTTTCATATTATGCATAACCAAAAAAGATAACTTTGTTAATAATGAGTTAATCTTTTAATTTATGCATTGAGCAATTCTAGATGTATTGATAGTCTCACAAAGTATAAATTTTTAAATTTATTGTAAATAATATTGTCTTTTGCAATTGAGGTAACAAGTAAATTGATAATTCATGAACAGAATCATGGAATTTACAAAATTCATCTTGTATAAATTTGGTTGTTAGAGGTGAAGGCTATAAATATAAAACAATATGTGTTTATTCCATTTCCATATAAGAATTTTTTTGCCATTTTATCATGCAAGTTGCAAATCAGAAAAAAATGATAGGTAATAATTAATTTGACTTGCTGGGCATTATGTGCTTCCCAATGCATCTCTTTTATAATTTCTCTTAACTACCCAAATCTAAATAATTACATCAAGAATATTTTGTACTACCTCTTGGAACTATACATAGTTATGTATTTGTTCCCTTGGTTGCATGACAATATTCAAGACAAACTTGTAAATAATAATCAAAAGCAAAAGTTTAATTTTAACATCTGGACTTTCTAGATATCTAGAGTCTTACAAAGTATAATTTTGTAAATATTCAATTGTAAAATTTCATGCTTTTATTGTTTCTTTCAAATTTTGGCAATGAAATTTATGAAGTTGTGTGTTTGTTCCACTGCATGTATAATTATATTTGTTTTGGGGTTGTTAGCTGAATAACATTAAAGAAAGTATATAATTTCAATATTATTTTCTCACCTAATGAACATTATTACATATTAACTGTAACTTAGTGCTTACACTGTACATTTGAGACCACAAATTGTAATTTTGTAGTTGTATTAATGATAATAGGGCATTATGTAAATAAGTTTTTATAATCATAAGAAATTTCTCTGAAATGGAAAAGTTCCTTCTACCTCTTCAAATTGATATGGTATTATATTTACTTTGCATGACACCATTCAAGACAAGCTGTAAATAACAGATACTTAATGTCATTTAAAACATTAAGTTTTTCCCTATGCTCAGACTTAACTAAGAGTGTTTCATTGCAAAATAGCATAGTTATGGCTGTAACATTTTGGTTTCTGAGTTTGAGGGAGAGTAATAAGAGGATTGCATCTGATCTTCTGATTGATTGGATTCTCATGGAAGATTAAGTAAAGCCTTTATTGCATTGTTCAATTAAAAAAAAATTCTGGATACTAGAAGAAAAGAAGGAGGAAATATTTTTAGGCAAAGTGAGAATCACTAAGCTTATTGTCTCTTTGCCATGCTATACTTCACATGAATGTGCAACCCTGTTACATAAATATGGACATCTGAAATGATATAGTCTGATACATGGGATATTATTACTTTTTCCAGAATTGAGCCTACTTTTACTTCTACTTGTTGATTTATTTACATTTTAAATTTTACTTTATAAATTATAAAATAACATATCTTAGCTTTCAGCTATTTCTGCAATCTCAATGATATAGTTTAATATATGATACTTTTATGATAAATACTAAGAGATATAATATCTAAAAATTATTTACATATTTACACATCTCTTTGAGAACAAAATAGATAATGAATATGTTTGGTTTTCTGATAGATTTTACAAAAGTTATGCTATTTTGTATAATCTTATTATGGTATTATGAAATATAGTCTACCTTGGGAAATTTTAAGTATCCTGTATCAAATTGAGCAAAGTATAAATCAGACTGTGCTGGCTTCTTGTCAAACATGAATCCCAGTACTAAGGAGATAGCAGGGTTCAAGGTTACATATGAGTTTGAGAGCTGGCTGGGCTCTATGAGACAGTCTCAAAAGAAAAAAACAAAGTACAATGAAAAGGAAAGAAAATCAAACATCTCTTTAAAATGTTTTGAACCATAATTTGGCTGTGAAAATCCAACTGTGAGAGTTTTTAAAAAGAAAAAAAATAAGAGGGTGTAGTTGCATATGTTTTAATTCCAGCATTTGGGAAGCAGAGGTAGGAGGATCACTGTGATTTCAAGGCTAGCCCGAGACTACATAATGAAGAAATCCAGGTCAGTCTGGGCTAGAGTGAGCTCCTGCCTTGAGAATCAAACAAAAACAAAAATTTAAAAAAATGATTTTTAAGTGTTACAGTTGACTGGAATTTTTTTCCCAATTTTATTAAACATTTTCCATGATTATAAAAAATATCCCATGGTAGTACCCTCCCTACCCTCCCCCACTTTTCTCTTTGAAATTCCATTCTCCATCACATCCACTCCCCATCTCACTAAGTCTCTCCTCTATTTGGATGCCATGATCCTTCCCTCCTCTTATGATGGTCTTTTGTAGGTAGTGTCAGGCACTATGAGGTCACCCCTTCTAAATAGTCTCAACATTATAATAAGATAACATTATGTGTTGAATATAAAAGCCTAGAAAGAATGTCTAAAACATACTCCAATGAAAGAGAATTTATAAGGCTTTTAGCTGACTTATGAATATGATGAAAAGTCCTGAACTATGCCACTGTAGAAGTGAGTTTTATAGTATTTTCAATTTCAAAAAGAAAATCTCCTTGCCTGCTTGTACATATACTTCTAGTATGTCTAACTGAAATGTTAATGTATAATTTTTAAAATGTTAATTGCAAATAGAGAATGACATTCTGACATTAGGTAATACTGTGTTACAATGTTGGTTATTTTCTGGTAATTTTTGATGTTCTGTATAAGTGTGTTAAAAACTTGAAGATGTATACACAGTTGGAAATTGCCACATGACTATATCCAAAGTGAATAAATGACTTATACAAATGGAAAATTGAAGAATTATACCCAAATTGAAACTGGGAATAGAAAGATGGCTTCGTCAATATACCATTGAAGTTTTCTAAGGGCATTTATAAATGAATAACTAAACAACAAGAAACATGAAAAAGACACTATATTTAATTATCAACTTCATAGAACCATATTATGAGGTGTCATATATAACTAACTTTGTATTGCTAATGGCCCTCATGAACTGTTTTTGAATTATTTTGTGAAGAGTGTGCAACTTAGACAATAGTGCAACAGAATTCTATGGTATAACAAGATTTTTGCATTATATAGTGACAGAAGAGCAAAGACGAAATTTAAGGTAGGTACTCATTAATCATATTTGGTTGACCAACATGAGTGGAATCAATAGTAAATCAAGCGTTTTATAAAGGGTACATTTTTACAGTGGCATGTAAATACATACTGGTGGGTGGAGTAAATTAGAGTAAAGACAGATATTGGAGAATATCACTGGGACAATTTTAAAAGTTCCCACATTCTGACGATTAAATTTAGGATTTTATACATGCTAATTACAAACTCAGCACATGAACTATATTACAGCCCTGTTACTTAATTTTTCATTATTTAGAAAATAGTTTCTATAGTTAAACCTACATTGATAAGGTAGTCTTTATTTAATATCTGTTTAATGTTTTTCCACCTATGTGTTCATTACTTTCTGTACAATAACAACTCAACATGGCAGCGCAGCTACCTCTTACATTTACTGTAAATGCCATAACTTTATGTATTTGCTATTGTTTCAAGATCTCAAATATACTGTTAGAGAATTATAAATCATCCATTATTAGTAGGGAAATCATACTTTTTACTACAAGGTATGATTCAAAACAAAGTGATGTCTGTGTGGGTAGTCATGTTTGCTGGTTGGTTAATTTTTTTTCCATTTATTATGCCTGACCAGCCTAATCTTACCTTGAGTTGCATGTTCTGATACTTTTTTTAATTTTGATATCCAGCCCTTTCTATGTTGGCTACTGTATTTTTCAGGTGGTTATGATGTCAAATATACTTGAAAATAACCTGAATCCATCTGGTGATAAGGTTTTCTTCCTTCCTATAAAGGCTTTATCAACAAACTATTGGTAAGAAACTTATAGAGCTGTTTATGGGTGAGTGATTACCTTAGGTTTAGCAAATTGCTATTAGTTTAAATGTTTTCATACTTGGGAATTTTCTGACATAACTCAAAAACAACAGAGTGAACATTTTTTCCAGTTAGGGATATGGAATCTGGGGCCTAACATGGTAGGCTACCACTCTACCAACTCTATCCTCAGCCCACTGAATTACTTTTTGAAAGTTATATTACTAAAAGAAAGGTATGATTTCATGTGCACACAACATGATTCTTTGGCTTAATTATGATAAAGTACAACAGCATAACTAATGCACTAAAGGCATTATAAATTTGACTGGTTTTCACAAATATAGTATTAAAAATGTTTCATGAAAACCTCCAAAAAATCTTATAGTGAAGTTCTGAAAGGCTGTGAAACTAACTTAGCTACAGTATTAATGAAGCATGGTGTTTAACTGTTAGTAGTGATGAGAATAAGTTTAATATTCAGCACAGATGTCCACTTTAAGGCTACCCTAGCTGACTCATACTAGTGATGTAGATTTCACATTATCATATTTCTTTCTACTTGTTAGATGATATTTTCAAGGACACTTTCATCATCTTTAGTACTGAGAAAAAAAGAATGTGATCAAGGAATGATGTATCACAGCACTTTTCACTTGCAACATACACTGGAATGTTACTTCAGTGGTAAGATTTTAAATGCCATTGGATACCCATATGATGAGAGGATTTTATTGATATGCCCCACTTTTCATTTTGTTAATATTTTAGCTGTAGAGAATGGGCATTGGTTTGCTATAAGCTATCCTAAAAACTGACATAAAATAATAATTATTTCATTATGTTTGTTGAATCTACAGATTTTGATTTTTAACATTGTTTAGCACATGTTAAGAGGTGTTTCTTCTTTATAATTTCACCATAGCCCATACATTGTCTATTTGATTATTACTGTTATCATCAAATGGTCTGAGCCTCTTGTTATTTTCAATGAGGTGTTTAGTAGACATTGGTATTTTTTTTGCAGAAATAATATATGTATGCTTCATGTAATAATTCTAAGTATACATGAATGCTGTAGGAACATACAACCAAGTAAAAAGAGACAATGAATTAAACAGATAGTTAAACTCTGGCACCATCATTGCTGGAATATTCCAAAAGGAATTTTTTATAATGCAATGAATATTGTTCTTCAGTGTAAAAAAGGAAGGGTAAAGGTCATGGGAGAGGTTATATACAACATATAATATTTGTATTTGTATGAATGTATATTCAAGGAAGACATACAATGAAATTTTGCTAAAAATCCAAACAAAGAAGCAAAAATCAGACAAAAATACAAGTAAAAAAATACGTAACTACCAGAGTGAAAATATTGTGCATTATCTTGGTAAAGTAACTATTATGATTAATACTTTAATGTGGTTCACATAAAAAAGTTTTTAAAAACAGAGATTCAGAGACACAGGGGCTCCCAAGACCACATCACTGAAGTAGACCTAAGAGAACCCAACATGGTGCAGGGAAATTCATGGAGGAAGAGGAGGCAGAAATATTGTTAGAGCCACAAGTTGGGAAATTATGCACAGACATTGCCTCTTCCCCATAACTGATGGCTACCCTCACAATGCATGACACACAATCCCCAGTGAGTAGGGTCCCTGTGGAGGGCGGGGGGGAGGGGGGGGGCGGTGGCGGGAAGATGACAATGGTACCATCATGTGTTCTTTACATACTGAGTATGTACATAACTAACAAATTAAAGCAAAGAGAGAGAGAGAGAGAGAGAGAGAGATTGACTGATTGATTTAGATTGGGAATACCAGGGTGCCGGGCTCCCCGGCAGGTAGTGATGAGGAAGGACCAGGGGTTGAGGAAGAGGGATGAAAGTTAGTAGACTCAGAACCTCTCCTAGTCACCCGAGAAAAACCACACTGAGTAGGGAGTTTTGTCAAAGCAGGAACTTGCTTTATTGTTACAGGCAGTTGCCTATATAATGTTGGGAATGAAGGAAAGAATGAGGAGTAAGGGCCAATAGCATATTGCGACTTTTGAAATGATTGGTTCCAAGCGCACAGGAATTCCAACTCCTATGCGGAAGTAGCAGGCCAGAAGCCATCAGGCATAGCTGGCCTGAAGCAGATCACCAAACTTTAGCTAGGCTCAGGAAATTCCACTAGGCCTCATGCCTGGGCCTCTCAGGCCCAACACCAGGGTCTCCAGATGTATGCACCTCCTTGTGCAACTGGCTTACATGGGTACTGGGAAACTGAACCTGGGTCCTTAGGCTTTGCAGATAAATGCCTTAACCACTAAACCATCTCTTGAGACCCCCAAAAGATGTTTTTATACAAAACCACAAAAAGATTGATTGTACTTTTAAATATTTCATATGATATTAAGCTTGTCTATAACCTTTCCTTATTTTCTTTAGTGTGGTTTCAGATCATCACTGAAAAGGAATCTCTACAATTATTTCTTAGACACATTTTACTTTACACATACCTGATCTTTGTAAGCTTCAGATAGGTTTCAGCATGTGTTATAATGGATGGCCCTTGAAGATCATGAAACCTGGACTCAGCTAACTTTTGGAAAATGATCAGAAGCTATCTTTGAAGAAAAATTTCGTATCAACACCAACTGATTTTTCATTGCTACTGTTGGGCTGCATCTCAAAAATTGTAATGGTGGCATCATCACTACCCAGAGGACTTAAGTGTGGTGGAAATAACACTGGCTTCATCTCTGTGATTTCATTAAGTATGAAGTGCATATAATTTATAAGTATCACTTATTACAGGATAAAGTGGAAACTGATTTAACAGTTATCATTTTGAAAAAATTAAAAGTCAGAATTGTTTTGTTTCTACTTTATTACATGGGTTGTAACTGTGTAGCCCAGGCTGTCCTTTAACTTGGCCTCCTGAATGCTCAGATTATAGTTAACATGCCATCAAGAATGGCTAGGATGAAAATGCTTAAAATTCTATTTTTTTTCAAATAACTTTTTTTCTTGGAATTTTTTTTTAATTTTTATTTATTTGAGAGCAACAGATACAGAGAGAAAGACAGGTAGAGGGAGAGAGAGAATGGGCGCGCCAGGGCTTCTAGCCTCTGCAAACGAACTCCAGACACATGTGCCCCCTTGTGCATCTGGCTAACGTGGGACCTGGGGAACCGAGCCTCGAACAGGGGTCCTTAGGCTTCACAGGCAAGCACTTAACCGCTAAGCCATCTCTCCAGCCCTCTTGGAATTTTTATATGCAGTGTCACCTGCTATTTATATTTTAAATGATTCTTAAGACATTATCTTATTTTTTTAAGTTTTGAGAAGACATTATCTTTACACACAAATTGCTTCAAATTTATTTTTTGAGGAGTTGATATTTTAGATATGGTTTTTCTATGTTGCAAAGATTTTCTATGTAATTTTGAAATTTACAGATAGTGTGGAATAATTTCGGTGTAAATGCCACTACAAATTATATGCAAAATGTATATGAGTAAATTTCCTAATCAGAACTGCTTCCAGAGTTGGACTCAGAGTTCCCCATTTCATAAAACTATATAAGCCCTAAGTTATATGCTTAATAAGATATAATGTAATATTATAAATTTTTACCTGTTAATATTGCTCAAATTATCTTCATATAGCTTTATCTGTTTTATTCTCATTATCCATATACTTGCTGTTATTTAGTCCTAAACCCACTTGTGAATGAGTCTGTAAACAGTTTGTCATGCATTGCATATGAAATACTTTGTGTTTTGTATTTGATTGGATCTTTCCATTCATGGTCATACAGAAATTATGCATTGAAATATAGTCTTGTTTTCTGTTTTCTCTCATTTCAATTTTTTGTTTTTCTTTTATAAATGTGTTTATGTCAATATCATACATTTTGTGTAATCTATTTAGTTGTCCATCATTTTTGTCATTTATTTTCCAGATTTATTTTGCTTTTGTAACTTGCTACCATGCTAACTAGCTACCATTAAAATGTCATCAAGCTTATGAAATATTTTTGTCATTTATTTATTATTTCTATCAGTCCTTACTGCGGTGTTCAAGTATTGAATATTTACATAGATAATGTTGATTTATACGATTGCTACTTAGGATCCAGTATAATTATTAAAGCCCAACACATCTAATATGCTTATTATCTAATCTATTATTATTATCTATATTTATTAACTTGTGTATTTTATCTTCTGTTATCATTTTAATTATGAATTATTTTACTGCTTTACATAATCCATTGAGTTCTTTCTCATTTCTCTTTTTCAGAATATTCCCTGTCTGTACTTATACTTTTAGTGTCATTTATGCCAATTTTAACAGAAAATATAATTCTTTAACATTGAGTCATCCTATCCAATTTCAAGGTATGTTTTTCTATTTGCAATCCAATTGGATATTATATTGGGATACTGCCAGTACAATTTAATTTTTTTAAATGTCTATCCTAAATAAGCATTTTGCAAATGTTGTCAATTTCCTGATATCATCCACTTAAACATTTTTGTATCATGAAAATGTTTTTTTATAACCTTCTACTGGTGTTCACTAGATATTTAAAATAATAATATCCCCATTATCATTTAATCTTGATAAAAAATATATATGGATTATATAGAAGGAAGATGTACTATTGGATACCCTCAGGTGGAAGTTAAATTCTTATTATTTGGTCTTTTAGGAACTTTTCATTAAAATTTCTTCTATAGCTTAGGCACAGTGCTTTTCTAATGTTTGTTTTTAGTTTTTGATACATGGTCTAGTCCATGCTAACATGAAATTTACTATGTAGTCTCAGGCTGGTCTCTTAGACAAGGTGATCCTACTACCTCTGCTGATATTAAAGGTGTGCACAACCATGACAATTTTTTCAAAAGAATTGGTTGTATTTTTCATCTTATTTGCCCTTATTATTGACAAGGATGAAGATTAACTTTACTGTTTGTTTCCTTACAAATTATTCTGTAGGGCTGGAGAGATAGCTTTGTAGTTAAAGCACTTGCCTGGAAAGCCAAAGGATTCAGGTTTGATTCTGTAAAACCCATCTAAGCCAGATACACAAGATGGTGCATGCGTCTGGAGTTTGTTTGCAGTGGCTAGAAGGCCTTGGAACACCCATTCTCTGTCTCTCTGCCTCTTCTCTCTTTTGTTCCTGTCTCAAATAAATAAAAATATTTTTAAAAATTAAAAAAGAAACATTCTGTGATCTAGGATAACCTGAAATTCACTATGTAGCACAGGCAAGTCTTGAAATTGCAGTGATTCTCCTGCCTCATCTACTCTTTCCCAAGTAAAAGTTAAACATTTTTTTCACATGATTTTTTTCTTTTTTTTTTCTCTTTTTTTCTCAATTTTATCAAACATTTTCCATGGTTATAAAAAATATCCCATGTTAATACCCCCTCTCTCCCTCTTTTCTCCTTTGGAATTCCATTCTCCATCACATCCATTCCCCATCTCAATAAGTCTCTCCTCTATTTGGATGCCATGATCCTTCCCTCCTCTTATGATGGTCTTGTGTAGGTAGTATCAGGCACTATGAGGTCATGGATATCCAGGCCAATTTTTTGTCTGGAGGGAGCATGCTGTAAGGAGTCCTTTGGCTCTTCCATTCTTTCCGCCACCTCTTCCCCATTAGACCCCGAGCCTTGGAAGGTGTGATCGAGATGTTACTCAGTACTCTAGTTACTTCTTTCCAGCATCATGATACCTTCTGAGTTGTCCCAAGGTCACTGCCATTGGAAAAGAGAAGATTCTCTATCCAAAGTGAGAGTAGCATTAATATAAGGGTATGAATATTAAGAGAAGTGCTTACTGGGCAGTTGGATAAGCATAGAATATGCACTTATCCAGACATCAGCAGATGTTACAACCCTAGGGCTCATGACTACCCCTGTTTTAAGTTTTCAGTATCAGGGATGTATTCCCTCCATTGGAGTGGGCCTCCAGTCCAATTGGAGGGCAGTTGGTTTCCATGTTTTTTTTTTAATGTTTTATTTTTATTTATTTTAGAGAGGGAAAGAGAGAGAGAAAGCAAGAGAGAGAGAGAGAGCCACTGCAAACTCCAGATGCATGTGCCACTTTGTGCATCTGGCTTACATGGGTACTGGGGAATCAAACCGTGGTCCTTTGGCTTTGCAGGGAAGTGCCTTAATGGCTAAGCCATCTCTCCAGCCCAAATGTTAAACTTTTAAAAAATATTTATTTGTAGGTGGAGAGAGAAAGATAGGAAAGGGTGGGGAATGGGTACACTAGAACTTCTTGCAACTATAAACGAACTCAAGATGTACCTGGCCTCTTTTGTGTCTGGCTTTGCATAAGTACTGGGGAATTGAATTTGGGCCATGAGGTCTTGCAAGTGCCCTTCAACTGTTGAGCTAGATTGCATTAGCCCCCTGAAAGTATGTACTTGCCAAGTATTTGGAACATCTGAAATTGTATTCCAAAGCAAATGGTGTTATGTTTGCTATATTTTATTGGTATTTATTATTGTTTTGTTAGTTATCTCAGATCATTTTAAGATTGGAAAAAATAAATATTACATAAATTAACTCCATTCATTCTGAACTCATTGGATTAAAAAGCTTAAACTGCAGATGTGTTGACATATACTTAAAATTCCACAACATCTGTGAGGCATAGGCAAGAGGATTAGGAGGTCAGGCAAAGTTTCACAGTGAGATCTTTACAAAATAAATGAAACTATAAGTACAAAGTAAAAATAAAATAATATTTTTTTTCTTGTTTTTCGAGATAGGGTCTCACTTTAGCCCAGGCTGACCTGGAATTCACTATGGAGTCTCAGGGTGGCCTTGAACTCACAGCAATCCTCTTATCTCTGTCTCCAGAGTGCTGTGATTAAAGACATGCGCCACCATGCCTGGCTAAAATAATACTTTTACAGTATATTTATGTTGCTCTTCACCTGTCTCTTATGTTAACAACTAATGATTCACATTGCCACATTTCTCCAATCTTCAATTTTCATGATCTTTACAGGTTGATTAGAGTATTTGCCCATTAGTGTGCAAACTCTTGTGGGCTTGTCTGAGCATTGGGATTGAGACTGAGTTTAGTAGTTTCGGGGAAGAGTACTATAGAAATGGCTTACTTATTCTTTTCTCATTTCATCTGCATGCTGTTGATCCTTTTACTAGTGATGTTACTTTGAACATCTTGTGTTATTAGCAAGTATTTTGTAGGAAGGATATTGCCCATACTCTATACTATTCTACTTTCACCTGATTTTAATATGTAATGTTTCTTGTTTATAACAAATACCACTGATGTGTTGAACAGAATCTTTTTTGTTTCCACATTTCAGTTTTGTTTTTGATATATCTTCCAAGTCAGCCAAAGCTGGCTTATAATACAACATGGTCCATTCTCAGTTACTTGATAGGTGAAGGCTGTGATCATAGGCATGTCCAGCTCTAGATTTTAATGTAGCTTTTCATTAATTCTGTATTTTACTAATCACAATGGGATTTTTTGTTTTTTGAGGAAAGGTCACACTGTAGTCCAGGCTAGCCTGGAGTTCATTATGTAGTCTCAGGGTGACCTTTTACTCATAGTGATCCTCCTATCTCTGCCTCCTGGTGTTAGAATTAAAGGTAAGTGCCACTACACCTGGTGGGAAAAATTTAAATATATGGAATAGTTCTTTATCATTCAGTTAGTTTATATCTGTATTGCTTATATGAACTTTGCCTTGTTGATAATGAAATTAAACCTTATTGTTTTTAATTTGTTAATTTTGTCACATTGGATTGTAGATATATTTAGAAAGCAAGAACTCTGGGTGGTAGGAATGTACATTTCATTTTCACTACCTCTGTTTCTAAGCCTTCTGGAAAAACAAAACAAAACAAGAAGATCATGTATTATGTGCCCTGACAGCAGTTTTTGTACCTTTTATTTTTTTCTTTAGGTTTTCAAGGTAAGGGTCTTGCTCTATCCCAGGTTGACCTAGAATTCACTATGTAGTCTCAGGGTGGTCTTGAAGCCACAGTGAGTGATCCTCCTACCTCTATATCCCGAGTACTGGGATTAAAAGTGTGCAACACCACACCCAGTTTCTCTTTTATGTAAAATACATATTGCATAAACTTTATAATTTAACAACTGGGCAGAAAGATGAGTGGTAAAACTATTGTAGTGGAGGCACTGGTGAGTTCAAATTTAGAAGTCTTTCATTGCTGCAAAATTGAAAACTATATCCATCCATAAGTAATATTCCACCCTTGCCTCTCATCTTATACCCTCTGGCAATATAAAGTATCTTGTAGTAATTGAATTTTTATATTTGTATTTATATATTACTGACTTATTTACATACCATATCTTCATGGTTCACCTATAATGCATTTGTCAAATTTATTTTTCTGGCTGGATATACGGTTTAGCAGTTAAGGAATTTTCCTGTGAAACCTAAGGACTCAGGTTTGTTTCCCCAGTTAAGCCAGATGGAGTTTGTCTGTATTAGCTAGAGGCCCTGACATGCCCATTCTCTCTCACTCCTCCTACCTGCTTCTCTGTCTTTCAAATAAATAAAAATGAAATATTAAAAAACCCGAATTCTTTAAAAAAACTTTTCCTTTTTAAGACTTTTATACATTTTTATTTTCTTTGATGTTCTGAACTTTTCTTTTAGATTTATTATCCATCTAATTTCTTAAAATATTTAGTTATATATATGCAAATATGATTTTTATGATATTTAGTTATATATATGCAAATATGATTTTTATTAAAGACATTTTTTTAATCCTGTGTTAGGAATTGAACCCAAGGTCTAGGAACTATTGTGCTTACCCATACTGTTGCAAGCTACTTCTCTTAAACTCTGTGGGTTACCCCACAAAAAGACAAGGAAGGGTAAAGTAGATCCAGTTTGGGGGAAGGTGTTTAGTGGGAGAAGGTGGGGAGAAAGAGAAGGTTAACATTGGTAGAAACATGATCAGAATGCACTATATCTATATACATTTATAAAAATTTAAAATATTCTTAGTTATGAGAGAGAGAGAGAGAGAGTCATATAGAGAGAAAATTGGTACACCAGGGCCTCTACCCACAGCACATAAACTCCAGATGCATGTTCCACCATGTGCATCTGGCTTTATATGAGTATTGGGTAATCAAATCTTATCCTTTGGTTTTCCATGCAAGTGCATTAACTGCTAAGCAATCTATCCAGCCTAAGACCTTTGCTATAGTAATTGTAAATGCAAATGTCCTCAAGATGTGCCCCCTGGTACAAATGTGACATGATTTTCACTAGAATAACCAAATACTCAGCCTTGGGTGAGGCTTGGGTGCGGCTCCCTCATGCTATTCATAATTCATACTAAGAAAATGTGTCTCTAGAAAAAGAAAATTTTATTTAAAAAAATTCACCAATTTTCTCGATTCACCAATAATAAGGCAAAGACTTGTTAAATAGATTAAAAAGCAAAATTTCAGGTGGTTGGAGATGGCTCAGTACATGATTTGCTGTGCCAGAATGAGGATTTCAATTTCCACTACCCTTATGCTGCAGTTCACTGCTCAGCCAGTCTGATCAGAAAGTGACAGATGTGGGGCTGGAGAGATGGCTTAGTGGTTAAGCGCTTGCCTGTGAAGCCTAAGGACCCTGGTTCGAGGCTTGATTCCCTAGGACCCACATTATCCAGATGCACAAGGGGGCTCACACGTCCGGAGTTCCTTTGCGGTGGCTGGAAGCTCTGGCATGCCCATTCTCTCGCTCTCTCCCTCCCTCTCTCTCTGTCTCTGTCTCTCTCTCTCTCTCTCTCTATCCTCTTCCTCCTCTCTGTCACTCTCAAATAAATAAGTAAAAATAAACAATTTTTTTTAAAGTGACAGATGTGGGTTTAGTTAGACACTGTGTGCCACAGAAATAAGGTAGAAGAGCAACTGATGAAACCTCATATCTACTCTGGCATCTACATGCATGGTTGCACACATGCCTGTGCATACACAGTCTTAATATCAGAAATCCAAAATAGAAGTGTCAACAGATGTAAATCAACCTCCTAATAAATCAAACAATTATGCATAGCTCAGATTAAGTATACCAAACCAAAGCTAGTCAGAGTAATAAAGAGGTCCACTTCCCATTAGTAAATTGTTTCATATTCAAAATTTAAAGGTTGCATTATTTCATAACCTTTACTTATCACTTAAATTTATTTTTAATCTGAAAATGAGATTATTATAATTTATACTGTTCTATTCTTTTTTATTTTTTATTGACAGCTTCCATAATTATAGGCAATAAAATTATGATAATTCTCTCCCTCCACTCCCATTTCCCCCTCTCCACCCTCCATCAAATTCTCTCCCCATTTCATGTAGTCTCTCTTTTATTTTGATGTCATCATATTTATATAGTACTGTGGAGTATAGTATAGTCTTAGACCTCCCTGATATTCACTGCCATCTGTAAAGAGGAGATTTATAATGTCACTTGTAAGTAAGAATATATGAATTGCTTTGTGAAAAATTATCCTTGACAAGTGTAGAGAAATTTAATATTTTGTGACTTTATTTGGATGATTCTTTGGAATGGTGATTGTTGAATCTAGGGGTGTCTTAGAAATTCAGTGATTAGACTGATATTCTATGCCATCTCCTGATGTTTTGTAGACATAAATTCTTCCCTTTCAGCCTTAACCCTTTGCCTCTGTATTTCCTTGAATAGACAGTGCAAAAATTAAGCTGGGTTTGGTAGCCCATGCCTTTAATCCTAGTACTTGGGAGGCAGAGGTAGGAAGATTGCTGTGAGTTCAAGGCTACCCTGAGACTACATAGTGAATCCCAGGTTAGCCTGGGCTAGAGTAAGACCCTACCACCAAAACAAGTGCAAAAATAATTGGTACTGGATTTGATGAAATTCATAACAAAATTATTTTTGAGACTATTTTGCCTAGGCTGACCTCAAACATGTGATAGTTCTGAGTGACTGAATTACAAAATTCGATCAAAATATATAAGGCTTGGAGTGTCCACTGTTGAGTATCTTCAATGGTGATCTCTTTCTCTCCCATTGAACTACATGCAGTGTGGCTTTTTTCCAGCTTTCTGTCAGCTGGTCTACAAGGAGGAGGTTTTCAGCTCAGCTTCAGCAGGATTTCTCAGGGACCTTGTAGTCCAAGTATGTGGAGTCTTCAGTAATAGGGTCTTACTGTCTATTCCTGGTGGGAAGCCAAGAGCCTCGGTAATGGCCTGTAATGTTTTGGAGACATCAGGGACCTCCCTGGCCCATGACTCACTGGAAATTATCCCATCCCTGGCACTGAAAATTTTCTAGTAACAATCTATGGCTCCTGAGTGTTCCATTGTCCAAAAAAGTAGGTTTCCATATGACTTATTTTTATCCTCTTAGATTTTTCTTAGCCCTCCACTTTTTTTTTGAGGCAACTGGGAATGGACGTGACTCCCTTATTTCATCATTAGCATGTTTGTTGTTAATATATAGGAAGGCTACTGATTTCTGTGTGTTCATTTTGTATACTGCCTCACCGGAAAAGATGTTTATCAGCTCTAATAGTGTGCTAGTAGTCTTTAGGGTCTTTTATGCATAGAATCATTTGCAAATTATGATTTTATCTCTTTACAATCTTTTTATGTGTCTCTTGCCTTATTGTTATAGCTCAGACATCCAATATTATGTTAAATAAAAGTGGGGACAGTAGACACCTTGTCTTGTTCCTGATATTAGTGGAAAATCTTCAATTTCCCCCTCCCCATTGAGTTTGCTGTAGGTTTGTCAGAATTAGGCTTTATTATATTGATATATGTTCCTTTTATTCTCTCTTAGGACTTTTTACCATGAAGGAATGTTGGATTTTGTCAAATGCCTTTCCTGTATCTATTGAGATGATCATGTGATTTTTGTCTTTCATCCCATTTGTATGGTGTATTATATTTATCAGTTTGCTTATTCTGAACCATCCCTGAATATCTGGGATAAAACCTACTTGGTGGGAGTGAATGATCCTTTTGATACATTCTTTTTTATTTATTTATTTATTTTTGGTTTTTCGAGGTAGGGTCTCACTCTGGTCTGGACCTGGAATTAACTCTGTCATCTCAGGGTGGCCTTGAACTCATGGCAATCCTACCTCTGCCTCCCAAGAGCTGGGATTAAAGGCGTGCCCCACCATGCCCGGCTTCCATTTGACATATTCTTGTATTCTCTTTTCCAGTATTTTGTTGAGAAGTTTTGCATCTATGTTTGTGAGGGAGATTGCTTATAAGTTTTTTGTTGTTTTAGTAGTATTCCTTCCTTTTCTATTTTAGGGACTAGTTTGAGATGCATTGTTAGTTCTCCTGTGAAGATCTGATAAAATTCACCCATGAATCCATTTGGGCCTGGACTGTTTTCCTTGGGAGAATTTTTATAACTGTTTTGATCTTCATGCTTGTCATCAGTTTGTTTAAATGGTCTATCTCCTTGACTAGTTTTTTAAGTCATATAAGTCAAGAAAATCATGGATAGATTTTCAAACTTAGTAGAGTCTATATTCTCATGGTTGTTTGAGTTTCATTGCTATCTGTTGTAATGGTGCCCTTTTATCAGTAATTCTATTGATTTGTGTCTCTTTCGGTCAGATTTGCTAAAGATTCATTGGTCTTGTTTATCCTTTCAAATAACTGATTCCTTGTTTTAGTGATTCTTGTTTTTGTTTAATTTTTTAATTTTTTTTATTTTTATTAGTTTTCTATTCAGCAAATACAGGCAGTTTGGTACCATTATTAGGCTCATCCGTGACCTACCCCCTCCCCAATGGCCCCTCCTTGTTGATGTATATGGGTCGTGCATTGTGGATTTAGCCCACAGTTATTGGTACAATGAATGTCTCTGCATATCATGACCCAACATGTGGCTCTGACATTCTTTCCTCCCCCTCTTTCACAAAATTTCCCTGAGCCTTGTAGGGTTCATTTTTGGTCTGCTTCAGTGATGAGATGTTGGGGACCTCTGAGGCTCTGGCTCTCTGATTTGGTAGGAGTTGATTTTTCTCTGTGTTGGTCTCCTTCCCCCTTTTGCTGGAATCTGGTTCATCAGGAAAAAAGCACCCTTGCTTGTTTTGCCAATTTTCCTTAGTTTCAGTTGGGGCCCTTTTGAGGTATGATGGGGTAGCTCTCTCCTTAGTGATTCTTTATTTTTTATTTTTAAATATTTATTTATTTATTTATTTATTTAAGATAGCATGAGATAGAAAGAGGCAGACACAAAGAGAGGGAAAGAGAGATAATGGGTATGCCAGGGCCTCCAGCCACTGATAATGAACTCCAGACACATGTGCCACCTTGAACATCTGGCTCATGTGGTCCTGGGGAATCTAAACCTGGACCTTTGGCTTGACAGCAACCACCTTAACCATTAACCCAAGGTCCTTAGCTTTACAGGTAGACACCTTTACCACTAAGCCATCTCTCCAACCTGATTCTTTATATTTTTTTGTTTCTATTTCATTAATTTTTGCCCTAATCTGTGTTATTTCATGCCCTGTACTTCTTGTCCAAGGCTTAAGGTGAAGCATTAATTTGCTTATTTGTAACCTTTCTAATTTAAAAAAAATTATTTTTATTTATTAGAGAGAAAGTGAGGGAAAGAAAAAAGAGAAAGAAACTATAAGAGAATGGGCATGCCAGGGCCACCAGTTACTGCAGAGAACTCCAGATACAAGTGTTACATTGTGCATCTAGCTTATGTGGGTCCTCAGAATCAAACCCTAGACCTTTGGCTTTGACAGCAGTCACCTTAACCATTAACCCATCTCTCCAGACCTCTAATTTTTTTTTTTTTTTTTTGTGGTAGGGTCTCCCTCTAGCCCAGGCTGTGCTGGAATCCACTATGTAGTTTCAAGGTGGCCTCAAACTCATGGCAATCCTCCTACCTCTGCCCCCAAGTGCTGATATTAAATGTTTGTACCACCATGCATGACTTAGCCCTCTAATTTCTTAATATAGGCACTTAAAGCCATAAATTTTCTGCTTATGACTGTCTTCATTGTGTCCCAAAGGTTTTGGTATGTGTATTCTCATTATCATTTGGTCTTATGAATTTTTTTTTGATTTCCTCATTGACCCATTCATCATTCAGTAGTGTACTTGTTTCATTTTCATGAGTTTGTCTATACTGTATAGCTTTTCTTGCTGTTGATTTGTAGTTTACTCTCACTGTGATCAGATAGAGTGCAAGGAATTATTTCAGTTTACCTGTATTTGTTAAGATTTTCTTTGTGTCATAACATATGGTCTATTTTAGAGTATGTTCCATGTTCTGCCAAAAAGTGTATTCTACAGCATTCAGATAGAATGATCTATAGTTATCTGCTAGTCCATTTGTTGTTGTATGAGCTCATTTAATACAGATGCTTCTCTTTATTTTTGCCAGGATAACCTGTCAATTAATGAGCAGGGTGTAAAAGTCACCCACTACAATTGTGTTTGTTGTTATCTGTGACCTGAAGTCTAATAGTGTTTGTTTTGAGGTAGGGTCTTGCTGTAGTCCAAGCTGACCTGGAATTCAGTATGTAGTCTTAGTTTGACCTCAGACTTATGGTGATCCTTCTAACTCTGCCTCCTGAGTGCTGGATTAAAAGTGTGCACCACCATGCCTGGCATGAAAATTATTTCCCTATAATTAGAAAATTCTTCTTGATTACATGTTTGAGGGGAATGAAAAATATTCTAAATGCTTTAAAAAATAATATGAAATTTAAATAATATTAAAAACTTAGGGCTGGAGAGATGCCTCAGCAGTTGAAGGACTTGCCATCTCTCCAGAAGAAGAACAAATGATAAAAAGCATGTCAGTTTTTGTTTCTAATGCACAAGAGTATAAATACTTCTAAGTAAGAGAAAGAGGAAACATTGGGGCAAAGATAAAGCTGATGTGTTTGAGTAGGTTGTTGCTATGATTATGAAAATTGAAGACTTCCAGGAAAATGAAGAATTAGGGTCAGTTGTACTTGTGACTCTTGTTTTCCTATGGTGTATGTTAGGTAAACCCATAAGACAACTGGCCCAGGGCTGCCAGAGCTGTCTTAATATATTAACATACACCAGTTTGATCATGTTTCCATCCCATTATCTTCTTTTATCTCCTCTCATATGTCCCCTCATTTGTTCTTTTATTCCTGTTTTCCTCCATATCAAACATTGATGGTCTCATAACTGTGCTTGTTTTGTAGGGGAAGTGATAACCACTGAGGTGTCATGAATGCATGAATGTTTTATGTGGAGAGGATAGTTTCCCTAAAGTATTCCTACTCACACTGTGGCTCACTGCCTCCTATTTTCTGCTCATTGAGTTTTATTGCGTTTTGTTGCCATCTTCCTAGAGAAAGTTCTCTGGCTAGCCTTGATATTAGCATGTATATTTATCCTACACCTTCTCCCACACTGTTCCCTGAGCGCTGTGTGATATAAATATTTGTCTAGTGCTAAGCACTATGATTTATGTTCTTTCTGTTATTTCAGTGAGTATTAAGGCTCCCTGGTATTCACCTCAATCTGTTTTGTAAAGAAAGCTTTATAACTATTCTGTAACCAAACCTGAGACCAGCATTATTAAAAGGCATAAACCTAACTTTTAGGTTTTGAGATGAGCACAATGCCTTGGTTTAGGCAAAGAACAGTGCAAGTTTCCCTGTGGAGTATATGACCCTTAAAGCCATAGGTTTTAAAGTCAGTTCTGAGTACCATGTATGAATTCACTTTGATGGAGTGGGACTCATCCAATTAGGAAATTGATTACCCTGTAACTTATGTGGTACTATTGTATTAATGTGTAGAACTTACCTTGGATGGTTAATTTTATAGCTTGCAGAATCCACTACTTGTTTAGACTGTTGTCTTTTCCCCCAGAAGCTCTTATAGTGCTTACCAGCAGTATGACAGGTAGCCAGCAAGGCTTCCATTTCAGTTACAATTTGATTTTTCAATGACCTGAAACTGAAGCCGGTAGTGTCTTCTGCAACAGGATCTTATCTAGTTCTTGTGGGTAACCAAATATTTTGTAAATGGCCTGTATTGTTTTGGGGGTTCCACATGCCTTATCAATTAATAGCTTACCACATGCCTTACCAACTAATGGCTTACTGAGGAGGAAATGATCTATGTCTGGTAGTGAGATTAACCTGCAAAATCCTATAGCTTCAGGGTAACGTTTTCTCCATTCTACCAGGGTACTTTTGTCCCTGGCTATCTTTCTTTTTCTCTTCCTTCGTCCTCTTCCTTTTGTTTCTCTTCCTACTTTCCTTTTAATTAATTTATTTATTTTTAATTATTATTATTATTATTTTGTTTTTTGCGGTAGGGTTTCACTTTAGGCTAGGCTGACCTGAAAGTCACTACATAGTCTCAAGGTGGCTTCTAACACATGGAGATCCTCCTACTTCTGCCTCCCAAGTGCTGGGATTAATGGTGCATGCCACCAGCCAGCCTCCTTCCCTTTTCTAAAAGTTTTGTCTCACTTTAAAAGCCTCCCTTCATTCTGTAATTTCACCCTATGTTGGTCACATGTTGCTTTGCAGTCTATGTGCTGGGCAGGTTCTCACCATTCTGAGATTACCCTGTTTGTATACCTGGGGTGACTAAAGTTGTAGCTCCATATAGGAAATCAAACCAAAGCTCTGAGATCTGTAAAGGTAGGCCTATTTATGTCCTTTCAAAACCCACGGAGAATTAATCAACCTCCTGAGAGAATGTGATTATAGATGATTCAGACTCTGACATTCTCAGACTCTAGATCAGATAGTTGGCTGCAGAGGTTGATCGATCTGCTGACCTCAAGCTGAAGGTGATCCTGTACTTTCCCCTTTATACTGCACTGCTTAATCTGGGTCTCATGCTATCTGCACTTATCAGTGTCTGATGCAACACTGTACTCCCAGGGATGTTTCTCACTTTGGGTCTCAAGCATCTCAAGCAGGTTCAGTTTTTGCTCCCTGATTTGTGGTTGTTCCCTGTCATAGGTCTCTCAGGGTAGCTTTGTTTTAAACACCAGGCTTTCTCTCAAATGTGTGTCTTACAGCCCTCTAGCAGTGCCTCTTCATTGTTACCCTGTCAGCATAGAAGGTAGTCTCAATTAAACCCATAACTGAATTTGAAGCTTGTGAAAGATATGGGTTTATCCTGTGACTAGGGCTTGCCAGTCTCTTCATCAGGACAACCTGCTTAACTTTGGGATGAAGCTTATGCCCCCTCCCTCCATTGGGGAGCTGCAAGTCTGGCTCTGTGTTTAACTTATCATCTGATCAACCTTTTGCACTTTTGGTTTTCTATATTTTTTGCATCTTCCATCATGACTTAAATGAATTTCTCAAGTTATTTTGCCTTTTTAAATAGTTTATTTATTTATTTTTTTGTATTGTTTTGGTTTTTGGAGGTAGGGTCTCACTCTAGCCCAGGCTGATTTAGAATTCTCTAGGTAGCCTCATGGTGGAATTTTACCCATGACAATCCTTCTACCTCTGTCTCCCGAGTGCTAGGATTAAAGGTGTGCACCACCATGCAGAGATTTGACATAGTTTTTGTTTTTCCTTATACCCAAACTTCTTCACTGTGTTTGATGGACAACAGCTTCTCCTGTCCTTTCCTTTTATCTTTGTTTTTTTTTTTTTTTGTATTTTGTTTTTTGTTTTGTCCTCAATAAATACAGTTAAGCTGGTACCATTGTTAGGCTCATCCATGCCCTACCCCCTCGCCCTTATCCCTCCTTGTTGAGGAATATGGGTCATGCATTGTCGAGTTAACCCACAGTTATGGGTAGGAGAAATGTCTCTGCGTATCATGACCCAACCTGTGGCTCTGACCTCTTTCCACCTCCTCTTCTGCAAATTTTCCCTCAGCCATGTTGGGTTCATTCTGGGTCTGCTTCAGTGATGAGTTGTTGGGAGCCTCTGTGTCTCTGGATATCTGATTTGGTAGGAGTTAATCGTTCTCTGTGTTGGTCTCCTTCCCCCTTGTGCTGGTACCTGGTTCACGAAGAAAACAGCACCCTTCTTGTTTCACTGATTATTCTTAGTTTCAGCTGGGGCCATTTTGAGGTATATTCAGTGTAAAACTTTGACCCATTAATTTTGTACCCAAAAGGCTATCTCCCTTGAGATAGAGGATCTTATTTTATTTGCTATTGTGATTGATCCTGATAGCCTTCATTAGTTTAATGACAGAATCTTGTTCTTCCTACATAACTTGTATAATTGCCATTGTGGTGTTATATATTCCAGCTTAGACATCCTGTTGGTGTTACAATAGAGAACACCTTGCTTATGATGAAGGATAAGCAAGAGACAACCAACTCTTTGGTTTCTATGTCATATATAGGTATAACAGTGAGGATATTATTAAACCCCAGTCAAAGGACTAATAAGCTGGCTCATCCTCTTTTCTTATCTTTCCTCTGTGCCTGGGCCAAACATCTGCACTTATCCTTTTCTCCTTGTGCCTATACTTTAAGGGCAGCATAAGTTGCTGCCAAACAGATTGGGGAGAATGGGTAATTGTAGGAGGCACTTTAGTTGCTGCTGTTGTATATTAGTAGAGCCATTTAATGAAGCAAGTAAGATCTCATTGGGGCTTGATTGCCTTCCAGTACCAAAATTTCTGAGCTCATTTTAAACAGGAATTATCATATTTGTAACCTCCTGAAGTATTCTTCAAAATGCTGCAGACTAAGGTAAAATTTATGTTGACCTCCCTTTTCTTCAACCTCTGAAGTGTTAGAATAGAGATAAAAGAGTCTGTTTCTAGTGTGAACAGTGGACAGCTAAGATTCTGGAGGCACTTGCAGCTGTCTCAGAACCTTGATATTTAGTCTTATGAGTTTAAACAGTGCAATTTTTGTACTTATCTTTCTTCAATATATTTTTATTTATTTAAGAGAGAGGCAGATAGAGAGAATGGGCATTTCAGAGCCTCCAGCCACCACAAATTCCAGATGCATGTGCTTGTGCAACCGGCTTATAAGGGGACAGTAAACTCGAACCTGGGTCCTTAGGGTTTACAGGCAAGTGTCTTAACCACTAAGCCATTTCTCCAGCCCTTGTACATATATTTTGATTTGAGTCAATGACTATTTTTTTTAAATTTATCATTATGCTTTCAGCAACACCACAAGACTTTAAATAAAAGGCTTTTGTGCTATGTTATAAATTATATATTTTTAAAATATTTTATTTTTATTTATTATTTATTTATTTGACAGAGAAAGAGAGAGAGAAAGAAAGAATGAGTGTGCCAGGGCCTCCAGCCATTGCAAACGAACTCCAGATGTATATGCCCCCTTGTGCATCTGGCTAACATGAGTCCTGGGGAATTAAACCTGGGTCCTTTGGCTGCTTTGCAGGCAAACACCTTAACCACTAGGCCATCCCTCCAGCCCATAAGTTATATTTTAACTATTGGAATGTGTACTACTTCCATGATAATCTTTATCATTATTGTATAGCATACACTACACTGCAAATGATGATTTTAAAGTGAAAAGGGCAGTAGATTATGAAGGTAGTCCTGTGACTGGGATGATTGGATCGCAAGATTGGGGAAGGTTAGTTATGCTAAAGACTTTGAGTCTTTGCAAAATTATTACCTACATTGAGCTTTAGCTGTCCATTTGTTCTATATCTAATCAGGAAGGGTTTGCAATGCAATGCATTGCATCCTTTTAATCCAAGCACTTGGGATGAGGCAGTAGAGTTATGAATTCAAGGCTAACTTGAACTACATAGACTCTGTTAACATAAAGAAAGAATGGATGTTTTGAACTTATTGTTTAAGAAAAATTTATATGTATGCAGATAAATGTATGCAGTATATACAAAATTAATATGAATATGATAATTATATTATCAGTGGTTTAGAGTTGCTTCATAGATGTATTGATATGTAGATGGATTCAAAAGGGATGGTATAAAAAGTTAGTCTGTATGAAAATAGATAGATACTATAAATAACATGTAAAGTTAGATAGTTGATGGATGAAGGTATTTTTTCCCCTTGACTAACCAAAGTATATATCTCATAGTAAATAACCAACCAAACAAACAAACAAACAAAAACAATCGTGGTGATCTCATAAACTAATATTTTTTTAGTAACGTGGAACTGGCTGTCATGGCTCATGCCTCTAATTGGAGTAATCTTAGGAGGCTAAGGTCAGAGAATTGCTGAGAGTTTGAGACCATCTTGGGCTACAGAGGGAGACCCTATCTCAGGAAAAACTAAAACTTGGATACTTTTTGGAGGCTAACAGGTGAGCCAATTTTGCTTTTTTGTATAATCTGTTTATAATATGTCACAATTTTTGGTTTGTACTGAAGGTTTCCCATTTTATGAAGTAAGAATTTAAGCTTGATATGATGGTGTATAACTATAACTTCAGATAGTAAGGAGAATGAGGCAGGACTATTATGACCTTGAGCTCAGCCTAGGCTACATAACAAGCCATTCAAAAATAATGTAGAATATAGAATAATATAGAAGTACAAACTTCTATATACTTCATAGCTTTTTATTAACATATTAATCCAAATCAGTGTCCTTGTTTACTGTTTTAGACTTCATTATGTTTTATAAAATAATATATGAACAAGCTGTATTTTGATTAAATTTCTTTCCTATTACACTCTTTTATAGTTTCTCCCCCACCCTGATTTCATTTTCTTTCAAGTAGAACTTGTTTTGATGTATCATTCTTTTTATCCTCCACCAACCTCTATTCAATATGTTGATGAGCTCAGAATTATGCAGGTTTTTTTTTTTAAATTTTATTTATTTATTTATTTGAGAGCGACAGACACAGAGAGAAAGACAGATAGAGGGAGAGAGAGAGAATGGGCGCGCCAGGGCTTCCAGCCTCTGCAAACGAACTCCAGACGCGTGCACCCCCCTGTGCATCTGGCTAATGTGGGACCTGGGGAACCGAGCCTCGAACCGGGGTCCTTAGGCTTCACAGGCAAGCGCTTAACCGCTAAGCCATCTCTCCAGCCCTTATGCAGGTTTTGTGGCAATAAGTATCACTGGGAAGTCAATTCATGATGACAGTCTCCCAAAGTACTCCTTCCCACCCTATGGATCTTACATTTTTTTCTGTCCCATCTTCTATATTGTTCCCTGAGCCTTACAGGGCTCTTATAGGGCATGGCTGAGATGTCTCATATTGTGTTGACCTTTCCTCTTAGTTTGGCTTTGTTGAGTTTTGAGTCAACAGAGATAAGCTTCTCTGGCTAGCAGTGAGAGCAGCTTTCATAAGCTTTCCACTACCTCCAGTGCAATATTTGCTAATTGACTCTACTAGTGGGATTTCTCTTCTCATCACCTTGATGAATTTCAGATGTATATATATGAATTTCATATAGTGTATGAATTTTATATAGTATATAAGAATGTCAGATTGAGCAGTGATTTTTTTTTTTTTCAGGTAGATGCAGTTGAGAAGATAGTAATACTCCTAATTTAAAAAAAAAATATTTTACTTATCTATTTGACAGAGGAAGAGAAGGAGAGAGAAAGAGAGAGAGAGGATGCACCAGGGCTTCCAGCCACTGCAAACGAACTCCAGATGCATGCGTCCCCTTCTGCATCTGGCTAATGTTGGTACTGGGGAATAGAATCTGGGTCTATTGGCTTTGCAGGCAAATATCTTAACCACTAAGCCATCCCTCCAGCCCAATCCTAATTTTTTTTAAGTTTTTTTAAAAATTTTTATTTATTTATTTATTTGAGAGTGACAGACACAGAGAGAAAGACACATAGAGGGAGAGAGAGAGAGTGGGCACGCCAGGGCTTCCAGCCTCTGCAAACGAACTCTAGACGCATGTGCCCCCTTGTGCATCTGGCTAACGTGGGACCTGGGGAACCGAGCCTCGAACCGGGGTCCTTAGGCTTCACAGGCAAGCGCTTAACTGCTAAGCCATCTCTCCAGCCCCCAATCCTAAATTTTGATAGTTTTTTTTTTATAAGAATGTTACTTATTCTGTTCATATTATAAAATGTGATTTTTTTTTTTTTTTTGGTTTTTCAAGTTAGGGTCTCACTCTAGCCCAGGCTGACCTGGAATTCACTCTGTATTCTCAGAGTGGCCTCGAACTCAAGGTGATCCTCCTACCTCTGCCTCCCAAGTGCTGGGATTAAAGGCGTGTGCCACCATGCCTGGCTAAAACTGTGATTTTATCTAAGCCAGGAATAATGTTGCATGATTCTAGTACCAGCTGCTCAAGAGGCTGATACAGATAGCTTGCAAGTTTCAGGCCAGCCTGACAATAGTGAAAATCCATCCTCTCAACAACAAAGAAGGTGATGTTATCTTCATGGGCACTATAATCATTCTTCTGTATACTCATAAATTTAAAAGTTTCTAGTTGCCAGTACATGTTTTATACTAAATCAATGGTGGCTTGACAAAAGGAAGTTAGTGGGTTGGGGAAAAATAAAGACTAATTTAAAAGATATCAAAGCAGAGCCAATAGAAATTAGAGTTTGCTGCAAATAAAATGGGTGGTAGTGACAATTGAAGGTTGTAGTTCTAGGTACATACTTTCTGGTATTTTTTTTTTATATTATTGGGTAGGTAAGGTAAGTGTACAGGTACCGAGGGATATTTCACCATTTGGACAGCTGAAAGTAGGTTCTTAACATCCTTTTATTTGAATGAAAAAAGGTGCTTTCAGTATTTCTAAATACTACTATTTTTTTTTTTCTTTCTCAGACTGCTTTCACAAGTAAATACTGAATAGACCTACAGGTAAGATCATTGAAACATATGCTTTGATTTTAAAGATAATTTTTGAGCTTGTTAATTATAAATAATATTCCTCTCTGGTTAATATTCCTATTTGGTTAATATTCCTATTTTTTTTTAATTTAATTTATTAGTTTTCTTTTCAGCAAATACAGGCAGTTTGGTACCATTGTTTAGGCTCATCCATGATATACCCCCTCCCATTGGACCCTCCTTGTTGATGTAAGTGGGTCGTGCATTGTGCAGTTCGCCCACAGTTATTGGTCTGATAAATGTCTCTGCATATCATGACCCAACATGTGACTCTGACATTCTTTCCGCCCCCTCTTCCACAAAATTTCCCTGAGCCATGTTGGGTTCATTTTTGGTCTGCTTCAGTGCTAAGGTGTTGGGGGCCTCTGAGGCTCTGGCTCTCTGATTTGGTAGGAGTTGATTTTTCTCTGTGTTTGTCTCCTTCCCCTTTGTGCTGGTATCCGGTTCATCAGGAAAACATCACCCTTGCTTGTTTCACCAATTATCCTTAGTTTCAATTGGGCCCCTTTTGAGGTATGTTGGGGCAGCTCTCTCCTTAGGATCTGCATCTATCTGAAAAAGAGAAGCTGATTCTCCAATGGAGAGTAAGTTAGCACCCGGAAAATTGAGACAACACTTACTGTTTTGATAGAGAGTTTGATAGGTGCAGGCCCTCTTGTACCCCATGATTAATGGTAGCTTGATATTGGAGAGTGGGCTTATGTTTGGATATGGTTCTGACTTGTTTCCCAGCTCCACCTATGGGTCTCATACCACTGAGGGTATCAGTTAGCCAAATCAAGCAAGAGCAGTTGGTTCCCCACCATGGCTGTGTGCCACTATTGCACTTGTGTGGGCATCACATCAGGTTATTTCTACTAATTAGGTTAGACCATGAGTTGCTTGGACAGATATTGGTCATTTTCCCCAGTCGCCCATGTAGCACCTTCTGGCACTAGACACGCTGACTGTCTGGGGACTGACTCTCTCCTGGCTTCCAGCCATGCCATTCCATTGTATGTGTCAGCTGCGTATGGAGTCTTCAGCAATAAGGTCTTACTGCTGGCCTTTGGTGGGTCATCAAGTACTCTGACAGAAGTCTGTCATTGTTTTGGGAAACCTTGTAGGTTTCTCTGATCAAAAGCTCATTGTGGATGGTAGCCCCAAGCTGGAAGTGGGGTTTTGTGGTAGGGTCTCACTCTGGTCCAGGCTGACCTGGAATTAACTATGTAGTCTCAGGGTGGCCTCGAACTCTGGATTATCCTCCTACCAAGTGCTAGGATTAAAGGTGTGCACCACCACATCTGGCTTGAGTTTACTTCTTTTTTATAAACCTATAATATAGCCTATGTAGCTATTATTGGACAATATTTAATTAAATGGAGAGCTGAAATACAAGTGTAATTAGAAGTTCCCAAAAAGCTTCTATGGAAGCAGAAAAAAGTAAGTAGGGGTGTGTGTGTGTGTGTGTGTGTGTGTGTGTGTGTGTGTGTGTGTGTATGGGCATAGGCATGCACATGTACATGTATGTATGTATATATGTATGTATACATGTATGTATGTATGTGTAATAATTTGTGCTCAGGTTTGTCGGGAAGAGAAGTCTCCCACCTTAGCCTTTCAACTATTGGGATTACAGGCATCTGCCACTAGTCTTGGCTCAATATGTAGGTTTTTTTCATGGGATTTTGATTTTTTAAATAGTTCCATCAATCAAATTTTATAGGCTACACAATATATTTTAACTCCTGAACAAGTCTACAAATTAGCACTAAAGAAGCTATATAAAAATACTAAAGAATAATAAATAAGTGGTGAAATGATATGACAAATGTGTGATAGAAAATTGGTACTAAAATTGCAACAAAGTGCAGAAGGAAAATGAGTTCCATTATTTTCATAGAGTTAGTGTTTATTAGTTGGTAATTATTTACCATTAGAATTTTTACTTGTTTTCATGGCATACATGTAGATACTTAAAGATTATTTCTCTATGTCACAAAGTACGTCTGTGTGATAACTGCTTTTTTTTTCTCCATTTCCATTTGCAGTCTCTTCCTTATTCTCCCAAGGTGGTAACTCTCTGGACAAGTGCATCAGAAACATCTTCTACAGTGGTTCCATCCACAGCACCATCCAGATACTTTTATTATTTATCTGCTTCTGATATTACAGCTTTTATATCTTGCAGTTTTTGTAGATTTCCTAGGTATAGAAGAGACATGCTTGTTGGTAATTAATTTCCTGGAATATTTAGTACTTCTTTCTTTTATCAATCCATCTTGTCTTTCCCCTCTACTTTTGTATATCACTCATTGTATTTTATTCATATTTTTGTAAATGGAAGAGTTTCATGTATGGGAACTAAAATTAGTATAACTATATTAACCATTTTATTAGAATGTAGATGATAGCAAGACTTTCTTACTAGTTGAGTTCCCTGTTTTGTTTCAATTTGTAAGTTACTTTATTTCTCACTTGAATCGGAAACTCAGATTTTAGACAGGTCCTAAACAATATCATCTTATACTCTGTGGTATATAGGTCAGACCCTCTAGTTACCCTTTTGGTTGACCATTGTGGGTCTCATTCTTCGTCAGAGAAATGAGGTTGGCTAGTTTGCCTTTTCTCTAATAACCAAACCTCAGACTTGGATGCCATCACAGTTGTGAATGTGTAAAGTGGCCTATATCCTCATGCTGCTATGGTGATGCCATCTTGTAGTATGTGAGGTCTCATTATTTTCTTGGAATTTTGGGTTGGAGTAAAAACTTAGTGCATCAAAGAGATTTCTTTTTCACCCTATGTAATGCTGTTCCTCACTTGTTTCTGCTTAACCTAAGTGAGGTTGACATTCAGTAGTGTTTTAATTGAAGTTTTAGGTGTCTATTCTTAAACCACAATTTGTACTGTTTATCAAGGAACTATTAACTTTGTTGCCCAAGCTGTCTTCATAGATATGTTTTTACAAGAGGGTATCTGCTAATACTACTTCTCTATGACAGTGTTAGCAATAAAAGCAATTGATAGGATAGTAAGAGCTTTGAAAGTCTTCAAGCTGTTCCAACAGTAGATTTAGTGGTTTAAAAATGTCAATATGTACTGCAATTGAGGTTTCATTTCTCATTATAACATTCATTTATTTCAGGTATGTTTTGAGGTATGGTCTGTGTTTTTTCCATAATACCAATGAATTTTATCTGTATAAAAGTAAAATTAATATATTTCAAATAATTTCTTTTTATATTCAGGATGATGCTGAGATAAGATCAGTATCCTAATCAGATACCTTGATAACACATGAAGCTGAAAAAAAATATACAGTATGTCACTTTGTGATAGAGTTTGGCAAACTGAAACTGCTGTTACAGTGCCACAGCAGACACCACCAATTTAAATCCTGTGTTCTACTATATTACTTACAAAAAATGTATTAGGGCAGATTGCTAATCCATACCATACCACATAGGTTTGTTTTATACTGAGGAAGATTGCTAAATATAGAAACCAGAAGGAATACAAATAATGTCTTTGTTGCTATGTCAGTTATAATAATAAAAGTTGAAGTTCTATACGGGAGAAAATTATTTTAAGCTTTAGGATTCTTGGCTCTTAAAATGTCATTCATTTTTCTTCTTGCCCATTTGTATACCTATATTTTGTAGTATAATGAAACATGGCCACCAACAGTGAATGAAATATTCAATGATTAGGCCAGTCTGTGTCTTTCTTTCTTCATTATCCATCCCTATTGTCCTACGGTAACAAGAGTTAACAATTTGTGATATATATATATATATATATATATATATATATATATATATATTAGAAATTTATAAATATATGTGTAATTTGCATAAGTGTGATCACTATGATAAGTGCTATCTTATCACTTTCTATTTTCTTGAATATATCATGGAAGTATTTCTAAATCAATGGAGCAGTTTACCTACAAACTTTGTATTAGGTATAAAATATATCATGATAACAGGTTAATGTATTTCTATATTTTTTTTAGTGATGTAGATTAACTTTTAAAAAATTTGCAATACTCCTACATATGATGTGTTACATAATTATTTGGGAATATATATATTTGGGAATATATATATAGATAGATATATATATATAATTTCTCAGTATATTGGCATATGATGGTGCTAATTTTCATCCAAATGTGTATTTGATTGGCATCAATAGTCTTTACAGCTTTAGACAATCTGGTAGGTGAAATAGTATTTTAAAATCTTAGGTGTAATTTAAATGTTACGTGGCCATTGGGTTTTTAAAAAAAATTAATTAGTTGTGAATAATTCATAATAAAATAAATAAAATTTAACAATTCTCCAATATCAGGAATTAGTGAGGTTTACAGAGCTAGTAGACATTAAATAAATCCAAATTTATCCCTTCTTCATAAACTGCCTAAGTATACCTATAATAGTACATTCTTTCTTTATCTTTCTGTTTCTAATATATTTGTAGATTTAGAATTGAAAGAGGCATAGAAAATCTTCACGTGTTTCATCCTGCCTGACATTTCTGTGTATTGTTCTCACCCTCCCTTCCCCCCTTTTTCCTTCCTTCCCTCTTTTCTCTCCTCCTATCTTCCTTATACATGCTGCCATTTTTTTAAATTCTTTTGTTTCTTTTTATTTATTTATTTGAGAGTAACAGAGGGAAAGAGAAAGAGGGAGAGAGATGCCAGGCCTTCCAGCCACTGCAAATGAGCTCCAGACACATGTGCCCCCTTGTGCATCTGGCTAACGTGCGTCCTGGGGGAATGGAGTCTTGAACCTTAGGCTTCAAAGGCAAGTGCTTAACCACTAAGCCATCTTCCCAGTCCACTTCCATTTTTTTGAACTAGGTTTTAATTGCAGATATTTTTTATCATTACCCCAAATTATTTACACATGTTCTTTCTGAAAGCTTAGATGTGCTTCTACATTAACCTGTTTTAAAATGTATAGTCACTAAATGCATCATAGTTGTAAATATATAGCAAAATGCATGGTGCATGATCAGCACATCACCAGTTCTTTCTTCTAGCTTTTTTTTGTTTCTCACAGTCCTTCACTTACACAGGATCCTGTACTTCAGTGATGTCTTCATGTTACTTAATTAGAAGCAATTCCTTCATCTTTCTTTATCCTTGATATTGGTTCCTTCAAAAGTAATGCCTTTCAATTTTTAAGATGCCTCACATTCTGATTTTATTTCCTCATGATAATTGTGAGGTTATATATTGGTGGTGGCAGTACTTCAGTATTGATATATATTGAGCGTCATGGATCATGCTCAGGTAATACTTTACCTATCCCAATATTGGTGATCATCTGGATTAATTGGCGCTTAGTGGACTTTTCCAAATTTAAAGTAATGTATTTGTTTCTAAATTATATGTTCAGGGCCTAAAACCAAACTCTTTTTTATGTTATAAATAACTGTGAATGCTGCTCACTAATAATCACCATTTAAAAGATTTCATGATGTTTTCAGTTTTCAACAGATTTGGTTGGACTGGTGTTGTAATTTCAATTAGTCATCTTGGTTATGATTGTTTTGAAATTTGGATCTTGCCAATTAACAGGCTAGTCAGCTGAAATGAATAGAAATATGCCATAATTTGTGACCCAGTTTGGTAGATGCCTAGCGACATGAGTATGACCTCATGCTTTGGTTGCAGGTGATGAGCTGATTTCACTACCTTCTATATCAGCTTTTTATTTAGTGTTCTGTGGCAAGGTTATGTCAGGGTCTTATTAAGTAGTATATATTCAATGTTTGGAGGAGAAAGTAAAACTAAAGTCAGAATTACTGACTGGGTACAAACAAAGTGCTAGTTGAGTGAACATACAAATAATTTGTTCACTGAACTAGGAATTAAGAAATTTGTCATAAAGAATGAGAGCCAATTGAAGAATACAGGAAGTTAGGGAAATAATGTTTTAATAAAGGCATAGTTGTTTTCATGACAATCTGATAAAGGAATTTTATAAAATTCAATATATACTTTACTAAAACACTCCACTGAAACCACAAATATTTATTAAAGGTGATTCCATTAATTAATTACTAAGGACAGTTTCAACATCTGGAGTTGCATTTCAGTGAGAGAGTGCTTGCTAAGTATGCACAAGGCCCTATATCCAATCCCTAGCACCAAAGGGGAAAAAAAAAAAAAAAACAGGAAAACCTAAATTCAGTCTTAACCTAACAAACTCTTCAAATTCCCTTGACATACAGAAAGTTTCAAGCAAAAAGGAATTTGATAAGTACAGTATATAGATAAATGCCTATAATTTCAGTGCTTGGGTGGGAGAGGCAGGAAGCGTAGAAGTTCATTGTCATACTTTGTAGCACAGTGAGCTTGGGACACAGGACACCTGTCTCAAGGAAAAAGACAGTTGGGGAGGGAAAGAGGAGGGAAGAGAGAAGAAAAGAGAATGAAGGAAGATATATTACAATATTATTTATAGTACCTTCTCACACTTAGAGAAATAGGTAGAGCAGTTTCATAGGGTTTTGAAATCTCAATAGAATCCATAACATTTACCCTGGAAATAAAGGTTGTGAACTTACATATTAGCAAACTAAACTTACAAAGTACATAGAAAGATAATAGTAATAGAAAGATAAATAAGTAGACTCTACATATCAATTAAGAGTACGTAACATAGACTTCCCTTAAGAGTGGCCCAGTGAGTACTATGCTATATCACCTGCTAGGGCAAAAGTATTTGTCCCTAGTTGGAACAGGATAAATGAGGAAAGATTGTAGACTCTTTACTCCTAATATCTCTTGAACATCATTACTCTACAGTAAGTTATTTATACAAAAATCATGTCTGTATCACTTCCTATAAACTAGGACAGTGTATTATGTTAATTTCATAGCAAAAATGATACAATTTATCCCAAAAGTACCATCCCCCTTTGGATCTTTTAGAATAGTCACTTAATATGATGTTCTACCTAATTTGCTTCATGGGATTATAGTATACTTACTTCATCTTTAATTTCATGTTCCCACAAGTTAAGTTCTAAACTGATAGAATTACAAATTCTCAAAATGTCTTCCCATAATTTTCCATTTAGCATTCTAAATGATAGCATATTCACACTCAAATATTTTTGTCAAAAAGTGCCTTGTTTAATGTCTGTTTTATTCACAATTACTATAACAACTGCATAATGTTTGGACAACTACATTTTCATTTTTAAAGTGCTTAGAACCAGATATACAGACAAAAATTGTTTGAGACTGAGTTGGCTTATATAGCCCAGGCTAATCTTGATCTTCTGATCAATCCTTCTGTGTCAGTCTCCTCAGTCTTGGGGTTACAGGTATTCATTATTACACCTTGGCCCAGTTTAAATACATTTTCACATGTTCAAACAAATAAGATGGAAATGACTTGATATCTGTGTATAAAGACTGTTTAGATAGCAAAAGTGGATTTAAGGAAGGTGAGTTCACAGTTATTTATAATTGTATAATAGTATGTTGCACTTAGTTGATATAGATAGAAGTAAGGATAAAATGCTAAGATTTTATATATATTTGGAAAATATTACTATGGCAATTTGATAAGCACTGAATGTTACCTGGTAAAGGGGAGAATTAAAATATTCTTCTTAGGTTTAAGGCCTGAAAAGTGAGAAATGACCAGACATGATAGCACACATTAGTAATTTCAGAATCTGAGGACTGAGGCAGAAGTATGATGAGTTAGGTCAGACTATACAGGGATCTATACTACAACCCTATTTTAGCAAATAAATAAAAACCAAAACCAAAACCTGAGCAAAAGGTGAAAACATACATTATCATTAAAATGTAAGTTGGCAAAGATTGATTTTTCTCAGAGTGTCTAACCAGAGAGAGGGGGAAGGGAAGGTGAGAGATTTAGAGATTTTTGACATTTTAGATCTATAATAATACCATAAATTTTATTTTATTTACAAGGTAGAAATATAAAGTTGGGTTCAGGATAGTTTAGAGGTAGTGATAATAGTTTTGACTAATCAGTCTATGGCCTTTGGAAAAAATGTGATCCATTGACAATGTATGTGAAAATACAAATATATTTATACAAAATATATTTATACAAAACTGTGCCATAAATGCTCTAGTATGTAGGTGTAGAAAGTAATCAGTTTTTTTGGGTATGTCTGTCATTTGTATTTCTACTTTCATTGTCTTTAATTCTGTCCATTGTATCATGTGCGGATCCATTCTCAAGAGTGCCTACTTAGCAGATGAAAACCAAGAAAATGTGTGTCCTTCACTAGAAATAAAGAAGAATAAGATTCTAAAGCTAATCTGAAAAAAATTGGCTATTACATGGCTATAGAAGATACCCCTGAGTTTAAAAATGTGGAAGGCATTAGTTTTAGGTCAGAGTGCTGTGTAGGGAGGGGAGAAAGTGCTTACATTATTGTGAAGGTAAAATCAAAGGATGCCTTTGAATTGAGAGCTTGTCCTATAGTGATGTTATGAATATCAGCCCAGCACAGACAGATGCTCCTAACCTTATGAGTTGCTTGACTGAATCAGTGTATGAAGATAGTGAACATGTATCTTAATTGTACAATTTGAGATTTTCTTCAGTATTCTACTTTGTTTATACTCATATATTATTAGATGCCTTTGTAACACCACAGAATATATATGCTTGAAATTGTGACATAAATCTCTATCATACAAATGTTGAGGAATCAGTCCTTTGTATACTTTTGTAAATTATTATTTGAGTTCCCACCAAACTTATTTTTGCCTGCCCTTGCATTGATTATAAAATGTTTTATTGAGGCTGGATTGATGAATTGTTTAGAGAGCTTGGTCTTGTAAAGTGTTTATCAAAGACTATTGAGTAAGGTAGAAGGTGTGAGAGACCAAATAAAAGAAAATGGTACAATTCTAATAATAAAGGATGATTCCAAGAATAAAGGCATTGAAACAAGATAGAAGGTGGAATTTGAATGAGGGTTGCAGGGCAAGGCAAATTTCTTAGTTCTAAAGGATAGTAAATAGCAATATTATTACTAAGGTTAAAGATAAGGTATGAGTGTGGAAGATGTTCTTTACCATTGCGTCATAAGAAGTTGTTGAGCAAATCTCCAAAAATGTAACATGTATTATTATCCCCTACTTAATGGCTTAGAAATGAGTCTGCAATAATTGTCCAGCTTGTCTGGATTTCTACTTCTTAGTGTACTATAATATATACTTAATGTCTCTGACATTTTATTTACCAAAGTTTTTTTTTTAATTTCTCCTTTCATTTACTTAATTTTTTGGCAACATGTAACCCAGACTTGTCATGAATTTGTATTGACTCACCTGCCTCTAGACTCCACCTCTGAGCTGCTGGGTTTATAGGCATGTGACTCCATACCCAATCAGTTTTGCTTGGCAGACCAGAAATCATGACCTCCTATTGACAGGGAATTTTTTACTATTAATGTTTAACTTTCCTTTACATAACATGCAGCAGAGGTTTAGTGTGACTTCTATTGATGAAACCACTGGTTTAAAACACAGTGAGTGAAATTGTGATGATTAAGTCCCAGTCACTTAAGTGCAAGGATAATAAAGTATATGGACACCCAGTATGAGTTAGCCACTGATAATACATTCTTTTTGAATGTTTATGGCATCCCTAAAAATTATAAATTCTGTAGAGTGAAATGAATCATACTGTACAAATATATGTCATAGTATTGGAAAACCAAGCATCAGCTACTATATTTTTTATAATAAAAGCTAGAATTTGTTAAAAATACCCATTGACATTTTGCACTGTATCTATTCACTGGACCTCTGACTGAAGTAGTCCAGTGAGGAATGAAGACTCATATATGGTAGTTGTCTTCAGTTTAGGGAAAAAAAAAATATTCTATTTAGTGCTCTTTCAATATGCTGTTTAGTCATTAAGGAGGGAATCATGCTCTCTCTTATACTTTTCTGTTTTAAAATTTCCCTTTAAACAAGAATTGCTATTGTGGAGAAGCTTTAAGCAGGCTGTTCATTAGGCATTATATGGTAGAATATTATCACTGACTAATGACTTAATTGTTTTGAGGGAATAGTACATTTCAACCTACTTCTGACTCCAGAAATATCATTTATTGTTTACATATTATCTTCATCTATCTACATATACATAGAAGAACTTTTTGCTGAAGAACTTTTTTAATTAAAAAGGGCAAAGAGATTATACATACATTATATGGGGTGTGTGTGTGTGTGTGTGTGTGTGTGTGTGTTCCATCTTGTTCAGTATGAATGTTGAGTGTCTCCTAAAAGGATTTTATTTCATTTTAGTGACATAGTTCACTCATTTTGAATTGGAATTCAAGTAGTAGTGAAGAAATGTTCCTTACTTATGACAGATTAGGAGAATACATGTGTTACAAGTAAGAGACCAAGAGAAAAACTAAATAAAACAGAAATTGTTTGTGAGCTTTTGACATTACTTTAAGTTTTCAGATTTCAGTACAGAAATTTCCTTCTTTTGTAGATTTTAAGAAGTAAAAGTCATAGAAAAAATTCCCAATATATATCCAAATTGTTAGTGTTTATTTCTAAAAGGACGTTATTAAAGTATATGATAAGTGGTGCCTTCTTGTACTGCTTTTCTTCGAATTTCTCATGAGGTATTTTCAGTAAAATTAATATGTTTCTGACTTTATTGTCTATGGATAAAGTAATTCTCTTAGCCCAATTTTAGAAAGTAACAAATTTACCCAAATCTTGCTTGTTGACTTATGATTGTCTGCATTGATAATGTTACATGATATCGTCATCTGTACTCATCCTCTTTCTTAGTGTAGAAGAACATTTGAGTGGATTCATGCTTAGTTGATGAATGCGGGTGAGACTTGTTGAATGCTAGTGAGACCTGAAATAACGTAGCTTGATAATATGCCTTAATGTAAATAGCTGTGTGTATTTATCCAATTTGCTTTGACTCTGTACTTTTAACTCCTGAACATTGTATTTATATACATATCAGTGAAATTTTGATTTTTTTTTTATGTCTACAGTGTTCTGTCCTTGTATCAAAATAAATGTAATGAGCTCCTACTTGACAGGGATATTTTTCTTTCTATTGTCTTATGCTACATTAGAATTTGTTAAATAAAGAGATTTGTGAAAGAATGCATGAAAGAGAGATTGTAAATAATGATATGATAAAGCATTAAAGGAGAGAGAATTATCTTCTGATAGCCATCCAATATTATGTGAGTTATTTAGTAATCTTCCATTTTGACAGTGTTGCAAAGAGAAACAGGTTAAAATTTAATATTTTCCCCTTGTGATATAGTCATAACAAGTCTAAGAATAGAGAGATCAATTTAAAAATTAATGATAAGGACTGAGTATAAAAATATCAGAATTTGGAAAATGAGTAATGGTTTTGGCTTTAGAATCCTTCTTCTATGGATGTTTTATATGTATGATTCTCATTAGCTCATACTTTCATCTTTTCCAACCCTTCTTGCCATTTGCACATAAGTACATCATCACTGATGATGTTTGGATATGTCTTCCTATGTATTGGGAATGCCAGGGAATTGGGTATGTTTGGATATTGATAAATAATTACTTGAAAATGAAAGGGCTTCACTGTTGTGTAAGTTGGTACTACTTAATGACTATTCTGCTTGAGATTTCTGAATGCCCCATTTTGAATCTTGGTTCTTAGTCAAAATTTTATAATTGATATCATTTCTAACCATCCTTTCTGTTATAATTATGACTTTCTTACCACATATTGTATGGTAGTACGACTGGTGACTTGTTCATCTATTCTCTCTGTCTCTCTTCAATCTTTGTAATGAGAAAGTAATCGAGCCATCCCATATGCATATGGAGAAGGTTAATGTGACCATGTCTGTGTTCAGGTAGTTGGTATATCAAGTAATTTTAAAGAGTTTTAACTGAAAAACATGATGGGAGAATTATTTTGGTGATTATTATGAAGTATATCAAACTGTTTTATACATTACTGTTTCTATTTGTTTCATGATATTGATAAGATGAGCTCCAAAGACAAGAATAGGTTTTGTTTATAGTCTTACATTATCCTAAAAGCTAATGCAGAAAATAATCATTCCATATTTGAAATAAATAGTTTCACTTTTATATTAATTACAGTGGAAGAGTGAATTAGAATGTGAACAGATAACTATTAATTTAAAAAGCATGGGAACATGGCTCAGGGAAATTTGGGGGAAGAGGGGGCAGAAAGAATGTCAGAGCCACATGTTGGGTCATGATATACAGAGACATTTATCATACCAATAACTGTGGGCTAACCCCACAATGCACGACCCATACACCTCAACAAGGATGGGTCAATGGGGAGGGGGAAGGTCATGGATGAGCCTAATAATGGTACCAAACTGCCTGTGCTTGCAGAATAGAAAACTAATAAAAAAAAATTTTAAAGCATGGGAAAATTAAACAAATAATATTTATCATCAATAATTGATTAATGGATAGGTGTAAAATATTGGTAGATTGTGGAGTAGACATTTTCTATGAGCTATCTTTCAAATAATTTTGTTTTATTTTAAAATTTTAAATTTTCAGTTAAAAACTCAATCATAACACCACTACATGTCAGATCTTACAGTAATCATAGAAGAAAGCTGAGATATTAAAATTTTTATAATGTACCTTTTTAAATTTGGTTTTCAAAGTAAGGTCTTACTCTAGTTCAGGGTGGCCTTGAACTCATGGTGATCCTCCTACCTCTGCCTCCCAACTGCTGGGATTAAAGGTATGTGCCATCATGCCCAGCATAACGTACCTTTTTTAAAAGGTCTTAGAATGCCAAACACATTATTCCAATGAATGAATTTACAAGATAAGCTACTATTGGGTAAATTTCATGCCGTATCTACTTTTATCTTCCTAAGTTTATCTTATGAGTCTGTATGTCTGCTTACCTCTCTAAAGAACAACACAAATTTTCTTGTGAGCAGATATTGGTGATGGTGTGTGAGGTATGACTGATAGAAAAAAGCTTGGGTGTGGGCCCCTAACTCATGGACAGTGCTCATTAGGAGGTCTGCCCTTGTTTTACTGTTTTAGTCTGAAAAATTAGGGCTTTCATTTTGGCATGAGAAAACTTATGAGAAAAAAATATATTTGTCTGTTCATACTTATTACACTTACATGTCGTAAATCTTAAGTTTTAATTATAGAAATGGCCCCTTCAGACTTTGTTAAACAAGACTGTTTTCTGGAAAAGGTTTTATAAGTGACCATATACTTACTCATTTTTAGGTTCTTTCTTTCTTTCTTTCTTTTTTTGAGGTAGGGTCTCATTCAAGACAAGGTTGAGCTGGAATTTACCATGTAGTCTCAGGCTGCCCATATACTCACAGCAATCCCATTACCTCTGTTTCTCCTGAATGGTGGGATTAAAGGCATGTGCCACCACATGCAGCAGCATTTTTAGTTTTTGTACATGGTCTCATGTGTCCATGGCCATTCATGAACTCCCTGTGTAGCCAATTATGTCTTTGAATTTGTGATTATTAGGCTTTTACTTTCTCAATGCTGGGATTAGAGGCATGTGCCATCATGCTTGGTGTTCATTTTAATTTTAAAGGTTTTATAATCCGTATTGTATCAAGCATACTTTTTGTAGTGGCAGGGAGCCATAGATAATGTTGACATTTATTAGTGTTTAATATCTTTTGTTGTTGTTTTGCTATAGGGTCTCACTGTAGCTCACGTTGACCTGGAATTCACTATGTAGTTTCAGGGTGACCTTGACTGAACTCACTGCAATCCTCCTACCTATGCCTCACAAGTGCTGGGATTAAAGGCACGTGACACTATGCCAAACACAACATCAGATTTAAGTCAGCAAGATGGCAAAAAGATCTGAGAAATATTTTTCCATGAAAGCTATTTTAGCTCCTTCATTATCTCCCATTCCTGAGAGTGATTCAATTACCCATACTCCACAGGTGAAGTAAAAATGTCACTCATCTACCTCTTATTTTCTGTATTTCTAGTTTCTCATTATTTGAGAATTGACTAAAGCCATCTTTACATCATCTGAAAAGTTATAATACAGAAGAATTACTACATGTCAAAGCTGTTGTTCATTGTATCTTATAAGATCTCAGTAAAGTTAACAGTTATATATGCAGCCACTGGATATCATCTTTAACCTAATCACACTTTGTTTTAAAATTGTTCATTCATCTATCAGATGACTTAAAGTACTTAAAGAAGAGGAATAATCTAAAATCTATTATATCATATTCAAATTAAATATGAATAATTTATATTTTCTCAAACCCCACTTAGTGTTTCTATTCATGAAAGACTCACTTGTCATTTGAAAAAATTCACAGAAGTAGGAAAGCACATAAATGAATTATTCACAACAAAAGACTTATGAATGGCCATGAGAAAAGAAAATATATTTAATTATATATTTATGAATGATAAATGTTGCATATAAAATTATGAAACATGCAGTAAATATTGAGCAGATAATTTTTTAACCTACCAGATTAGCAGGTGTATGTGTTGACAATTTGGGTAATTTCAACTCCTGATGTGTTAAAAAAACTTCTATAAAAATAGTATAAGATATATATCAGATGGAAATTAGCACATTTTGGCCAAAAGTTTAATTTTAAAAAATCTATTTGTTTGATATATTAAGTTTAAACATGTATATATTATCATGGTTGGTCATGGTACATAATAACAATTAATAATTAATGTACTTATTAATCATAATCTAATCTAATTGCATTGTGTTGGAGTATTAATGATAATGTATTACTAAATTAAGTGAAAATCCACTTCAAAAAGTAGATTTAGCCATGGTTGAATAGCAACTATGTCTTAAATATTGGTGTATTTTGTTCATGTGAAATAGTATATGCATGTGTTTGTTCTGATATGACCAATAAACAAATTTAATAGGAAGAATACTTACAAATATTTATAGTGAGTTCTGGTCATTATTTTGCCCGTGTGTGTGTGTGTGTGTGTGTGTGTGTGTGTGTGTGCATGCACATGCACAGTTTCAGTTATTTCTAGAATTTACTAAGTTCTCAACATATGTAGTGTGTATGGAGATAAACATAACTGAATTGCATCATTTATAAAACCAATATTGACATAGGCCTTCCTCCCTTCCTTTTCCTTCCCCTCCCTCATCCCTCCCTTCCTTTAACTTCCCTTCCCTCTCCTCCTCTTTCTTCCTTCTTCTTTCCTACTCTTTTGCTCCCTCCTTCCTCCCCTCCTTACCTCCCTCTGTTTCTCACTTCCTTCCTTTTGACTAGATCATACTGTGTAGCCCTTGATGACCTAGGAAAATTCTTTGTTACCATATTAAGGAATCATAACCACCTGTTGGAATGTTTTTTTTCAATCCAATTTATTGAGTTTTGGGTTCTATATAAGCTCCCTCATTTCTGTCCATGATCTATAATGATTCTTCGTTGTCCAGTTTTTATTCATTATAACCTTTTTTAAAAAACTATTCTTACTTACTACACTTTCTATCTTATGTATAGCTAAATGGCAATTCTCAAGTGTTATGTAAAATAGGTCAAACTGATAATATGAGAAGTTTTGACATTAATTTTGTTTTGCTACCTTACAGCAACAATTCAAGTGGTTTGTAAATTTTTGATTTTCAATGAAAGGAATGTACTTTGCTATGTCTGATATTGCTTCACACTTCTGTTTTATGGCACAGGCAGGGGAATTGTCATTATCATATAATATGCCTGTACATGGGTCTATAGTATATGGAACATACTGAGGGAGGAACATAAGTATAGAAGGAAAAAGCAGTCAGAGATGGGTAAACCTGCATTTCACAGAATGCAAATGGATGCCACCTCTAGTTTGCAATGAAGACATTTGACATTGTTATTTTAATGATGAAGAAATTGATTAATCAAGGTAAGATGTTTACAGCATTACTAAAAATAATGGACATGCTGGTTGTGGTAGCATACTCCTTTAATACCAGCACTTGGGAGGCAGAGCTAGAATTGTGAGTTCCAGGTCAACCTGTGACTACATAGTGAATTCCATATCAACCTGGGCTAGAGCAATATGCTACCTCCAAGAACAAACAATAACATTAATAATAATAGACACATTTCCATGCACAGAATTGAAAAGCTCTGAATTATGTCATATATATATATATATATGACATATATATATATACAATTATTTTTGCTTGACCTGGATATTTGATTCCTTGATTAAATGGCACTTCTTTGAATTTATGGCTGCTAACACACAGATGTCAAACATGAGAGTGATGAGTTAGCAAACCAACAATGAATGCCCAGATTTTCCCCTTTAAAAATTTTTTTGACAGCTTCTATATGGACAATAATCACTATAATTCTCAACACAACTCCAATTGTCCATTTTTCAAATCCACTCTCCACTGAATTCCTTCTTCTTTCTAATTAGTCTCTCTTCTATTTTGATGTATCATCTTTTTTTCCTCCAATTATGAAGGTCTTATGTAAGTAGCGTCAGCCACTGTAAGGTTATGAATATTAAGACCATTTTGAAGCGGTTCTCTTCTTCTTTACATTCTTCCTATCACTACTTCCACAATTTTCCTTGAGCCTTGGAAGAGTGTGATAGAGGTGTTTTAGTGCTGAACACTCCATTGTTACTTCTTCTCAGCAGAGAAGCACAGTGGACAACTGAAGTGAGAAGCTTGTCTAACCAAAATTGAGTAGCATTAATATGTGGGCATAAACATAAAAAAGTACATAGAAGGCAATTTAGTGGATATAACATATGCATTTAACCAGACAACAGCTGTCATTACTCTACTATGGCTTATGACCTACACAGCCATAAGCTTTTGACTAGGATTTCGGGATCAGGCATGTATTGCCTCCCATGGAACAGGCATCTAGTCCAAATAGAGAGTTGTTGGTTTCTCCCATAGCAAGCATGCCACTGTTGTACCAGTTGGCATATTTCCCCAGACTTTTGTGTTGGTATACTTCAGCCATGCATAGTGGAGCTTGCCTGTTGTCCTGGCACTTACCAGTCTAAATAGGGAGGATTATTTGAGTTCAGTAGTTTAGTTTGGACAATATAATGAGGCAGTATCTCACAAAATAAATCCAGTCATACAATTTCACATTTTATATTTTTTGCTTCACATTTTGTAAGAATAACTCTTTTAGTATAATGTTCTTTACATTTTGGTGAATGCAGTAGATGAAGTATGTAATAGTGTAAATATGATATGCTTGACTTTAATCCCAGCACTCAGGAGGCAGAAGTAGGGGGATTGCCATGAGTTCAAGGCCACCCTGAGACTACATAGTGAATTCCAGGTTGTCTTGAGCTAGAGTAAAATCCTACCTGTATAAACAAAATACAAAAACAAAAATAAATCCATCAACCCCAAAATTTTGTCAATATTTTTTGGTCATTCCTTAGTTCTATCCCATAACCTCTTGTAATCACTGTTTATAAATTTGACGAAATGTTTAAATTAAATGAAACAAACAAAAAATAAGGAGGCCTTCATGACCCCACAGTAAGACCAACAACCCCATGCAAGAGGGCCCCCAGAGAAAGGGAGTAAAGGTGTGGGAGGTGAGGGCTGAGGGAATGTAGAGTGTGTAACCCTTTATAAAATAATTTAAAAAATATATGGTCTGGAGAAGTGTCTTAGTGGCTAAGGTGCCTGCCTGCAAAGCCAAAGGACCTAGGTTCAGTTTCCCAGGACCCACATAAGCACATCATGGCCCATCTGCCTGGAGTTCTTTGCAGTGGTTGGAGTTCCTGGCGAGTCCATTCTCATTCTCTCTCTCTCTCTCTCTCTCTCTCTCTCTCTCTCTCTCTCCCTCTCTCTCTCTCTCCCAAATTAAATAAATTCAATTCTCTCTCTCTCTCTCTCTCCCAAATTAAATAAATACACACCCACACACATATATTTGGTTTCTCAATGTAGGGTTTCACTCTAACTCAGGCTTAGTCTCAGGGAGGCCTTGAACTCATGGTGATCCTCCTACCTCTGCCTCCCAAGTACTGGGATTAAAGGCATGTGCCACCATGCCTGGCTGTATAAAATATTTTTTATTTCTTTTGCCTAGAAAAATGCACTCAAGCTTGCCATCCACATTTTTGTGTTTCTTTTTACAACTGAAATTATATATATACACACACACATATGATCTGTATATTTATACAATGTATTTCCATCAACAATCTGTTTAAGGATATAGGAGTTGTTTCCAGTTTCCTAACGTTGCAATTAAATTTTCTAAACATTATGAACATTTGTGTGATATTATTGTATGTGCATAAATTTCATATCTCTAGGACAAGTGCTCAGGATTATGACCTATTAGTTACACAATAAATGGATGCTCAATTTTAAAAGAAGCATAAGCTTTTCAGTTATGCTGTATCACTTTGCAGAAATGTTTAACTACCAAGTTCTTTATAATAACACTTAGTGATGTAATTTTTTTGGTGTTCTCAGGTTGGCCTGGAACTCACACTGATCCTCCTCCTTCAGTCTGTAGAATGCAGAGATTAAAGATGTGTGCTGCCATGCCTTGAAAAGTCATATTTAAATCAAACCTAATAACTATATGGTGATAGCTCATTTAACTTTAAATTTAAATTTCACTGATAACTTAAAAAGTTGAATGTCTTGTATATTTATCTGGCTTTCAAATCGTCTAGTGTTTTGGCAGTACTAGGGCTTGAATTCAAGGATTTGCGCATACTGTATATGCACCCTACCTCTGACTTATGTGCCTAGCCCTTTCATTTTAAATTTTTATTTTTTAACTTTTTAGTTCATGATTTTCATAATTATAAACAATATAGCATGATCATAATCTCCTCCCACCACCTTTCCTTTTCCCCTATGGAATCCTCACTCCATTGAATCCTTTCTTTTTTCTAACTAGTCTCTTATTTTGATGTCACTCTTTTTTCCTCTTGTGAAGGTATCACATCAGCCATTATGAGATCATAAGTATCCAAGCTACTTTGTCTGAGAAAGGGTATTGAAAGCACTCTTCCTCTTCCTTTGGCTCTTTCTTTCTGCTACCTCTTCTGCACTAATCCCTGAGCCATGCAGGGGATGATAGAAATTCCCCATTTAGTGCTAAACTTCTCAGCGTAAAGTTTACTTTTGAGACTGGGTTTCACTAAGTTGTATAGTCTAGTCATAAAGTCAAACTGTAACACAGGCAGGCCTGGACTTTGGCAGAATCTTGATTCAGTCACCATGTTTACAGGCTTACCACACCATTTTTAGCTTTAAATAGACCTATGCCTCCTTTCAATTGGGATTTTTTTTAAATACATGGTTCACACTGCAGTGTAGGCTAGATGTGAACTCATGCCAACCCTCTTTCTTTATCTTTTGAGTGCTAGATAACCCATAATGCTTGACTTGGTATATTTTTTAACTTTTGAGAATTTTCATAAGTGAACATATTATAATCTGACCATCATGGTCATGTGTTACTGTGAATATAAGAATTTATCATGACAGCCATAGTGCCACATGGCTTTTGTTCCAGCAGTTAGGAAGCAGAGGTAGGAGGATCACTGAGAGTTTGAGACTACCCTATATAGGGACTATATAGTGGATTTCAGGTCATTCTGGGTTAGAGTGAGATGCTACCTCAAAAAAAAAATCACAAACTTGATTTGAAAATATTAATGCTAGCTTTACCCTATCTTCATTAATAAGTCACTCTTTGTAAGTTTGATGAGTTCTTTTATCTTATTTTTTCTTTTTTGGGTTTTTAGTGACAAGGTTATTGACTGTGTACTTACAGAATTGTTTGTAATATCCCTGAATTATTTCATGCTTTTAGGAAATGTCTATCAGGAACATATTTTTACCATTGATATTTCTAGATTCTTTATTTTCACCTTTCATTTATATACTTTTAGTACTTTTGCTGATGCTAGCTATGAGTAGTTGCATTGGTCTTTAAAGAAGTTAGACCTTAGTTTTATGTTTCTCTACTGTTTATTTGTCAATTTTGTTTATCTGTAGGTACAATTTTTTATTTTTAATATAATTTTTATTTCCTAGTTAGAGTCATGCTATATGCCTCTGACTAGCCCAGAGCTCATTATTTATTCTTAGCTAACATTTACCTTGTAGCACTTCTCCTACATCAGCTTCCTGAGTTTTCATATTTCAGACATGAACCACTATGCCTGGTTAGGCTTTTGATTTGAGACCTTTGGTTTCAACTATTGATAGGATACCTATCAATGCAACTGTGGATGCATCGCACATACTATACATTTCATTTTTTGTTTGTTCAGAATAATTTCTAGTTTCCCATGACAGATAACTCTTATGCACATGAATTACTTATAGTGTGTTAGTTTTCAGTATTTGTATGGCTGTGTTATATATCTCTGTTTCATTTCCTTTTTAATTGTAGTAAGAAACATTTATATGTATTAAATGCTCTAAAATGTTGCTTGCATTTGGCATAGAATAGGGTCTATAATGGTGAATGTTCCATAGGTATTTTAAAAGTAGTAAATTCAGCTGTTGTATGCAATGTTACATGAATGTCAGATTATATTTTTAGTTATTACATTCTTTATATTTGTGGGTTTGTTTACTCCCTCCCCCCCCCCCTCTCTCTTTCTTTTGTCCTTTATGAGGTATGGGTGCTCTGTTGGTGACCTAGAACTCACTCTGTAGTCCCAGGCTGGCATCTAATTTGTGGCAATCCTCCTACCACTGCCTTTCCACTGCTCAATTAAAGGCATACAACACCATGCCCAGCAGCTGTTTGTGGGTTTTCTGTCTCTTCATGATCTTGATTATTCAGAGTTCTCTGTATCTGTGGGTTTGCTTCTGTATCTTCTGTTCTAAAACTCTTGTTATTTGCATATATATTCAGCTATTATAATGGATAAATTGGCCCCACCAATATTCCTCTTGCTTCTAGGTAAATTTCTTAGTATGTTAAACTTTTTCCTCTGATTCCTGTTAGATGTATTTGTGTGATAAACTTTTCTATTCCATATCATTACTAATATGATGACATTTCAAAGTGTTTTATTGTAAACCTCATTTAATAGTATCTTTTAAAAACAACTTTTGTTGTTTGTCTATCAACATCCCCCTTTCCCAAATCCACATTGAGATAGCAGAAAAAATACAATATATGATCATGGCATGATACCCCAATTCTCCTTGAAATATTTTACTTTTTGGATCACTATACTTGCCTGTCCTTTCATTTCTCCTGAGATTTTTAATTGAATTCCATGATTGAGTACATGAGGCAAGCTTAAATATCCAGCTCAACTGAAGTCTCACTCTTGCAATGTGATTTTTATATATTTTTTAAAAGAATATAATTCTATCTAATGTATATTTTAAAATTTTTATTTAAGAGAAGGAGGGAGGGAGAGAGCAAGAGGCAGATAGAGAATGAGCTCACCAGAGCTTCTAGCCACTGAAAATGAACTCCAGACATATGCACCACCTTGTGCATCTGTCTTACATGGATATAGAGGAACTGAGTCTGAGTTCTTAGACTTCATAGGCAAATATCTTAACCACTAACTCATCTCTCTAGCCCCCACAATTAACATATATTTTTCATGTACTTCCTTGTATCTTGCATTTCTTCATCATGTTCTACATGATTTGAAATAGAATTCATGACTTTACATACAGATTTTTGTATAATAAAATAGACTTTCAAATTTGTCATCACGTACTTTCAGAATGTTGGCCTCACAATGGGCACCATTCATTTTACTTCTCATAGTACATTTTTCATAAAGACACTATTGATGGAATAAAAGTTTGGACTCTTCAAGGAGAACATTGTTAAATGTCAAAGCATGGTAGAGATGATTATTCATTACCAAAAGCAGACTAATCTAGGAAACTGGTGAAGAGAAAAGAGAACAGTGACAGAGTGCCAAACGTTTGTGACTTATGTGAAGATAGGTAACTGTACAACTTCATTAGACTTAATGTTTGTATTTTATAATTTTATATATGTTCTAATATGATTTATTCTCTTTTTTGATATCTTGCTATAGGTCAATGTTTAGAATAAGTTATGAAACTTCAGGGAATCAAGGTGAGTTCTTAATGTGCTGATTTTAAAGGTTTTAGGCATTTTGCAGCCACCAATGTCACAACTTCAAGGCATGTTGGTTAATTATTTCAAAGCATCAAAGGCAAATATTTCTGATAAATTCTCTACCATGATTTTCCTCACTTCATTCAGTGTCCTATTATAGTTTTGCCCCTTTAAAAATTTAATTTTGATGTGGCCTGAATAATTTTATGGAATCTCTGACTAATTTCCTTTGCTTACAACTTGGAGTTGCACAAAATTATTTGTACTAATTCTAATGTGCTAAATATTAATTGTTTATCTTGCACATTTAAAACAGATGTTCTTAGCATGGTCATATAATCATGATTGTTATTTTACTTAAGTTTTCAGTTTCGAAAAGACTTTGGATATCCAGTAGATTATATTTAATCTTATTAAACCAATCCAAGATCATATTTTACACTGTATTATTATGGTACCAATAATTAGAGACTAAGCAAAGTGTTCATTCCATGTATATTTGCTATTCTTTCATTACACATTACATAAGTCTGTACAAATTAAGTCTGGATATGGGAAAGCTTATTTCTTGTCAGAGCTCTTGTCTGGATCGATGATGAGCACAACTGTCTGAGGATGCTGAGGGACACATTCCAGATGTCAATCTGAGGTCCAGATGTGTGAACCTCTGATAAGACAAATAAGACTCTCAGACCCTGGCTTTAATTGGTAACCTCTCAGTGACAATATTATATCACTGTGAGCAGGACCTTTCTCTCACATTCTCATGAGGCAATGTGCATCTTCAATATGTTCAATATGACCTGACACTTTATTTTGCTCTATTTGAACCTCACTTTGGTTAGACACTTGGATAAAAGAAAATTTTTTTTAAATAATTAGTAAGAAAACAAGATGGATTAATTAAGAAGAATCAAGTTGTCATCCTAAATATAACTAATTTATGGATTGAATGTTGATTCTTGCTGGGGAATATGTTCTGTGACTTTCTTTTTTCTGTTTTGTTTTTGTTGAGATATAGGAGACTGGAATGAGATCTTCCACTTCAGAAAACAAGAGTAAGTAGCTGAGACATGATCCTTTGTACTTCATGGACATTGTGTTCTATGCCACATAGCCAAGCATTTGATTCTATTTTTTCAGGGTCTTGTTTGGCAATATCTGTATTATTTGCCTTTTTCTTTGATGACAATCTCTCCCTTGATTTGTAATTTCACTTCTTTATTCAAACACAGAATATCAATAAAGTATTGATTTTATAGTTTTATAATGAAATGGAATAAATTTTGTGAAAAACAAAGCAGCTAAGGATTCTTCTAAAGAATATTGTGGTTATGACTAAGATGACCAGATTACTTCAAATCCTTTTTGATGGGTCATTCTTACTGTTATCCTAGAAATTTTACCTTTTAATTATTTTCTTTCCTTGACATGATATGTTCTATGCTTATTTATATATATTTTGTTTATGTATGTAATTATTTGAAAGAGAGAGAAAGGCAGATAGACAGAGAATGGGTGCATCAGAACCTCTAGCTACTGCAAATGAACTCCAGATGCATATTCTACCTTGTGAATCTGGCTTTACATGGGTACTAGGGAATCAAACCTGAGTCCTTTAGCTTTGCAGGCAAGTGCCGTAACTACAAAGCCATCTCTCCAGCACTGTGCTTAGTGGTTTTTTTTTTGGTGGGGGAGGGGGGCTTTTAAGGTAGGGTCTCACTCTAGCCCAAACTGAACTGGAATTCACTAGTTAGTCTCAGGGTGGCCTTTAACTTTCAGCTATCCTTCTACCTCTGCCTCCTGAGTGCTGGGATTAAAGACATGTACCAGCACATCCAGTGATACACTTAATATTTTTAAAATATTTGTTTATTTATTTATTAGAGATATGATTAAGGTGCCCATGAGGGTGTCAGGGTGTCTCTGGGAGTGGAGATTACCCAGTGAGCAGTCTTGCCACGTGTGCGACCCTGGTGTAGCTGTGATGAAGCCAAACAACAAGTTTATTAAATGGGCTGTTTTATAGACAATCTGTAGACAAAAACTTTATTTGGTCAGAGAAAAGCTGAAGCCCTAACCCAGGAATTGTAAGACAAAGAAGATTGCCATTGGGGTCATCTTTTCAATATCCAAAGATGAAGATGAAAAGAACAAATGTAATTATTTTTTTCACTTTTCTCTCTTTGAAAGCCACCTGAACAAATGAAAGAGTGCAGTAGGACAGGTTTTGAAAATGAACTTGAGGTCAGCCAGTGGCAGCCAGAGGAGTTTGAAATACAATTGAATAGTTGCCCTAAATTAACTCAGAGGATCTGTATGGTGCAATTGGCCCTCTTGTATGGTTAGCAAGGGCTGTGTTAGTTGGCAAACAGCAAGACCTGATCCAAAAGCTAATTTATTTTCTTATGAACTTCATAAGATGCTCTGAACTTCTGGAAACCCATCTTTTAGAAAATGGAGAAGATGAAGCCATTGTAATATCAGGCACAGTGATTACTATGACATTAGAATAAGGGGATATTGAGGAGTCTCTTTATCACAACGCATAGAAACAAAAGCAGCTTGCTCTTTAAAGAGTCAGAAGAGATAAAAACTCCTTGAAGTCATATGAGCAGAGTGTTTGTTTCACTGCTCAATAATACTCAATTTACAATCATAGAAATGATGACGCTTACAATTACTGTCCTGTCTCTAAGAGCTCTTTCCTTCTGAAAACCGATTTTCTAAAGAAAGCTTCACTTTTCAATTATTATTATCTTTGTATATAGTGCAATGTTGCCTGTAAAAAGTGCTAATAAGGAACTGAACTGTATGTAATGTAAACAGAAATGTGAGTGGGTGAGTTTTCAGTATGTTCTACTACATCTGTTCACTCTAATTATAGCTTACCCTTTGTTTTTCTAGTGTTACATATATTTAATGATAGAAGTTCTGCTTTCATTGGCTGTTATAATTGATTCGTTCACAAAAGAAAACTACTTAAATTTATTGAATAAATTTACTATAAAACAAACCCACTCAATATTTAAAATTTAATGTAGGAAAAAATGTCTGTGATTTGCTTAGTCTTTGAAACATTCACTTGATAATCTTGGGTCACTTATTGCCTTGCTGTTATGGTTTATTCAAGATAACTCCAAATAGACAAAGAAGAAAAGGTTGTTTTCATGGAATATAAACCTGAAAGTAGTGTGCCTATAATTTGACCCATGTACATAGTCCTTTTGCTCACTGGGGCCTCGTGATGCATCTCATGAGCAAAGCAGCCAGGGAACCCTTGGGTAGCACAGAGCAAGTTTGGCAAGGCTTGTTGTTACAGCAGGAACCAGGCTGACCTGCAGTCAGAATAGGAATTGATATTCACATTCAAAGTGGCAGCTACACTTGCAGTGTCTTGATGGTGCACATGCCTCCTTGGGTTTGTAATGGGGTCCATTCACTGTTTCTGATTCTCTGTTGAGAGTTTGAGAGAGAAGAGGCCCTACTGCTTTGAGGGTGTTGACTATGTGGGATGACTGCCTTCATCTCTCAATGAAATTGGGGTCCCTTCCTCCAAGGAAGAGGCATGTGTTTGGATGTCGAGCACCTTGTCCGAACAGGGGCACCTGTGAGCATGGGTGGCCTACTGTGCAGGGAAGCATGACATGGGGCAAGGTGTTGGGGCACTTGGAGTCTTTGTAGACAGGTAATGTCAGGGGTCACTGAGGACCACTGAGCAGGCAAAGCGCTAGGAATGGCTTAATGCTATGGAAACTTCCTCTACTCTGAGCTGGTAGTGAGTTCCAGTGTGCTCAGATTAATGGTGACTCCCACAAAAATATTACTGGGAAAGCTGAACAAAATGAGTGAGAACTCAGCAGTGTCATCCTCATCATGACTGAGGTCCAGCACAAGGTGTCCCATAGGTGCTTTCAAGACTTGATAAACACCTGGGTCCTAGGAAAGTGCCTGACACTTGCATACTTGCCTATAGTAAGTTCAAGGCCAGGGAAGCCTAAGGGATACAGACAGGGAGACCAAGGTCAGAAGGTCCTAGTGAGATAGGAATTGAGGTCTTTAGGGCCTGGGCTAGGATCAGCTTTAAGGTGGGAGGAGGAACATTTTCTCTGCTCTAGGCAACCCACTTTTGAGTCTGTCAAATGCATCTCCCCAAGAACCCTTCATTGGGTAACTTGTCACAGTGTAGCAATGCATTGCCTGGTGTGGAAAGTATTCCTTTACAAGGGGCCTGATGGTGTGGTCTGTCCTCCAGGCAGCAAGCATGCATTGCCATCCATGTGGCCAGTGGTCCTAATGAACAGCTGGCAGCTTGTGGTCCAGCACTGGGTGTAGAGATGTCTCGTGCCTCAGGCCTGACTACCACGGTGCTCATACCCATGGGTCTGCATGCATAGCTGAACCCTTTGGTATTGCAGGAGAACTAGGAGGACCTGTGCATACTATGGCATAGGTGTTCACTTTTGGACACTTCCTCTGGGATTGTCTGTGGTCATGCATGGATGCTCCTTGAGCCTTCCAGGTATGTGTGGCCTTGGGGTGTGGACCAGTGTGCACAATCCTTTTGCTCATGGGGGCTTCACCTTGTGTGGAAGGGGGGAGTTTCAGTGGAAGGGGTGGCTTTAGCCACCTGGGAAGTTGGGTGAACTCATCCCTAGAGCTGCAGAAGACTAAGAATGTGTGGCCTGTATTATGATCCCAGGGTGACAAAAATGTAAACACTGCACTGGCCAACATACCCAAGCTCACCAGTCACCTGGAATGTGTTCCATGTCCTGAGTGTATAGTGTTTGCGCATTCCTCATGAGTGTGGTGACGCTGTATCTTGGATGTTGAAAGTCTAGTGGCCAGGGTTCCCTCCTATTGATGTTGACTCTCATAAAATACATTTCAGTGTGTCATGTAGGTGATTTAAGCATCAGGCACATATCCTGGTCATTATCCTTCAATGACCACAGAGGGAGGCAGCATTCTGAAAGATCTCATCAAGGGGACCAGAGTTTTCTTGAGTTTTATGTGCAATGTGACCCCTGTTTGACAGGGTACTATAGGCAGGCTTGGAGTCCCTACCAATAAGGAAGTACGCCCACTGTGGAATGAGTATGCAGCAGGCAAGCCCTGGAGTGCATACCACTCTGGCCTGTGCACTCAGCTGATATAGCCACATATCCAGTGACCACAGATAGCCTCATGCACTGGGATACTGGTACATCTCCTGAGTAAGGCAGTCAGGGAGCCTTTGGGCAGCACAGGGCAAGTTTGGCAAGACTTCTTGTTATAGCAGGAACGAGGCTGACCTGCAGACTAGAATTGGAATGGGTGAAATTGTCATAGTCTAGCAATGCACTGCCCAGTGTGGAAAGTATTCCTTCACCATGGGCCTGATGCTACAGTCTGTCCTCTCAGTGGCAAGCATGCTTAACCATCAATGTGGTCAGTGGTCCTATTGAACAGCTGGCAGTTGATTTTCCAGCACTGGGTGTAGAGATGTCTGGTGCCTTAGGCCTGACTATCATAGTGCTCATACCCACAGGCCTGTGTGTATAGCTGTACCCTTGGGTGTTGCAGGAGATCTAGGAGGACCTGTGCATACTATGGCCTAGGTGTTCATTTTTGGTGCTCGCTTCCACTGGGACTGTCTGTGATCATGCATGGACACACCTTGTGCCTTCCAGGTCTGTGTGGCCTTGGGATGGAGACTCATATGCCTAGTCATTTTGCTCATCAGGGGGAGTTTCAGTGGAAGGGGGCAACTTGACCTGCCTGGGAAGTTGGTGGTACAACACTGGGTGTAGTGCTGTCTCCTGCCTCAGCCCTGACTACCACAGTGCTCATACCTGTAGCCCTGTGTGTATGGGTCTATCCTTGGTGTTGCAGGAGATCTAGGAGGACCTGTGCATACTATGGCATAGGTGTTTATTTTTGGAAACTTCCTCTGGGACTGTCTGTCATCATGCATGCATGCTACTTATGCCTTCCAGGTCTGTGTGGCTTTGTCATGGGGATCATGTACCTAGTCCTTTTGCTCAAGGGGGCCTTGCATTGTGTTCTCCTGGCAGGGGAAGTTGGGTGAACTCATCTCCAGGGCTATAGAGGCCTGAGATGGTACGGCCTGTATTACGATCCCAGGGTGGCATCCTATGCAGATGGAAGACAAAGTTTGGACATAAGTACTGCCTTATCCAAGGTACCAAAGCTCACCAGTCACCTGGGATGTTTTACATGCCCTGAGTGCATGGTGTGTGCATGTTCCTCTTTAGTGTGGTGATGATGTCTCTTGGCTGCTGAATGTCTAGTGGCCAGAGATACTGCTTATGTTGACCCAGGTAACATCCATTTCAGCATGCTCAGATTGATGATGACTCCAACAAAAACATGCCCTGGAAAAGCTGAACAAAATAAGTGAAAGCTCACTCCCTTCGTTCTCATCGTGACTGAGGTCCAGCACATGGGGTCGTGCAGGTGCTTTATGCATCAGGCACATATCCTGGTCATTCCCCTTCAACCACCAAAGGGAGGCAGGATCCTGAAAGATCTCTTTAAGTGGGGCACAGGTTTATTGAGTGTTCTGGGCACTGTGAGTCCTATTTGACAGGGTACTGGCAGCAGGCTGGGATTCCCAAACAATAGGCAAGTATGCCTACTGGGGAGTGAGCATGCAATGGGCTCTCCTTGGAGGGCGTATCACTCTGCTCTGTGAACACAGCTGATCTGGCACATATCTAGTGACCACAGAAAGCCTCATGCAATGAGACCCTGGTACATCTCCTGAGTAAGGCAGCCATGGAGCCCTTGGGCAATGCAGGGCACGTTTGGCAAGACTTGTGGAACCAGGCTGACCTACAGACTAGAATCAGAAGGGGTAAACTTGTCACATGCATTGCCTGGTGTAGAAAGTATTCCAACACCAGGGTCTTGATGCTGTGCTGTGTTCCCCAGGTACAAAGCAAGCATTATCATCCAGGTGGCCAGACGTCCCAATGAATAGGTGGTAGTTGGTGGTCCACTTTAGTGTATAAAGATGTCTCGTGCCTCATGTCTGACTACCACAATGGACATACCCACAGGCCTGTGTCTATTCATATACCCTTAGGTATTTCAAGAGATCTCAGAGGACCTGTGCATACTGAGGCATAGGTGTTGGCTTTGGGACACTTCCTATGGGACTTCATGTGGGCATGCATGGACACTTCTTATGGAATCTTCCCAAAAGGTTGGTTCTGAGTGTTCAGATGACAAGGGCCCCATTGTTTGCTCCCACTGTGAATGGGATCAGCTTGGCCGATCTGGCAAGTTCCCCTTGCCTTCCACTTGGATGGCCACCAATGTTCAAGACTGCAGCTCCACCTGTTTTGTCTTGATGGCTACATGTGCCCACTTGGATTTCTACCGGGTTCTATGCACTGTTTGAGCTTTGTTGGTGGTAGTTTGAGTGAGAAGAGTCCACACTGTTTTGAGGGTGTTGACTCTGCATTGAGGATCTGTAGGAATCTCATTGTTTGGCTTGGCTCAAGATCCCACCCCTCTCCTGAGCCCAAGATAGGACATCAGGGGCAGGTCAGAGCTGCACCGTTGTCTGTTGTGACAGGTGCACTGCCTCTATATCGTTTGCTTGTGTTGCATTCACTGTTGACCAGCTCTCATGACCTTAGAAGTGAGAGGACATCCAATACCCTGTGGGAGTTGCCCCCTGAGCACAACAGTGATGTTTCTATGTTGTTGTTGATGGTTTTGGCTACAAGCTTCTCCCCATTGACTACATCATTTGGAATGCGCTTCCTGTGTGGTCTACTTTGCTCACAGAAAACCTGGCTCTCAAATCACCTAATCTCTTGGGTACTCATACAAGTATGCCCACTGGGGAGTGAGCATGCAATGGGCTGCTCCTGGAGTATGTACCACTCTGGCCTGTGCACAAGCTTATCTAGGCACATATCCAGTGACTGCAGATAGCCTCATTAGCTGGGACCCTGGTGCATCTCCTGAGTAAGGCAGCCAGGGAGGCCTTGGTGAGCTCAAGGCAAGTTTGGCAAGACTTCTTGTTATAGTAGGAACCAGGCTGACCTGCAGTCCAAAATCAGAAAGGGTGAACTTGTCACAGTCTAGCAATGCATTACCTGGTGTGAAAAGTATTCCAACACCAGGGGCCTGATGGTGTGGTCTGTCCTCGGGCCAGAAGGTATGTATTATCATTCATGTCTCCAGTGGTCCTGATGTACAGCTGGCAGTTGGTGGTCCACTTCAGGGTATAGAGATATCTCATACCTCAGGCCTCACTACCACAATGCTAATACCTTCATGCCTGCGTCTATAGATGTACCCTGCACGTTCCTCACGAGTGTTCGTGAAGCTGTGTCCCGGGTGCAGAAAGACTAGTGGCCAGGGATCCGGCCCATGTTGACTCATGTAAGACGCTTTCCAGTGTGCTCGGATCGATGATGACTCCCACCAACCATGTCCCAGAAGCTGAACAAAATGGATGACCTGCAGATCAGGATCAGAATGGGTGAACTTGTCACAGTCTAGCAATGTATTACCTGGTGTGGAAAATATTCCTACACCAGGGCCTAGATGCTGTGGGCTGTCCTCTGGGCGGAAAGCAATCATTACCATCCATGTGGCCAGTGGTCCTAATGAGCAGCTGGCCGTTCAGTTGGTGGACCAGCACTGGGTGTAGGTCTCGTGCCTCAAGCCTGACAACTATGGTGCTCATACCCACGGGTCTGTGTGCATAGTTGTACCCTTGGGTGTTGCAGGAGATCTAGGAGGACCTGTGCATACTGTGGCACAGGTATTTGCTTTTGGACACTTCCTCTGGGTCTGTGTTGTGATGCATGGGCACTCATTGTGCCTTCCAGGTTTGCATGGCCAACCTACCTATGCTCACCAGTCATCTGCAATGTGTTCCATGCCCTGAGTGCATAGTGTCTGCACTTTCCTCCTTGGTGTGGTGATGTTGTCTTTTGGAGGCTTAAAATTTAGTGACCAGGGACCACACCTGTTGATGTTGACACCTGTTGATGTTGATCCACATAAAATACATTTCAGTGTACTCGGATCAATGATGACTCCTAAAAATCCATATCCCAGAAAAGCAGAACAAAATGAGAGTCACATTCCTGTTCTCATCATGACTGATGTACAGCACATGGGGTCACGTAGGTGCTTTATCCATCAGGCACATATCCTGGTCATTCCCCTTCATCCACCACAAAGGGAGGCAGCATCCTGAAAGATCTCTATAAGGGGGCACAGGTTTCTTGATTTTTCTGTTCAGTGTGAGCCCTGTTTGCCAAGGTACTGTGGGCAGGCTGGGAGTCCCTAACAATACGCAAGTCTGCCTTTGGGGAGTGAGCATGCAATGGGCTGTTCCTGAGGTATGTACCACTCTGGCCTCTGAACTCAGCTTATCTATGCTCAGATCTAGTGACCACAGATAATCTCATTTGATGGGATCCTGGTGCATCTCCTGAATAAGGCAGGCAGGGATCTCTTTGGCAATGCAGGGCAAGTTTGGCAAGACTTGTTGTTAAATTAGGAACAAGGCTGACCAGCAGACCAGAATCAGAAGGGGTGTACTTGTCCAGTCTAGCATTACATTGCCTGGTGTGGAAGGTATTCCAACACCACGGTCCTGATGCTGTGCTCTGTCCCCAGGGCAGAAAGCATGCATTATCATTCATGTGGAGAGAGTTCCTAATGTACAGCTGGGAGTTGGTTGTCCATCACTGGGTGTAGAGATGTCTCATGCCCCAGGCCTGACTACCACAATGCTCATATCCACAGGCCTGTATGTATAAATGTATACTTAGGTGTTTCCGGAGATCTCAGAGGACTTGTGCATACTCGGGCATAGATGTTGGCTTTGGGACACTTCCTATGGGACTTTATCTGGGCATGCATAGACACTTCTTGTGGAATCTTCCCAAAAGGTTGGTTCTGAGTCCCCAGATGATAAGGCTCCATTGTTTGCTCCCACTGTGGATGGGATCAGCTTGGCAGATCTGGCAGGTTCCCCTTGCCTTACAATTGGATGGCCATCAATGTTCAAGACTGCAGCTCTAGCTGTTCTGTCTTGATGGCTCCACTTACCTACTGGGATTTTTACTGTGTTCTATTCACTGTTTGAACTCTTTTGTTGATGGTTTGAGTGATAAGTGTTCATTCTGTTTTGACTCTCCACGTTGAGTATCTATAGGGATCTCCTTGTTTGGTTTGTTCAAAGGTCCCAACCCTCTTCTGAACCACAATATGAATTCAGGGAACGGTCAGAGCTGCATCCTGTCTTTCCTGCCTCAATGTCTTTTGCCTGTGTGGCATTCACTGTTGACTTGCACGCATGAATTTAGGAATGAGAGGAAATCCAGAGCCCTGTGGGAGTTGCCACCTGAGCACAACAATGTTGCTTCTGTGTGGTTGATAGTTTTGGTTCCCAGCTCCTCCCCATTGACTACATCATTTGGAATGCACCACCTGGGTGGTCTACTTCGTTCAGAGAGAACCTGGCTCTTAAGCACCTAATGTCTTGGGTACTCATACAGTTCTTTGAGATCTCTGTGCTCCTTGGAGTTAGGTAGTGTCTATTGACATCTCTGTCATTTGGAGGTAAGTCAGACTCCTGCTGGTGTGATGTTGTACAGTGCGAGACTAGGATTGCAGGCCATGGCCCCTGTGGACCACATGTATACATATTGACCAGAAGGATCCTTGTGTCTTCCAGGTCATCGTGTCTTTGGGGTGTGGTCCCATGTGCATCGTCCATTTGTTCACAGGGGCCTTGCCTTGTTTTCTCTTGTTAGGGGCAGTTTCAGTGGAAATGGTACCTGCAGCTGCCCATGAAGTTGGGTAAACTCGTTTTCAAAGCTACAGAGGCCTGAGAAGGTACAGCCTCATTATGGTACCAGGATGGCACCCTGTGAAGATGGAGGACAAAGCACAGAGGTAACAACTGCATTGGGAAATATACCCAAGCTTACCATTCAACTGGGATGTGTTCCATGCCTTGAGTGCATACTGTCTGCACGTTCTTCAGGAATATCGTGAAGCTGTTTCTTAGGTACATCAAGACTAGTGGCCAGGGATCCAGCCTATGGTTACTTAGGTAAAATACTTTCCAGTGTGCTCGGATCAATGATGACTCCCACAAACCATATCCCAGAAGCTGAACAAAATGAGTGAGTGCTAACACTCTTCGTTCTCATCGTGACTGAGGTCCAGCACATGGGGTCATGTAGGTGCTTTATGCATCAGGCACATATGCAGGTCATTATCATTCACCCGCCACAAAGGGAGGCAGCATCCTGAGAGATCTCTCCAGGGGTGCACAGTTTCTTCAGGTTTCTTGGCAGTGTGAGCCCTGTTTAACAGGGTACTATATGCAGGAATGGATTCCCTACCAATAGGCAAGTAAACCCACTGGGAGTGAGTGTGCCATGGCCAGGACCAGGAGTGCATATCACTCTGCCTTGTGCACACAGCTGATCTCAGCACACAAGCAGTGACCAGAGATAGCACCATGCACTGGCCCCATGGTGCATCTCCTGAGTAAGACAGCCAAGGAGCTCTTAGGCAGCACAGGGAATGCTTGGCAAGACCTGTTGGTACAGCAAGAACCAGGGTGACCTGCACACCAGAATCAGAATGAGTGAACTTGTCACAATTTAGCACTGCATTGCCTGGTGGGAAAAGTATTCCTTCACCAGAGGCTAGATGCTGTGGTCTGTCCTCTAGGTGGAAAGCATTTGTTACCATCTATGTGGACAGTGGTCAAATGAGCAGCTGGCAGTTGTTAGTCCAGCACTGGGTGTACCACAGTGCTTGTGCCCATGGATCTGTGTGTATACGTGTACCCTTGGGTGTTGCTGGAGATCTAGGAAGACCTGTGCATACTATGGCATAGGAATTCACTTTTGGACTTGTCCTCTGGGAATGTTTGCTATCATGTATGGAAGATCCTTGTGCCTTCCAGATCTGCATGGCCTTGTAATGGGAACCTGTGTGCATAGTCCTTTTGGTCTTGAGGCCCTTGCACTTTGTTCTCTTGGCAGGGGGAGTTTCAGTGAAAGGGGGTGGCTGAACATTGGATGAACTCATCTGCAGAGCTGCAGAGGCCTGAGAAGGTGCGACCTGCATTACGATCACAGGGTGGAACCATGTGTCTATGGAAGACCAAGTAGAGAGGTAAGCACAGCATTGGCCAAGTTTCCCAAGCTCACTTGTCACCTGGGATGTGTCCATGCCCTGAGTGCATAGGGTCTGCACGTTTCTCAGGAGTGCAGTGATGATGTCTCATTGATGCTAAAAGGCTGGCTAGTGGCCAGGAATCCCTCTTGTTCATGTTAATCACCTAAAATGAATTTCAGTATGCTTGGATCGAAGATGACTACCACAAAAACATTCCCTGGAAAAGCTGAACAAAATAAGTGAGAGCTCACTTCCATCATTCTCATTGTGACTGAGGTCAAGCACATGGGTCATGTCAGTGCTTTCTGCATCAGGAACATATCCTGGTCATTACCCTTCAAACACCACAAAGGGAAGCAGCATCTTGAAAGACCTACAAAAGGGTCCACATATTTCTTCAGTCTTCTTAGCAGTGTGAGCTTGTTTCAGAGGGTACTGTGGTCAAGCTATGACTTGCTAAAAATAGACAAGTCTGTTCACTGGGAGAGAGCATGCAGCTGCCAGGCCAGTGAGTACATACCATTCTGACACATTACACAGCTGATTTAGTCACATATCCAGTGATTACCATTGACAAAAGCTGGTCGGTGATGGGCATGTAGTCATTTCTGACTAACCTTTGGGGTAGGAACATGGGTGTGAACTAAATGGAGGGTTTGACGTCAACTGGCTGTTGCAGAGGGGAGAAAGGACAGTGTGTCAGAGAAGGGATGTAGTGTTTTGTTTCTGGCATTATTTATTGGTGGAACTGTGGATGAGCAAATGCTTCTCCAGAGTCCCAGTCTAGTCATGGACATGTAGAACTCTGAGGATGGCCTAGATATGTGGACAAGAGGGGTTATATTAAAGAACCCTTGCAAGGTAACTATCAGGTGTCACTGGAGCTAAAGAACTGTGCCTAGTCACTTGGCTCAGAAGGTTCCATGCATCGTGGTCCAATTTCATGAGAAGTATCGGTGGAAAGAGTGGCTTCCGTCTGCGTGGGAAATTGGGTGAAAATACCACGGTGGTGATGCTATCTTTTGGATGCTGAAAGACTAGTGACCAGGGATCGCCCCTGGTGATATTGACCAACATAAAATGCATTTCAGTGAACTCAGATCAATGATGACTTCCAACATGTGTGAGTCATGTTTGACATGGTTTTGTGGGCGGACTTGGAGTCCCTATCAGCAGGCTAGTTCCACCACAGGGGAGGGAGCATGCAGATCTCTACATATCTTGGTGTTTTCACCACTCCAAGACCAGGATGCACCCTGACAAAGGGAGGAGTGGACTGCCCGCAATGTGGTGTCGGCCCGCTCCACATCCCAGAGCAGGGGCTCTGCCTGACAGTCCTCATTCCCACAAAGATGGATTCAGTGTTCACTGAATGGTGGAGCGACAGAAGGTTTGGGGGGCCCTGGGTGGCATGCGGTGTCTTATGCCCTGGATCTTGGGCAAATAGCGGTGAAGCCTTGTAGGCGAGTGTGAAATATGGGAATGTTTTTGTCAGTGTAGGCCTGTGACATCCTATGGTAGCATTGGTCTTGACTCCTGGCCTGGGTTGGAGGTTGGTGGTCAGCAAAGGGCCCTAGGTGGATTGTGGCCGACACTTTGGTGTATGAACACGGGTGTGAATTCATGGAGCATTTGAGCTGGGCCGGCAGTGAATGCCAAAGGGCCATAGTGCCCCTGCTCCCGGGATCCTGTGTGGGAGGGGTCCAGGATGAGTGGCAAGCATGTCCAGAGCTCAAGACACCTGACCCCTCCGGGGCTTGTACAGTCTTTAGAGATCTCTGTGCTCGTTAGGGTGCAGGCCGTGTTGGTGGAGTTCTCTGGTGTCTGGGGGTCAGGCAGGCCCTGCTGGTATGGTGTTGTGGGAAAGAGCACGAGACAAGGACTGCAGGCCATGGCCTCTTGGGCCGCACATGCACAAAGGTACCAGTGGTCTCCTTGTGATTGTCAGGACTGCCTGACCGTGAGGCGGCGACTCGCATACGTCGTCCCTTTCCTCAGAGGAGCATTGCCTTCTGTTCTCCTGTCAGGGCCAGTTTCAGTGGAAGGGGTGCGTTCGGCTGTTTCGGAAATTCAATGGACCCTCCAGAGCCGCAGAGACCATAGATGGTACGGTCTCCATGGTTACCTGAGGGGGGCGACCTCTGCCAAAGTGACAGCAGGCACAGAGGTAAGTATTGCACTGGTGAAGGTAAACAAGGTGTCCAGTGACCTGTGATGTGTTCCATGCCCGTAGCGCATGGTGCTTGCACCTTCAGCCGAGGGGGGTGGTGTCGTGCACTGATGCAGAAAGCCTAGTGGCCAGGGATCCCGCCTACGTTGACCCTGGTACGTAAAGCGTGTAAAGCAGTGTGCTCGGATCGATGATGAACCCCACAAAAACATTCCTTGGAAAAGCTGAACAAAATGAGTGAAAGCTCATTACCGTCGTTCTCATCGTGACTGAGGTCCAGCACATGGGGTCACGTAGGTGCTTTTGTGGCCAGCCACATCCGCCTCGTCCTCACACTCTACCCTCCATCAACACAGGCAGCCTTTTGAAGATTCCCTTCTTGGGGTCCCACCACATCTCTTCTCCAATGAAGAGTTAGTTGGGTGTGCTGGGCGCTGAGAGGCCCTTTTGACAGCATTGCGTGGGCAGGCTTGGAGTCCCTACCGTTCATCAAGTGCGCCGAGCAAGGCGGTGTATGTGCCACAGGTGGCATGGTCTTCAAGTTGTTCCTTCACGAGGTGCCCGTATCTGGGGTCAGTCCTCTGGGCAGAAGGCATGCGCTACCCTCCACGTGCCAGTGGTCCTGAGGACTCGCTTGCAGTCATTAGTCCAGCCCTGGGTGTGGAGATGTGTCATGCCCCATACTGAAGCCACTCTGCTCATACGCATGGTCGTGTGTGCACAGATGTAACCTTAGGTCTGGCGGGGGCCACGGGGGCCTGTGGATTCCCTTGAGTAGGAATTGCCTCTGGGCAACCTCCTGTGATTGTCCCTGGTCTTCTAGGTTGGTTACTCGTGCAAACCCCTGACAGTGTTTGTGGCCAGTCTCGTGAGGACCACGGCCTACTGGGTGGCTCCTGCCGATCATGAGATCACCCCGCTGTGTCCGGAAGTGTCCTGTGGTTCAACCTCGATTCCTCTAACTGCCTTTCGAGGAATTAGGGAACGTGATCGCTCTGGGCACGGCCACTGGAGGCTCTTGGCACGTAGGTTGTCCTAGCACAGTGTCAGTCGCAATAGAAGGTACCTGGGATGATTTCGGGGCCTGAAGGGTCTCAGGCACACCAAGAGGGAGATGGAGCTCGGAAGGTTCTGTTCAGGTTGGAAAGGAGGGCATCAGGGGCCGGGCTGGGCTCAGATCAAACTGAGACGAGGAACACGGGATGCTGAGCCCAGACAACCCCTCCCCCCCCGGAGAAAGTGTGGTACTTGTCTCTCCCACGCCCTTCATGGGGGACCGTCCAGCATGACACACATAGGATGAGGTGAGGTCTCCCGGCGCCTGTGGACATGAGGTCGTGTGGTAGAGATGAGTGACCTAGTCCATTTGCTTCTGCTTGGTGATGCACAAGCATGTTACGCATCGCACTCCTACATGCGGGCGTGTGTGGGTGGTGGTGGGGTACACAGATGCGTGTTGGTGTTGTTTTAAGGCAAGGAAATCATTATCCCCGGGTATGTACATATTTGCTTTGGTTTGATGCCATAGTTCAGATGCGATGGTGGAGGAGTCTCGGCATGCAGGTTCTCAGTGTTTACCTAGTGTGTGTGCCTCCATGTTTTCTTGCTGTTCTCGGTTTGACACTTGAATGAACATCTGTCTTGCCTTTCCTTGGAGTGTAGGGACCCGCTGTGGAAGGTCAGAGCTGCACACTTGTCTGTCGTGATAGGTGTACTTCCTGGGTGACCTTTTCCTGTGTTGCATTCACCATTGACCAGTTAGCGTGCCCTTGAGAGTGAGAGGCTATACAGCGCCCTGTCCAGGTGTCTCCTGAGGGCACCGGTGTTATCTCTGTGTTCTTGATGGTTTCGGCTCCAAGCACCGCCTCGTATACCAGGCCCCTGTGAATGGCTCTCCATGGCAGAGGTGTGGGGTCAGAGAGAAGAGGGGGCTCACGTCACCTGACTTCTCCGGGGCTTATGCAATCTTTAGGGCACCCTGTGCTCGTTAGGGTGCAGGCCGTGTTGGTGGAGTTCTCGGGTGTCTGGGGGTCAGGCAGGCCCTGCTGGTATGGTGTTGTGTGAAAGAACACAAGACAAGACCTGCAGGCCATGGCCTCTTGAGCAGCACATGCACATAGGTACCAGTGGTCTCCTTGTGCTTGTCGGCACTGCCTGACCGTGAGGCGGCGCCTCGCGTACGTCGTCCCTTTCCTCAGAGGAGCATCGCCTTCTGTTCTCCTGCCAGGGCCAGTTTCAGTGGAAGGGGTGCCTTCGGCTGTTGCGGAAATTCAATGGACCCTCCAGAACCGCAGAGACAATAGCTGGTGCGGTCTGCATGGTTACCTGAGGGGGGCGACCTCTGCCAAAGCGACAGCAGGCACGGAGGTAAGCATTGCACTGGTGAAGGTAAACAAGATGTCCAGTGACCTGTGATGTGTTCCATGCCCATAGCGCATGGTGCTTGCACCTTCAGCCGAAGGCGGTGGTGTCGTGCAATGAAGCAGAAAGCCTAGCGGACAGGGATAACGCCTACGTTGACCCTCGTACGGAAAGCGTGTAAAGCAGTGTGCTCGGATCGATGATGACCCCCCACAAAAACATTCCTTGGAAAAGCTGAACAAAATGAGTGAAAGCTCATTACCGTCGTTCTCATCGTGACTGAGGTCCAGCACATGGGGTCACGTAGGTGCTTTTGTGGCCAGCCACATCTGCCTCGTCCTCACACTCTACCCTCCATCAACACAGGCAGCCATTTGAAGATTCCCTTCTTGGGGTCCCACCACATCTCTTCTCCAATGAAGAGTTAGTTGGGTGTGCTGGGCGCTGCCAGGCCCTTTTGACAAAATTGCATGGGCAGGCTTGTGGTCCCTACCGTTCATCAAGTGCGCCGAGCAAGGCGGTGTATGTGCCACAGGTGGCATGGTCTTCAAATTGTTCCTTCAACAGGTGCCCGTATCTGGGGTCTGTCCTCTGGGCAGAAGGCACGCGCTACCTTCCACCTGGCCAGTGGTCCTGAGGACTCGCTTGCAGTCATTAGTCCAGCCCTGGGTGTGGAGATGTGTCATGCCCCATCCTGAAGCCACTCTGCTCATACGCATGGTCGTGTGTGCCCAGATGTAACCTTAGGTATGGCGGGGGCCAAGGGGGCCTGTGGATTCCCTAGAGTAGGAATTGCCTCTGGGCAACCTCCTGTGATTGTCCCTGGTCTTCTAGGTTGGTTACTCGTGCAAAACCCTGACAGTGTTTGTGGCCAGTCTCGTGAGGACCACGGCCTGCTGGGTGGCTCCTGCCGATCATGAGATCAGCCTGCTGGATCTCGCACACGGCACTTGTCTTAACATTTGATGGCTATTCACGCTCAACAGAGGCAGCTGCGCTTGTTGCGTCTTGAGGGTGAACAGTCCTGCTTGGGTTTGTACTGGGCTCCAGTCACCATTTTTAGTTCTTTGTTGGGAGATTGAGAGAGAAAAGCCCCTACTGGTTTGAGGGTGTTGGCTATGTGGAATGCATGATTCATCTCTACATGACTTCAGGGACCCTGTCCCTTGTGGAGGCACGCGTTTGTGTGCAGAGCACTTTGAACCAACCTGGGCACCCGTGAGCATGGAATGCCTAGTGTGCGGGTAACCATGACGTGGGGCAGGGCGTCAGGGCGTTTCGAGTCTTGGTAGGGAGTTAAGGACAGGGGACACTGAGGACCACAGAGCAGGCAAAGTTTGGCACGGCCCGTGCGTGTGGTGTTGGTTTCATGAATCGGGTGGTTCGGTTTGCCACGGCGCACATCTGGATGATCAAAGGCTTGCTACTCGCTGATGGGAAGGGCCAGATGCCGTGGAAAATTCCTACACACTGAGCTGGTAGTGAGTTCCAATTGCTCGGATCCACGGTGACTCCCCCAAAAACGTTCCTGGGAAAGATGAACCAAACAAGCGAGAGGTCTGCAGTGCCGTCCTCACCGTGACCGAGGTCCAGCACAAGGGGTCCCATCGGTGCTTTCGAGACTCCTCATGCAGCTGGGTCCTTGGAGAGTGCCAGGCATATTCCTAATCGCCTATGATAATTTCAGGCCAGATGTCTGAGTGATACACACAGGGAGACCAAGGAAGGAAGGTTCCTCTGAGACAGAAATTGAGGGCTTCAGGGCCTGGGCCCGGATCCCCTTTACGCTGGAAAGAGGAAAAGGGACTCTGCTCCGGGCAAACATCTGTTGAGCCCGTGAAATGTATCTCCCCAACAGCCCTTCGCCAGATACCTTTCAGCATCAGGCTCATAGGATGTGTTGAGGTCTGACCGGGGCTGTGGTCCTGAGATCTTGGTGCGGAGTTGGGTGACCTTGGCCCTTTTCTGCAGCTTCTCAACGCACCCACGGGTTACACATCCCGCTCTTTCGTGTGCACGTACACACGCCTTTTCATTTACAATGGCGTAGATAAAAACTTAGAGCCTTGTGTCAGTAGGATTGCATCGGTGTGATGTGATGCCATATTTCACATGTGACAGTGGTCATGTCTGTGCGTGGTTCTTTTCTGCCTGATTTAGTGTGAAGCATGCCCCCACACTGTCCTGCTGATGTTGGTTGGACGCAGGTTGATGAGCTGGCTGAGTTGTCCTTGCCTTGGTCTTTAGGGACACATCCTGGAAGGAGAGCTGCACGCTTGGCTCTCGCGACAGGGGCACGGCATCCATTTCCTTGGCCGGTGTTGCGTTCACAGTTGAGCAGCTCTCATGACCTTAGGAGTGAGAGGGATCCCAAGCCCTGTGGGACTTGCCTCCTGAGCGCAACAGTGCTGCCTCTGTGTGGTCGCTAGTTTTGACTGGGAGCTCCTCCCCATTGACGACCTCATTTGGAATGCGCCTATTGGGCGGGCTGCTGTGCTGACAGAGAACCTGGAGCTCAAGCCACCTAATGACTTGGGTACTGAGACAGTCCTTTAGGATCCTTTACGATGTGCACGTTGGAGTTCGGAAGCGCCCATTGAGTTCTCTGGCATTTGTGGGATAGGCAGACACGTGCTGGTGTGGTGCAGTGGGACACTGCGAGAGACTAGGACGGCAGGCCGTGCCACCTGTGGACAGCGAGTGCACATGTGGACCCGAAGGCTCCCTGTGACTGCCAGGCCTGTGTGGCCTTGGGGCGAGGACCTGGGTGCGTCACCGTTTTGCTCCCATGGGCCTCAAGTTGTGTTCTCCCGGCAGGGGGGGGTTTCAGTGCAAGGGGCGGCCTCTGCCACCCAGGAAGTTGGAGGAACTCATCTCCAGAAGTGCAGAGGCCTGTGAAGGTGTGATCTGCGTCATGTCCCCAGGATGGCACCCTGTGCATCTGTAGGACGTAGAAGGGAGGTAAGCAAGTCATTGGCCGAGGTACGCAAGCTCTCCAGTCACCAGGGATGTGTTCCATGCCCCGAGTGCACAGTGCCTGCACGTTCCTCACGAGTGTTTGTGAAGCTGTGTCCTGAGTGCAGAAAGACTAGTGGCCAGGGATCCGGCCCATGGTGACTCATGTAAGACGCTTTCCATTGTGCTCGGATCGATGATGACTCCCACCAACCATGTCCCGGAAGTTGAACAAAATGAGTGAGAGCTCACACTCTTCGTTCTCATCGTGACTGAGGTCCAGCACATGGGGTCACGTAGGTGCTCGAAGCACCAGGCACATATCCTGCTCATTCCCCTTCACCTGCCACAAAGGGAGGCAGCATCGTGGAAGATATCTTCAAGGGGTCCACAGTTTGCTTGAGTTTTCTGGGCAGTGTGAGCCTTGTTTGCCAGCATTTTAAAGGCAGGCTGGGAGTCCCTACCAATAGGCAAGTCTGCCCATGTGGGGGATGTGAGTGTGCAGCAGCTAGCCCCGGGAGTGCAAACCGTGCTGCCCTGTGCACACAGCTGATCTTGGCACAGGCCCAGTGAACAATGATTGGCCCATGCGCTGGCGCCATGGTGCATCTCCTAAGTCAGGCAGCCAGGGAGCCCTTGGGCAGCTCAGGGAAAGTCTCGCGAGACCGGTTGGTATAGCAGGTAGCAGGCCGACGAGCAGATCAGGATGGGAATGAGTGAACTAGTCACAGTCTAGCAGTGCATTGCCTGGTGGGGAAAATATACCTTCACCAGGGCCTAGATGCTGTGGGTTGCCCTCTGGGCAGCAAGCATTCATTACCATCCATGTGGCCAGTGGTCCTAAGGAGCAGCTGGCCGTTCAGTTGGTGGACCAACACTGGGTGTAGAGACGTCTCGTGCCTCAGGCCTGTCCACCACGGTGCTCATACCCACGGGTCTGTGTGCATAGCCGTACCCTCGGGTGTTGCAGGAGATCTAGGAGGACCTGTGCATAGTATGACACAGGTGTTTGCTTTGGGACACATCCTCTGGGACTGTCTGTTGGGAAGCCTCGGGGCTCATTGTGCCTCCCAGGTCTGCACGGCCTTGGGCCGGGGCTCCATGTGCCTGGTGCTTTGACTCAGAAGGTGTCTCGCCTTGTTTTCCTTTTTCAGGGGAAGTTTCAGTGGAAGGAGTGGCTGCAGCCACCCGGGAAGTTGGGTGAGCTCATCTCCAGGCCTGCCGAGGCCTGAGAAGGGGCGGCATGCATCATGATCCCATGGTGCCACCCTGTGCTCACGGAAGAAAATGTACAGAGGTAAGTACTGCCCTGGCCACGGGACCGAAGGTCACCAGAGGCCGGGGCGGCGTTCCGTGCCCTGAGTGCACGCTATTGCCTGTTCCTCGCCACCGCGGAGACGCTGTCTCTTGGAGGCTGCAAGTCTAGTGACCAGGGATAACGCCTGTTGATGTTGACCCACGTAAAATGCATTTCAGTGTGTGTGCTCGGATCGATGATGACTCCCAAAACTCCATGTCCCGGAAAAGCTGAACAAAATGAGTGAGAGCTCACACTCCTCGTTCTCATCGAGACTGAGGTCCAGCACATGGGGTCACGTAGGTGCTTTATGTACCAGTCACATATCCTGGTCATTACCCTTCACCCACCACCAAAGTAGGCAGCATGCTGACAGATGTCTTTAAGGGGGGCACAGGTTACTTGAGTTTTCTGGGCAGCATGAGGCCTGTTTGCCACAGTACTGTGGGTAGGCTGGGAGTCCCTGACAATACGCAAGGGTGCCCCGTGTGGAATGAGCCTGCGGCGGTCAGGCCCTGGACAACCCGCCACTCGGGCCTGTGCGCTCAGCTGATCTAGCCACATATGTATCCAGTGACCGCAGGTAGCCTCATGCTCTGGGACCCTGGTGCGTGTCCACAGTAAGGCAGCCTGGGAGGCCTTGGTCAGCACAGGGCAATTGTGGCAAGACTTCTCGAGACAGCAGGAACGAGGCTGATCTGCAGACCAGAATCGGAGTGGGTGTACTTGTGAGAGACTGGCGTTGCATAGCCTGGTGTGGAAAGCATTCCAACACCAGGGGCCTTTTGTCGTGGTGTGTCTTCCGGGAAGAGAGCATGCATTCTCAGCCATGTGTCCAGTAGTCCTAATGTACAGCTGGCAGTGGGTGGTCCACCACTGGGTATAGAGATGTCTCATGCTCAAGGCCTCACTACCACAATGCTGCTCCCCGCGGGCCTCGCTGTACGGGCGTAGGTGTGCTCTTAGGTCTTCCAGGAAATCGAGTAGAACCTGGGCATGCTTGGCCATCGGCGTTGTCTTTGGGACCCTTGCTGTGGGAATGTGTGTGGTGCGGCATGGAAACTCCTTGTGGAAACTCCCAACAAGTTTGGTTGTGAGTCTCCAGATGACAGGGGCCCCAACGGCTCTTCCCACCATGGGTGGGATCAGCTTGGCAGGTCTGCCAGGTTCCCCTTGCCTTCCAATCTGATGGCCATTAGAGTTCAAGACCACGGCTCTAGCTGTTGTGTCTTGATGGATCCACTTACCCACTGGGATTTCTTCTGGGGTCCACTCCATGCATGTGCTCTGTTGTTGATGTTTTGTGTGAGAAGAGTCCCCGGTGCTTTGAGGTTTTTGACTGTCCAGGTGGAGGAACTGTAGGCATCACATTGATGGCTTTGGTCCAAGATCGCACCCTTATCCGGAGCCTAAGCCAGGATGTGCTGTCAGGGATTGAGGCCTGGGCTCCGCGCCCTTTAGACTTCAGTCACTTCCGGCCCAAGGTGCTTTCACTTTTGCACATATGTGGAAGGCTCTTTGATTTGTCACACTTAGAGAGGTCTGTGCCCGTCAGCCAAATCAAGAGAGTGCTCGGTGGGTGGCCTTCTCCCTGCATGAAAAGTTGGTCTTCCATTTGCCACTGCAGGCCTGTGCCACCGGAGGGTGCCGCGGGCTTTGGGTCCTGGCCCGGCCGGCCGGTTTGTGGTCCGTGGCGGGCACGTGGTGGTTTGTGCCCGCCCCTTTGGGGTAGGCCCATGGGTGTGACCTGAATGGAGCACTTGAGGTGACCTGGCTGTTGCTGGGAGAGGGCTGGTAGAGAGGGCAGTGTGTCACACAAGGGCTGTAGACCTCCTGGTCCTGGGATCTTTTATTGGCGGATCTGTGGTTGAGCGGAAAGCTTGTCCAGAGTCCCTGTCTATTCATGGACCCGTAGATCCGTGAGGTTGCCCTAAAAAGCTGGTCGCTGTGGGCTGTGTTGAGGAGCCCTCAAAAGGATAAGTGTCAGGTGTCACTGGAGCTAAAGGCGTGTGGGTTTTGCGGGGAAGCATTCCGGTTTGCAGGTGAAGGCATGCGTGTTGGGAAGCACGTTGCGTGGAGCCCAAGAGTGAATGGACTGGACGGGTTGGGGAAACCCCGAAAGACAAAGCGAGGCAGATGTAAGACAACGCAGGTGCACACCCCCTTGCCTCATCTAGCGGAGGAGATGGCAGATTCTCATTTATGCTCATAGCAGTACAGTGGGACAGTCCTGGGGAGGTCAGGTTTGGTCCCGCAGCTGAAGTGACCGAGACCCCACGGGACATCTGGACCTGGAGGCCACGGGCCCTGTGCCTCGGTCTTTTCCTCATGCATGCCTTGGCTCTGTATCCCCTGGCAGGCGCGTTCTGCGTGTGAGGCATGTTTTCACCTGTCCACGAAGCTGGACAAGCCCTTCTCTGACGCGGAGGCTTGTGATGGTGCTGTGAGCCCTGTGACCGGACCGACGTGCACCGTGAGAACGGGTGGACTGATGTGCAGGTAAGTATGACTCGAGGCTGTTACGCGTCTTGGTAGAGCTGCCATGGCAGGGATCACTGAGAAGAAGTGAGAAGGCGTATTTAGTCCGGCCAGATGGCGTGGCAGTGGCATCTGTGGACTGGGCTGCCGGATGGGGCCAAAGTGCCCTGCCTGGGTGACGAAAGGATGGCTAGTTGGTGAGGGCCATGTTCAGGTTGCATAGGGACATGCTCCACCATCAGCTGGAAGCATATTCCAATGTGCTCGGATCGATGATGACTCCCAGCAAAACATTCCTTGGAAAAGCTGAACAAAATGAGTGAAAGCTCACTACCGTCGTTCTCATCGAGACTGAGGTCCAGCACACGGGGTCTCGGATTTGCTTTATGGAATTAGGCGCAGCTGGCTGATCCTCCACTACACCCTCCACCAAGAGACTAGCATTCTGAAACTTCCCTCCTCAGGGACCGGCTGATCTCTTCTTAATGATGAGTTATTTGTTTGTGCTGGGCTGTGTGGGGCATATTTGATAGGGTTTTGTGGGCGGACATGGACTCCCTATCAGCGGGCTAGTTCCACCACAGGGGAGGGAGCATGCAGATCTCTACATATGTTGGTGTTTTCACTGGTCCAAGATGCCACCGCTGTCCATGGCCAGGATGCACCCTGACGGGTGGAGGAGTGGGCTGCCCACTCCTGTGGTGTCAGCCCGCTCCGCATCCCGGGGCAGGGGCTACGCCTGACAGTCTTCATGAACAACAGGATGGATTCAGTGTTAACTGAACGGTGGAGCGACAGAAGGTTTGGGGGCCCCGGGTGGCATGCAGTGCCTTATGCCCTGGAGTCTTGGGCAAACAGCGGTGAAGCCCATTGCCGAAGGCACCCTTTTGGGCAGTCACGTGAGCGCAGCCTGGGAAGGGTTTGGGTCTGCATGGAGGCATTGATTGTAGTGCAGCTGTGGAGGACTTTGAGAGTTGGCCGACTGACAGAGACCTTTCACTGTGAGCCCCACCGAGATAGTGTGGGGACGTTCTTTCTTGGGCCATTGCCTTGTCGCTGAGTGTGAAATATTGGCGTGCATTTGGTCACTGTACGCCTGTGACATCCTATGGTAGCAGTGGCCTTGACTCCTGGCCTCGGTTGCAGATTGGCGGTCAGCCTAGGGCCCTAGGTGGCTTGTGACCGGCACGTTGGTGTATGAACACGGCTGTGAAGTTCATGGAGCATTTGTGGTGGGCTGGCGGGATGTGGGTGCCAAAGGGCCATAGTGCCCCTCCTTCCGGGATCCTGTGTTGTTGGGGTCCGGGATGAGTGGCAAGCATGTCCAGAGTCCCTGTTCAGTCATGGACCCATAAGCCCGTGATGTTATATACTAGGAACACAGTTGCTGCAGTCAGTGTTGAGAGGCACTGGCAGGACCAGGGATTCATGGCAACGGAGATAAAGTCTTTTGTGCCTTGCAGGGAAGCATTTGGTTTTGCGTGTCAAGCAATGTGGTGCCTGGGAAGTGGAGGCGGGAGAGTGAGGAGTCTGTGAGAGTCAGGGAGTGTCTGGACGAATAAGGGAGGCAGATGCAGTAAATGAGAGGTGTTCTCCATCACGACACCTTCCTCAGGAGAAGCAGGTTGCCACCTTTATGCTCATTGCACAATGCCAGGACAGTCCCAGAGAGTCACAGGCAGGGCTGGAAGCTGTATAGGCCAAGAACTCACGGGGCATCGTGGCCTGGTGGCAGTGGCGGTGGCGGTGGCGATGGTCCCTGGCCCTGGCCCTTTCCTCAAGTGTGCGTTGCCTTTGTGTCCTCCTGGCAGGGGAGCCCTGTGAGAGAGTCATGCCGTCAGGTCTCCATGAAGTTGGACTCCCCTTCTGCGATGCAGATGCACGCCACGCTGCGTTGAGCACTTTAACCGAATGCGGTCACCATGTATGCACAGATGTCCTAGCGTGCAGGTAAGCTTGACGGGGGCAAGGTGTTGGGGTGATTGGTTTCTTGGTAGAGTGGTAGTGGCAGGGATCACTGAGCTTGACTGAGCAGGCGAACTTTGGCTGGGCCAGAACTGTTGGGTGGGGTGGTACTGAGGATGGGGCTATGGCGTGGGGTCACAGTGCACTCCTGGAATGAAGAAAGTGTAGCGACTTTGTGCTGCCAATGGCCCGATGCCAAGCTACCTTCCATCCCCCTCCCTCAGCGGGAACCGTGTTCCAATGTGCTCGGATCAGTGATGACTCCCACAAAAACATTCCTTGGAAAGCTGAACAAAATGACTGAGTGCTCAGCACCGTCGTTCTCATCGTGACTGAGGTCCAGCACATGGGATCCCTTAGGGCCTGACGGGATGGGCAAATAGGCCTCATTTCCCTGGCAGCTCGCCGGGTAGTTGTCCCTGGTTCATGTCGGGTGCCCTTGGAACCTGGTCCGGAAGTGTCCTGTGGTTCAACCTCGATTCCTCTAACTGCCTTTCGAGGAATTAGGGAACGTGATCGCTCTGGGCACGGCCACTGGAGGCTCTTGGCACGTAGGTTGTCCTAGCACAGTGTCAGTCGCAATGGAAGGTACCCGGGATGATTTCGGGGCCGGAAGGGTCTCAGACACATCAAGAGGGAGATGGAGCTCGGAAGGTTCTGTTCAGGTTGGAAAGGAGGGCATCAGGGGCCGGGCTGGGTTCAGATCAAACTGAGACGAGGAACACGGGATGCTGAGCCCAGGCAACCCCTCCCCCCCGGAGAAAGTGTGGTACTTGTCTCTCCCACGCCCTTCATGGGGGACCGTCCAGCATGACACACACAGGATGAGGTGAGGTCTCCCGGCGCCTGTGGACATGAGGTCGTGTGGTAGAGATGAGTGACCTAGTCCGTTTGCTTCTGCTTGGTGATGCACAAGCATGTTACGCATCGCACTCCTACATGCGGGCGTGTGTGGGTGGTGGTGGGGTACACAGATGCGTGTTTGTGTTGTTTTAAGGCAAGGAAATCATTATCCCCGGGTATGTACATATTTGCTTTGGTTTGATGCCATAGTTCAGATGCGATGGTGGAGGAGTCTCGGCATGCAGGTTCTCAGTGTTTACCTAGTGTGTGTGCCTCCATGTTTTCTTGCTGTTCTCGGTTTGACACTTGAATGAATATCTGTCTTGCCTTTCCTTGGAGTGTAGGGACCCGCTGTGGAAGGTCAGAGCTGCACACTTGTCTGTCGTGATAGGTGTACTTCCTGGGTGACGTTTTCCTGTGTTGCATTCACCATTGACCAGTTAGCATGCCCTTGAGAGTGAGAGGCTATACAGCGCCCTGTCCAGGTGTCTCCTGAGGGCACCGGTGTTATCTCTGTGTTCTTGATGGTTTCGGCTCCAAGCACCGCCCCGTATACCAGGCCCCTGTGAATGGCTCTCCATGGCAGAGGTGTGGGGTCAGAGAGAAGAGGGGGCTCACGTCACCTGACTTCTCCGGGGCTTATGCAATCTTTAGGGCACCCTGTGCTCGTTAGGGTGCAGGCCGTGTTGGTGGAGTTCTCGGGTGTCTGGGGGTCAGGCAGGCCCTGCTGGTATGGTGTTGTGGGAAAGAACACGAGACAAGGCCTGGAGGCCATGGCCTCTTGGGCAGCACATGCACATAGGTACCAGTGGTCTCCTTGTGCTTGTCGGCACTGCCTGACCGTGAGGCGGCGACTCGCGTACGTCGTCCCTTTCCTCAGAGGAGCATCGCCTTCTGTTCTCCTGTCAGGGCCAGTTTCAGTGGAAGGGGTGCCTTCGGCTGTTGCAGAAATTCAATGGACCCTCCAGAGCCGTAGAGACCATAGCTGGTGCGGTCTGCATGGTTACCTGAGGGGGGCGACCTCTGCCAAAGCGACAGCAGGCACGGAGGTATGCATTGCACTGGTGAAGGTAAACAAGATGTCCAGTGACCTGTGATGTGTTCCATGCCCATAGCGCATGGTGCTTGCACCTTCAGCCGAGGGCGGTGGTGTCGTGCAATGAAGCAGAAAGCCTAGCGGACAGGGATAACGCCTACGTTGACCCTCGTATGGAAAGCGTGTAAAGCAGTGTGCTCGGATCGATGATGACCCCCCACAAAAACATTCCTTGGAAAAGCTGAACAAAATGAGTGAAAGCTCATTACCGTCGTTCTCATCGTGACTGAGGTCCAGCACATGGGGTCACGTAGGTGCTTTTGTGGCCAGCCACATCCGCCTCGTCTTCACACTCTACCCTCCATCAACACAGGCAGCCTTTTGAAGATTCCCTTCTTGGGGTCCCACCACATCTCTTCTCCAATGAAGAGTTAGTTGGGTGTGCTGGGCGCTACGAGGCCCTTTTGACAGCATTGCGTGGGCAGGCTTGGGGTCCCTACCGTTCATCAAGTGCGCCGAGCAAGGCGGTGTATGTGCCACAGGTGGCATGGTCTTCAAATTGTTCCTTCAACAGGTGCCCGTATCTGGGGTCTGTCCTCTGGGCAGAAGGCATGCGCTACCCTCCACGTGGCCAGTGCTCCTGAGGACTCGCTTGCAATTATTAGTCCAGCCCTGGGTGTGGAGATGTGTCATGCCCCATCCTGAAGCCACTCTGCTCATACACATGGTCGTGTGTGCACAGATGTAACCTTAGGTATGGCGGGGGCCAAGGGGGCCTGTGGTTTCCCTAGAGTAGGAATTGCCTCTGGGCAACCTCCTGTGATTGTCCATGGTCTTCTAGGTTGGTTACTCGTGCAAAACCCTGACAGTGTTTGTGGCCAGTCTCGTGAGGACCACGGCCTGCTGGGTTGCTCCTGCCGATCATGAGATCAGTCCGCTGGATCTCGCACACGGCACTTGTCTTAACATTTGATGGCTATTCACGCTCAACAGAGGCAGCTGCGCTTGTTGCGTCTTGAGGGTGAACAGGCCTACTAGGGTTTGTATTGGGCTCCACTCACCGTTTTTAGTTCTTTGTTGGGAGTTTGAGAGAGAAAAGCCCCTACTGCTTTGAGAGTGTTGGCTATGTGGAATGCATGATTCATCTCTCCATGACTTCAGGGCCCCCTGTCCCTTGTGGAGGCACGCATTTGTGTGCCGAGCACTTTGTCCCAACCTGGGCACCCGTGAGCATGGATGGCCTAGTGTGCGGGTAACCATGACGTGGGGCAGGGCGTCAGGGCGTTTCGAGTCTTGGTAGGGAGTTAAGGACAGGGGACACTGAGGACCACAGAGCAGGCAAAGTTTGGCACGGCCCATGCGTGTGGTGTTCGTTTCATGAATCGGGTGGTTCGGTGGGCCACGGCGCACATCTGGATGATCAAAGGCTTGCTACTCGCTGCTGGGAAGGGCCAGATGCCGTGGAAAATTCCTACACACTGAGCTTGTAGTGAGTTCCAATTGCTCGGATCCACCGTGACTCCCCCAAAAACGTTCCTGTGAAAGATGAACCAAACGAGTGAGATGTCTGCAGTGCCGTCCTCACCGTGACCGAGGTCCAGCACAAGGGGTCCCATCGGTGCTTTCGAGACTCCTCATGCAGCTGGGTCCTTGGAGAGTGCCAGGCATATTCATAATCGCCTATGAAAATTTCAGGCCAGGTGTCTGAGTGATACACACAGGGAGACCAAGGAAGGAAGGTGCCTGTGAGACAGGAATTGAGGGCTTCAGGGCCTGGGCCCAGATCCCCTTTACGCTGGGAAGAGGAAAAGTGACTTCTGCTCCGGGCAAACATCTGTTGAGCCCGTGAAATGTATCTCCCCAGCAGCCCTTCGCCAGATACCCTCCAGCATCAGGCTCATAGGATGTGTTGAGGTCTGATCGGGGCTGTGGTCGTGAGGTCTTGGTGCAGAGTTGGGTGACCTTGGCCCTTTTCTGCAGCTTCTCAATGCACCCACATGTTACACATCCCGCTCTTTCGTGTGCACGTACACGTGTCTTTCATTTACAATGGCGTAGGTAAAAGCTTAGAGCCGTGTGTCAGTAGGATTGCTTCGGTGTGATGTGATGCCATAGCTCACATGTGACAGTGGTCAGGTCTGTGCGTGGTTCTTTTCTGCCTGATTTAGTGTGAAGCATGCCCCCACACTGTCCTGCTGATGTTGGTTGGACGCAGATTGATGAGCTGGCTGAGTTGTCCTTGCCTTGGTCTTTAGGGACACATCCTGGAAGGAGAGCTGCACGCTTGGCTCTTGCGACAGGGGCACAGCATCCATTTCCTTGGCCGGTGTTGCCTTCACAGTTGAGCAGCTCGCATGACCTTAGGAGTGAGAGGGATCCCAAGCCCTGTGGGACTTGCCTCCTGAGCGCAACAGTGCTGCCTCTGTGTGGTCGCTAGTTTTGACTGGGAGCTCCTCCCCATTGACGACCTCATTTGGAATGTGCCTATTGGGCGTGCTACTGTGCTGACAGAGAACCTGGAGCTCAAGCCACCTAATGTCTTGGGTACTGAGACAGTCCTTTAGGATCCTTTACGATGTGCACGTTGGAGTTCGGAAGCGCCCATTGAGTTCACTGGCATTTGTGGGATAGACAGACACCTGATGGTGTGGTGCAGTGGGACCCTGCGAGAGACTAGGATGGCAGACCGTGCCCCCTGTGGACAGCGTGGGCACATGTGGACCCGAAGGCTCCCTGTGACTGCCAGGCCTGTGTGGCCTTGGGGCGAGGACCTGGGTGCGTCACCTTTTTGCTCCCATGGGCCTCAAGTTGTGTTCTCCCGGCACGGGGGGGTTTCAGTGCAAGGGGCGGCCATTGCCACCCAGGAAGTTGGAGGAGCTCATCTCCAGAAGTGCAGAGGCCTGTGAAGGTGCGATCTGCGTCATGTCCCCAGGATGGCACCCTGTGCATCTGTAGGACGTAGAAGGGAGGTAAGCAAGTCATTGGCCGAGGTACGCAAGCTCTCTAGTCACCGGGGATGTGTTCCATGCCCCGAGTGCACAGTGCCTGCACGTTCCTCACGAGTGTTCGTGAAGCTGTATCCTGAGTGCAGAAAGACTAGTGGCCAGGGATCCGGCCCATGGTGACTCATGTAAGACGCTTTCCATTGTGCTCGGATCGATGATGACTCCCACCAACCATGTCCCGGAAGTTGAACAAAATGAGTGAGAGCTCACACTCTTCGTTCTCATCGTGACTGAGGTCCAGCACACGGGGTCACGTAGGTGCTCGAAGCACCAGGCACATATCCTGCTCATTCCCCTTCACCTGCCACAAAGGGAGGCAGCATCGTGGAAGATATCTTCAAGGGGTCCACAGTTTGCTTGAGTTTTCTGGGCAGTGTGAGCCTTGTTTGGTAGCATAGTAAAGGCAGGCTGGGAGTCCCTACCAATAGGCAAGTCTGCCCACGTGGGGGATGTGAGTGTGTAGCAGCTAGCCCCGGGAGTGCAAACCGTGCTGCCCTGTGCACACAGCTGATCTCGGCACAGGCCCAGTGAACAATGATAGCCCCATGCGCTGGCGCCATGGTGCATCTCCTGAGTCAGGCAGCCAGGGAGCCCTTGGGCAGCTCAGGGAAAGTCTCGCGGGACCGGTTGGTATAGCAGGTAGCAGGCCGACGAGCAGATCAGGATGGGAATGAGTGAACTTGTCACAGTCTAGCAGTGCATTGCCTGGTGGGGAAAATATACCTTCACCAGGGCCTAGATGCTGTGGGTTGCCCTCTGGGCAGCAAGCATTCATTACCATCCATGTGGCCAGTGGTCCTAACGAGCAGCTGGCCGTTCAGTTGGTGGACCAACACTGGGTGTAGAGACGTCTCGTGCCTAAGGCCTGTCCACCACGGTGCTCATACCCACGGGTCTGAGTGCATAGCCGTACCCTCGGGTGTTGCAGGAGATCTAGGAGGACCTGTGCATAGTATGACACAGGTGTTTGCTTTTGGACACATCCTCTGGGCCTGTCTGTTGGGAAGCCTCGGGGCTCATTGTGCCTCCCAGGTCTGCACGGCCTTGGGCCGGGGCTCCATGTGCCTGGTGCTTTGACTCAGAAGGTGTCTCGCCTTGTTTTCCTTTTTCAGGGGAATTTTCAGTGGAAGGAGTGGCTGCAGTCACCCGGGAAGTTGGGTGAGCTCATCTCCAGGCCTGCCGAGGCCTGAGAAGGGTCGGCATGCTTCGTGATCCCATGGTGCCACCCTGTGCTCACGGAAGACAATGTACGGAGGTAAGTACTGCCCTGGCCAAGGGACCGAAGGTCACCAGAGACCGGGGCGGCGTTCCGTGCCCTGAGTGCACGCTATTGCCTGTTCATCGCCACCGCGGAGACGCCATCTCTTGGAGGCTGCAAGTCTAGTGACCAGGGATAACGCCTGTTGATGTTGACCCACGTAAAATGCATTTCAGTGTGTGTGCTCGGATCGATGATGACTCCCAAAACTCCATGTCCCGGAAAAGCTGAACAAAATGAGTGAGAGCTCACACTCCTCGTTCTCATCGAGACTGAGGTCCAGCACATGGGGTCACGTAGGTGCTTTATGTACCAGTCACATATCCTGGTCATTACCCTTCACCCACCACCAAAGGAGGCAGCATGCTGACAGATGTTTTTAAGGGGGGTACAGGTTACTTGAGTTTTCTGGGCAGCATGAGGACTGTTTGCCACAGTACTGTGGGTAGGCTGGGAGTCCCTGACAATACGCAAGGGTGCCCCGTGTGGAATGAGCCTGCGGCGGTCAGGCCCTGGACAGCGCGCCACTCGGGCCTGTGCGCTCAGCTGATCTAGCCACATACGTATCCAGTGACCGCAGGGAGCCTCATGCTCTGGGACCCTGGTGCGTGTCCACAGTAAGGCAGCCTGGGATGCCTTGGTCAGCACAGGGCAATTGTGGCAAGACTTCTCGTGACAGCAGGAACCAGGCTGACCTGCAGACCAGAATCGGAGTGTGTGTACTTGTGAGTGACTGGCGTTGTATTGCCTGGTGTGGAAAGCATTCCAACACCAGGGTCCTTTTGTCGTGGTGTGTCTTCCGGGAAGAGAGCATGCATTCTCAGCCATGTGTCCAGTCGTCCTAATGTACAGCTGGCAGTGGGTGGTTCACCACTGGGAATAGAGATGTCTCATGCTCAAGGCCTCACTACCACAATGCTACTCCCCGCGGGCCTCGCTGTACGTGCGTGGGTGTGCTCTTAGGTCTTCCAGGAAATTGAGTAGGACCTGGGCATGCTTGGCCATCGGTGTTCGCTTCGGGACCCTTGCTCTGGGAATGTGTGTGGTCCGTCATGGAAACTCCTTGTGGAAACTCCCGACAAGTTTGGTTGTGAGTCTCCAGATGACAGGGTCCCTAACGGCTCTTCCCACCGTGGGTGGGATCAGCTTGGCAGGTCTGCCAGGTTCCCCTTGCCTTCCAATCTGATGGCCATTAGAGTTCAAGACCACGGCTCCAGCTGTTGTGTCTTGATAGCTCCACTTGCCCACTGGGATTTCTTCTGGGGTCCACTCCATGCATGTGCTCTGTTGTTGATGGTTTGTGTGAGAAGAGTCCCCGGTGCTTTGAGGTTTTTGACTGTCCAGGTGGAGGAACTGTAGGCATCTCATTGATGGCTTTGGTCCAAGATCGCACCCTTATCCTGAGCCTGAGCCAGGATGTGCTGTCAGGGATTGAGTCCTGGTCTCCGCGCCCTTTAGACTTCAGTCACTTCCGGCCCAAGGTGCTTTCACTTTTGCGCATATGTGCAAGGCTCTTTGATTTGTCACACTTAGAGAGGTCTGTACCCGTCAGCCAAATCAAGAGAGTGCTCGGTGGGTGGCCTTCTCCCTGCATGAAAAGTTGGTCTTCATTTGCCACTGCAGGCCTCTGCCACCGGAGGGTGCCGTGTGCTTTGGGTCCTGGCCCGGCCGGCTGGTTTGTGGTCGGTGGCGGGCACGTGGTGGTTTGTGCCCACCCCTTTGTGGTAGGCCGATGGGTGTGACCTGAATGGAGCACTGGAGGTGACCTGGCTGTTGCTGGGTGGGGGATGGTAGAGAGGGCAGTGTGTCACACAAGGGCTGTAGACCTCCTGGTCCTGGGATCTTTTATTGGCGGATCTGTGGTTGAGCGGAAAGCTTGTCCAGAGTCCCAGTCTATTCATGGAACCGTGGATCCGTGAGGTTGCCCTAAGAAGCTAGTCGCTGTGGGCTGTGTTGAGGAGCCCTCAAAAGGATAAGTGTCAGGTGTCACTGGAGCTAAAGGCGTGTGGGTTTTACGGGGAAGCATTCCGGTTTGCAGGTGAAGGCATGCATGTTGGGAAGCACGTTGCATGGAGCTAAAGAGTGAATGGACTGGACAGGTTGGGGAAACCCCGAAAGACAAAGCGAGGCAGATGTAAGACAACCCAGGTGCACACCCCCTTGCCTCATCTAGCCGAGGAGATGGCAGATTCTCAATTATGCTCATAGCAGTACAGTGGGACAGTCCTGGGGAGGTCAGGTTTGGTCCCGCAGCTGAAGTGACCGAGACCCCACGGGACATCTTGACCTGGAGGCCACGGGCCCTGTGCCTCGGTCCTTTCCTCATGCATGCCTTGGCTCTGTATCCCCTGGCAGGCGCGTTCTGCGTGTGAGGCATGTTTTCACCTGTCCACGAAGCTGGACAAGCCCTTCTCTGATGCGGAGGCTTGTGATGGTGCTCTGTGCCCTGTGACCGGACCGATGTACACCGGGAGAATGGGTGGACTGATGTGCAGGTAAGTATGACACGAGGCTGTTACGCGTCTTGGTAGAGCTGCCATGGCAGGGATCACTGAGAAGCACTGAGAAGGCGTATTTAGTCCGGCCAGATGGCGTGGCAGTGGCATCTGTGGACTGGGCTGCCGGATGGGGCCAAAGTGCCCTGCCTGGGTGACGAAAGGATGGCTAGTTGGTGAGGGCCATGTTCAGGTTGCATAGGGACATGCTCCACCATCAGCTGGAAGCATATTCCAATGTGCTCGGATCGATGATGACTCCCAGCCAAACATTCCTTGGAAAAGCTGAACAAAATGAGTGAAAGCTCACTACCGTCGTTCTCATCGAGACTGAGGTCCAGCACACGGGGTCTCGGATGTGCTTTATGGAATCAGGCGCAGCTGCCTGATCCTCGACTACACCCACCACCAAGAGAGTCAGCATTCTGAAAGTTCCCTCCTCAGGGGCCGGCGGATCTCTTCTTAATGATGCGTTATTTGTGTGTGCTGGGCTGTGCGGGGCATATTTGATAGGGTTTTGTGGGCGGACATGGAGTCCCTATCAGCAGGCTAGGTCCACCACAGGGGAGGGAGCATGCAGATCTCTACATATCTTGGTGTTTTCACCGGTCCAAGATGCCACCGCTGTCCATGGCCAGGATGCACCCTGACGGGTGGAGGAGTGGGCTGCCCACTCCTGTGGTGTCAGCCCGCTCCGCATCCCGGGGCAGGGGCTCCGCCTGACAGTCTTCATGAACAACAGGATGGATTCAGTGTTCACTGAAAGGTGGAGCGACAGAAGGTTTGGGGGGCCCCGTGTGGCATGCTGTGCCTTATGCCCTGGAGTCTTGGGCAAATAGCGGTGAAGCCCATTGCCGAAGGCACCCTTTTGGGCAGTCACGTGAGCGCAGCCTGGGAAGGGTTTGGGTCTGCATGGAAGCGTTGATTGTAGTGCAGCTGTGGAGGGCTTTGAGAGTTGGCCGACTGACAGAGACCCTTGACTGTGAGCCCCACCGAGATAGTGTGGGGACGTTCTTTCTTGGGCCATTGCCTTGTCGGTGAGTGTGAAATATTGGCGTGCATTTGGTCACTGTAGGCCTGTGACATCCTATGGTTGCACTGGCCTTGACTCCTGCCCTCGGTTGCAGATTGGCGGTCAGCCTAGGGCCCTAGGTGGCTTGTGACCGGCACGTTGGTGTATGAACACGGCTGTGAAGTTCATGGAGCATTTGTGGTGGGCTGGCGGGATGTGCGTGCCAAAGAGCCATAGTGCCCCTGCTTCCGGGATCCTGTGTTGGTGGGGTCCGGGATGAGTGACAAGCATGTCCAGAGCCCGTGTCCAGTCATGGACCCATAAGCCTGTGATGTTATATACTAGAAACACAGTTGCTGCAGTCAGTGTTGAGAGGCACAGACAGGAACAGGGACACATGGCAGCGGAGATAAAGTCTTTTGTGCCTTGCAGGGAAGCATTTGGTTTTGCGTGTCAAGCAATGTGGTGCCTGGGACGTGTAGGCGGGAGAGTGAGGAGTCCGTGAGAGTCATGGAGTCTCTGGATGACCAATGGAGGCAGATGCAGGAAATGACAGGTGTTCTCCGTCACCACACCTTCCTCATGAGAAGCAGGTTGCCACCTTTATGCTCATAGCACAATGCCAGGACAGTCCCAGAGAGTCACAGGCAGGGCTGGAAGCTGTATAGGCCAAGAACTCACGGGGCATCGTGGCCTGGTGGCAGTGGCGGTGGCGGTGGCGCTGGTCCCTGTCCCTGGCCCTTTCCTCAAGTGTGCGTTGCCTTTGTGTCCTCCTGGCAGGGGAGCCCTGTGGAAGAGTCATGCCTTCAGGTCTCCATGAAGTTGGACTCCCCTTCTGCGATGCAGATGCACGCGACGCTGCGTTGAGCACTTTGACCGAATGCGGGAACCATGTGTGCACGGATGTCCTAGCGTGTAGGTAAGCTTGACGGGGGCAAGGTGTTGGGGTGATTGGTTTCTTGGTAGAGTGGTAGTGGCAGGGATCACTGAGCTTGACTGAGGAGGCGAACTTTGGCTGGGCCAGAACGGTTGGGTGGGGTGGTACCGAGGATGGGGCTATGGCGTGGGGTCACAGTGCACTCCTGGAATGCAGAAAGTGTAGCGACTTGGTGCTGCCAATGGCCCGATGCCAAGCTACCTTCCGTCCCCCTCCCTCAGCGGGAACCGTGTTGCAATGTGCTCGGATCGATGATGACTCCCACAAAAACATTCCTTGGAAAGCTGAACAAAATGAGTGAGAACTCAGCACCGTCGTTCTCATCGTGACTGAGGTCCAGCACATGGGATCCCTTAGGGCCTGACGGGATGGGCAAATCGGCCTCATTTCCCTGGCAGCTCGCCGGGTAGTTGTCCCTGGTTCATGTCGGGTGCCCTTGGAACCTGGTCCGGAAGTGTCCTGTGGTTCAACCTCGATTCCTCTAACTGCCTTTCGAGGAATTAGGGAACGTGATCACTCTGGGCACGGCCACTGGAGGCTCTTGGCACGTAGGTTGTCCTAGCACAGTGTCAGTCGCAATGGAAGGTGCCCGGGATGATTTCGGGGCCGGAAGGGTCTCAGACACATCAAGAGGGAGATGGAGCTCGGAAGGTACTGTTCAGGTAGGAAAGGAGGGCATCAGGTGCCGGGCTGGGCTCGGATCAAACTGAGACGAGGAACACGGGATGCTGACCCCAGGCAGCCCCCCCCCCCCCGGAGAAAGTGTGGTACTTGTCTCTCCCACGCCCTTCATGGGGGACCATCCAGCATGACACACATAGGATGAGGTGAGGTCTCCCGGGGCCTGTGGACATGAGGTCGTGCAGTAGAGATGAGTGACCTAGTCCGTTTGCTTCTGCTTGGTGATGCACAAGCATGTTACGCATCGCACTCCTACATGCGGGCGTGTGTGGGTGGTGGTGGCGTACACAGATGCGTGTTGATGGTGTTTTAAGGCAAGGAAATCATTATCCCCGGGTATGTACATATTTGCTTTGGTTTGATGCCATAGTTCAGATGCGATGGTGGAGGGGTCTCGGCATGCAGGTTCTCAGTGTTTTCCTAGTGTCTGTGCCTCCATGTTTTCTTGCTGTTCTCGGTTTGACACTTGAATGAACATCTGTCTTGCCTTTCCTTGGAGTGTGGGGACCCGCTGTGGAAGGTCAGAGCTGCACCCTTGTCTGTCGTGATAGGTGTACTTCCTGGGTGACCTTTTCCTGTGTTGCATTCACCGTTGACCAGTTAGCCTGCCCTTGAGAGTGAGAGGCTATACAGCGCCCTGTCCAGGTGTCTCCTGAGGGCACCAGTGTTATCTCTGTGTTCTTGATGGTTTCGGCTCCAAGCACCGCCCCGTATACCAGGCCCCTGTGAATGGCTCTCCATGGCAGTGGTGTGGGGTCAGAGAGAAGAGGGGGCTCACGTCACCTGACTTCTCCGGGGCTCATTCAATCTTTAGGGCTCTCTGTGCTCGTTAGGGTGCAGGCCGTGTTGGTGGAGTTCTCTGGTGTCTGGGTGTCAGGCAGGCCCTGCTGGTATGGTGTTGTGGGAAAGAACACGAGACAAGGCCTGCAGGCCATGGCCTCTTGGGCAGCACATGCACATAGGTACCAGTGGTCTCTTGTGCTTGTCGGGACTGCCTGACCGTTAGGCGGCGACTCGCGTACATCGTCCCTTTCCTCAGAGGAGCATCGCCTTCTGTTCTCCTGTCAGGGCCAGTTTCAGTGGAAGGGGTGCCTTCGGCTGTTCCGGAAATTCAATGGACCCTCCAGAGCTGCAGAGACCATAGATGGTGCGGTCTGCATGGTTACCTGAGGGGGGCGACCTCTGCCAAAGCCACAGCAGGCACGGAGGTAAGCATTGCACTGGTGAAGGTAAACAAGGTGTCCAGTGACCTGTGATGTGTTCCATGCCCGTAGCGCATGGTGCTTGAACCTTCAGCCGAGGGCGGTGGTGTCGTGCAGTGATGCAGAAAGCCTAGCGGCCAGGGATCCCGCCTACCTTGACCCTCGTACGTAAAGCGTGTAAAGCAGTGTGCTCGGATCGATGATGACCCCCCACAAAAACATTCCTTGGAAAAGCTGAACAAAATGAGTGAAAGCTCACTACCGTCGTTCTCATCGGGACTGAGGTCCAGCACATGGGGTCACGTAGGTGCTTTTGTGGCCAGCCACATCCGCCTCGTCTTCACACTCTACCCTCCATCAACACAGGCAGCCTTTTGAAGATTCCCTTCTTGGGGTCCCACCACATCTCTTCTCCAATGAAGAGTTAGTTGGGTGTGCTGGGCGCTGCGAGGCCCTTTTGACAGCATTGCGTGGGCAGGCTTGGGGTCCCTACCGTTCATCAAGTGCGCCGAGCAAGGCGGTGTATGTGCCACAGGTGGCATGGTCTTCAAATTGTTCCTTCACCAGGTGCCCGTATCTGGGGTCTGTCCTCTGGGCAGAAGGCATGCGCTACCCTCCACGTGGCCAGTGGTCCTGAGGACTCGCTGGCAGTCATGAGTCCAGCCCTGGGTGTGGAGATGTGTCATGCTCCATCCTGAAGCCACTCTGCTCATACGCGTGGTCGTGTGTGCACAGATGTAACCTTAGGTATGGCGGGGGCCACGGGGGCCTGTGGATTCCCTTGAGTAGGAATTGCCTCTGGGCAACCTCCTGTGATTGTCTCTGGTCTTCTAGGTTGGTTACTCGTACAAACCCCTGACAGTGTTTGTGGCCAGTCTCATGAGGACCACGGCCTGCTGGGTGGCTCCTGCCGATCATGAGATCAGCCCGCTGGATCTCGCACACGGCACTTGTGTTAACATTTGATGGCTATTCACGCTCAACAGAGGCAGCTGCGCGTGTTGCGTCTTGAGGGTGAACAGGCCTTCTTGGGTTTGTATTGGGCTCCACTCACCGTTTTTAGTTCTTTGTTGGGAGTTTGAGAGAGAAAAGCCCCTACTGCTTTGAGGGTGTTGACTATGTGGAATGCATGATTCATCTCTCCATGACTTCAGGGCCCCCTGTCCCGTGTGGAGGCACGCGTTTGTGTGCCGAGGACTTTGTCCCAACCTGGGCACCCGTGAGCATGGATGGCCTAGTGTGCGGGTAACCCTGACGTGGGGCAGGGCGTCAGGGCGTTTTGAGTCTTGGTAGGGAGTTAAGGACAGGGGACACTGAGGACCACTGAGCAGGCAAAGTTTGGCACGGCCCGTGTGTGTGGTGTTGGTTTCATGAATCGGGTGGTTCGGTGGGCCACGGCGCACATCTGGATGATCAAAGGCTTGCTACTCGCTGCTGGGAAGGGCCAGATGCCGTGGAAACTTCCTACACACTGAGCTGGTAGTGAGTTCCAATGTGCTCGGCTCCACGGTGACTCCCACAAAAACGTTCCTGAGAAAGCTGAACCAAACGAGCGAGAGGTCGGCAGTGTCGTCCTCACCGTGACCGAGGTCCAGCACACAGGGTCCCATCGGTGCTTTGGAGACTCCTCATGCAGCTGGGTCCTTGGAGAGTGCCAGGCATATTCATAATCGCCTATGAAAATTTCAGGCCAGGTGTCTCAGTGATACACACCGGGAGACCAAGGAAGGAAGGTGCCTCTGAGACAGGAATTGAGGGCTTCGGGGCCTGGGCCCGGATCCCCTTTACGCTGGGAAGAGGAAAAGGGACTCTGCTCCGGGCAAACATCTGTTGAGCCCGTGAAATGTATCTCCCCAGCAGCCCTTCGCCAGATACCCTCCAGCATCAGGCTCATAGGATGTGTTGAGGTCTGACCGGGGCTGTGGTCTTGAGGTCTTGGTGCGGAGTTGGGTGACCTTGGCCCTTTTCTGCAGCTTCTCAACGCACCCACGTGTTACACATCCCGCTCTTTCGTGTGCACATACAGGCGCCTTTTCATTTACAATGGCGTAGATAAAAGCTTAGAGCCGTGTGTCAGTAGGATTGCTTCGGTGTGATGTGATGCCATAGCTCAGATGTGACAGTGGTCAGGTCTGTGCGTGGTTCTTTTCTGCCTGATTTAGTGTGAAGCATGCCCCCACACTGTCCTGCTGATGTTGGTTGGACGCAGGTTGATGAGCTGGCTGAGTTGTCCTTGCCTTGGTCTTTAGGGACACATCCTGGAAGGAGAGCTGCATGCTTGGCTCTCGCGACAGGGGCACGGCACCCATTTCCTTGGCCGGTGTTGCGTTCACAGTTGAGCAGCTCTCATGACCTTAGGAGTGAGAGGGATCCCAAGCCCTGTGGGACTTGCCTCCTGAGCGCAACAGTGCTGCCTCTGTGTGGTCGCTAGTTTTGACTGGGAGCTCCTCCCCATTGACGACCTCATTTGGAATGCGCCTATTGGGCGGGCTACTGTGCTGACAGAGAACCTGGAGCTCAAGCCACCTAATGTCGTGGGTACTGAGACAGTCCTTTAGGATCCTTTACGATGTGCACGTTGGAGTTCGGAGGTGCCCATTGAGTTCTCTGGCATTTGTGGGATAGACAGACACCTGCTGCTGTGGTGCAGTGGGACACTGCGAGAGACTAGGACGGCAGGCCGTGCCCCCTGTGGACAGCGTGTGCACATGTGGACCCGAAGGCTCCCTGTGACTGCCAGGCCTGTGTGGCCTTGGGGCCAGGACCTGGGTGCGTCACCGTTTTGCTCCCGTGGGCCTCAAGTTGTGTTCTCCCGGCAGGGGGGGTTTCAGTGCAAGGGGCGGCCTCTGCCGCCCAGGAAGTTGGAGGAACTCATCTCCAGAAGTGCAGAGGCCTGTGAAGGTGCGGTCTGCGTCATGTCCCCAGGATGGCACCCTGTGCAGCTGTAGGACATAGAAGGGAGGTAAGCAAGTCATTGGCCGAGGTTCGCAAGCTCACCAGTCACCGGGGATGTGTTCCATGCCCCGAGTGCACAGTGCCTGCACGTTCCTCAAGAGTGTTCGTGAAGCTGTGTCCCGGGTGCAGAAAGACTAGTGGCCAGGGATCCGGCCCATGTTGACTCATGTAAGACGCTTTCCAGTGTGCTCGGATCGATGATGACTCCCACCAACCATGTCCCGGAAGCTGAACAAAATGAGTGAGAGCTCACACTCTTCGTTCTCATCGTGACTGAGGTCCAGCACATGGGGTCACGTAGGTGCTCGATGCACCAGGCACATATCCTGCTCATTCCCCTTCACCTGCCACAAAGGGAGGCAGCATCGTGGAAGATATCTTCAAGGGGTCCACAGTTTGCTTGGGTTTTCTGGGCAGTGTGAGCCTTGTTTGCCAGCATAGTAAAGGCAGGCTGCGAGTCCCTACCAATAGGCAAGTACGGCCACGTGGGGGGTGTGAGTGTACAGCAGCTAGCCCCGGGAGTGCAAACCGTGCTGCCCTGTGCACACAGCTGATCTCGGCACAGGCCCAGTGAACAAAGATAGCCCCATGCGCTGGCGCCATGGTGCATCTCCTGAGTCAGGCAGCCAGGGAGCCCTTGGGCAGCTCAGGGAAAGTCTCGCGAGACCGGTTGGCATAGCAGATAGCAGGCTGACGAGCAGATCAGGATGGGAATGAGTGAACTTGTCACAGTGTAGCAGTGCATTGCCTGGTGGGGAAAATATACCTTCACCAGGGCCTCGATGCTGTGGGCTGCCTTCTGGGCAGCAAGCATTCATTACCATCCATGTCGCCAGTGGTCCTAACGAGCAGCTGGCCGTTCAGTTGGTGGACCAACACTGGGTGTAGAGACGTCTCGTGCCTCAGGCCTGTCCACCACGGTGCTCATACCCACGGGTCTGAGTGCATAGCCGTACCCTCGGGTGTTGCAGGAGATCTAGGAGGACCTGTGCGTAGTATGACACAGGTGTTTGCTTTTGGACACATCCTCTGGGACTGTCTGTTGGGAAGCCTCGGGGCTCATTGTGCCTCCCAGGTCTGCACGGCCTTGGGCCGGGGCTCCATGTGCCTGGTGCTTTGACTCAGAAGGTGTCTCGCCTTGTGTTCCCATTTCAGGGGAATTTTCAGTGGAAGGAGTGGCTGCAGCCGCCCGGGAAGTTGGGTCAGCTCATCTCCAGGCCTGCCGAGGCCTGAGAAGGGGCGGCATGCATCATGATCCCATGGTGCCACCCTGTGCTCACGGAAGACAATGTACGGAGGTAAGTTCTGCCCTGGCCAAGGGACCGAAGGTCACCAGTCACCGGGGCGGCGTTCCGTGCCCTGAGTGCACGCTATTGCCTGTTCCTCGCCACCGCGGAGACGCCGTCTCTTGGAGGCTGCAAGTCTAGTGACCAGGGATCACGCCTGTTGATGTTGACCCACGTAAAATGCATTTCAGTGTGCTCGGATCGATGATGACTCCCAAAACTCCATGTCCCGGAAAAGCTGAACAAAATGAGTGAGAGCTCACACTCCTCGTTCTCATCGAGACTGAGGTCCAGCACATGGGGTCACGTAGGTGCTTTATGTACCAGTCACATATCCTGGTCATTACCCTTCACCCACCACCAAAGGAGGCAGCATGCTGACAGATGTTTTTAAGGGGGGCACAGGTTACTTGAGTTTTCTGGGCAGCATGAGGCCTGTTTGCCACAGTACTGTGGGTAGGCTGGGAGTCCCTGACAATACGCAAGGTTGCCCCGTGTGGAATGAGCCTGCGGCGGTCAGGCCCTGGAGAGCGCGCCACTCGTGCCTGTGCGCTCAGCTGATCTAGCCACATACCTATCCAGTGACTGCAGGTAGCCTCATGCACTGGGACCCTGGTGCGTGTCCACAGTAAGGCAGCCTGGGAGGCAATGGTCAGCACAGGGCAATTGTGGCAAGACTTCTCGTGACAGCAGGAACCAGGCTGACCTGCAGACCAGAATCGGAGTGGGTGTACTTGTGAGAGACTGGCGTTGCATTGCCTGGTGTGGCAAGCATTCCAACACCGGGGTTCTTTTGTCTTGGTGTGTCTTCCGGGAAGGAAGCATGCTTTCTCAGCCATGTGTCCAGTAGTCCTAATGTACAGCTGGCAGTGAGTGGTCCACCACTGGGTATAGAGATGTCTCATGCTCAAGGCCTCACTACCACAATGCTGCTCCCCGCGGGCCTCGCTGTACGTGCGTAGGTGTGCTCTTAGGTCTTCCAGGAAATCGAGTAGGACCTGGGCGTGCTTGGCCATCGGCGTTGGCTTCGGGACCCTTGCTGTGGGAATGTGTGGGGTCCGGCATGGAAACTCCTTGTGGAAACTCCCGACAAGTTTGGTTGTGAGTCTCCAGATGACAGGGGCCCCAACGGCTCTTCCCACCGAGGGTGGGATCAGCTTGGCAGGTCTGCCAGGTTCCCCTTGCCTTCCAATCTGATGGCCATTAGAGTTCAAGACCACGGCTCCAGCTGTTGTGTCTTGATGGCTCCACTTGCCCACTGGGATTTCTTCTGGGGTCCACTCCATGCATGTGCTCTGTTGTTGATGGTTTGTGTGAGAAGAGTCCCCGGTGCTTTGAGGTTTTTGACTGTCCAGGTGGAGGACCTGTAGGCATCTCCTTGTTGGCTTTGGTCCAAGATCGCAGCCTTCTCCTGAGCCTGAGCCAGGATGTGCTGTCAGGGATTGAGGCCTGGGCTCCGCGCCTTTTAGACTTCAGTCACTTCCGGCCCAAGGTGCTTTCACTTTTGCGCATATGTGCAAGGCTCTTTGATTTGTCACACTCAGAGAGGTCTGTGCCCGTCAGCCAAATCAAGAGAGTGCTCGGTGGGTGGCCTTCTCCCTGCATGAAAAGTTGGTCTTCCATTTGCCACTGCAGGCCTGTGCCACCGGAGGGTGCCGCGGGCTTTGGGTCCTGGCCCGGCCGGCCGGTTTGTGGTCGGTGGCGGGCCCGTGGTGGTTTGCGCCCACCCCTTTGGGGTAGGCCCTTGGGTGTGACCTGAATGGAGCATTTGAGGTGACCTGGCTGTTGCCGGGAGGGGGCTGGTAGAGAGGGCAGTGTGTCAGACAAGGGCTGTAGACCTCCTGGTCCTGGGATCTTTTATTGGCGGATCTGTGGATGAGCGGAAAGCTTGTGCAGAGTCCCTGTCTAGTCATGGACCCATAGATCCGTGAGGTTGCCCTACGAAGCTGGTCGCTGTGGGCTGTGTTGAGGAGCCCTCGAAAGGATAAGTGTCAGGTGTCACTGGAGCTAAAGGCGTGTGGGTTTTGCGGGGAAGCATTCCGGTTTGCAGGTGAAGGCATGCGTGTTGGGCAGCACGTTGTGTGGAGCTAAAGAGTGAATGGACTGGGCGGGTTGGGGAAACTCCGAAAGACAAAGCGAGGCAGATGTAAGACAACCCAGATGCGCTCCCCCTTGCCTCATCTAGCCGAGGAGATGGCAGGTTCTCATTTATGCTCATAGCAGTACGGTGGGACAGTCCTGGGGAGGTCAGGTTTGGTCCCGCAGCTGAAGTGACAGAGACCCCACGGGACATCTTGACCGGGAGGCCACGGGCCCTGTGCCTCGGTCCTTTCCTCAAGCATGCCTTGGCTCTGTATCCCCCTGGCAGGCGCGTTCAGCATGTGAGGCATGTTTTCACCTGTCCACGAAGCTGGACAAGCCCTTCTCTGACGCGGAGGCTTGTGATGGTGCTCTGAGCCCTGTGACCGAAGCGACGTGCACCGGGAGCACGGGTGGACTGATGTGCAGGTAAGTATGACATGGGGCTGTTGCACGTCTTGGTAGAGCTGCCATGGCAGGGGTCACTGAGATGCGGTGAGAAGGCGTATGTAGTCCGGCCAGATGGCGTGGCGGTGGCATCTGTGGACTGGGCTGCCGGATGGGGCCCAAGTGCCCTGCCTGGGTGACGAAAGGATGGCTAGTCGGTGAGGGCCATGTTCAGGTTGCGTGGGGACATGCTCCACACTCAGCTGGAAGCATATTCCAATGTGCTCGGATCGATGATGACTCCCAGCCAAACATTCCTTGGAAAAGCTGAACAAAATGAGTGAAAGCTCACTACCGTCGTTCTCATCGAGACTGAGGTCCAGCACACGGGGTCTCGGATGTGCTTTATGGAATCAGGCGCAGCTGCCTGATCCTCGACTACACCCACCACCAAGAGAGTCAGCATTCTGAAAGTTCCCTCCTCAGGGGCCGGCGGATCTCTTCTTAATGATGCGTTATTTGTGTGTGCTGGGCTGTGCGGGGCATATTTGATAGGGTTTTGTGGGCGGACATGGAGTCCCTATCAGCAGGCTAGGTCCACCACAGGGGAGGGAGCATGCAGATCTCTACATATCTTGGTGTTTTCACCGGTCCAAGATGCCACCGCTGTCCATGGCCAGGATGCACCCTGACGGGTGGAGGAGTGGGCTGCCCACTCCTGTGGTGTCAGCCCGCTCCGCATCCCGGGGCAGGGGCTCCGCCTGACAGTCTTCATGAACAACAGGATGGATTCAGTGTTCACTGAAAGGTGGAGCGACAGAAGGTTTGGGGGGCCCCGTGTGGCATGCTGTGCCTTATGCCCTGGAGTCTTGGGCAAATAGCGGTGAAGCCCATTGCCGAAGGCACCCTTTTGGGCAGTCACGTGAGCGCAGCCTGGGAAGGGTTTGGGTCTGCATGGAAGCGTTGATTGTAGTGCAGCTGTGGAGGGCTTTGAGAGTTGGCCGACTGACAGAGACCTTTGACTGTGAGCCCCACCGAGATAGTGTGGGGACGTTCTTTCTTGGGCCATTGCCTTGTCGGTGAGTGTGAAATATTGGCGTGCATTTGGTCACTGTAGGCCTGTGACATCCTATGGTAGCACTGGCCTTGACTCCTGGCCTCGGTTGCAGATTGGCGGTCAGCCTAGGGCCCTAGGTGGCTTGTGACCGGCACGTTGGTGTATGAACACGGCTGTGAAGTTCATGGAGCATTTGTGGTGGGCTGGCGGGATGTGCGTGCCAAAGAGCCATAGTGCCCCTGCTTCCGGGATCCTGTGTTGGTGTGGTCCGGGATGAGTGACAAGCATGTCCAGAGCCCGTGTCCAGTCATGGACCCATAAGCCCGTGATGTTATATACTAGAAACACAGTTGCTGCAGTCAGTGTTGAGAGGCACAGGCAGGAACAGGGACACATGGCAGCGGAGATAAAGTCTTTTGTGCCTTGCAGGGAAGCATTTGGTTTTGCGTGTCAAGCAATGTGGTGCCTGGGACGTGTAGGCGGGAGAGTGAGGAGTCCGTGAGAGTCATGGAGTCTCTGGATGACCAAGGGAGGCAGATGCAGGAAATGACAGGTGTTCTCCGTCACCACACCTTCCTCATGAGAAGCAGGTTGCCACCTTTATGCTCATAGCACAATGCCAGGACAGTCCCAGAGAGTCACAGGCAGGGCTGGAAGCTGTATAGGCCAAGAACTCACGGGGCATCGTGGCCTGGTGGCAGTGGCGGTGGCGGTGGCGCTGGTCCCTGTCCCTGGCCCTTTCCTCAAGTGTGCGTTGCCTTTGTGTCCTCCTGGCAGGGGAGCCCTGTGGAAGAGTCATGCCTTCAGGTCTCCATGAAGTTGGACTCCCCTTCTGCGATGCAGATGCACGCGACGCTGCGTTGAGCACTTTGACCGAATGCGGGCACCATGTGTGCACGGATGTCCTAGCGTGTAGGTAAGCTTGACGGGGGCAAGGTGTTGGGGTGATTGGTTTCTTGGTAGAGTGGTAGTGGCAGGGATCACTGAGCTTGACTGAGGAGGCGAACTTTGGCTGGGCCAGAACGGTTGGGTGGGGTGGTACCGAGGATGGGGCTATGGCGTGGGGTCACAGTGCACTCCTGGAATGCAGAAAGTGTAGCGACTTGGTGCTGCCAATGGCCCGATGCCAAGCTACCTTCCGTCCCCCTCCCTCAGCGGGAACCGTGTTGCCAATGTGCTCGGATCGATGATGACTCCCACAAAAACATTCCTTGGAAAGCTGAACAAAATGAGTGAGAACTCAGCACCGTCGTTCTCATCGTGACTGAGGTCCAGCACATGGGATCCCTTAGGGCCTGACGGGATGGGCAAATCGGCCTCATTTCCCTGGCAGCTCGCCGGGTAGTTGTCCCTGGTTCATGTCGGGTGCCCTTGGAACCTGGTCCGGAAGTGTCCTGTGGTTCAACCTCGATTCCTCTAACTGCCTTTCGAGGAATTAGGGAACGTGATCACTCTGGGCACGGCCACTGGAGGCTCTTGGCACGTAGGTTGTCCTAGCACAGTGTCAGTCGCAATGGAAGGTGCCCGGGATGATTTCGGGGCCGGAAGGGTCTCAGACACATCAAGAGGGAGATGGAGCTCGGAAGGTTCTGTTCAGGTAGGAAAGGAGGGCATCAGGTGCCGGGCTGGGCTCGGATCAAACTGAGACGAGGAACACGGGATGCTGACCCCAGGCAGCCCCCCCCCCCCGGAGAAAGTGTGGTACTTGTCTCTCCCACGCCCTTCATGGGGGACCATCCAGCATGACACACATAGGATGAGGTGAGGTCTCCCGGGGCCTGTGGACATGAGGTCGTGCAGTAGAGATGAGTGACCTAGTCCGTTTGCTTCTGCTTGGTGATGCACAAGCATGTTACGCATCGCACTCCTACATGCGGGCGTGTGTGGGTGGTGGTGGCGTACACAGATGCGTGTTGATGGTGTTTTAAGGCAAGGAAATCATTATCCCCGGGTATGTACATATTTGCTTTGGTTTGATGCCATAGTTCAGATGCGATGGTGGAGGGGTCTCGGCATGCAGGTTCTCAGTGTTTTCCTAGTGTCTGTGCCTCCATGTTTTCTTGCTGTTCTCGGTTTGACACTTGAATGAACATCTGTCTTGCCTTTCCTTGGAGTGTGGGGACCCGCTGTGGAAGGTCAGAGCTGCACCCTTGTCTGTCGTGATAGGTGTACTTCCTGGGTGACCTTTTCCTGTGTTGCATTCACCGTTGACCAGTTAGCGTGCCCTTGAGAGTGAGAGGCTATACAGCGCCCTGTCCAGGTGTCTCCTGAGGGCACCAGTGTTATCTCTGTGTTCTTGATGGTTTCGGCTCCAAGCACCGCCCCGTATACCAGGCCCCTGTGAATGGCTCTCCATGGCAGTGGTGTGGGGTCAGAGAGAAGAGGGGGCTCACGTCACCTGACTTCTCCGGGGCTCATTCAATCTTTAGGGCTCTCTGTGCTCGTTAGGGTGCAGGCCGTGTTGGTGGAGTTCTCTGGTGTCTGGGTGTCAGGCAGGCCCTGCTGGTATGGTGTTGTGGGAAAGAACACGAGACAAGGCCTGCAGGCCATGGCCTCTTGGGCAGCACATGCACATAGGTACCAGTGGTCTCTTGTGCTTGTCGGGACTGCCTGACCGTTAGGCGGCGACTCGCGTACATCGTCCCTTTCCTCAGAGGAGCATCGCCTTCTGTTCTCCTGTCAGGGCCAGTTTCAGTGGAAGGGGTGCCTTCGGCTGTTCCGGAAATTCAATGGACCCTCCAGAGCTGCAGAGACCATAGATGGTGCGGTCTGCATGGTTACCTGAGGGGGGCGACCTCTGCCAAAGCCACAGCAGGCACGGAGGTAAGCATTGCACTGGTGAAGGTAAACAAGGTGTCCAGTGACCTGTGATGTGTTCCATGCCCGTAGCGCATGGTGCTTGAACCTTCAGCCGAGGGCGGTGGTGTCGTGCAGTGATGCAGAAAGCCTAGCGGCCAGGGATCCCGCCTACCTTGACCCTCGTACGTAAAGCGTGTAAAGCAATGTGCTCGGATCGATGATGACCCCCCACAAAAACATTCCTTGGAAAAGCTGAACAAAATGAGTGAAAGCTCACTACCGTCGTTCTCATCGTGACTGAGGTCCAGCACATGGGGTCACGTAGGTGCTTTTGTGGCCAGCCACATCCGCCTCGTCTTCACACTCTACCCTCCATCAACACAGGCAGCCTTTTGAAGATTCCCTTCTTGGGGTCCCACCACATCTCTTCTCCAATGAAGAGTTAGTTGGGTGTGCTGGGCGCTGCGAGGCCCTTTTGACAGCATTGGGTGGGCAGGCTTGGAGTCCCTACCGTTCATCAAGTGCGCCGAGCAAGGCGGTGTATGTGCCACAGGTGGCATGGTCTTCAAATTGTTCCTTCACCAGGTGCCCGTATCTGGGGTCTGTCCTCTGGGCAGAAGGCATTCCCTACCCTCCACGTGGCCAGTGGTCCTGAGGACTCGCTGGCAGTCATGAGTCCAGCCCTGGGTGTGGAGATGTGTCATGCTCCATCCTGAAGCCACTCTGCTCATACGCGTGGTCGTGTGTGCACAGATGTAACCTTAGGTATGGCGGGGGCCACGGGGGCCTGTGGATGCCCTTGAGTAGGAATTGCCTCTGGGCAACCTCCTGTGATTGTCTCTGGTCTTCTAGGTTGGTTACTCGTACAAACCCCTGACAGTGTTTGTGGCCAGTCTCATGAGGACCACGGCCTGCTGGGTGGCTCCTGCCGATCATGAGATCAGCCCGCTGGATCTCGCACACGGCACTTGTGTTAACATTTGATGGCTATTCACGCTCAACAGAGGCAGCTGCGCGTGTTGCGTCTTGAGGGTGAACAGGCCTTCTTGGGTTTGTATTGGGCTCCACTCACCGTTTTTAGTTCTTTGTTGGGAGTTTGAGAGAGAAAAGCCCCTACTGCTTTGAGGGTGTTGACTATGTGGAATGCATGATTCATCTCTCCATGACTTCAGGGCCCCCTGTCCCGTGTGGAGGCACGCGTTTGTGTGCCGAGGACTTTGTCCCAACCTGGGCACCCGTGAGCATGGATGGCCTAGTGTGCGGGTAACCCTGACGTGGGGCAGGGCGTCAGGGCGTTTTGAGTCTTGGTAGGGAGTTAAGGACAGGGGACACTGAGGACCACTGAGCAGGCAAAGTTTGGCACGGCCCGTGTGTGTGGTGTTGGTTTCATGAATCGGGTGGTTCGGTGGGCCACGGCGCACATCTGGATGATCAAAGGCTTGCTACTCGCTGCTGGGAAGGGCCAGATGCCGTGGAAACTTCCTACACACTGAGCTGGTAGTGAGTTCCAATGTGCTCGGCTCCACGGTGACTCCCACAAAAACGTTCCTGAGAAAGCTGAACCAAACGAGCGAGAGGTCGGCAGTGTCGTCCTCACCGTGACCGAGGTCCAGCACACAGGGTCCCATCGGTGCTTTGGAGACTCCTCATGCAGCTGGGTCCTTGGAGAGTGCCAGGCATATTCATAATCGCCTATGAAAATTTCAGGCCAGGTGTCTCAGTGATACACACAGGGAGACCAAGGAAGGAAGGTGCCTCTGAGACAGGAATTGAGGGCTTCGGGGCCTGGGCCCGGATCCCCTTTACGCTGGGAAGAGGAAAAGGGACTCTGCTCCGGGCAAACATCTGTTGAGCCCGTGAAATGTATCTCCCCAGCAGCCCTTCGCCAGATACCCTCCAGCATCAGGCTCATAGGATGTGTTGAGGTCTGACCGGGGCTGTGGTCTTGAGGTCTTGGTGCGGAGTTGGGTGACCTTGGCCCTTTTCTGCAGCTTCTCAACGCACCCACGTGTTACACATCCCGCTCTTTCGTGTGCACGTACAGGCGCCTTTTCATTTACAATGGCGTAGATAAAAGCTTAGAGCCGTGTGTCAGTAGGATTGCTTCGGTGTGATGTGATGCCATAGCTCAGATGTGACAGTGGTCAGGTCTGTGCGTGGTACTTTTCTGCCTGATTTAGTGTGAAGCATGCCCCCACACTGTCCTGCTGATGTTGGTTGGACGCAGGTTGATGAGCTGGCTGAGTTGTCCTTGCCTTGGTCTTTAGGGACACATCCTGGACGGAGAGCTGCACGCTTGGCTCTCGCGACAGGGGCACGGCAACCATTTCCTTGGCTGGTGTTGCATTCACAGTTGAGCAGCTCGCATGACCTTAGGAGTGAGAGGGATCCCAAGCCCTGTGGGACTTGCCTCCTGAGCGCAACAGTGCTGCCTCTGTGTGGTCGCTAGTTTTGACTGGGAGCTCCTCCCCATTGACGACCTCATTTGGAATGCGCCTATTGGGCGGGCTACTGTGCTGACAGAGAACCTGGAGCTAAGCCACCTAATGTCGTGGGTACTGGGACAGTCCTTTAGGATCCTTTACGATGTGCACGTTGGAGTTCGGAGGCGCCCATTGAGTTCTCTGGCATTTGTGGGATAGACAGACACCTGCTGGTGTGGTGCAGTGGGACACTGCGAGAGACTAGGACGGCAGGCCGTGCCCCCTGTGGACAGCGTGTGCACATGTGGACCCGAAGGCTCCCTGTGACTGCCAGGCCTGTGTGGCCTTGGGGCCAGGACCTGGGTGCGTCACCGTTTTGCTCCCGTGGGCCTCAAGTTGTGTTCTCCCGGCAGGGGGGGTTTCAGTGCAAGGGGCGGCCTCTGCCGCCCAGGAAGTTGGAGGAACTCATCTCCAGAAGTGCAGAGGCCTGTGAAGGTGCGGTCTGCGTCATGTCCCCAGGATGGCACCCTGTGCAGCTGTAGGACATAGAAGGGAGGTAAGCAAGTCATTGGCCGAGGTACGCAAGCTCACCAGTCACCGGGGATGTGTTCCATGCCCCGAGTGCACAGTGCCTGCACGTTCCTCAAGAGTGTTCGTGAAGCTGTGTCCCGGGTGCAGAAAGACTAGTGGCCAGGGATCCGGCCCATGTTGACTCATGTAAGACGCATTCCAGTGTGCTCGGATCGATGATGACTCCCACCAACCATGTCCCGGAAGCTGAAAAAAATGAGTGAGAGCTCACACTCTTCGTTCTCATCGTGACTGAGGTCCAGCACATGGGGTCACGTAGGTGCTCGATGCACCAGGCACATATCCTGCTCATTCCCCTTCACCTGCCACAAAGGGAGGCAGCATCGTGGAAGATATCTTCAAGGGGTCCACAGTTTGCTTGAGTTTTCTGGGCAGTGTGAGCCTTGTTTGCCAGCATAGTAAAGGCAGGCTGCGAGTCCCTACCAATAGGCAAGTACGGCCACGTGGGGGGTGTGAGTGTGCAGCAGCTAGCCCCGGGAGTGCAAACCGTGCTGCCCTGTGCACACAGCTGATCTCGGCACAGGCCCAGTGAACAAAGATAGCCCCATGCGCTGGCGCCATGGTGCATCTCCTGAGTCAGGCAGCCAGGGAGCCCTTGGGCAGCTCAGGGAAAGTCTCGCGAGACCGGTTGGTATAGCAGGTAGCAGGCCGACGAGCAGATCAGGATGGGAATGAGTGAACTTGTCACAGTGTAGCAGTGCATTGCCTGGTGGGGAAAATATACCTTCACCAGGGCCTCGATGCTGTGGGCTGCCTTCTGGGCAGCAAGCATTCATTACCATCCATGTCGCCAGTGGTCCTAACGAGCAGCTGGCCGTTCAGTTGGTGGACCAACACTGGGTGTAGAGACGTCTCGTGCCTCAGGCCTGTCCACCACGGTGCTCATACCCACGGGTCTGAGTGCATAGCCGTACCCTCGGGTGTTGCAGGAGATCTAGGAGGACCTGTGCGTAGTATGACACAGGTGTTTGCTCTTGGACACATCCTCTGGGACTGTCTGTTGGGAAGCCTCGGGGCTCATTGTGCCTCCCAGGCCTGCACGGCCTTGGGCCGGGGCTCCATGTGCCCAGTGCTTTGACTCAGAAGGTGTCTCGCCTTGTGTTCCCATTTCAGGGGAATTTTCAGTGGAAGGAGTGGCTGCAGCCGCCCGGGAAGTTGGGTGAGCTCATCTCCAGGCCTGCCGAGGCCTGAGAAGGGGCGGCATGCATCATGATCCCATGGTGCCACCCTGTGCTCACGGAAGACAATGTACGGAGGTAAGTTCTGCCCTGGCCAAGGGACCGAAGGTCACCAGTCACCGGGGCGGCGTTCCGTGCCCTGAGTGCACGCTATTGCCTGTTCCTCGCCACCGCGGAGACGCCGTCTCTTGGAGGCTGCAAGTCTAGTGACCAGGGATCACGCCTGTTGATGTTGACCCACGTAAAATGCATTTCAGTGTGCTCGGATCGATGATGACTCCCAAAACTCCATGTCCCGGAAAAGCTGAACAAAATGAGTGAGAGCTCACACTCCTCGTTCTCATCGAGACTGAGGTCCAGCACATGGGGTCACGTAGGTGCTTTATGTACCAGTCACATATCCTGGTCATTACCCTTCACCCACCACCAAAGGAGGCAGCATGCTGACAGATGTTTTTAAGGGGGGTACAGGTTACTTGAGTTTTCTGGGCAGCATGAGGCCTGTTTGCCACAGTACTGTGGGTAGGCTGGGAGTCCCTGACAATACGCAAGGGTGCCCCGTGTGGAATTAGCCTGCGGCGGTCAGGCCCTGGAGAGCGCGCCACTCGTGCCTGTGCGCTCAGCTGATCTGGCCACATACCTATCCAGTGACTGCAGGTAGCCTCATGCACTGGGACCCTGGTGCGTGTCCACAGTAAGGCAGCCTGGGAGGCAATGGTCAGCACAGGGCAATTGTGGCAAGACTTCTCGTGACAGCAGGAACCAGGCTGACCTGCAGACCAGAATCGGAGTGGGTGTACTTGTGAGAGACTGGCGTTGCATTGCCTGGTGTGGCAAGCATTCCAACACCGGGGTTCTTTTGTCTTGGTGTGTCTTCCGGGAAGGAAGCATGCTTTCTCAGCCATGTGTCCAGTAGTCCTAATGTACAGCTGGCAGTGGGTGGTCCACCACTGGGTATAGAGATGTCTCATGCTCAAGGCCTCACTACCACAATGCTGCTCCCCGCGGGCCTCGCTGTACGTGCGTAGGTGTGCTCTTAGGTCTTCCAGGAAATCGAGTAGGACCTGGGCGTGCTTGGCCATCGGCGTTGGCTTCGGGACCCTTGCTGTGGGAATGTGTGGGGTCCGGCATGGAAACTCCTTGTGGAAACTCCCGAGAAGTTTGGTTGTGAGACTCCAGATGACAGGGGCCCCAACGGCTCTTCCCACCGTGGGTGGGATCAGCTTGGCAGGTCTGCCAGGTTCCCCTTGCCTTCCAATCTGATGGCCATTAGACTTCAAGACCACGGCTCCAGCTGTTGTGTCTTGATGGCTCCACTTGCCCACTGGGATTTCTTCTGGGGTCCACTCCATGCATGTGGTCTGTTGTTGATGGTTTGTGTGAGAAGAGTCCCCGGTGCTTTGAGGTTTTTGACTGTCCAGGTGGAGGACCTGTAGGCATCTCCTTGTTGGCTTTGGTCCAAGATCGCAGCCTTCTCCTGAGCCTGAGCCAGGATGTGCTGTCAGGGATTGAGGCCTGGGCTCCGCGCCCTTTAGACTTCAGTCACTTCCGGCCCAAGGTGCTTTCACTTTTGCGCATATGTGCAAGGCTCTTTGATTTGTCACACTTAGAGAGGTCTGTGCCCGTCAGCCAAATCAAGAGAGTGCTCGGTGGGTGGCCTTCTCCCTGCATGAAAAGTTGGTCTTCCATTTGCCACTGCAGGCCTGTGCCACCAGGGTGCCGCGGGCTTTGTGTCCTGGCCCGGCCGGCCGGTTTGTGGTCGGTGGCGGGCACGTGGTGGTTTGCGCCCACCCCTTTGGGGTAGGCCCATGGGTGTGACCTGAATGGAGCACTTGAGGTGACCTGGCTGTTGCCGGGAGGGGGCTGGTAGAGAGGGCAGTGTGTCAGACAAGGGCTGTAGACCTCCTGGTCCTGGGATCTTTTATTGGCGGATCTGTGGATGAGCGGAAAGCTTGTCCAGAGTCCCTGTCTAGTCATGGACCCATAGATCCGTGAGGTTGCCCTACGAAGCTGGTCGCTGTGGGCTGTGTTGAGGAGCCCTCGAAAGGATAAGTGTCAGGTGTCACTGGAGCTAAAGGCGTGTGGGTTTTGCGGGGAAGCATTCCGGTTTGCAGGTGAAGGCATGCGTGTTGGGCAGCACGTTGTGTGGAGCTAAAGAGTGAATGGACTGGGCGGGTTGGGGAAACTCCGAAAGACAAAGCGAGGCAGATGTAAGACAACCCAGATGCGCTCCCCCTTGCCTCATCTAGCCGAGGAGATGGCAGGTTCTCATTTATGCTCATAGCAGTACGGTGGGGCAGTCCTGGGGAGGTCAGGTTTGGTCCCGCAGCTGAAGTGACAGAGACCCCACGGGACATCTTGACCGGGAGGCCACGGGCCCTGTGCCTCGGTCCTTTCCTCAAGCATGCCTTGGCTCTGTATCCCCCTGGCAGGCGCGTTCAGCGTGTGAGGCATGTTTTCACCTGTCCACGAAGCTGGACAAGCCCTTCTCTGACGCGGAGGCTTGTGATGGTGCTCTGAGCCCTGTGACCGAAGCGACGTGCACCGGGAGCACGGGTGGACTGATGTGCAGGTAAGTATGACATGGGGCTGTTGCGCTTCTTGGTAGAGCTGCCATGGCAGGGGTCACTGAGATGCGGTGAGAAGGCGTATGTAGTCCGGCCAGATGGCGTGGCGGTGGCATCTGTGGACTGGGCTGCCGGATGGGGCCCAAGTGCCCTGCCTGGGTGACGAAAGGATGGCTAGTCGGTGAGGGCCATGTTCAGGTTGCGTGGGGACATGCTCCACACTCAGCTGGAAGCATATTCCTATGTGCTCGGATCGATGATGACTCCCAGCCAAACATTCCTTGGAAAAGCTGAACAAAATGAGTGAAAGCTCACTACCGTCGTTCTCACCGAGACTGAGGTCCAGCACACGGGGTCTCGGATGTGCTTTATGGAATCAGGCGCAGCTGCCTGATCCTCGACTACACCCACCACCAAGAGAGTCAGCATTCTGAAAGTTCCCTCCTCAGGGGCCGGCGGATCTCTTCTTAATGATGCGTTATTTGTGTGTGCTGGGCTGTGCGGGGCATATTTGATAGGGTTTTGTGGGCGGACATGGAGTCCCTATCAGCAGGCTAGGTCCACCACAGGGGAGGGAGCATGCAGATCTCTACATATCTTGGTGTTTTCACCGGTCCAAGATGCCACCGCTGTCCATGGCCAGGATGCACCCTGACGGGTGGAGGAGTGGGCTGCCCACTCCTGTGGTGTCAGCCCGCTCCGCATCCCGGGGCAGGGGCTCCGCCTGACAGTCTTCATGAACAACAGGATGGATTCAGTGTTCACTGAAAGGTGGAGCGACAGAAGGTTTGGGGGGCCCCGTGTGGCATGCTGTGCCTTATGCCCTGGAGTCTTGGGCAAATAGCGGTGAAGCCCATTGCCGAAGGCACCCTTTTGGGCAGTCACGTGAGCGCAGCCTGGGAAGGGTTTGGGTCTGCATGGAAGCGTTGATTGTAGTGCAGCTGTGGAGGGCTTTGAGAGTTGGCCGACTGACAGAGACCTTTGACTGTGAGCCCCACCGAGATAGTGTGGGGACGTTCTTTCTTGGGCCATTGCCTTGTCGGTGAGTGTGAAATATTGGCGTGCATTTGGTCACTGTAGGCCTGTGACATCCTATGGTAGCACTGGCCTTGACTCCTGGCCTCGGTTGCAGATTGGCGGTCAGCCTAGGGCCCTAGGTGGCTTGTGACCGGCACGTTGGTGTATGAACACGGCTGTGAAGTTCATGGAGCATTTGTGGTGGGCTGGCGGGATGTGCGTGCCAAAGAGCCATAGTGCCCCTGCTTCCGGGATCCTGTGTTGGTGTGGTCCGGGATGAGTGACAAGCATGTCCAGAGCCCGTGTCCAGTCATGGACCCATAAGCCCGTGATGTTATATACTAGAAACACAGTTGCTGCAGTCAGTGTTGAGAGGCACAGGCAGGAACAGGGACACATGGCAGCGGAGATAAAGTCTTTTGTGCCTTGCAGGGAAGCATTTGGTTTTGCGTGTCAAGCAATGTGGTGCCTGGGACGTGTAGGCGGGAGAGTGAGGAGTCCGTGAGAGTCATGGAGTCTCTGGATGACCAAGGGAGGCAGATGCAGGAAATGACAGGTGTTCTCCGTCACCACACCTTCCTCATGAGAAGCAGGTTGCCACCTTTATGCTCATAGCACAATGCCAGGACAGTCCCAGAGAGTCACAGGCAGGGCTGGAAGCTGTATAGGCCAAGAACTCACGGGGCATCGTGGCCTGGTGGCAGTGGCGGTGGCGGTGGCGCTGGTCCCTGTCCCTGGCCCTTTCCTCAAGTGTGCGTTGCCTTTGTGTCCTCCTGGCAGGGGAGCCCTGTGGAAGAGTCATGCCTTCAGGTCTCCATGAAGTTGGACTCCCCTTCTGCGATGCAGATGCACGCGACGCTGCGTTGAGCACTTTGACCGAATGCGGGCACCATGTGTGCACGGATGTCCTAGCGTGCAGGTAAGCTTGACGGGGGCAAGGTGTTGGGGTGATTGGTTTCTTGGTAGAGTGGTAGTGGCAGGGATCACTGAGCTTGACTGAGGAGGCGAACTTTGGCTGGGCCAGAACGGTTGGGTGGGGTGGTACCGAGGATGGGGCTATGGCGTGGGGTCACAGTGCACTCCTGGAATGCAGAAAGTGTAGCGACTTGGTGCTGCCAATGGCCCGATGCCAAGCTACCTTCCGTCCCCCTCCCTCAGCGGGAACCGTGTTCCAATGTGCTCGGATCGATGATGACTCCCACAAAAACATTCCTTGGAAAGCTGAACAAAATGAGTGAGAACTCAGCACCGTCGTTCTCATCGTGACTGAGGTCCAGCACATGGGATCCCTTAGGGCCTGACGGGATGGGCAAATCGGCCTCATTTCCCTGGCAGCTCGCCGGGTAGTTGTCCCTGGTTCATGTCGGGTGCCCTTGGAACCTGGTCCGGAAGTGTCCTGTGGTTCAACCTCGATTCCTCTAACTGCCTTTCGAGGAATTAGGGAACGTGATCACTCTGGGCACGGCCACTGGAGGCTCTTGGCACGTAGGTTGTCCTAGCACAGTGTCAGTCGCAATGGAAGGTGCCCGGGATGATTTCGGGGCCGGAAGGGTCTCAGACACATCAAGAGGGAGATGGAGCTCGGAAGGTTCTGTTCAGGTTGGAAAGGAGGGCATCAGGTGCCGGGCTGGGCTCGGATCAAACTGAGACGAGGAACACGGGATGCTGACCCCAGGCAACCCCCCCCCCCCCGGAGAAAGTGTGGTACTTGTCTCTCCCACGCCCTTCATGGGGGACCATCCAGCATGACACACATAGGATGAGGTGAGGTCTCCCGGGGCCTGTGGACATGAGGTCGTGCAGTAGAGATGAGTGACCTAGTCCGTTTGCTTCTGCTTGGTGATGCACAAGCATGTTACGCATCGCACTCCTACATGCGGGCGTGTGTGGGTGGTGGTGGCGTACACAGATGCGTGTTGATGGTGTTTTAAGGCAAGGAAATCATTATCCCCGGGTATGTACATATTTGCTTTGGTTTGATGCCATAGTTCAGATGCGATGGTGGAGGGGTCTCGGCATGCAGGTTCTCAGTGTTTTCCTAGTGTCTGTGCCTCCATGTTTTCTTGCTGTTCTCGGTTTGACACTTGAATGAACATCTGTCTTGCCTTTCCTTGGAGTGTGGGGACCCGCTGTGGAAGGTCAGAGCTGCACCCTTGTCTGTCGTGATAGGTGTACTTCCTGGGTGACCTTTTCCTGTGTTGCATTCACCGTTGACCAGTTAGCGTGCCCTTGAGAGTGAGAGGCTATACAGCGCCCTGTCCAGGTGTCTCCTGAGGGCACCAGTGTTATCTCTGTGTTCTTGATGGTTTCGGCTCCAAGCACCGCCCCGTATACCAGGCCCCTGTGAATGGCTCTCCATGGCAGAGGTGTGGGGTCAGAGAGAAGAGGGGGCTCACGTCACCTGACTTCTCCGGGGCTCATGCAATCTTTAGGGCTCTCTGTGCTCGTTAGGGTGCAGGCCGTGTTGGTGGAGTTCTCTGGTGTCTGGGTGTCAGGCAGGCCCTGCTGGTATGGTGTTGTGGGAAAGAACACGAGACAAGGCCTGCAGGCCATGGCCTCTTGGGCAGCACATGCACATAGGTACCAGTGGTCTCTTGTGCTTGTCGGGACTGCCTGACCGTTAGGCGGCGACTCGCGTACATCGTCCCTTTCCTCAGAGGAGCATCGCCTTCTGTTCTCCTGTCAGGGCCAGTTTCAGTGGAAGGGGTGCCTTCGGCTGTTCCGGAAATTCAATGGACCCTCCAGAGCTGCAGAGACCATAGATGGTGCGGTCTGCATGGTTACCTGAGGGGGGCGACCTCTGCCAAAGCGACAGCAGGCACGGAGGTAAGCATTGCACTGGTGAAGGTAAACAAGGTGTCCAGTGACCTGTGATGTGTTCCATGCCCGTAGCGCATGGTGCTTGAACCTTCAGCCGAGGGCGGTGGTGTCGTGCAGTGATGCAGAAAGCCTAGCGGCCAGGGATCCCGCCTAACTTGACCCTCGTACGTAAAGCGTGTAAAGCAGTGTGCTCGGATCGATGATGACCCCCCACAAAAACATTCCTTGGAAAAGCTGAACAAAATGAGTGAAAGCTCACTACCGTCGTTCTCATCGTGACTGAGGTCCAGCACATGGGTTCACGTAGGTGCTTTTGTGGCCAGCCACATCCGCCTCGTCTTCACACTCTACCCTCCATCAACACAGGCAGCCTTTTGAAGATTCCCTTCTTGGGGTCCCACCACATCTCTTCTCCAATGAAGAGTTATTTGGGTGTGCTGGGCGCTGCGAGGCCCTTTTGACAGCATTGCGTGGGCAGGCTTGGAGTCCCTACCGTTCATCAAGTGCGCCGAGCAAGGCGGTGTATGTGCCACAGGTGGCATGGTCTTCAAATTGTTCCTTCACCAGGTGCCCGTATCTGGGGTCTGTCCTCTGGGCAGAAGGCATGCGCTACCCTCCACGTGGCCAGTGGTCCTGAGGACTCGCTGGCAGTCATGAGTCCAGCCCTGGGTGTGGAGATGTGTCATGCTCCATCCTGAAGCCACTCTGCTCATACGCGTGGTCGTGTGTGCACAGATGTAACCTTAGGTATGGCGGGGGCCACGGGGGCCTGTGGATTCCCTTGAGTAGGAATTGCCTCTGGGCAACCTCCTGTGATTGTCTCTGGTCTTCTAGGTTGGTTACTCGTACAAACCCCTGACAGTGTTTGTGGCCAGTCTCATGAGGACCACGGCCTGCTGGGTGGCTCCTGCCGATCATGAGATCAGCCCGCTGGATCTCGCACACGGCACTTGTGATAACATTTGATGGCTATTCACGCTCAACAGAGGCAGCTGCGCGTGTTGCGTCTTGAGGGTGAACAGGCCTTCTTGGGTTTGTATTGGGCTCCACTCACCGTTTTTAGTTCTTTGTTGGGAGTTTGAGAGAGAAAAGCCCCTACTGCTTTGAGGGTGTTGACTATGTGGAATGCATGATTCATCTCTCCATGACTTCAGGGCCCCCTGTCCCGTGTGGAGGCACGCGTTTGTGTGCCGAGCACTTTGTCCCAACCTGGGCACCCGTGAGCATGGATGGCCTAGTGTGCGGGTAACCCTGACGTGGGGCAGGGCGTCAGGGCGTTTCGAGTCTTGGTAGGGAGTTAAGGACAGGGGACACTGAGGACCACTGAGCAGGCAAAGTTTGGCACGGCCCGTGTGTGTGGTGTTGGTTTCATGAATCGGGTGGTTCGGTGGGCCACGGCGCACATCTGGATGATCAAAGGCTTGCTACTCGCTGCTGGGAAGGGCCAGATGCCGTGGAAACTTCCTACACACTGAGCTGGTAGTGAGTTCCAATGTGCTCGGCTCCACGGTGACTCCCACAAAAACGTTCCTGAGAAAGCTGAACCAAACGAGCGAGAGGTCGGCAGTGTCGTCCTCACCGTGACCGAGGTCCAGCACACAGGGTCCCATCGGTGCTTTGGAGACTCCTCGTGCAGCTGGGTCCTTGGAGAGTGCCAGGCATATTCATAATCGCCTAGGAAAATTTCAGGCCAGGTGTCTCAGTGATACACACAGGGAGACCAAGGAAGGAAGGTGCCTCTGAGACAGGAATTGAGGGCTTCGGGGCCTGGGCCCGGATCCCCTTTACGCTGGGAAGAGGAAAAGGGACTCTGCTCGGGCAAACATCTGTTGAGCCCGTGAAATGTATCTCCCCAGCAGCCCTTCGCCAGATACCCTCCAGCATCAGGCTCATAGGATGTGTTGAGGTCTGACCGGGGCTGTGGTCTTGAGGTCTTGGTGCGGAGTTGGGTGACCTTGGCCCTTTTCTGCAGCTTCTCAACGCACCCACGTGTTACACATCCCGCTCTTTCGTGTGCACGTACAGGCGCCTTTTCATTTACAATGGCGTAGATAAAAGCTTAGAGCCGTGTGTCAGTAGGATTGCTTCGGTGTGATGTGATGCCATAGCTCTCATGTGACAGTGGTCAGGTCTGTGCGTGGTTCTTTTCTGCCTGATTTAGTGTGAAGCATGCCCCCACACTGTCCTGTTGATGTTGGTTGGACGCAGGTTGATGAGCTGGCTGAGTTGTCCTTGCCTTGGTCTTTAGGGACACATCCTGGAAGGAGAGCTGCACGCTTGGCTCTCGCGACAGGGGCACGGCATCCATTTCCTTGGCCGGTGTTGCGTTCACAGTTGAGCAGCTCGCATGACCTTAGGAGTGAGAGGGATCCCAAGCCCTGTGGGACTTGCCTCCTGAGCGCAACAGTGCTGCCTCTGTGTGGTCGCTAGTTTTGACTGGGAGCTCCTCCCCATTGACGACCTCATTTGGAATGCGCCTATTGGGCGGGCTACTGTGCTGACAGAGAACCTGGAGCTCAAGCCACCTAATGTCGTGGGTACTGAGACAGTCCTTTAGGATCCTTTACGATGTGCACGTTGGAGTTCGGAGGCGCCCATTGAGTTCTCTGGCATTTGTGGGATAGACAGACACCTGCTGCTGTGGTGCAGTGGGACACTGCGAGAGACTAGGACGGCAGGCCGTGCCCCCTGTGGACAGCGTGTGCACATGTGGACCCGAAGGCTCCCTGTGACTGCCAGGCCTGTGTGGCCTTGGGGCCAGGACCTGGGTGCGTCACCGTTTTGCTCCCGTGGGCCTCAAGTTGTGTTCTCCCGGCAGGGGGGGTTTCAGTGCAAGGGGCGGCCTCTGCCGCCCAGGAAGTTGGAGGAACTCATCTCCAGAAGTGCAGAGGCCTGTGAAGGTGCGGTCTGCGTCATGTCCCCAGGATGGCACCCTGTGCAGCTGTAGGACATAGAAGGGAGGTAAGCAAGTCATTGGCCGAGGTACGCAAGCTCACCAGTCACCGGGGATGTGTTCCATGCCCCGAGTGCACAGTGCCTGCACGTTCCTCAAGAGTGTTCGTGAAGCTGTGTCCCGGGTGCAGAAAGACTAGTGGCCAGGGATCCGGCCCATGTTGACTCATGTAAGACGCATTCCAGTGTGCTCGGATCGATGATGACTCCCACCAACCATGTCCCGGAAGCTGAAAAAAATGAGTGAGAGCTCACACTCTTCGTTCTCATCGTGACTGAGGTCCAGCACATGGGGTCACGTAGGTGCTCGATGCACCAGGCACATATCCTGCTCATTCCCCTTCACCTGCCACAAAGGGAGGCAGCATCGTGGAAGATATCTTCAAGGGGTCCACAGTTTGCTTGGGTTTTCTGGGCAGTGTGAGCCTTGTTTGCCAGCATAGTAAAGGCAGGCTGCGAGTCCCTACCAATAGGCAAGTACGGCCACGTGGGGGGTGTGAGTGTACAGCAGCTAGCCCCGGGAGTGCAAACCGTGCTGCCCTGTGCACACAGCTGATCTCGGCACAGGCCCAGTGAACAAAGATAGCCCCATGCGCTGGCGCCATGGTGCATCTCCTGAGTCAGGCAGCCAGGGAGCCCTTGGGCAGCTCAGGGAAAGTCTCGCGAGAGCGGTTGGTATAGCAGGTAGCAGGCCGACGAGCAGATCAGGATGGGAATGAGTGAACTTGTCACAGTGTAGCAGTGCATTGCCTGGTGGGGAAAATATACCTTCACCAGGGCCTCGATGCTGTGGGCTGCCTTCTGGGCAGCAAGTATTCATTACCATCCATGTCGCCAGTGGTCCTAACGAGCAGCTGGCCGTTCAGTTGGTGGACCAACACTGGGTGTAGAGACGTCTCGTGCCTCAGGCCTGTCTACCACGGTGCTCATACCCTCGGGTCTGAGTGCATAGCCGTACCCTCGGGTGTTGCAGGAGATCTAGGAGGACCTGTGCGTAGTATGACACGGGTGTTTGCTTTTGGACACATCCTCTGGGACTGTCTGTTGGGAAGCCTCGGGGCTCATTGTGCCTCCCAGGCCTGCACGGCCTTGGGCCGGGGCTCCATGTGCCCGGTGCTTTGACTCAGAAGGTGTCTTGCCTTGTGTTCCCATTTCAGGGGAATTTTCAGTGGAAGGAGTGGCTGCAGCCGCCCGGGAGGTTGGGTCAGCTCATCTCCAGGCCTGCCGAGGCCTGAGAAGGGGCGGCATGCATCATGATCCCATGGTGCCACCCTGTGCTCACGGAAGACAATGTACGGAGGTAAGTTCTGCCCTGGCCAAGGGACCGAAGGTCACCAGTCACCGGGGCGGCGTTCCGTGCCCTGAGTGCACGCTATTGCCTGTTCCTCGCCACCGCGGAGACGCCGTCTCTTGGAGGCTGCAAGTCTAGTGACCAGGGATCACGCCTGTTGATGTTGACCCACGTAAAATGCATTTCAGTGTGCTCGGATCGATGATGACTCCCAAAACTCCATGTCCCGGAAAAGCTGAACAAAATGAGTGAGAGCTCACACTCCTCGTTCTCATCGAGACTGAGGTCCAGCACATGGGGTCACGTAGGTGCTTTATGTACCAGTCACATATCCTGGTCATTACCCTTCACCCACCACCAAAGGAGGCAGCATGCTGACAGATGTTTTTAAGGGGGGTACAGGTTACTTGAGTTTTCTGGGCAGCATGAGGCCTGTTTGCCACAGTACTGTGGGTAGGCTGGGAGTCCCTGACAATACGCAAGGGTGCCCCATGTGGAATTAGCCTGTGGCGGTCAGGCCCTGGAGAGCGCGCCACTCGTGCCTGTGCGCTCAGCTGATCTGGCCACATACCTATCCAGTGACTGCAGGTAGCCTCATGCACTGGGACCCTGGTGCGTGTCCACAGTAAGGCAGCCTGGGAGGCAATGGTCAGCACAGGGCAATTGTGGCAAGACTTCTCGTGACAGCAGGAACCAGGCTGACCTGCAGACCAGAATCGGAGTGGGTGTACTTGTGAGAGACTGGCGTTGCATTGCCTGGTGTGGAAAGCATTCCAACACCGGGGTTCTTTTGTCTTGGTGTGTCTTCCGGGAAGGAAGCATGCTTTCTCAGCCATGTGTCCAGTAGTCCTAATGTACAGCTGGCAGTGGGTGGTCCACCACTGGGTATAGAGATGTCTCATGCTCAAGGCCTCACTACCACAATGCTGCTCCCCGCGGGCCTCGCTGTATGTGCGAGGGTGTGCTCTTAGGTCTTCCAGGAAATCGAGTAGGACCTGGGCGTGCTTGGCCATCGGCGTTGGCTTCGGGACCCTTGCTGTGGGAATGTGTGGGGTCCGGCATGGAAACTCCTTGTGGAAACTCCCGAGAAGTTTGGTTGTGAGACTCCAGATGACAGGGGCCCCAACGGCTCTTCCCACCGTGGGTGGGATCAGCTTGGCAGGTCTGCCAGGTTCCCCTTGCCTTCCAATCTGATGGCCATTAGACTTCAAGACCACGGCTCCAGCTGTTGTGTCTTGATGGCTCCACTTGCCCACTGGGATTTCTTCTGGGGTCCACTCCATGCATGTGGCTCTGTTGTTGATGGTTTGTGTGAGAAGAGTCCCCGGTGCTTTGAGGTTTTTGACTGTCCAGGTGGAGGACCTGTAGGCATCTCCTTGTTGGCTTTGGTCCAAGATCGCAGCCTTCTCCTGAGCCTGAGCCAGGATGTGCTGTCAGGGATTGAGGCCTGGGCTCCGCGCCCTTTAGACTTCAGTCACTTCCGGCCCAAGGTGCTTTCACTTTTGCGCATATGTGCAAGGCTCTTTGATTTGTCACACTTAGAGAGGTCTGTGCCCGTCAGCCAAATCAAGAGAGTGCTCGGTGGGTGGCCTTCTCCCTGCATGAAAAGTTGGTCTTCCATTTGCCACTGCAGGCCTGTGCCACCAGGGTGCCGCGGGCTTTGTGTCCTGGCCCGGCCGGCCGGTTTGTGGTCGGTGGCGGGCACGTGGTGGTTTGCGCCCACCCCTTTGGGGTAGGCCCATGGGTGTGACCTGAATGGAGCACTTGAGGTGACCTGGCTGTTGCCGGGAGGGGGCTGGTAGAGAGGGCAGTGTGTCAGACAAGGGCTGTAGACCTCCTGGTCCTGGGATCTTTTATTGGCGGATCTGTGGATGAGCGGAAAGCTTGTGCAGAGTCCCTGTCTAGTCATGCACCCATAGATCCGTGAGGTTGCCCTAAGAAGCTGGTCGCTGTGGGCTGTGTTGAGGAGCCCTCAAAAGGATAAGTGTCAGGTGTCACTGGAGCTAAAGGCGTGTGGGTTTTGCGGGGAAGCATTCCGGTTTGCAGGTGAAGGCATGCGTGTTGGGCAGCACGTTGTGTGGAGCTAAAGAGTGAATGGACTGGGCGGGTTGGGGAAACCCCGAAAGACAAAGCGAGGCAGATGTAAGACAACCCAGATGCGCTCCCCCTTGCCTCATCTAGCCGAGGAGATGGCAGGTTCTCATTTATGCTCATAGCAGTACGGTGGGACAGTCCTGGGGAGGTCAGGTTTGGTCCCGCAGCTGAAGTGACAGAGACCCCACGGGACATCTTGACCGGGAGGCCACGGGCCCTGTGCCTCGGTCCTTTCCTCAAGCATGCCTTGGCTCTGTATCCCCCTGGCAGGCGCGTTCAGCATGTGAGGCATGTTTTCACCTGTCCACGAAGCTGGACAAGCCCTTCTCTGACGCGGAGGCTTGTGATGGTGCTCTGAGCCCTGTGACCGAAGCGACGTGCACCGGGAGCACGGGTGGACTGATGTGCAGGTAAGTATGACATGGGGCTGTTGCGCGTCTTGGTAGAGCTGCCATGGCAGGGGTCACTGAGATGCGGTGAGAAGGCGTATGTAGTCCGGCCAGATGGCGTGGCGGTGGCATCTGTGGACTGGGCTGCCGGATGGGGCCCAAGTGCCCTGCCTGGGTGACGAAAGGATGGCTAGTCGGTGAGGGCCATGTTCAGGTTGCGTGGGGACATGCTCCACACTCAGCTGGAAGCATATTCCAATGTGCTCGGATCGATGATGACTCCCAGCCAAACATTCCTTGGAAAAGCTGAACAAAATGAGTGAAAGCTCACTACCGTCGTTCTCATCGAGACTGAGGTCCAGCACACGGGGTCTCGGATGTGCTTTATGGAATCAGGCGCAGCTGCCTGATCCTCGACTACACCCACCACCAAGAGAGTCAGCATTCTGAAAGTTCCCTCCTCAGGGGCCGGCGGATCTCTTCTTAATGATGCGTTATTTGTGTGTGCTGGGCTGTGCGGGGCATATTTGATAGGGTTTTGTGGGCGGACATGGAGTCCCTATCAGCAGGCTAGGTCCACCACAGGGGAGGGAGCATGCAGATCTCTACATATCTTGGTGTTTTCACCGGTCCAAGATGCCACCGCTGTCCATGGCCAGGATGCACCCTGACGGGTGGAGGAGTGGGCTGCCCACTCCTGTGGTGTCAGCCCGCTCCGCATCCCGGGGCAGGGGCTCCGCCTGACAGTCTTCATGAACAACAGGATGGATTCAGTGTTCACTGAAAGGTGGAGCGACAGAAGGTTTGGGGGGCCCCGTGTGGCATGCTGTGCCTTATGCCCTGGAGTCTTGGGCAAATAGCGGTGAAGCCCATTGCCGAAGGCACCCTTTTGGGCAGTCACGTGAGCGCAGCCTGGGAAGGGTTTGGGTCTGCATGGAAGCGTTGATTGTAGTGCAGCTGTGGAGGGCTTTGAGAGTTGGCCGACTGACAGAGACCCTTGACTGTGAGCCCCACCGAGATAGTGTGGGGACGTTCTTTCTTGGGCCATTGCCTTGTCGGTGAGTGTGAAATATTGGCGTGCATTTGGTCACTGTAGGCCTGTGACATCCTATGGTAGCACTGGCCTTGACTCCTGGCCTCGGTTGCAGATTGGCGGTCAGCCTAGGGCCCTAGGTGGCTTGTGACCGGCACGTTGGTGTATGAACACGGCTGTGAAGTTCATGGAGCATTTGTGGTGGGCTGGCGGGATGTGCGTGCCAAAGAGCCATAGTGCCCCTGCTTCCGGGATCCTGTGTTGGTGTGGTCCGGGATGAGTGACAAGCATGTCCAGAGCCCGTGTCCAGTCATGGACCCATAAGCCCGTGATGTTATATACTAGAAACACAGTTGCTGCAGTCAGTGTTGAGAGGCACAGGCAGGAACAGGGACACATGGCAGCGGAGATAAAGTCTTTTGTGCCTTGCAGGGAAGCATTTGGTTTTGCGTGTCAAGCAATGTGGTGCCTGGGACGTGTAGGCGGGAGAGTGAGGAGTCCGTGAGAGTCATGGAGTCTCTGGATGACCAAGGGAGGCAGATGCAGGAAATGAGAGGTGTTCTCCGTCACCACACCTTCCTCATGAGAAGCAGGTTGCCACCTTTATGCTCATAGCACAATGCCAGGACAGTCCCAGAGAGTCACAGGCAGGGCTGGAAGCTGTATAGGCCAAGAACTCACGGGGCATCGTGGCCTGGTGGCAGTGGCGGTGGCGGTGGCGCTGGTCCCTGTCCCTGGCCCTTTCCTCAAGTGTGCGTTGCCTTTGTGTCCTCCTGGCAGGGGAGCCCTGTGGAAGAGTCATGCCTTCAGGTCTCCATGAAGTTGGACTCCCCTTCTGCGATGCAGATGCACGCGACGCTGCGTTGAGCACTTTGACCGAATGCGGGCACCATGTGTGCACGGATGTCCTAGCGTGTAGGTAAGCTTGACGGGGGCAAGGTGTTGGGGTGATTGGTTTCTTGGTAGAGTGGTAGTGGCAGGGATCACTGAGCTTGACTGAGGAGGCGAACTTTGGCTGGGCCAGAACGGTTGGGTGGGGTGGTACCGAGGATGGGGCTATGGCGTGGGGTCACAGTGCACTCCTGGAATGCAGAAAGTGTAGCGACTTGGTGCTGCCAATGGCCCGATGCCAAGCTACCTTCCGTCCCCCTCCCTCAGCGGGAACCGTGTTCCAATGTGCTCGGATCGATGATGACTCCCACAAAAACATTCCTTGGAAAGCTGAACAAAATGAGTGAGAACTCAGCACCGTCGTTCTCATCGTGACTGAGGTCCAGCACATGGGATCCCTTAGGGCCTGACGGGATGGGCAAATCGGCCTCATTTCCCTGGCAGCTCGCCGGGTAGTTGTCCCTGGTTCATGTCGGGTGCCCTTGGAACCTGGTCCGGAAGTGTCCTGTGGTTCAACCTCGATTCCTCTAACTGCCTTTCGAGGAATTAGGGAACGTGATCACTCTGGGCACGGCCACTGGAGGCTCTTGGCACGTAGGTTGTCCTAGCACAGTGTCAGTCGCAATGGAAGGTGCCCGGGATGATTTCGGGGCCGGAAGGGTCTCAGACACATCAAGAGGGAGATGGAGCTCGGAAGGTTCTGTTCAGGTTGGAAAGGAGGGCATCAGGTGCCGGGCTGGGCTCGGATCAAACTGAGACGAGGAACACGGGATGCTGACCCCAGGCAACCCCCCCCCCGGAGAAAGTGTGGTACTTGTCTCTCCCACGCCCTTCATGGGGGACCATCCAGCATGACACACATAGGATGAGGTGAGGTCTCCCGGGGCCTGTGGACATGAGGTCGTGCAGTAGAGATGAGTGACCTAGTCCGTTTGCTTCTGCTTGGTGATGCACAAGCATGTTACGCATCGCACTCCTACATGCGGGCGTGTGTGTGTGGTGGTGGCGTACACAGATGCGTGTTGATGGTGTTTTAAGGCAAGGAAATCATTATCCCCGGGTATGTACATATTTGCTTTGGTTTGATGCCATAGTTCAGATGCGATGGTGGAGGGGTCTCGGCATGCAGGTTCTCAGTGTTTTCCTAGTGTCTGTGCCTCCATGTTTTCTTGCTGTTCTCGGTTTGACACTTGAATGAACATCTGTCTTGCCTTTCCTTGGAGTGTGGGGACCCGCTGTGGAAGGTCAGAGCTGCACCCTTGTCTGTCGTGATAGGTGTACTTCCTGGGTGACCTTTTCCTGTGTTGCATTCACCGTTGACCAGTTAGCGTGCCCTTGAGAGTGAGAGGCTATACAGCGCCCTGTCCAGGTGTCTCCTGAGGGCACCAGTGTTATCTCTGTGTTCTTGATGGTTTCGGCTCCAAGCACCGCCCCGTATACCAGGCCCCTGTGAATGGCTCTCCATGGCAGAGGTGTGGGGTCAGAGAGAAGAGGGGGCTCACGTCACCTGACTTCTCCGGGGCTCATGCAATCTTTAGGGCTCTCTGTGCTCGTTAGGGTGCAGGCCGTGTTGGTGGAGTTCTCTGGTGTCTGGGTGTCAGGCAGGCCCTGCTGGTATGGTGTTGTGGGAAAGAACACGAGACAAGGCCTGCAGGCCATGGCCTCTTGGGCAGCACATGCACATAGGTACCAGTGGTCTCTTGTGCTTGTCGGGACTGCCTGACCGTTAGGCGGCGACTCGCGTACATCGTCCCTTTCCTCAGAGGAGCATCGCCTTCTGTTCTCCTGTCAGGGCCAGTTTCAGTGGAAGGGGTGCCTTCGGCTGTTCCGGAAATTCAATGGACCCTCCAGAGCTGCAGAGACCATAGATGGTGCGGTCTGCATGGTTACCTGAGGGGGGCGACCTCTGCCAAAGCCACAGCAGGCACGGAGGTAAGCATTGCACTGGTGAAGGTAAACAAGGTGTCCAGTGACCTGTGATGTGTTCCATGCCCGTAGCGCATGGTGCTTGAACCTTCAGCCGAGGGCGGTGGTGTCGTGCAGTGATGCAGAAAGCCTAGCGGCCAGGGATCCCGCCTAACTTGACCCTCGTACGTAAAGCGTGTAAAGCAGTGTGCTCGGATCGATGATGACCCCCCACAAAAACATTCCTTGGAAAAGCTGAACAAAATGAGTGAAAGCTCACTACCGTCGTTCTCATCGTGACTGAGGTCCAGCACATGGGGTCACGTAGGTGCTTTTGTGGCCAGCCACATCCGCCTCGTCTTCACACTCTACCCTCCATCAACACAGGCAGCCTTTTGAAGATTCCCTTCTTGGGGTCCCACCACATCTCTTCTCCAATGAAGAGTTATTTGGGTGTGCTGGGCGCTGCGAGGCCCTTTTGACAGCATTGCGTGGGCAGGCTTGGAGTCCCTACCGTTCATCAAGTGCGCCGAGCAAGGCGGTGTATGTGCCACAGGTGGCATGGTCTTCAAATTGTTCCTTCACCAGGTGCCCGTATCTGGGGTCTGTCCTCTGGGCAGAAGGCATGCGCTACCCTCCACGTGGCCAGTGGTCCTGAGGACTCGCTGGCAGTCATGAGTCCAGCCCTGGGTGTGGAGATGTGTCATGCTCCATCCTGAAGCCACTCTGCTCATACGCGTGGTCGTGTGTGCACAGATGTAACCTTAGGTATGGCGGGGGCCACGGGGGCCTGTGGATTCCCTTGAGTAGGAATTGCCTCTGGGCAACCTCCTGTGATTGTCTCTGGTCTTCTAGGTTGGTTACTCGTACAAACCCCTGACAGTGTTTGTGGCCAGTCTCATGAGGACCACGGCCTGCTGGGTGGCTCCTGCCGATCATGAGATCAGCCCGCTGGATCTCGCACACGGCACTTGTGATAACATTTGATGGCTATTCACGCTCAACAGAGGCAGCTGCGCGTGTTGCGTCTTGAGGGTGAACAGGCCTTCTTGGGTTTGTATTGGGCTCCACTCACCGTTTTTAGTTCTTTGTTGGGAGTTTGAGAGAGAAAAGCCCCTACTGCTTTGAGGGTGTTGACTATGTGGAATGCATGATTCATCTCTCCATGACTTCAGGGCCCCCTGTCCCGTGTGGAGGCACGCGTTTGTGTGCCGAGCACTTTGTCCCAACCTGGGCACCCGTGAGCATGGATGGCCTAGTGTGCGGGTAACCCTGACGTGGGGCAGGGCGTCAGGGCGTTTCGAGTCTTGGTAGGGAGTTAAGGACAGGGGACACTGAGGACCACTGAGCAGGCAAAGTTTGGCACGGCCCGTGTGTGTGGTGTTGGTTTCATGAATCGGGTGGTTCGGTGGGCCACGGCGCACATCTGGATGATCAAAGGCTTGCTACTCGCTGCTGGGAAGGGCCAGATGCCGTGGAAACTTCCTACACACTGAGCTGGTAGTGAGTTCCAATGTGCTCGGCTCCACGGTGACTCCCACAAAAACGTTCCTGAGAAAGCTGAACCAAACGAGCGAGAGGTCGGCAGTGTCGTCCTCACCGTGACCGAGGTCCAGCACACAGGGTCCCATCGGTGCTTTGGAGACTCCTCATGCAGCTGGGTCCTTGGAGAGTGCCAGGCATATTCATAATCGCCTATGAAAATTTCAGGCCAGGTGTCTCAGTGATACACACCGGGAGACCAAGGAAGGAAGGTGCCTCTGAGACAGGAATTGAGGGCTTCGGGGCCTGGGCCCGGATCCCCTTTACGCTGGGAAGAGGAAAAGGGACTCTGCTCCGGGCAAACATCTGTTGAGCCCGTGAAATGTATCTCCCCAGCAGCCCTTCGCCAGATACCCTCCAGCATCAGGCTCATAGGATGTGTTGAGGTCTGACCGGGGCTGTGGTCTTGAGGTCTTGGTGCGGAGTTGGGTGACCTTGGCCCTTTTCTGCAGCTTCTCAACGCACCCACGTGTTACACATCCCGCTCTTTCGTGTGCACGTACAGGCGCCTTTTCATTTACAATGGCGTAGATAAAAGCTTAGAGCCGTGTGTCAGTAGGATTGCTTCGGTGTGATGTGATGCCATAGCTCTCATGTGACAGTGGTCAGGTCTGTGCGTGGTTCTTTTCTGCCTGATTTAGTGTGAAGCATGCCCCCACACTGTCCTGCTGATGTTGGTTGGACGCAGGTTGATGAGCTGGCTGAGTTGTCCTTGCCTTGGTCTTTAGGGACACATCCTGGAAGGAGAGCTGCACGCTTGGCTCTCGCGACAGGGGCACGGCATCCATTTCCTTGGCCGGTGTTGCGTTCACAGTTGAGCAGCTCGCATGACCTTAGGAGTGAGAGGGATCCCAAGCCCTGTGGGACTTGCCTCCTGAGCGCAACAGTGCTGCCTCTGTGTGGTCGCTAGTTTTGACTGGGAGCTCCTCCCCATTGACGACCTCATTTGGAATGCGCCTATTGGGCGGGCTACTGTGCTGACAGAGAACCTGGAGCTCAAGCCACCTAATGTCGTGGGTACTGAGACAGTCCTTTAGGATCCTTTACGATGTGCACGTTGGAGTTCGGAGGCGCCCATTGAGTTCTCTGGCATTTGTGGGATAGACAGACACCTGCTGCTGTGGTGCAGTGGGACACTGCGAGAGACTAGGACGGCAGGCCGTGCCCCCTGTGGACAGCGTGTGCACATGTGGACCCGAAGGCTCCCTGTGACTGCCAGGCCTGTGTGGCCTTGGGGCCAGGACCTGGGTGCGTCACCGTTTTGCTCCCGTGGGCCTCAAGTTGTGTTCTCCCGGCAGGGGGGGTTTCAGTGCAAGGGGCGGCCTCTGCCGCCCAGGAAGTTGGAGGAACTCATCTCCAGAAGTGCAGAGGCCTGTGAAGGTGCGGTCTGCGTCATGTCCCCAGGATGGCACCCTGTGCAGCTGTAGGACATAGAAGGGAGGTAAGCAAGTCATTGGCCGAGGTACGCAAGCTCACCAGTCACCGGGGATGTGTTCCATGCCCCGAGTGCACAGTGCCTGCACGTTCCTCAAGAGTGTTCGTGAAGCTGTGTCCCGGGTGCAGAAAGACTAGTGGCCAGGGATCCGGCCCATGTTGACTCATGTAAGACGCATTCCAGTGTGCTCGGATCGATGATGACTCCCACCAACCATGTCCCGGAAGCTGAAAAAAATGAGTGAGAGCTCACACTCTTCGTTCTCATCGTGACTGAGGTCCAGCACATGGGGTCACGTAGGTGCTCGATGCACCAGGCACATATCCTGCTCATTCCCCTTCACCTGCCACAAAGGGAGGCAGCATCATGGAAGATATCTTCAAGGGGTCCACAGTTTGCTTGGGTTTTCTGGGCAGTGTGAGCCTTGTTTGCCAGCATAGTAAAGGCAGGCTGCGAGTCCCTACCAATAGGCAAGTACGGCCACGTGGGGGGTGTGAGTGTACAGCAGCTAGCCCCGGGAGTGCAAACCGTGCTGCCCTGTGCACACAGCTGATCTCGGCACAGGCCCAGTGAACAAAGATAGCCCCATGCGCTGGCGCCATGGTGCATCTCCTGAGTCAGGCAGCCAGGGAGCCCTTGGGCAGCTCAGGGAAAGTCTCGCGAGACCGGTTGGTATAGCAGGTAGCAGGCCGACGAGCAGATCAGGATGGGAATGAGTGAACTTGTCACAGTGTAGCAGTGCATTGCCTGGTGGGGAAAATATACCTTCACCAGGGCCTCGATGCTGTGGGCTGCCTTCTGGGCAGCAAGCATTCATTACCATCCATGTCGCCAGTGGTCCTAACGAGCAGCTGGCCGTTCAGTTGGTGGACCAACACTGGGTGTAGAGACGTCTCGTGCCTCAGGCCTGTCCACCACGGTGCTCATACCCACGGGTCTGAGTGCATAGCCGTACCCTCGGGTGTTGCAGGAGATCTAGGAGGACCTGTGCGTAGTATGACACAGGTGTTTGCTCTTGGACACATCCTCTGGGACTGTCTGTTGGGAAGCCTCGGGGCTCATTGTGCCTCCCAGGCCTGCACGGCCTTGGGCCGGGGCTCCATGTGCCCAGTGCTTTGACTCAGAAGGTGTCTCGCCTTGTGTTCCCATTTCAGGGGAATTTTCAGTGGAAGGAGTGGCTGCAGCCGCCCGGGAAGTTGGGTGAGCTCATCTCCAGGCCTGCCGAGGCCTGAGAAGGGGCGGCATGCATCATGATCCCATGGTGCCACCCTGTGCTCACGGAAGACAATGTACGGAGGTAAGTTCTGCCCTGGCCAAGGGACCGAAGGTCACCAGTCACCGGGGCGGCGTTCCGTGCCCTGAGTGCACGCTATTGCCTGTTCCTCGCCACCGCGGAGACGCCGTCTCTTGGAGGCTGCAAGTCTAGTGACCAGGGATCACGCCTGTTGATGTTGACCCACGTAAAATGCATTTCAGTGTGCTCGGATCGATGATGACTCCCAAAACTCCATGTCCCGGAAAAGCTGAACAAAATGAGTGAGAGCTCACACTCCTCGTTCTCATCGAGACTGAGGTCCAGCACATGGGGTCACGTAGGTGCTTTATGTACCAGTCACATATCCTGGTCATTACCCTTCACCCACCACCAAAGGAGGCAGCATGCTGACAGATGTTTTTAAGGGGGGCACAGGTTACTTGAGTTTTCTGGGCAGCATGAGGCCTGTTTGCCACAGTACTGTGGGTAGGCTGGGAGTCCCTGACAATACGCAAGGTTGCCCCGTGTGGAATGAGCCTGCGGCGGTCAGGCCCTGGAGAGCGCGCCACTCGTGCCTGTGCGCTCAGCTGATCTAGCCACATACCTATCCAGTGACTGCAGGTAGCCTCATGCACTGGGACCCTGGTGCGTGTCCACAGTAAGGCAGCCTGGGAGGCAATGGTCAGCACAGGGCAATTGTGGCAAGACTTCTCGTGACAGCAGGAACCAGGCTGACCTGCAGACCAGAATCGGAGTGGGTGTACTTGTGAGAGACTGGCGTTGCATTGCCTGGTGTGGAAAGCATTCCAACACCGGGGTTCTTTTGTCTTGGTGTGTCTTCCGGGAAGGAAGCATGCTTTCTCAGCCATGTGTCCAGTAGTCCTAATGTACAGCTGGCAGTGGGTGGTCCACCACTGGGTATAGAGATGTCTCATGCTCAAGGCCTCACTACCACAATGCTGCTCCCCGCGGGCCTCGCTGTACGTGCGTGGGTGTGCTCTTAGGTCTTCCAGGAAATCGAGTAGGACCTGGGCGTGCTTGGCCATCGGCGTTGGCTTCGGGACCCTTGCTGTGGGAATGTGTGGGGTCCGGCATGGAAACTCCTTGTGGAAACTCCCGAGAAGTTTGGTTGTGAGACTCCAGATGACAGGGGCCCCAACGGCTCTTCCCACCGTGGGTGGGATCAGCTTGGCAGGTCTGCCAGGTTCCCCTTGCCTTCCAATCTGATGGCCATTAGACTTCAAGACCACGGCTCCAGCTGTTGTGTCTTGATGGCTCCACTTGCCCACTGGGATTTCTTCTGGGGTCCACTCCATGCATGTGCTCTGTTCTTGATGGTTTGTGTGAGAAGAGTCCCCGGTGCTTTGAGGTTTTTGACTGTCCAGGTGGAGGACCTGTAGGCATCTCCTTGTTGGCTTTGGTCCAAGATCGCAGCCTTCTCCTGAGCCTGAGCCAGGATGTGCTGTCAGGGATTGAGGCCTGGGCTCCGCGCCCTTTAGACTTCAGTCACTTCCGGCCCAAGGTGCTTTCACTTTTGCGCATATGTGCAAGGCTCTTTGATTTGTCACACTTAGAGAGGTCTGTGCCCGTCAGCCAAATCAAGAGAGTGCTCGGTGGGTGGCCTTCTCCCTGCATGAAAAGTTGGTCTTCCATTTGCCACTGCAGGCCTGTGCCACCAGGGTGCCGCGGGCTTTGTGTCCTGGCCCGGCCGGCCGGTTTGTGGTCGGTGGCGGGCACGTGGTGGTTTGCGCCCACCCCTTTGGGGTAGGCCCATGGGTGTGACCTGAATGGAGCACTTGAGGTGACCTGGCTGTTGCCGGGAGGGGGCTGGTAGAGAGGGCAGTGTGTCAGACAAGGGCTGTAGACCTCCTGGTCCTGGGATCTTTTATTGGCGGATCTGTGGATGAGCGGAAAGCTTGTCCAGAGTCCCTGTCTAGTCATGGACCCATAGATCCGTGAGGTTGCCCTACGAAGCTGGTCGCTGTGGGCTGTGTTGAGGAGCCCTCGAAAGGATAAGTGTCAGGTGTCACTGGAGCTAAAGGCGTGTGGGTTTTGCGGGGAAGCATTCCGGTTTGCAGGTGAAGGCATGCGTGTTGGGCAGCACGTTGTGTGGAGCTAAAGAGTGAATGGACTGGGCGGGTTGGGGAAATCCCGAAAGACAAAGCGAGGCAGATGTAAGACAACCCAGATGCGCTCCCCCTTGCCTCATCTAGCCGAGGAGATGGCAGGTTCTCATTTATGCTCATAGCAGTACGGTGGGGCAGTCCTGGGGAGGTCAGGTTTGGTCCCGCAGCTGAAGTGACAGAGACCCCACGGGACATCTTGACCGGGAGGCCACGGGCCCTGTGCCTCGGTCCTTTCCTCAAGCATGCCTTGGCTCTGTATCCCCCTGGCAGGCGCGTTCAGCGTGTGAGGCATGTTTTCACCTGTCCACGAAGCTGGACAAGCCCTTCTCTGACGCGGAGGCTTGTGATGGTGCTCTGAGCCCTGTGACCGAAGCGACGTGCACCGGGAGCACGGGTGGACTGATGTGCAGGTAAGTATGACATGGGGCTGTTGCGCGTCTTGGTAGAGCTGCCATGGCAGGGGTCACTGAGATGCGGTGAGAAGGCGTATGTAGTCCGGCCAGATGGCGTGGCGGTGGCATCTGTGGACTGGGCTGCCGGATGGGGCCCAAGTGCCCTGCCTGGGTGACGAAAGGATGGCTAGTCGGTGAGGGCCATGTTCAGGTTGCGTGGGGACATGCTCCACACTCAGCTGGAAGCATATTCCAATGTGCTCGGATCGATGATGACTCCCAGCCAAACATTCCTTGGAAAAGCTGAACAAAATGAGTGAAAGCTCACTACCGTCGTTCTCATCGAGACTGAGGTCCAGCACACGGGGTCTCGGATGTGCTTTATGGAATCAGGCGCAGCTGCCTGATCCTCGACTACACCCACCACCAAGAGAGTCAGCATTCTGAAAGTTCCCTCCTCAGGGGCCGGCGGATCTCTTCTTAATGATGCGTTATTTGTGTGTGCTGGGCTGTGCGGGGCATATTTGATAGGGTTTTGTGGGCGGACATGGAGTCCCTATCAGCAGGCTAGGTCCACCACAGGGGAGGGAGCATGCAGATCTCTACATATCTTGGTGTTTTCACCGGTCCAAGATGCCACCGCTGTCCATGGCCAGGATGCACCCTGACGGGTGGAGGAGTGGGCTGCCCACTCCTGTGGTGTCAGCCCGCTCCGCATCCCGGGGCAGGGGCTCCGCCTGACAGTCTTCATGAACAACAGGATGGATTCAGTGTTCACTGAAAGGTGGAGCGACAGAAGGTTTGGGGGGCCCCGTGTGGCATGCTGTGCCTTATGCCCTGGAGTCTTGGGCAAATAGCGGTGAAGCCCATTGCCGAAGGCACCCTTTTGGGCAGTCACGTGAGCGCAGCCTGGGAAGGGTTTGGGTCTGCATGGAAGCGTTGATTGTAGTGCAGCTGTGGAGGGCTTTGAGAGTTGGCCGACTGACAGAGACCCTTGACTGTGAGCCCCACCGAGATAGTGTGGGGACGTTCTTTCTTGGGCCATTGCCTTGTCGGTGAGTGTGAAATATTGGCGTGCATTTGGTCACTGTAGGCCTGTGACATCCTATGGTAGCACTGGCCTTGACTCCTGGCCTCGGTTGCAGATTGGCGGTCAGCCTAGGGCCCTAGGTGGCTTGTGACCGGCACGTTGGTGTATGAACACGGCTGTGAAGTTCATGGAGCATTTGTGGTGGGCTGGCGGGATGTGCGTGCCAAAGAGCCATAGTGCCCCTGCTTCCGGGATCCTGTGTTGGTGTGGTCCGGGATGAGTGACAAGCATGTCCAGAGCCCGTGTCCAGTCATGGACCCATAAGCCCGTGATGTTATATACTAGAAACACAGTTGCTGCAGTCAGTGTTGAGAGGCACAGGCAGGAACAGGGACACATGGCAGCGGAGATAAAGTCTTTTGTGCCTTGCAGGGAAGCATTTGGTTTTGCGTGTCAAGCAATGTGGTGCCTGGGACGTGTAGGCGGGAGAGTGAGGAGTCCGTGAGAGTCATGGAGTCTCTGGATGACCAAGGGAGGCAGATGCAGGAAATGAGAGGTGTTCTCCGTCACCACACCTTCCTCATGAGAAGCAGGTTGCCACCTTTATGCTCATAGCACAATGCCAGGACAGTCCCAGAGAGTCACAGGCAGGGCTGGAAGCTGTATAGGCCAAGAACTCACGGGGCATCGTGGCCTGGTGGCAGTGGCGGTGGCGGTGGCGCTGGTCCCTGTCCCTGGCCCTTTCCTCAAGTGTGCGTTGCCTTTGTGTCCTCCTGGCAGGGGAGCCCTGTGGAAGAGTCATGCCTTCAGGTCTCCATGAAGTTGGACTCCCCTTCTGCGATGCAGATGCACGCGACGCTGCGTTGAGCACTTTGACCGAATGCGGGCACCATGTGTGCACGGATGTCCTAGCGTGCAGGTAAGCTTGACGGGGGCAAGGTGTTGGGGTGATTGGTTTCTTGGTAGAGTGGTAGTGGCAGGGATCACTGAGCTTGACTGAGGAGGCGAACTTTGGCTGGGCCAGAACGGTTGGGTGGGGTGGTACCGAGGATGGGGCTATGGCGTGGGGTCACAGTGCACTCCTGGAATGCAGAAAGTGTAGCGACTTGGTGCTGCCAATGGCCCGATGCCAAGCTACCTTCCGTCCCCCTCCCTCAGCGGGAACCGTGTTGCAATGTGCTCGGATCGATGATGACTCCCACAAAAACATTCCTTGGAAAGCTGAACAAAATGAGTGAGAACTCAGCACCGTCGTTCTCATCGTGACTGAGGTCCAGCACATGGGATCCCTTAGGGCCTGACGGGATGGGCAAATCGGCCTCATTTCCCTGGCAGCTCGCCGGGTAGTTGTCCCTGGTTCATGTCGGGTGCCCTTGGAACCTGGTCCGGAAGTGTCCTGTGGTTCAACCTCGATTCCTCTAACTGCCTTTCGAGGAATTAGGGAACGTGATCACTCTGGGCACGGCCACTGGAGGCTCTTGGCACGTAGGTTGTCCTAGCACAGTGTCAGTCGCAATGGAAGGTGCCCGGGATGATTTCGGGGCCGGAAGGGTCTCAGACACATCAAGAGGGAGATGGAGCTCGGAAGGTTCTGTTCAGGTAGGAAAGGAGGGCATCAGGTGCCGGGCTGGGCTCGGATCAAACTGAGACGAGGAACACGGGATGCTGACCCCAGGCAACCCCCCCCCGGAGAAAGTGTGGTACTTGTCTCTCCCACGCCCTTCATGGGGGACCATCCAGCATGACACACATAGGATGAGGTGAGGTCTCCCGGGGCCTGTGGACATGAGGTCGTGCAGTAGAGATGAGTGACCTAGTCCGTTTGCTTCTGCTTGGTGATGCACAAGCATGTTACGCATCGCACTCCTACATGCGGGCGTGTGTGGGTGGTGGTGGCGTACACAGATGCGTGTTGATGGTGTTTTAAGGCAAGGAAATCATTATCCCCGGGTATGTACATATTTGCTTTGGTTTGATGCCATAGTTCAGATGCGATGGTGGAGGGGTCTCGGCATGCAGGTTCTCAGTGTTTTCCTAGTGTCTGTGCCTCCATGTTTTCTTGCTGTTCTCGGTTTGACACTTGAATGAACATCTGTCTTGCCTTTCCTTGGAGTGTGGGGACCCGCTGTGGAAGGTCAGAGCTGCACCCTTGTCTGTCGTGATAGGTGTACTTCCTGGGTGACCTTTTCCTGTGTTGCATTCACCGTTGACCAGTTAGCGTGCCCTTGAGAGTGAGAGGCTATACAGCGCCCTGTCCAGGTGTCTCCTGAGGGCACCAGTGTTATCTCTGTGTTCTTGATGGTTTCGGCTCCAAGCACCGCCCCGTATACCAGGCCCCTGTGAATGGCTCTCCATGGCAGAGGTGTGGGGTCAGAGAGAAGAGGGGGCTCACGTCACCTGACTTCTCCGGGGCTCATGCAATCTTTAGGGCTCTCTGTGCTCGTTAGGGTGCAGGCCGTGTTGGTGGAGTTCTCTGGTGTCTGGGTGTCAGGCAGGCCCTGCTGGTATGGTGTTGTGGGAAAGAACACGAGACAAGGCCTGCAGGCCATGGCCTCTTGGGCAGCACATGCACATAGGTACCAGTGGTCTCTTGTGCTTGTCGGGACTGCCTGACCGTTAGGCGGCGACTCGCGTACATCGTCCCTTTCCTCAGAGGAGCATCGCCTTCTGTTCTCCTGTCAGGGCCAGTTTCAGTGGAAGGGGTGCCTTCGGCTGTTCCGGAAATTCAATGGACCCTCCAGAGCTGCAGAGACCATAGATGGTGCGGTCTGCATGGTTACCTGAGGGGGGCGACCTCTGCCAAAGCGACAGCAGGCACGGAGGTAAGCATTGCACTGGTGAAGGTAAACAAGGTGTCCAGTGACCTGTGATGTGTTCCATGCCCGTAGCGCATGGTGCTTGCACCTTCAGCCGAGGGCGGTGGTGTCGTGCAGTGATGCAGAAAGCCTAGCGGCCAGGGATCCCGCCTACCTTGACCCTCGTACGTAAAGCGTGTAAAGCAGTGTGCTCGGATCGATGATGACCCCCCACAAAAACATTCCTTGGAAAAGCTGAACAAAATGAGTGAAAGCTCACTACCGTCGTTCTCATCGGGACTGAGGTCCAGCACATGGGGTCACGTAGGTGCTTTTGTGGCCAGCCACATCCGCCTCGTCTTCACACTCTACCCTCCATCAACACAGGCAGCCTTTTGAAGATTCCCTTCTTGGGGTCCCACCACATCTCTTCTCCAATGAAGAGTTAGTTGGGTGTGCTGGGCGCTGCGAGGCCCTTTTGACAGCATTGCGTGGGCAGGCTTGGAGTCCCTACCGTTCATCAAGTGCGCCGAGCAAGGCGGTGTATGTGCCACAGGTGGCATGGTCTTCAAATTGTTCCTTCACCAGGTGCCCGTATCTGGGGTCTGTCCTCTGGGCAGAAGGCATGCCCTACCCTCCACGTGGCCAGTGGTCCTGAGGACTCGCTGGCAGTCATGAGTCCAGCCCTGGGTGTGGAGATGTGTCATGCTCCATCCTGAAGCCACTCTGCTCATACGCGTGGTCGTGTGTGCACAGATGTAACCTTAGGTATGGCGGGGGCCACGGGGGCCTGTGGATTCCCTTGAGTAGGAATTGCCTCTGGGCAACCTCCTGTGATTGTCTCTGGTCTTCTAGGTTGGTTACTCGTACAAACCCCTGACAGTGTTTGTGGCCAGTCTCATGAGGACCACGGCCTGCTGGGTGGCTCCTGCCGATCATGAGATCAGCCCGCTGGATCTCGCACACGGCACTTGTGATAACATTTGATGGCTATTCACGCTCAACAGAGGCAGCTGCGCGTGTTGCGTCTTGAGGGTGAACAGGCCTTCTTGGGTTTGTATTGGGCTCCACTCACCGTTTTTAGTTCTTTGTTGGGAGTTTGAGAGAGAAAAGCCCCTACTGCTTTGAGGGTGTTGACTATGTGGAATGCATGATTCATCTCTCCATGACTTCAGGGCCCCCTGTCCCGTGTGGAGGCACGCGTTTGTGTGCCGAGCACTTTGTCCCAACCTGGGCACCCGTGAGCATGGATGGCCTAGTGTGCGGGTAACCCTGACGTGGGGCAGGGCGTCAGGGCGTTTCGAGTCTTGGTAGGGAGTTAAGGACAGGGGACACTGAGGACCACTGAGCAGGCAAAGTTTGGCACGGCCCGTGTGTGTGGTGTTGGTTTCATGAATCGGGTGGTTCGGTGGGCCACGGCGCACATCTGGATGATCAAAGGCTTGCTACTCGCTGCTGGGAAGGGCCAGATGCCGTGGAAACTTCCTACACACTGAGCTGGTAGTGAGTTCCAATGTGCTCGGCTCCACGGTGACTCCCACAAAAACGTTCCTGAGAAAGCTGAACCAAACGAGCGAGAGGTCGGCAGTGTCGTCCTCACCGTGACCGAGGTCCAGCACACAGGGTCCCATCGGTGCTTTGGAGACTCCTCATGCAGCTGGGTCCTTGGAGAGTGCCAGCCATATTCATAATCGCGTATGAAAATTTCAGGCCAGGTGTCTCAGTGATACACACAGGGAGACCAAGGAAGGAAGGTGCCTCTGAGACAGGAATTGAGGGCTTCGGGGCCTGGGCCCGGATCCCCTTTACGCTGGGAAGAGGAAAAGGGACTCTGCTCCGGGCAAACATCTGTTGAGCCCGTGAAATGTATCTCCCCAGCAGCCCTTCGCCAGATACCCTCCAGCATCAGGCTCATAGGATGTGTTGAGGTCTGACCGGGGCTGTGGTCTTGAGGTCTTGGTGCGGAGTTGGGTGACCTTGGCCCTTTTCTGCAGCTTCTCAACGCACCCACGTGTTACACATCCCGCTCTTTCGTGTGCACGTACAGGCGCCTTTTCATTTACAATGGCGTAGATAAAAGCTTAGAGCCGTGTGTCAGTAGGATTGCTTCGGTGTGATGTGATGCCATAGCTCAGATGTGACAGTGGTCAGGTCTGTGCGTGGTTCTTTTCTGCCTGATTTAGTGTGAAGCATGCCCCCACACTGTCCTGTTGATGTTGGTTGGACGCAGGTTGATGAGCTGGCTGAGTTGTCCTTGCCTTGGTCTTTAGGGACACATCCTGGAAGGAGAGCTGCACGCTTGGCTCTCGCGACAGGGGCACGGTATCCATTTCCTTGGCCGGTGTTGCGTTCACAGTTGAGCAGCTCGCATGACCTTAGGAGTGAGAGGGATCCCAAGCCCTGTGGGACTTGCCTCCTGAGCGCAACAGTGCTGCCTCTGTGTGGTCGCTAGTTTTGACTGGGAGCTCCTCCCCATTGACGACCTCATTTGGAATGCGCCTATTGGGCGGGCTACTGTGCTGACAGAGAACCTGGAGCTCAAGCCACCTAATGTCGTGGGTACTGAGACAGTCCTTTAGGATCCTTTACGATGTGCACGTTGGAGTTCGGAGGCGCCCATTGAGTTCTCTGGCATTTGTGGGATAGACAGACACCTGCTGCTGTGGTGCAGTGGGACACTGCGAGAGACTAGGACGGCAGGCCGTGCCCCCTGTGGACAGCGTGTGCACATGTGGACCCGAAGGCTCCCTGTGACTGCCAGGCCTGTGTGGCCTTGGGGCCAGGACCTGGGTGCGTCACCGTTTTGCTCCCGTGGGCCTCAAGTTGTGTTCTCCCGGCAGGCGGGGTTTCAGTGCAAGGGGCGGCCTCTGCCGCCCAGGAAGTTGGAGGAACTCATCTCCAGAAGTGCAGAGGCCTGTGAAGGTGCGGTCTGCGTCATGTCCCCAGGATGGCACCCTGTGCAGCTGTAGGACATAGAAGGGAGGTAAGCAAGTCATTGGCCGAGGTACGCAAGCTCACCAGTCACCGGGGATGTGTTCCATGCCCCGAGTGCACAGTGCCTGCACGTTCCTCAAGAGTGTTCGTGAAGCTGTGTCCCGGGTGCAGAAAGACTAGTGGCCAGGGATCCGGCCCATGTTGACTCATGTAAGACGCATTCCAGTGTGCTCGGATCGATGATGACTCCCACCAACCATGTCCCGGAAGCTGAAAAAAATGAGTGAGAGCTCACACTCTTCGTTCTCATCGTGACTGAGGTCCAGCACATGGGGTCACGTAGGTGCTCGATGCACCAGGCACATATCCTGCTCATTCCCCTTCACCTGCCACAAAGGGAGGCAGCATCATGGAAGATATCTTCAAGGGGTCCACAGTTTGCTTGAGTTTTCTGGGCAGTGTGAGCCTTGTTTGCCAGCATAGTAAAGGCAGGCTGCGAGTCCCTACCAATAGGCAAGTACGGCCACGTGGGGGGTGTGAGTGTGCAGCAGCTAGCCCCGGGAGTGCAAACCGTGCTGCCCTGTGCACACAGCTGATCTCGGCACAGGCCCAGTGAACAAAGATAGCCCCATGCGCTGGCGCCATGGTGCATCTCCTGAGTCAGGCAGCCAGGGAGCCCTTGGGCAGCTCAGGGAAAGTCTCGCGAGACCGGTTGGTATAGCAGGTAGCAGGCCGACGAGCAGATCAGGATGGGAATGAGTGAACTTGTCACAGTGTAGCAGTGCATTGCCTGGTGGGGAAAATATACCTTCACCAGGGCCTCGATGCTGTGGGCTGCCTTCTGGGCAGCAAGTATTCATTACCATCCATGTCGCCAGTGGTCCTAACGAGCAGCTGGCCGTTCAGTTGGTGGACCAACACTGGGTGTAGAGACGTCTCGTGCCTCAGGCCTGTCTACCACGGTGCTCATACCCTCGGGTCTGAGTGCATAGCCGTACCCTCGTGTGTTGCAGGAGATCTAGGAGGACCTGTGCGTAGTATGACACGGGTGTTTGCTTTTGGACACATCCTCTGGGACTGTCTGTTGGGAAGCCTCGGGGCTCATTGTGCCTCCCAGGCCTGCACGGCCTTGGGCCGGGGCTCCATGTGCCCAGTGCTTTGACTCAGAAGGTGTCTTGCCTTGTGTTCCCATTTCAGGGGAATTTTCAGTGGAAGGAGTGGCTGCAGCCGCCCGGGAGGTTGGGTGAGCTCATCTCCAGGCCTGCCGAGGCCTGAGAAGGGGCGGCATGCATCATGATCCCATGGTGCCACCCTGTGCTCACGGAAGACAATGTACGGAGGTAAGTTCTGCCCTGGCCAAGGGACCGAAGGTCACCAGTCACCGGGGCGGCGTTCCGTGCCCTGAGTGCACGCTATTGCCTGTTCCTCGCCACCGCGGAGACGCCGTCTCTTGGAGGCTGCAAGTCTAGTGACCAGGGATCACGCCTGTTGATGTTGACCCACGTAAAATGCATTTCAGTGTGCTCGGATCGATGATGACTCCCAAAACTCCATGTCCCGGAAAAGCTGAACAAAATGAGTGAGAGCTCACACTCCTCGTTCTCATCGAGACTGAGGTCCAGCACATGGGGTCACGTAGGTGCTTTATGTACCAGTCACATATCCTGGTCATTACCCTTCACCCACCACCAAAGGAGGCAGCGTGCTGACAGATGTTTTTAAGGGGGGCACAGGTTACTTGAGTTTTCTGGGCAGCATGAGGCCTGTTTGCCACAGTACTGTGGGTAGGCTGGGAGTCCCTGACAATACGCAAGGGTGCCCCGTGTGGAATGAGCCTGCGGCGGTCAGGCCCTGGAGAGCGCGCCACTCATGCCTGTGCGCTCAGCTGATCTAGCCACATACCAATTCAGTGACTGCAGGTAGCCTCATGCGCTGGGACCCTGGTGCGTGTCCACAGTAAGGCAGCCCGGGAGGCAATGGTCAGCACAGGGCAATTGTGGCAAGACTTCTCGTGACAGCAGGAACCAGGCTGACCTGCAGACCAGAATCGGAGTGGGTGTACTTGTGAGAGACTGGCGTTGCATTGCCTGGTGTGGAAAGCATTCCAACACCGGGGTTCTTTTGTCTTGGTGTGTCTTCCGGGAAGGAAGCATGCTTTCTCAGCCATGTGTCCAGTAGTCCTAATGTACAGCTGGCAGTGGGTGGTCCACCACTGGGTATAGAGATGTCTCATGCTCAAGGCCTCACTACCACAATGCTGCTCCCCGCGGGCCTCGCTGTACGTGCGTAGGTGTGCTCTTAGGTCTTCCAGGAAATCGAGTAGGACCTGGGCGTGCTAGGCCATCGGCGTTGGCTTCGGGACCCTTGCTGTGGGAATGTGTGGGGTCCGGCATGGAAACTCCTTGTGGAAACTCCCGACAAGTTTGGTTGTGAGTCTCCAGATGACAGGGGCCCCAACGGCTCTTCCCACCGTGGGTGGGATCAGCTTGGCAGGTCTGCCAGGTTCCCCTTGCCTTCCAATCTGATGGCCATTAGAGTTCAAGACCACGGCTCCAGCTGTTGTGTCTTGATGGCTCCACTTGCCCACTGGGATTTCTTCTGGGGTCCACTCCATGCATGTGCTCTGTTGTTGATGGTTTGTGTGAGAAGAGTCCCCGGTGCTTTGAGGTTTTTGACTGTCCAGGTGGAGGACCTGTAGGCATCTCCTTGTTGGCTTTGGTCCAAGATCGCAGCCTTCTCCTGAGCCTGAGCCAGGATGTGCTGTCAGGGATTGAGGCCTGGGCTCCGCGCCCTTTAGACTTCAGTCACTTCCGGCCCAAGGTGCTTTCACTTTTGCGCATATGTGCAAGGCTCTTTGATTTGTCACACTTAGAGAGGTCTGTGCCCGTCAGCCAAATCAAGAGAGTGCTCGGTGGGTGGCCTTCTCCCTGCATGAAAAGTTGGTCTTCCATTTGCCACTGCAGGCCTGTGCCACCGGGGGTGCCGCGGGCTTTGGGTCCTGGCCCGGCCGTCCGGTTTGTGGTCGGTGGCGGGCCCGTGGTGGTTTGCGCCCACCCCTTTGGGGTAGGCCCATGGGTGTGACCTGAATGGAGCACTTGAGGTGACCTGGCTGTTGCCAGGAGGGGGCTGGTAGAGAGGGCAGTGTGTCAGACAAGGGCTGTAGACCTCCTGGTCCTGGGATCTTTTATTGGCGGATCTGTGGATGAGCGGAAAGCTTGTCCAGAGTCCCTGTCTATTCATGGACCCATAGATCCGTGAGGTTGCCCTAAGAAGCTGGTCGCTGTGGGCTGTGTTGAGGAGCCCTCGAAAGGATAAGTGTCAGGTGTCACTGGAGCTAAAGGCGTGTGGGTTTTGCGGGGAAGCATTCCGGTTTGCAGGTGAAGGCATGCGTGTTGGGCAGCACGTTGTGTGGAGCTAAAGAGTGAATGGACTGGGCGGGTTGGGGAAACCCCGAAAGACAAAGCGAGGCAGATGTAAGACAACCCAGGTGCGCTCCCCCTTGCCTCATCTAGCCGAGGAGATGGCAGGTTCTCATTTATGCTCATAGCAGTACGGTGGGACAGTCCTGGGGAGGTCAGGTTTGGTCCCGCAGCTGAAGTGACAGAGACCCCACGGGACATCTTGACCTGGAGGCCACGGGCCCTGTGCCTCGGTCCTTTCCTCAAGCATGCCTTGGCTCTGTATCCCCCTGGCAGGCGCGTTCAGCGTGTGAGGCATGTTTTCACCTGTCCACGAAGCTGGACAAGCCCTTCTCTGACGCGGAGGCTTGTGATGGTGCTCTGAGCCCTGTGACCGAAGCGACGTGCACCGGGAGCACGGGTGGACTGATGTGCAGGTAAGTATGACATGGGGCTGTTGCGCGTCTTGGTAGAGCTGCCATGGCAGGGGTCACTGAGATGCGGTGAGAAGGCGTATGTAGTCCGGCCAGATGGCGTGGCGGTGGCATCTGTGGACTGGGCTGCCGGATGGGGCCAAAGTGCCCTGCCTGGGTGACGAAAGGTTGGCTAGTCAGTGAGGGCCATGTTCAGGTTGCGTGGGGACATGCTCCACACTCAGCTGGAAGCATATTCCAATGTGCTCGGATCGATGATGACTCCCAGCCAAACATTCCTTGGAAAAGCTGAACAAAATGAGTGAAAGCTCACTACCGTCGTTCTCATCGAGACTGAGGTCCAGCACACGGGGTCTCGGATGTGCTTTATGGAATCAGGCGCAGCTGCCTGATCCTCGACTACACCCACCACCAAGAGAGTCAGCATTCTGAAAGTTCCCTCCTCAGGGGCCGGCGGATCTCTTCTTAATGATGCGTTATTTGTGTGTGCTGGGCTGTGCGGGGCATATTTGATAGGGTTTTGTGGGCGGACATGGAGTCCCTATCAGCAGGCTAGGTCCACCACAGGGGAGGGAGCATGCAGATCTCTACATATCTTGGTGTTTTCACTGGTCCAAGATGCCACCGCTGTCCATGGCCAGGATGCACCCTGACGGGTGGAGGAGTGTGCTGCCCACTCCTGTGGTGTCAGCCCGCTCCGCATCCCGGGGCAGGGGCTCCGCCTGACAGTCTTCATGAACAACAGGATGGATTCAGTGTTCACTGAAAGGTGGAGCGACAGAAGGTTTGGGGGGCCCCGTGTGGCATGCTGTGCCTTATGCCCTGGAGTCTTGGGCAAATAGGGGTGAAGCCCATTGCCGAAGGCACCCTTTTGGGCAGTCACATGAGCGCAGCCTGGGAAGGGTTTGGGTCTGCATGGAAGCGTTGATTGTAGTGCAGCTGTGGAGGGCTTTGAGAGTTGGCCGACTGACAGAGACCTTTGACTGTGAGCCCCACCGAGATAGTGTGGGGACGTTCTTTCTTGGGCCATTGCCTTGTCGGTGAGTGTGAAATATTGGCGTGCATTTGGTCACTGTAGGCCTGTGACATCCTATGGTAGCACTGGCCTTGACTCCTGGCCTCGGTTGCAGATTGGCGGTCAGCCTAGGGCCCTAGGTGGCTTGTGACCGGCACGTTGGTGTATGAACACGGCTGTGAAGTTCATGGAGCATTTGTGGTGGGCTGGCGGGATGTGCGTGCCAAAGAGCCATAGTGCCCCTGCTTCCGGGATCCTGTGTTGGTGGGGTCCGGGATGAGTGGCAAGCATGTCCAGAGCCCGTGTCCAGTCATGGACCCATAAGCCCGTGATGTTATATACTAGAAACACTGTTGCTGCAGTCAGTGTTGAGAGGCACTGGCAGGAACAGGGACACATGGCAGCGGAGATAAAGTCTTTTGTGCCTTGCAGGGAAGCATTTGGTTTTGCGTGTCAAGCAATGTGGTGCCTGGGACGTGTAGGCGGGAGAGTGAGGAGTCCGTGAGAGTCATGGAGTCTCTGGATGACCAAGGGAGGCAGATGCAGGAAATGACAGGTGTTCTCCGTCACCACACCTTCCTCATGAGAAGCAGGTTGCCACCTTTATGCTCATAGCACAATGCCAGGACAGTCCCAGAGAGTCACAGGCAGGGCTGGAAGCTGTATAGGCCAAGAACTCACGGGGCATCGTGGCCTGGTGGCAGTGGCGGTGGCGCTGGTCCCTGTCCCTGGCCCTTTCCTCAAGTGTGCGTTGCCTTTGTGTCCTCCTGGCAGGGGAGCCCTGTGGAAGAGTCATGCCTTCAGGTCTCCATGAAGTTGGACTCCCCTTCTGCGATGCAGATGCACGCGACGCTGCGTTGAGCACTTTGACTGAATGTGGGCACCATGTGTGCACGGATGTCCTAGCGTGCAGGTAAGCTTGACGGGGGCAAGGTGTTGGGGTGATTGGTTTCTTGGTAGAGTGGTAGTGGCCGGGATCACTGAGCTTGACTGAGGAGGCGAACTTTGGCTGGGCCAGAACGGTTGGGTGGGGTGGTACCGAGGATGGGGCTATGGCGTGGGGTCACAGTGCACTCCTGGAATGCACAAAGTGTAGCGACTTGGTGCTGCCAATGGCCCGATGCCAAGCTACCTTCCGTCGCCCTCCCTCAGCGGGAACCGTGTTCCAATGTGCTCGGATCGATGATGACTCCCACAAAAACATTCCTTGGAAAGCTGAACAAAATGAGTGAGAACTCAGCACCGTCGTTCTCATCGTGACTGAGGTCCAGCACATGGGATCCCTTAGGGCCTGACGGGATGGGCAAATCGGCCTCATTTCCCTGGCAGCTCGCCGGGTAGTTGTCCCTGGTTCATGTCGGGTGCCCTTGGAACGTGGAGTGTCCTGTGGTTCAACCTCGATTCCTCTAACTGCCTTTCGAGGAATTAGGGAACGTGATCGCTCTGGGCACGGCCACTGGAGGCTCTTGGCACGTAGGTTGTCCTAGCACAGTGTCAGTCGCAATGGAAGGTGCCCGGGATGATTTCGGGGCCGGAAGGGTCTCAGACACATCAAGAGGGAGATGGAGCTCGGAAGGTTCTGTTCAGGTTGGAAAGGAGGGCATCAGGGGCCGGGCTGGGCTCGGATCAAACTGAGACGAGGAACACGGGATGCTGACCCCAGGCAACCCCCCCCCCCCGCCCGGAGAAAGTGTGGTACTTGTCTCTCCCACGCCCTTCATGGGGGACCATCCAGCATGACACACATAGGATGAGGTGAGGTCTCCCGGGGCCTGTGGACATGAGGTCGTGCAGTAGAGATGAGTGACCTAGTCCGTTTGCTTCTGCTTGGTGATGCACAAGCATGTTACGCATCGCACTCCTACATGCGGGCGTGTGTGGGTGGTGGTGGCGTACACAGATGCGTGTTGATGGTGTTTTAAGGCAAGGAAATCATTATCCCCGGGTATGTACATATTTGCTTTGGTTTGATGCCATAGTTCAGATGCGATGGTGGAGGGGTCTCGGCATGCAGGTTCTCAGTGTTTTCCTAGTGTCTGTGCCTCCATGTTTTCTTGCTGTTCTCGGTTTGACACTTGAATGAACATCTGTCTTGCCTTTCCTTGGAGTGTGGGGACCCGCTGTGGAAGGTCAGAGCTGCACCCTTGTCTGTCGTGATAGGTGTACTTCCTGGGTGACCTTTTCCTGTGTTGCATTCACCGTTGACCAGTTAGCGTGCCCTTGAGAGTGAGAGGCTATACAGCGCCCTGTCCAGGTGTCTCCTGAGGGCACCAGAGTTATCTCTGTGTTCTTGATGGTTTCGGCTCCAAGCACCGCCCCTGTATACCAGGCCCCTGTGAATGGCTCTCCATGGCAGAGGTGTGGGGTCAGAGAGAAGAGGGGGCTCACGTCACCTGACTTCTCCGGGGCTCATGCAATCTTTAGGGCTCTCTGTGCTCGTTAGGGTGCAGGCCGTGTTGGTGGAGTTCTCTGGTGTCTGGGTGTCAGGCAGGCCCTGCTGGTATGGTGTTGTGGGAAAGAACACGAGACAAGGCCTGCAGGCCATGGCCTCTTGGGCAGCACATGCACATAGGTACCAGTGGTCTCTTGTGCTTGTCGGGACTGCCTGACCGTTAGGCGGCGACTCGCGTACATCGTCCCTTTCCTCAGAGGAGCATCGCCTTCTGTTCTCCTGTCAGGGCCAGTTTCAGTGGAAGGGGTGCCTTCGGCTGTTCCGGAAATTCAATGGACCCTCCAGAGCTGCAGAGACCATAGATGGTGCGGTCTGCATGGTTACCTGAGGGGGGCGACCTCTGCCAAAGCGACAGCAGGCACGGAGGTAAGCATTGCACTGGTGAAGGTAAACAAGGTGTCCAGTGACCTGTGATGTGTTCCATGCCCGTAGCGCATGGTGCTTGCACCTTCAGCCGAGGGCGGTGGTGTCGTGCAGTGATGCAGAAAGCCTAGCGGCCAGGGATCCCGCCTAACTTGACCCTCGTACGTAAAGCGTGTAAAGCAGTGTGCTCGGATCGATGATGACCCCCCACAAAAACATTCCTTGGAAAAGCTGAACAAAATGAGTGAAAGCTCACTACCGTCGTTCTCATCGTGACTGAGGTCCAGCACATGGGGTCACGTAGGTGCTTTTGTGGCCAGCCACATCCGCCTCGTCTTCACACTCTACCCTCCATCAACACAGGCAGCCTTTTGAAGATTCCCTTCTTGGGGTCCCACCACATCTCTTCTCCAATGAAGAGTTAGTTGGGTGTGCTGGGCGCTGCCAGGCCCTTTTGACAGCATTGCGTGGGCAGGCTTGGAGTCCCTACCGTTCATCAAGTGCGCCGAGCAAGGCGGTGTATGTGCCACAGGTGGCATGGTCTTCAAATTGTTCCTTCACCAGGTGCCCGTATCTGGGGTCTGTCCTCTGGGCAGAAGGCATGCGCTACCCTCCACGTGGCCAGTGGTCCTGAGGACTCGCTGGCAGTCATGAGTCCAGCCCTGGGTGTGGAGATGTGTCATGCTCCATCCTGAAGCCACTCTGCTCATACGCGTGGTCGTGTGTGCACAGATGTAACCTTAGGTATGGCGGGGGCCACGGGGGCCTGTGGATGCCCTTGAGTAGGAATTGCCTCTGGGCAACCTCCTGTGATTGTCTCTGGTCTTCTAGGTTGGTTACTCGTACAAACCCCTGACAGTGTTTGTGGCCAGTCTCATGAGGACCACGGCCTGCTGGGTGGCTCCTGCCGATCATGAGATCAGCCCGCTGGATCTCGCACACGGCACTTGTGTTAACATTTGATGGCTATTCACGCTCAACAGAGGCAGCTGCGCGTGTTGCGTCTTGAGGGTGAACAGGCCTTCTTGGGTTTGTATTGGGCTCCACTCACCGTTTTTAGTTCTTTGTTGGGAGTTTGAGAGAGAAAAGCCCCTACTGCTTTGAGGGTGTTGACTATGTGGAATGCATGATTCATCTCTCCATGACTTCAGGGCCCCCTGTCCCGTGTGGAGGCACGCGTTTGTGTGCCGAGCACTTTGTCCCAACCTGGGCACCCGTGAGCATGGATGGCCTAGTGTGCGGGTAACCCTGACGTGGGGCAGGGCGTCAGGGCGTTTCGAGTCTTGGTAGGGAGTTAAGGACAGGGGACACTGAGGACCACTGAGCAGGCAAAGTTTGGCACGGCCCGTGTGTGTGGTGTTGGTTTCATGAATCGGGTGGTTCGGTGGGCCACGGCGCACATCTGGATGATCAAAGGCTTGCTACTCGCTGCTGGGAAGGGCCAGATGCCGTGGAAACTTCCTACACACTGAGCTGGTAGTGAGTTCCAATGTGCTCGGCTCCACGGTGACTCCCACAAAAACGTTCCTGAGAAAGCTGAACCAAACGAGCGAGAGGTCGGCAGTGTCGTCCTCACCGTGACCGAGGTCCAGCACACAGGGTCCCATCGGTGCTTTGGAGACTCCTCATGCAGCTGGGTCCTTGGAGAGTGCCAGGCATATTCATAATCGCGTATGAAAATTTCAGGCCAGGTGTCTCAGTGATACACACAGGGAGACCAAGGAAGGAAGGTGCCTCTGAGACAGGAATTGAGGGCTTCGGGGCCTGGGCCCGGATCCCCTTTACGCTGGGAAGAGGAAAAGGGACTCTGCTCCGGGCAAACATCTGTTGAGCCCGTGAAATGTATCTCCCCAGCAGCCCTTCGCCAGATACCCTCCAGCATCAGGCTCATAGGATGTGTTGAGGTCTGACCGGGGCTGTGGTCTTGAGGTCTTGGTGCGGAGTTGGGTGACCTTGGCCCTTTTCTGCAGCTTCTCAACGCACCCACGTGTTACACATCCCGCTCTTTCGTGTGCACGTACAGGCGCCTTTTCATTTACAATGGCGTAGATAAAAGCTTAGAGCCGTGTGTCAGTAGGATTGCTTCGGTGTGATGTGATGCCATAGCTCAGATGTGACAGTGGTCAGGTCTGTGCGTGGTTCTTTTCTGCCTGATTTAGTGTGAAGCATGCCCCCACACTGTCCTGTTGATGTTGGTTGGACGCAGGTTGATGAGCTGGCTGAGTTGTCCTTGCCTTGGTCTTTAGGGACACATCCTGGAAGGAGAGCTGCACGCTTGGCTCTCGCGACAGGGGCACGGCATCCATTTCCTTGGCCGGTGTTGCGTTCACAGTTGAGCAGCTCGCATGACCTTAGGAGTGAGAGGGATCCCAAGCCCTGTGGGACTTGCCTCCTGAGCGCAACAGTGCTGCCTCTGTGTGGTCGCTAGTTTTGACTGGGAGCTCCTCCCCATTGACGACCTCATTTGGAATGCGCCTATTGGGCGGGCTACTGTGCTGACAGAGAACCTGGAGCTCAAGCCACCTAATGTCGTGGGTACTGAGACAGTCCTTTAGGATCCTTTACGATGTGCACGTTGGAGTTCGGAGGCGCCCATTGAGTTCTCTGGCATTTGTGGGATAGACAGACACCTGCTGGTGTGGTGCAGTGGGACACTGCGAGAGACTAGGACGGCAGGCCGTGCCCCCTGTGGACAGCGTGTGCACATGTGGACCCGAAGGCTCCCTGTGACTGCCAGGCCTGTGTGGCCTTGGGGCCAGGACCTGGGTGCGTCACCGTTTTGCTCCCGTGGGCCTCAAGTTGTGTTCTCCCGTCAGGGGGGGTTTCAGTGCAAGGGGCGGCCTCTGCCGCCCAGGAAGTTGGAGGAACTCATCTCCAGAAGTGCAGAGGCCTGTGAAGGTGCGGTCTGCGTCATGTCCCCAGGATGGCACCCTGTGCAGCTGTAGGACATAGAAGGGAGGTAAGCAAGTCATTGGCCGAGGTACGCAAGCTCACCAGTCACCGGGGATGTGTTCCATGCCCCGAGTGCACAGTGCCTGCACGTTCCTCAAGAGTGTTCGTGAAGCTGTGTCCCGGGTGCAGAAAGACTAGTGGCCAGGGATCCGGCCCATGTTGACTCATGTAAGACGCATTCCAGTGTGCTCGGATCGATGATGACTCCCACCAACCATGTCCCGGAAGCTGAACAAAATGAGTGAGAGCTCACACTCTTCGTTCTCATCGTGACTGAGGTCCAGCACATGGGGTCACGTAGGTGCTCGATGCACCAGGCACATATCCTGCTCATTCCCCTTCACCTGCCACAAAGGGAGGCAGCATCATGGAAGATATCTTCAAGGGGTCCACAGTTTGCTTGAGTTTTCTGGGCAGTGTGAGCCTTGTTTGCCAGCATAGTAAAGGCAGGCTGCGAGTCCCTACCAATAGGCAAGTACGGCCACGTGGGGGGTGTGAGTGTACAGCAGCTAGCCCCGGGAGTGCAAACCGTGCTGCCCTGTGCACACAGCTGATCTCGGCACAGGCCCAGTGAACAAAGATAGCCCCATGCGCTGGCGCCATGGTGCATCTCCTGAGTCAGGCAGCCAGGGAGCCCTTGGGCAGCTCAGGGAAAGTCTCGCGAGACCGGTTGGTATAGCAGGTAGCAGGCCGACGAGCAGATCAGGATGGGAATGAGTGAACTTGTCACAGTGTAGCAGTGCATTGCCTGGTGGGGAAAATATACCTTCACCAGGGCCTCGATGCTGTGGGCTGCCTTCTGGGCAGCAAGCATTCATTACCATCCATGTCGCCAGTGGTCCTAACGAGCAGCTGGCCGTTCAGTTGGTGGACCAACACTGGGTGTAGAGACGTCTCGTGCCTCAGGCCTGTCCACCACGGTGCTCATACCCACGGGTCTGAGTGCATAGCCGTACCCTCGGGTGTTGCAGGAGATCTAGGAGGACCTGTGCGTAGTATGACACAGGTGTTTGCTTTTGGACACATCCTCTGGGACTGTCTGTTGGGAAGCCTCGGGGCTCATTGTGCCTCCCAGGCCTGCACGGCCTTGGGCCGGGGCTCCATGTGCCCAGTGCTTTGACTCAGAAGGTGTCTCAACTTGTGTTCCCATTTCAGGGGAATTTTCAGTGGAAGGAGTGGCTGCAGCCGCCCGGGAAGTTGGGTGAGCTCATCTCCAGGCCTGCCGAGGCCTGAGAAGGGGCGGCATGCATCATGATCCCATGGTGCCACCCTGTGCTCACGGAAGACAATGTACGGAAGTAAGTTCTGCCCTGGCCAAGGGACCGAAGGTCACCAGTCACCGGGGCGGCGTTCCGTGCCCTGAGTGCACGCTATTGCCTGTTCCTCGCCACCGCGGAGACGCCTTCTCTTGGAGGCTGCAAGTCTAGTGACCAGGGATCACGCCTGTTGATGTTGACCCACGTAAAATGCATTTCAGTGTGCTCGGATCGATGATGACTCCCAAAACTCCATGTCCCGGAAAAGCTGAACAAAATGAGTGAGAGCTCACACTCCTCGTTCTCATCGAGACTGAGGTCCAGCACATGGGGTCACGTAGGTGCTTTATGTACCAGTCACATATCCTGGTCATTAACCTTCACCCACCACCAAAGGAGGCAGCATGCTGACAGATGTTTTTAAGGGGGGCACAGGTTACTTGAGTTTTCTGGGCAGCATGAGGCCTGTTTGCCACAGTACTGTGGGTAGGCTGGGAGTCCCTGACAATACGCAAGGGTGCCCCGTGTGGAATGAGCCTGCGGCGGTCAGGCCCTGGAGAGCGCGCCACTCATGCCTGTGCGCTCAGCTGATCTAGCCACATACCTATCCAGTGACTGCAGGTAGCCTCATGCGCTGGGACCCTGGTGCGTGTCCACAGTAAGGCAGCCTGGGAGGCAATGGTCAGCACAGGGCAATTGTGGCAAGACTTCTCGTGACAGCAGGAACCAGGCTGACCTGCAGACCAGAATCGGAGTGGGTGTACTTGTGAGAGACTGGAGTTGCATTGCCTGGTGTGGAAAGCATTCCAACACCGGGGTTCTTTTGTCTTGGTGTGTCTTCCGGGAAGGAAGCATGCTTTCTCAGCCATGTGTCCAGTAGTCCTAATGTACAGCTGGCAGTGGGTGGTCCACCACTGGGTATAGAGATGTCTCATGCTCAAGGCCTCACTACCACAATGCTGCTCCCCCCGGGCCTCGCTGTACGTGCGTAGGTGTGCTCTTAGGTCTTCCAGGAAATCGAGTAGGACCTGGGCGTGCTAGGCCATCGGCGTTGGCTTCGGGACCCTTGCTGTGGGAATGTGTGGGGTCCGGCATGGAAACTCCTTGTGGAAACTCCCGACAAGTTTGGTTGTGAGTCTCCAGATGACAGGGGCCCCAACGGCTCTTCCCACCGTGGGTGGGATCAGCTTGGCAGGTCTGCCAGGTTCCCCTTGCCTTCCAATCTGATGGCCATTAGAGTTCAAGACCACGGCTCCAGCTGTTGTGTCTTGATGGCTCCACTTGCCCACTGGGATTTCTTCTGGGGTCCACTCCATGCATGTGGTCTGTTGTTGATGGTTTGTGTGAGAAGAGTCCCCGGTGCTTTGAGGTTTTTGACTGTCCAGGTGGAGGACCTGTAGGCATCTCCTTGTTGGATTTGGTCCAAGATCGCAGCCTTCTCCTGAGCCTGAGCCAGGATGTGCTGTCAGGGATTGAGGCCTGGGCTCCGCGCCCTTTAGACTTCAGTCACTTCCGGCCCAAGGTGCTTTCACTTTTGCGCATATGTGCAAGGCTCTTTGATTTGTCACACTTAGAGAGGTCTGTGCCCGTCAGCCAAATCAAGAGAGTGCTCGGCGGGTGGCCTTCTCCCTGCATGAAAAGTTGGTCTTCCATTTGCCACTGCAGGCCTGTGCCACCGGAGGGTGCCGCGGGCTTTGGGTCCTGGCCCGGCCGTCCGGTTTGTGGTCGGTGGCGGGCCCGTGGTGGTTTGCGCCCACCCCTTTGGGGTAGGCCCATGGGTGTGACCTGAATGGAGCACTTGAGGTGACCTGGCTGTTGCCGGGAGGGGGCTGGTTGAGATGGCAGTGTGTCAGACAAGGGCTGTAGAACTTCTGGTCCTGGGATCTTTTATTGGCGGATCTGTGGATGAGCGGAAAGCTTGTGCAGAGTCCCTGTCTAGTCATGCACCCATAGATCCGTGAGGTTGCCCTAAGAAGCTGGTCGCTGTGGGCTGTGTTGAGGAGCCCTCAAAAGGATAAGTGTCAGGTGTCACTGGAGCTAAAGGCGTGTGGGTTTTGCGGGGAAGCATTCCGGTTTGCAGGTGAAGGCATGCGTGTTGGGCAGCACGTTGTGTGGAGCTAAAGAGTGAATGGACTGGGCGGGTTGGGAAAACCCCGAAAGACAAAGTAAAGCAGATGTAAGACAACCCAGGTGCGCTCCCCCTTGCCTCATCTAGCCAAGGAGATGGCAGGTTCTCATTTATGCTCATAGCAGTACGGTGGGACAGTCCTGGGGAGGTCAGGTTTGGTCCCGCAGCTGAAGTGACAGAGACCCCACGGGACATCTTGACCTGGAGGCCACGGGGCCTGTGCCTCGGTCCTTTCCTCAAGCATGCCTTGGCTCTGTATCCCCCTGGCAGGCGCGTTCAGCGTGTGAGGCATGTTTTCACCTGTCCACGAAGCTTTACAAGCCCTTCTCTGACGCGGAGGCTTGTGATGGTGCTCTGAGCCCTGTGACCGAAGCGACGTGCACCGGGAGCACGGGTGGACTGATGTGCAGGTAAGTATGACATGGGGCTGTTGCGCGTCTTGGTAGAGCTGCCATGGCAGGGGTCACTGAGATGCGGTGAGAAGGCGTATGTAGTCCGGCCAGATGGCGTGGCGGTGGCATCTGTGGACTGGGCTGCCGGATGGGGCCAAAGTGCCCTGCCTGGGTGACGAAAGGATGGCTAGTCGGTGAGGGCCATGTTCAGGTTGCGTGGGGACATGCTCCACACTCAGCTGGAAGCATATTCCAATGTGCTCGGATCGATGATGACTCCCAGCCAAACATTCCTTGGAAAAGCTGAACAAAATGAGTGAAAGCTCACTACCGTCGTTCTCATCGAGACTGAGGTCCAGCACACGGGGTCTCGGATGTGCTTTATGGAATCAGGCGCAGCTGCCTGATCCTCGACTACACCCACCACCAAGAGAGTCAGCATTCTGAAAGTTCCCTCCTCAGGGGCCGGCGGATCTCTTCTTAATGATGCGTTATTTGTGTGTGCTGGGCTGTGCGGGGCATATTTGATAGGGTTTTGTGGGCGGACATGGAGTCCCTATCAGCAGGCTAGGTCCACCACAGGGGAGGGAGCATGCAGATCTCTACATATCTTGGTGTTTTCACCGGTCCAAGATGCCACCGCTGTCCATGGCCAGGATGCACCCTGACGGGTGGAGGAGTGGGCTGCCCACTCCTGTGGTGTCAGCCCGCTCCGCATCCCGGGGCAGGGGCTCCGCCTGACAGTCTTCATGAACAACAGGATGGATTCAGTGTTCACTGAAAGGTGGAGCGACAGAAGGTTTGGGGGGCCCCGTGTGGCATGCTGTGCCTTATGCCCTGGAGTCTTGGGCAAATAGCGGTGAAGCCCATTGCCGAAGGCACCCTTTTGGGCAGTCACGTGAGCGCAGCCTGGGAAGGGTTTGGGTCTGCATGGAAGCGTTGATTGTAGTGCAGCTGTGGAGGGCTTTGAGAGTTGGCCGACTGACAGAGACCCTTGACTGTGAGCCCCACCGAGATAGTGTGGGGACGTTCTTTCTTGGGCCATTGCCTTGTCGGTGAGTGTGAAATATTGGCGTGCATTTGGTCACTGTAGGCCTGTGACATCCTATGGTAGCACTGGCCTTGACTCCTGGCCTCGGTTGCAGATTGGCGGTCAGCCTAGGGCCCTAGGTGGCTTGTGACCGGCACGTTGGTGTATGAACACGGCTGTGAAGTTCATGGAGCATTTGTGGTGGGCTGGCGGGATGTGCGTGCCAAAGAGCCATAGTGCCCCTGCTTCCGGGATCCTGTGTTGGTGGGGTCCGGGATGAGTGGCAAGCATGTCCAGAGCCCGTGTCCAGTCATGGACCCATAAGCCCGTGATGTTATATACTAGAAACACTGTTGCTGCAGTCAGTGTTGAGAGGCACTGGCAGGAACAGGGACACATGGCAGCGGAGATAAAGTCTTTTGTGCCTTGCAGGGAAGCATTTGGTTTTGCGTGTCAAGCAATGTGGTGCCTGGGACGTGTAGGCGGGAGAGTGAGGAGTCCGTGAGAGTCATGGAGTCTCTGTATGACCAAGGGAGGCAGATGCAGGAAATGAGAGGTGTTCTCCGTCACCACACCTTCCTCATGAGAAGCAGGTTGCCACCTTTATGCTCATAGCACAATGCCAGGACAGTCCCAGAGAGTCACAGGCAGGGCTGGAAGCTGTATAGGCCAAGAACTCACGGGGCATCGTGGCCTGGTGGCAGTGGCGGTGGCGGTGGCGCTGGTCCCTGTCCCTGGCCCTTTCCTCAAGTGTGCGTTGCCTTTGTGTCCTCCTGGCAGGGGAGCCCTGTGGAAGAGTCATGCCTTCAGGTCTCCATTCTGTTGGACTCCCCTTCTGCGATGCAGATGCACGCGAAGCTGCGTTGAGCACTTTGACTGAATGTGGGCACCATGTGTGCACGGATGTCCTAGCGTGCAGGTAAGCTTGACGGGGGCAAGGTGTTGGGGTGATTGGTTTCTTGGTAGAGTGGTAGTGGCCGGGATCACTGAGCTTGACTGAGGAGGCGAACTTTGGCTGGGCCAGAACGGTTGGGTGGGGTGGTACCGAGGATGGGGCTATGGCGTGGGGTCACAGTGCACTCCTGGAATGCAGAAAGTGTAGCGACTTGGTGCTGCCAATGGCCCGATGCCAAGCTACCTTCCGTCGCCCTCCCTCAGCGGGAACCGTGTTCCAATGTGCTCGGATCGATGATGACTCCCACAAAAACATTCCTTGGAAAGCTGAACAAAATGAGTGAGAACTCAGCACCGTCGTTCTCATCGTGACTGAGGTCCAGCACATGGGATCCCTTAGGGCCTGACGGGATGGGCAAATCGGCCTCATTTCCCTGGTAGCTCGCCGGGTAGTTGTCCCTGGTTCATGTCGGGTGCCCTTGGAACCTGGAGTGTCCTGTGGTTCAACCTCGATTCCTCTAACTGCCTTTCGAGGAATTAGGGAACGTGATCGCTCTGGGCACGGCCACTGGAGGCTCTTGGCACGTAGGTTGTCCTAGCACAGTGTCAGTCGCAATGGAAGGTGCCCGGGATGATTTCGGGGCCGGAAGGGTCTCAGACACATCAAGAGGGAGATGGAGCTCGGAAGGTTCTGTTCAGGTTGGAAAGGAGGGCATCAGGGGCCGGGCTGGGCTCGGATCAAACTGAGACGAGGAACACGGGATGCTGACCCCAGGCAACCCCCCCCCCCGCCCGGAGAAAGTGTGGTACTTGTCTCTCCCACGCCCTTCATGGGGGACCATCCAGCATGACACACATAGGATGAGGTGAGGTCTCCCGGGGCCTGTGGACATGAGGTCGTGCAGTAGAGATGAGTGACCTAGTCCGTTTGCTTCTGCTTGGTGATGCACGAGCATGTTACGCATCGCACTCCTACATGCGGGCGTGTGTGGGTGGTGGTGGGGTACACAGATGCGTGTTGACGGTGTTTTAAGGCTAGGAAATCATTATCCCCGGGTATGTACATATTTGCTTTGGTTTGATGCCATAGTTCAGATGCGATGGTGGAGGGGTCTCGGCATGCAGGTTCTCAGTGTTTTCCTAGTGTCTGTGCCTCCATGTTTTCTTGCTGTTCTCGGTTTGACACTTGAATGAACATCTGTCTTGCCTTTCCTTGGAGTGTGGGGACCCGCTGTGGAAGGTCAGAGCTGCACCCTTGTCTGTCGTGATAGGTGTACTTCCTGGGTGACCTTTTCCTGTGTTGCATTCACCATTGACCAGTTAGCGTGCCCTTGAGAGTGAGAGGCTATACAGCGCCCTGTCCAGGTGTCTCCTGAGGGCACCAGAGTTATCTCTGTGTTCTTGATGGTTTCGGCTCCAAGCACCGCCCTGTATACCAGGCCCCTGTGAATGGCTCTCCATGGCAGAGGTGTGGGGTCAGAGAGAAGAGGGGGCTCACGTCACCTGACTTCTCCGGGGCTCATGCAATCTTTAGGGCTCTCTGTGCTCGTTAGGGTGCAGGCCGTGTTGGTGGAGTTCTCTGGTGTCTGGGTGTCAGGCAGGCCCTGCTGGTATGGTGTTGTGGGAAAGAATACGAGACAAGGCCTGCAGGCCATGGCCTCTTGGGCAGCACATGCACATAGGTACCAGTGGTCTCTTGTGCTTGTCGGGACTGCCTGACCGTTAGGCGGCGACTCGCGTACATCGTCCCTTTCCTCAGAGGAGCATCGCCTTCTGTTCTCCTGTCAGGGCCAGTTTCAGTGGAAGGGGTGCCTTCGGCTGTTCCGGAAATTCAATGGACCCTCCAGAGCTGCAGAGACCATAGATGGTGCGGTCTGCATGGTTACCTGAGGGGGGCGACCTCTGCCAAAGCGACAGCAGGCACGGAGGTAAGCATTGCACTGGTGAAGGTAAACAAGGTGTCCAGTGACCTGTGATGTGTTCCATGCCCGTAGCGCATGGTGCTTGCACCTTCAGCCGAGGGCGGTGGTGTCGTGCAGTGATGCAGAAAGCCTAGCGGCCAGGGATCCCGCCTACCTTGACCCTCGTACGTAAAGCGTGTAAAGCAGTGTGCTCGGATCGATGATGACCCCCCACAAAAACATTCCTTGGAAAAGCTGAACAAAATGAGTGAAAGCTCACTACCGTCGTTCTCATCGTGACTGAGGTCCAGCACATGGGGTCACGTAGGTGCTTTTGTGGCCAGCCACATCCGCCTCGTCTTCACACTCTACCCTCCATCAACACAGGCAGCCTTTTGAAGATTCCCTTCTTGGGGTCCAACCACATCTCTTCTCCAATGAAGAGTTAGTTGGGTGTGCTGGGCGCTGCCAGGCCCTTTTGACAGCATTGCGTGGGCAGGCTTGGAGTCCCTACCGTTCATCAAGTGCGCCGAGCAAGGCGGTGTATGTGCCACAGGTGGCATGGTCTTCAAATTGTTCCTTCACCAGGTGCCCGTATCTGGGGTCTGTCCTCTGGGCAGAAGGCATGCGCTACCCTCCACGTGGCCGGTGGTCCTGAGGACTCGCTGGCAGTCATGAGTCCAGCCCTGGGTGTGGAGATGTGTCATGCTCCATCCTGAAGCCACTCTGCTCATACGCATGGTCGTGTGTGCACAGATGTAACCTTAGGTATGGCGGGGGCCAAGGGGGCCTGTGGATTCCCTTGAGTAGGAATTGCCTCTGGGCAACCTCCTGTGATTGTCTCTGGTCTTCTAGGTTGGTTACTCGTGCAAACCCCTGACAGTGTTTGTGGCCAGTCTCATGAGGACCACGGCCTGCTGGGTGGCTCCTGCCGATCATGAGATCAGCCCGCTGGATCTCGCACACGGCACTTGTGTTAACATTTGATGGCTATTCATGCGCGTGTTGCGTCTTGAGGGTGAACAGGCCTTCTTGGGTTTGTATTGGGCTCCACTCACCGTTTTTAGTTCTTTGTTGGGAGTTTGAGAGAGAAAAGCCCCTACTGCTTTGAGGGTGTTGACTATGTGGAATGCATGATTCATCTCTCCATGACTTCAGGGCCCCCCGTCCCGTGTGGAGGCACGCGTTTGTGTGCCGAGCACTTTGTCCCAACCTGGGCACCCGTGAGCATGGATGGCCTAGTGTGCGGGTAACCCTGACGTGGGGCAGGGCGTCAGGGCGTTTCGAGTCTTGGTAGGGAGTTAAGGACAGGGGACACTGAGGACCACTGAGCAGGCAAAGTTTGGCACGGCCCGTGTGTGTGGTGTTGGTTTCATGAATCGGGTGGTTCGGTGGGCCACGGCGCACATCTGGATGATCAAAGGCTTGCTACTCGCTGCTGGGAAGGGCCAGATGCCGTGGAAACTTCCTACACACTGAGCTGGTAGTGAGTTCCAATGTGCTCGGCTCCACGGTGACTCCCACAAAAACGTTCCTGAGAAAGCTGAACCAAACGAGCGAGAGGTCGGCAGTGTCGTCCTCACCGTGACCGAGGTCCAGCACACAGGGTCCCATCGGTGCTTTGGAGACTCCTCGTGCAGCTGGGTCCTTGGAGAGTGCCAGGCATATTCATAATCGCCGTATGAAAATTTCAGGCCAGGTGTCTCAGTGATACACACAGGGAGACCAAGGAAGGAAGGTGCCTCTGAGACAGGAATTGAGGGCTTCAGGGCCTGGGCCCGGATCCCCTTTACGCTGGGAAGAGGAAAAGGGACTCTGCTCCGGGCAAACATCTGTTGAGCCCGTGAAATGTATCTCCCCAGCAGCCCTTCGCCAGATACCCTCCAGCATCAGGCTCATAGGATGTGTTGAGGTCTGACCGGGGCTGTGGTCTTGAGGTCTTGGTGCGGAGTTGGGTGACCTTGGCCCTTTTCTGCAGCTTCTCAACGCACCCACGTGTTACACATCCCGCTCTTTCGTGTGCACGTACAGGCGCCTTTTCATTTACAATGGCGTAGATAAAAGCTTAGAGCCGTGTGTCAGTAGGATTGCTTCGGTGTGATGTGATGCCATAGCTCAGATGTGACAGTGGTCAGGTCTGTGCGTGGTTCTTTTCTGCCTGATTTAGTGTGAAGCATGCCCCCACACTGTCCTGCTGATGTTGGTTGGACGCAGGTTGATGAGCTGGCTGAGTTGTCCTTGCCTTGGTCTTTAGGGACACATCCTGGAAGGAGAGCTGCACGCTTGGCTCTCGCGACAGGGGCACGGCATCCATTTCCTTGGCCGGTTTTGCGTTCACAGTTGAGCAGCTCGCATGACCTTAGGAGTGAGAGGGATCCCAAGCCCTGTGGGACTTGCCTCCTGAGCGCAACAGTGCTGCCTCTGTGTGGTCGCTAGTTTTGACTGGGAGCTCCTCCCCATTGACGACCTCATTTGGAATGCGCCTATTGGGCGGGCTACTGTGCTGACAGAGAACCTGGAGCTCAAGCCACCTAATGTCTTGGGTACTGAGACAGTCCTTTAGGATCCTTTACGATGTGCACGTTGGAGTTCGGAGGCGCCCATTGAGTTCTCTGGCATTTGTGGGATAGACAGACACCTGCTGGTGTGGTGCAGTGGGACACTGCGAGAGACTAGGACGGCAGGCCGTGCCCCCTGTGGACAGCGTGTGCACATGTGGACCCGAAGGCTCCCTGTGACTGCCAGGCCTGTGTGGCCTTGGGGCCAGGACCTGGGTGCGTCACCGTTTTGCTCCCGTGGGCCTCAAGTTGTGTTCTCCCGGCAGGGGGGGTTTCAGTGCAAGGGGCGGCCTCTGCCGCCCAGGAAGTTGGAGGAACTCATCTCCAGAAGTGCAGAGGCCTGTGAAGGTGCGGTCTGCGTCATGTCCCCAGGATGGCACCCTGTGCAGCTGTAGGACATAGAAGGGAGGTAAGCAAGTCATTGGCCGAGGTACGCAAGCTCACCAGTCACCGGGGATGTGTTCCATGCCCCGAGTGCACAGTGCCTGCACGTTCCTCAAGAGTGTTCGTGAAGCTGTGTCCCGGGTGCAGAAAGACTAGTGGCCAGGGATCCGGCCCATGTTGACTCATGTAAGACGCTTTCCAGTGTGCTCGGATCGATGATGACTCCCACCAACCATGTCCCGGAAGCTGAACAAAATGAGTGAGAGCTCACACTCTTCGTTCTCATCGTGACTGAGGTCCAGCACATGGGGTCACGTAGGTGCTCGATGCACCAGGCACATATCCTGCTCATTCCCCTTCACCTGCCACAAAGGGAGGCAGCATCGTGGAAGATATCTTCAAGGGGTCCACAGTTTGCTTGAGTTTTCTGGGCAGTGTGAGCCTTGTTTGCCAGCATAGTAAAGGCAGGCTGGGAGTCCCTACCAATAGGCAAGTACGGCCACATGGGGGGTGTGAGTGTGCAGCAGCTAGCCCCGGGAGTGCAAACCGTGCTGCCCTGTGCACACAGCTGATCTCGGCACAGGCCCAGTGAACAAAGATAGCCCCATGCGCTGGCGCCATGGTGCATCTCCTGAGTCAGGCAGCCAGGGAGCCCTTGGGCAGCTCAGGGAAAGTCTCGCGAGGCCGGTTGGTATAGCAGGTAGCAGGCCGACGAGCAGATCAGGATGGGAATGAGTGAACTTGTCACAGTGTAGCAGTGCATTGCCTGGTGGGGAAAATATACCTTCACCAGGGCCTCGATGCTGTGGGCTGCCTTCTGGGCAGCAAGCATTCATTACCATCCATGTCGCCAGTGGTCCTAACGAGCAGCTGGCCGTTCAGTTGGTGGACCAACACTGGGTGTAGAGACGTCTCGTGCCTCAGGCCTGTCCACCACGGTGCTCATACCCACGGGTCTGAGTGCATAGCCGTACCCTCGGGTGTTGCAGGAGATCTAGGAGGACCTGTGCGTAGTATGACACAGGTGTTTGCTTTTGGACACATCCTCTGGGACTGTCTGTTGGGAAGCCTCGGGGCTCACTGTGCCTCCCAGGCCTGCACGGCCTTGGGCCGGGGCTCCATGTGCCCAGTGCTTTGACTCAGAAGGTGTCTCGCCTTGTGTTCCCATTTCAGGGGAATTTTCAGTGGAAGGAGTGGCTGCAGCCGCCCGGGAAGTTGGGTGAGCTCATCTCCAGGCCTGCCGAGGCCTGAGAAGGGGCGGCATGCATCATGATCCCATGGTGCCACCCTGTGCTCACGGAAGACAATGTACGGAGGTAAGTTCTGCCCTGGCCAAGGGACCGAAGGTCACCAGTCACCGGGGCGGCGTTCCGTGCCCTGAGTGCACGCTATTGCCTGTACCTCGCCACCGCGGAGACGCCGTCTCTTGGAGGCTGCAAGTCTAGTGACCAGGGATCACGCCTGTTGATGTTGACCCATGTAAAATGCATTTCAGTGTGCTCGGATCGATGATGACTCCCAAAACTCCATGTCCCGGAAAAGCTGAACAAAATGAGTGAGAGCTCACACTCCTCGTTCTCATCGAGACTGAGGTCCAGCACATGGGGTCACGTAGGTGCTTTATGTACCAGTCACATATCCTGGTCATTACCCTTCACCCACCACCAAAGGAGGCAGCGTGCTGACAGATGTTTTTAAGGGGGGCACAGGTTACTTGAGTTTTCTGGGCAGCATGAGGCCTGTTTGCCACAGTACTGTGGGTAGGCTGGGAGTCCCTGACAATACGCAAGGGTGCCCCGTGTGGAATGAGCCTGCGGCGGTCAGGCCCTGGAGAGCGCGCCACTCATGCCTGTGCGCTCAGCTGATCTAGCCACATACCTATCCAGTGACTGCAGGTAGCCTCATGCGCTGGGACCCTGGTGCGTGTCCACAGTAAGGCAGCCCGGGAGGCAATGGTCAGCACAGGGCAATTGTGGCAAGACTTCTCGTGACAGCAGGAACCAGGCTGACCTGCAGACCAGAATCGGAGTGGGTGTACTTGTGAGAGACTGGAGTTGCATTGCCTGGTGTGGAAAGCATTCCAACACCGGGGTTCTTTTGTCTTGGTGTGTCTTCCGGGAAGGAAGCATGCTTTCTCAGCCATGTGTCCAGTAGTCCTAATGTACAGCTGGCAGTGGGTGGTCCACCACTGGGTATAGAGATGTCTCATGCTCAAGGCCTCACTACCACAATGCTGCTCCCCCCCGGGCCTCGCTGTACGTGCGTAGGTGTGCTCTTAGGTCTTCCAGGAAATCGAGTAGGACCTGGGCGTGCTAGGCCATCGGCGTTGGCTTCGGGACCCTTGCTGTGGGAATGTGTGGGGTCCGGCATGGAAACTCCTTGTGGAAACTCCCGAGAAGTTTGGTTGTGAGTCTCCAGATGACAGGGGCCCCAACGGCTCTTCCCACCTTGGGTGGGATCAGCTTGGCAGGTCTGCCAGGTTCCCCTTGCCTTCCAATCTGATGGCCATTAGACTTCAAGACCACGGCTCCAGCTGTTGTGTCTTGATGGCTCCACTTGCCCACTGGGATTTCTTCTGGGGTCCACTCCATGCATGTGCTCTGTTGTTGATGGTTTGTGTGAGAAGAGTCCCCGGTGCTTTGAGGTTTTTGACTGTCCAGGTGGAGGACCTGTAGGCATCTCCTTGTTGGATTTGGTCCAAGATCGCAGCCTTCTCCTGAGCCTGAGCCAGGATGTGCTGTCAGGGATTGAGGCCTGGGCTCCGCGCCCTTTAGACTTCAGTCACTTCCGGCCCAAGGTGCTTTCACTTTTGCGCATATGTGCAAGGCTCTTTGATTTGTCACACTTAGAGAGGTCTGTGCCCGTCAGCCAAATCAAGAGAGTGCTCGGTGGGTGGCCTTCTCCCTGCATGAAAAGTTGGTCTTCCATTTGCCACTGCAGGCCTGTGCCACCGGAGGGTGCCGCGGGCTTTGGGTCCTGGCCCGGCCGGCCGGTTTGTGGTCGGTGGCGGGCACGTGGTGGTTTGCGCCCACCCCTTTGGGGTAGGCCCATGGGTGTGACCTGAATGGAGCACTTGAGGTGACCTGGCTGTTGCCAGGAGGGGGCTGGTAGAGATGGCAGTGTGTCAGACAAGGGCTGTAGACCTCCTGGTCCTGGGATCTTGTATTGGCGGATCTGTGGATGAGCGGAAAGCTTGTCCAGAGTCCCTGTCTAGTCATGGACCCATAGATCCGTGAGGTTGCCCTACGAAGCTGGTCGCTGTGGGCTGTGTTGAGGAGCCCTCGAAAGGATAAGAGTCAGGTGTCACTGGAGCTAAAGGCGTGTGGGTTTTGCGGGGAAGCATTCCGGTTTGCAGGTGAAGGCATGCGTGTTGGGCAGCACGTTGTGTGGAGCTAAAGAGTGAATGGACTGGGCGGGTTGGGGAAATCCCGAAAGACAAAGCTTAGGCAGATGTAAGACAACCCAGGTGCGCTCCCCCTTGCCTCATCTAGCCGAGGAGATGGCAGGTTCTCACTTATGCTCATAGCAGTACGGTGGGGACAGTCCTGGGGAGGTCAGGTTTGGTCCCGCAGCTGAAGTGACAGAGACCCCACGGGACATCTTGACCTGGAGGCCACGGGCCCTGTGCCTCGGTCCTTTCCTCAAGCATGCCTTGGCTCTGTATCCCCCTGGCAGGCGCGTTCAGCGTGTGAGGCATGTTTTCACCTGTCCACGAAGCTTTACAAGCCCTTCTCTGACGTGGAGGCTTGTGATGGTGCTCTGAGCCCTGTGACCGAAGCGACGTGCACCGGGAGCACGGGTGGACTGATGTGCAGGTAAGTATGACATGGGGCTGTTGCGCGTCTTGGTAGAGCTGCCATGGCAGGGGTCACTGAGATGCGGTGAGAAGGCGTATGTAGTCCGGCCAGATGGCGTGGCGGTGGCATCTGTGGACTGGGCTGCCGGATGGGGCCCAAGTGCCCTGCCTGGGTGACGAAAGGATGGCTAGTCGGTGAGGGCCATGTTCAGGTTGCGTGGGGACATGCTCCACACTCAGCTGGAAGCATATTCCAATGTGCTCGGATCGATGATGACTCCCAGCCAAACATTCCTTGGAAAAGCTGAACAAAATGAGTGAAAACTCACTACCGTCGTTCTCATCGAGACTGAGGTCCAGCACACGGGGTCTCGGATGTGCTTTATGGAATCAGGCGCAGCTGCCTGATCCTCGACTACACCCACCACCAAGAGAGTCAGCATTCTGAAAGTTCCCTCCTCAGGGGCCGGCGGATCTCTTCTTAATGATGCGTTATTTGTGTGTGCTGGGCTGTGCGGGGCATATTTGATAGGGTTTTGTGGGCGGACATGGAGTCCCTATCAGCAGGCTAGGTCCACCACAGGGGAGGGAGCATGCAGATCTCTACATATCTTGGTGTTTTCACCGGTCCAAGATGCCACCGCTGTCCATGGCCAGGATGCACCCTGACGGGTGGAGGAGTGGGCTGCCCACACCTGTGGTGTCAGCCCGCTCCGCATCCCGGGGCAGGGGCTCCGCCTGACAGTCTTCATGAACAACAGGATGGATTCAGTGTTCACTGAAAGGTGGAGCGACAGAAGGTTTGGGGGGCCCCGTGTGGCATGCTGTGCCTTATGCCCTGGAGTCTTGGGCAAATAGCGGTGAAGCCCATTGCCGAAGGCACCCTTTTGGGCAGTCACGTGAGCGCAGCCTGGGAAGGGTTTGGGTCTGCATGGAAGCGTTGATTGTAGTGCAGCTGTGGAGGGCTTTGAGAGTTGGCCGACTGACAGAGACCTTTGACTGTGAGCCCCACCGAGATAGTGTGGGGACGTTCTTTCTTGGGCCATTGCCTTGTCGGTGAGTGTGAAATATTGGCGTGCATTTGGTCACTGTAGGCCTGTGACATCCTATGGTAGCACTGGCCTTGACTCCTGGCCTCGGTTGCAGATTGGCGGTCAGCCTAGGGCCCTAGGTGGCTTGTGACCGGCACGTTGGTGTATGAACACGGCTGTGAAGTTCATGGAGCATTTGTGGTGGGCTGGCGGGATGTGCGTGCCAAAGAGCCATAGTGCCCCTGCTTCCGGGATCCAGTGTTGGTGGGGTCCGGGATGAGTGGCAAGCATGTCCAGAGCCCGTGTCCAGTCATGGACCCATAAGCCCGTGATGTTATATACTAGAAACACTGTTGCTGCAGTCAGTGTTGAGAGGCACTGGCAGGAACAGGGACACATGGCAGCGGAGATAAAGTCTTTTGTGCCTTGCAGGGAAGCATTTGGTTTTGCGTGTCAAGCAATGTGGTGCCTGGGACGTGTAGGCGGGAGAGTGAGGAGTCCGTGAGAGTCATGGAGTCTCTGTATGACCAAGGGAGGCAGATGCAGGAAATGAGAGGTGTTCTCCGTCACCACACCTTCCTCATGAGAAGCAGGTTGCCACCTTTATGCTCATAGCACAATGCCAGGACAGTCCCAGAGAGTCACAGGCAGGGCTGGAAGCTGTATAGGCCAAGAACTCACGGGGCATCGTGGCCTGGTGGCAGTGGCGGTGGCGCTGGTCCCTGTCCCTGGCCCTTTCCTAAAGTGTGCGTTGCCTTTGTGTCCTCCTGGCAGGGGAGCCCTGTGGAAGAGTCATGCCTTCAGGTCTCCATTCTGTTGGACTCCCCTTCTGCGATGCAGATGCACGCGAAGCTGCGTTGAGCACTTTGACTGAATGTGGGCACCATGTGTGCACGGATGTCCTAGCGTGCAGGTAAGCTTGACGGGGGCAAGGTGTTGGGGTGATTGGTTTCTTGGTAGAGTGGTAGTGGCCGGGATCACTGAGCTTGACTGAGGAGGCGAACTTTGGCTGGGCCAGAACGGTTGGGTGGGGTGGTACCGAGGATGGGGCTATGGCGTGGGGTCACAGTGCACTCCTGGAATGCAGAAAGTGTAGCGACTTGGTGCTGCCAATGGCCCGATGCCAAGCTACCTTCCGTCGCCCTCCCTCAGCGGGAACCGTGTTCCAATGTGCTCGGATCGATGATGACTCCCACAAAAACATTCCTTGGAAAGCTGAACAAAATGAGTGAGAACTCAGCACCGTCGTTCTCATCGTGACTGAGGTCCAGCACATGGGATCCCTTAGGGCCTGACGGGATGGGCAAATCGGCCTCATTTCCCTGGCAGCTCGCCGGGTAGTTGTCCCTGGTTCATGTCGGGTGCCCTTGGAACCTGGAGTGTCCTGTGGTTCAACCTCGATTCCTCTAACTGCCTTTCGAGGAATTAGGGAACGTGATCGCTCTGGGCACGGCCACTGGAGGCTCTTGGCACGTAGGTTGTCCTAGCACAGTGTCAGTCGCAATGGAAGGTGCCCGGGATGATTTCGGGGCCGGAAGGGTCTCAGACACATCAAGAGGGAGATGGAGCTCGGAAGGTTCTGTTCAGGTTGGAAAGGAGGGCATCAGGGGCCGGGCTCGGCTCGGATCAAACTGAGACGAGGAACACGGGATGCTGACCCCAGGCAACCCCCCCCCCCCGCCCGGAGAAAGTGTGGTACTTGTCTCTCCCACGCCCTTCATGGGGGACCATCCAGCATGACACACATAGGATGAGGTGAGGTCTCCCGGGGCCTGTGGACATGAGGTCGTGCAGTAGAGATGAGTGACCTAGTCCGTTTGCTTCTGCTTGGTGATGCACGAGCATGTTACGCATCGCACTCCTACATGTGGGCGTGTGTGGGTGGTGGTGGGGTACACAGATGCGTGTTGATGGTGTTTTAAGGCAAGGAAATCATTATCCCCGGGTATGTACATATTTGCTTTGGTTTGATGCCATAGTTCAGATGCGATGGTGGAGGGGTCTCGGCATGCAGGTTCTCAGTGTTTTCCTAGTGTCTGTGCCTCCATGTTTTCTTGCTGTTCTCGGTTTGACACTTGAATGAACAACTGTCTTGCCTTTCCTTGGAGTGTGGGGACCCGCTGTGGAAGGTCAGAGCTGCACCCTTGTCTGTCGTGATAGGTGTACTTCCTGGGTGACCTTTTCCTGTGTTGCATTCACCATTGACCAGTTAGCGTGCCCTTGAGAGTGAGAGGCTATACAGCGCCCTGTCAAGGTGTCTCCTGAGGGCACCAGAATTATCTCTGTGTTCTTGATGGTTTCGGCTCCAAGCACCGCCCTGTATACCAGGCCCCTGTGAATGGCTCTCCATGGCAGAGGTGTGGGGTCAGAGAGAAGAGGGGGCTCACGTCACCTGACTTCTCCGGGGCTCATGCAATCTTTAGGGCTCTCTGTGCTCGTTAGGGTGCAGGCCGTGTTGGTGGAGTTCTCTGGTGTCTGGGTGTCAGGCAGGCCCTGCTGGTATGGTGTTGTGGGAAAGAACACGAGACAAGGCCTGCAGGCCATGGCCTCTTGGGCAGCACATGCACATAGGTACCAGTGGTCTCTTGTGCTTGTCGGGACTGCCTGACCGTTAGGCGGCAACTCGCGTACATCGTCCCTTTCCTCAGAGGAGCATCGCCTTCTGTTCTCCTGTCAGGGCCAGTTTCAGTGGAGGGGTGCCTTCGGCTGTTCCGGAAATTCAATGGACCCTCCAGAGCTGCAGAGACCATAGATGGTGCGGTCTGCATGGTTACCCGAGGGGGGCGACCTCTGCCAAAGCGACAGCAGGCACGGAGGTAAGCATTGCACTGGTGAAGGTAAACAAGGTGTCCAGTGACCTGTGATGTGTTCCATGCCCGTAGCGCATGGTGCTTGCACCTTCAGCCGAGGGCGGTGGTGTCGTGCAGTGATGCAGAAAGCCTAGCGGCCAGGGATCCCGCCTACCTTGACCCTCGTACGTAAATCGTGTAAAGCAGTGTGCTCGGATCGATGATGACCCCCCACAAAAACATTCCTTGGAAAAGCTGAACAAAATGAGTGAAAGCTCACTACCGTCGTTCTCATCGTGACTGAGGTCCAGCACATGGGGTCACGTAGGTGCTTTTGTGGCCAGCCACATCCGCCTCGTCCTCACACTCTACCCTCCATCAACACAGGCAGCCTTTTGAAGATTCCCTTCTTGGGGTCCCACCACATCTCTTCTCCAATGAAGAGTTAGTTGGGTGTGCTGGGCGCTGCCAGGCCCTTTTGCCAGCATTGCGTGGGCAGGCTTGGAGTCCCTACCGTTCATCAAGTGCGCCGAGCAAGGCGGTGTATGTGCCACAGGTGGCATTGTCTTCAAATTGTTCCTTCACGAGGTGCCCGTATCTGGGGTCTGTCCTCTGGGGAGAAGGCATGCGCTACCCTCCACGTGGCCAGTGGTCCTGAGGACTCGCTGGCAGTCATGAGTCCAGCCCTGGGTGTGGAGATATGTCATGCTCCATCCTGAAGCCACTCTGCTCATACGCATGGTCGTGTGTGCACAGATGTAACCTTAGGTATGGCGGGGGCCAAGGGGGCCTGTGGATTCCCTTGAGTAGGAATTGCCTCTGGGCAACCTCCTGTGATTGTCTCTGGTCTTCCAGGTTGGTTACTCGTACAAACCCCTGACAGTGTTTGTGGCCAGTCTCATGAGGACCACGGCCTGCTGGGTGGCTCCTGCCGATCATGAGATCAGCCCGCTGGATCTCGCACACGGCACTTGTGTTAACATTTGATGGCTATTCATGCGCGTGTTGCGTCTTGAGGGTGAACAGGCCTTCTTGGGTTTGTATTGGGCTCCACTCACCGTTTTTAGTTCTTTGTTGGGAGTTTGAGAGAGAAAAGCCCCTACTGCTTTGAGGGTGTTGACTATGTGGAATGCATGATTCATCTCTCCATGACTTCAGGGCCCCCTCTCCCGTGTGGAGGCACGCGTTTGTGTGCCGAGCACTTTGTCCCAACCTGGGCACCCGTGAGCATGGATGGCCTAGTGTGCGGGTAACCCTGACGTGGGGCAGGGCGTCAGGGCGTTTCAAGTCTTGGTAGGGAGTTAAGGACAGGGGACACTGAGGACCACTGAGCAGGCAAAGTTTGGCACGGCCCGTGTGTGTGGTGTTGGTTTCATGAATCGGGTGGTTCGGTGGGCCACGGCGCACATCTGGATGATCAAAGGCTTGCTACTCGCTGCTGGGAAGGGCCAGATGCCGTGGAAACTTCCTACACACTGAGCTGGTAGTGAGTTCCAATGTGCTCGGCTCCACGGTGACTCCCACAAAAACGTTCCTGAGAAAGCTGAACCAAACGAGCGAGAGGTCGGCAGTGTCGTCCTCACCGTGACCGAGGTCCAGCACACAGGGTCCCATCGGTGCTTTGGAGACTCCTCGTGCAGCTGGGTCCTTGGAGAGTGCCAGGCATATTCATAATCGCCTATGAAAATTTCAGGCCAGGTGTCTCAGTGATACACACAGGGAGACCAAGGAAGGAAGGTGCCTCTGAGACAGGAATTGAGGGCTTCAGGGCCTGGGCCCGGATCCCCTTTACGCTGGGAAGAGGAAAAGGGACTCTGCTCCTGGCAAACATCTGTTGAGCCCGTGAAATGTATCTCCCCAGCAGCCCTTCGCCAGATACCCTCCAGCATCAGGCTCATAGGATTTGTTGAGGTCTGACCGGGGCTGTGGTCTTGAGGTCTTGGTGCGGAGTTGGGTGACCTTGGCCCTTTTCTGCAGCTTCTCAACGCACCCACGTGTTACACATCCCGCTCTTTCGTGTGCACGTACAGGCGCCTTTTCATTTACAATGGCGTAGATAAAAGCTTAGAGCCGTGTGTCAGTAGGATTGCTTCGGTGTGATGTGATGCCATAGCTCAGATGTGACAGTGGTCAGGTCTGTGCGTGGTTCTTTTCTGCCTGATTTAGTGTGAAGCATGCCCCCACACTGTCCTGCTGATGTTGGTTGGACGCAGGTTGATGAGCTGGCTGAGTTGTCCTTGCCTTGGTCTTTAGGGACACATCCTGGAAGGAGAGCTGCATGCTTGGCTCTCGCGACAGGGGCACGGCATCCATTTCCTTGGCCGGTTTTGCGTTCACAGTTGAGCAGCTCGCATGACCTTAGGAGTGAGAGGGATCCCAAGCCCTGTGGGACTTGCCTCCTGAGCGCAACAGTGCTGCCTCTGTGTGGTCGCTAGTTTTGACTGGGAGCTCCTCCCCATTGACGACCTCATTTGGAATGCGCCTATTGGGCGGGCTACTGTGCTGACAGAGAACCTGGAGCTCAAGCCACCTAATGTCTTGGGTACTGAGACAGTCCTTTAGGATCCTTTACGATGTGCACGTTGGAGTTCGGAGGCGCCCATTGAGTTCTCTGGCATTTGTGGGATAGACAGACACCTGCTGCTGTGGTGCAGTGGGACACTGCGAGAGACTAGGACGGCAGGCCGTGCCCCCTGTGGACAGCGTGTGCACATGTGGACCCGAAGGCTCCCTGTGACTGCCAGGCCTGTGTGGCCTTGGGGCCAGGACCTGGGTGCGTCACCGTTTTGCTCCCGTGGGCCTCAAGTTGTGTTCTCCCGGCAGGGGGGGTTTCAGTGCAAGGGGCGCTCTCTGCCGCCCAGGAAGTTGGAGGAACTCATCTCCAGAAGTGCAGAGGCCTGTGAAGGTGCGGTCTGCGTCATGTCCCCAGGATGGCACCCTGTGCAGCTGTAGGACATAGAAGGGAGGTAAGCAAGTCATTGGCCGAGGTACGCAAGCTCACCAGTCACCGGGGGTGTGTTCCATGCCCCGAGTGCACAGTGCCTGCACGTTCCTCAAGAGTGTTCGTGAAGCGGTGTCCCGGGTGCAGAAAGACTAGTGGCCAGGGATCCGGCCCATGTTGACTCATGTAAGACGCTTTCCAGTGTGCTCGGATCGATGATGACTCCCACCAACCATGTCCCGGAAGCTGAACAAAATGAGTGAGAGCTCACACTCTTCGTTCTCATCGTGACTGAGGTCCAGCACATGGGGTCACGTAGGTGCTCGATGCACCAGGCACATATCCTGCTCATTCCCCTTCACCTGCCACAAAGGGAGGCAGCATCGTGGAAGATATCTTCAAGGGGTCCACAGTTTGCTTGAGTTTTCTGGGCAGTGTGAGCCTTGTTTGCCAGCATAGTAAAGGCAGGCTGGGAGTCCCTACCAATAGGCAAGTATGGCCACGTGGGGGGTGTGAGTGTGCAGCACCTAGCCCCGGGAGTGCAAACCGTGCTGCCCTGTGCACACAGCTGATCTCGGCACAGGCCCAGTGAACAAAGATAGCCCCATGCGCTGGCGCCATGGTGCATCTCCTGAGTCAGGCAGCCAGGGAGCCCTTGGGCAGCTCAGGGAAAGTCTCGCGAGACCGATTGGTATAGCAGGTAGCAGGCCGACGAGCAGATCAGGATGGGAATGAGTGAACTTGTCACAGTCTAGCAGTGCATTGCCTGGTGGGGAAAATATACCTTCACAGGGCCTCGATGCTGTGGGCTGCCTTCTGGGCAGCAAGCATTCATTACCATCCATGTCTCCAGTGGTCCTAACGAGCAGCTGGCCGTTCAGTTGGTGGACCAACACTGGGTGTAGAGACGTCTCGTGCCTCAGGCCTGTCCACCACGGTGCTCATACCCACGGGTCTGAGTGCATAGCCGTACCCTCGGGTGTTGCAGGAGATCTAGGAGGACCTGTGCGTAGTATGACACAGGTGTTTGCTTTTGGACACATCCTCTGGGACTGTCTGTTGGGAAGCCTCGGGGCTCATTGTGCCTCCCAGGCCTGCATGGCCTTGGGCCGGGGCTCCATGTGCCCAGTGCTTTGACTCAGAAGGTGTCTCGCCTTGTGTTCCCATTTCAGGGGAATTTTCAGTGGAAGGAGTGGCTGCAGCCGCCCGGGAAGTTGGGTCAGCTCATCTCCAGGCCTGCCGAGGCCTGAGAAGGGGCGGCATGCATCATGATCCCATGGTGCCACCCTGTGCTCACGGAAGACAATGTACGGAGGTAAGTTCTGCCCTGGCCAAGGGACCGAAGGTCACCAGTCACCGGGGCGGCGTTCCGTGCCCTGAGTGCACGCTATTGCCTGTTCCTCGCCACCGCGGAGACGCCGTCTCTTGGAGGCTGCAAGTCTAGTGACCAGGGATCACGCCTGTTGATGTTGACCCACGTAAAATGCATTTCAGTGTGCTCGGATCGATGATGACTCCCAAAACTCCATGTCCCGGAAAAGCTGAACAAAATGAGTGAGAGCTCACACTCCTCGTTCTCATCGAGACTGAGGTCCAGCACATGGGGTCACGTAGGTGTTTTATGTACCAGTCACATATCCTGGTCATTACTCTTCACCCACCACCAAAGGAGGCAGCATGCTGACAGATGTTTTTACGGGGGGCACAGGTTACTTGAGTTTTCAGGGCAGCATGAGGCCTGTTTGCCACAGTACTGTGGGTAGGCTGGGAGTCCCTGACAATATGCAAGTGTGCCCTGTGTGGAATGAGCCTGTGGCAGTGAGGCCCTGGAGAGCGCGCCACTCGTGCCTGTGCGCTCAGCTGATCTAGCCACATACCTATCCAGTGATCGCAGGTAGCCTCATGCGCTGGGACCCTGGTGCGTGTCCACAGTAAGGCAGCCTGGGAGGCCTTGGTCAGCACAGGGCAATTGTGGCAAGACTTCTCGTGACAGCAGGAACCAGGCTGACCTGCAGACCAGAATCGGAGTGGGTGTACTTGTGAGAGACTGGAGTTGCATTGCCTGGTGTGGAAAGCATTCCAACACCGGGGTTCTTTTGTCTTGGTGTGTCTTCCGGGAAGGAAGCATGCTTTCTCAGCCATGTGTCCAGTAGTCCTAATGTACAGCTGGCAGTGGGTGGTCCACCACTGGGTATAGAGATGTCTCATGCTCAAGGCCTCACTACCACAATGCTGCTCCCCGCGGGCCTCGCTGTACGTGCGTAGGTGTGCTCTTAGGTCTTCCAGGAAAACGAGTAGGACCTGGGCGTGCTTGGCCATCGGCGTTGGCTTCGGGACCCTTGCTGTGGGAATGTGTGGGGTCCGGCATGGAAACTCCTTGTGGAAACTCCCGACAAGTTTGGTTGTGAGTCTCCAGATGACAGGGGCCCCAACGGCTCTTCCCACCTTGGGTGGGATCAGCTTGGCAGGTCTGCCAGGTTCCCCTTGCCTTCCAATCTGATGGCCATTAGAGTTCAAACCACGGCTCCAGCTGTTGTGTCTTGATGGCTCCACTTGCCCACTGGGATTTCTTCTGGGGTCCACTCCATGCATGTGCTCTGTTGTTGATGGTTTGTGTGAGAAGAGTCCCCGGTGCTTTGAGGTTTTTGACTGTCCAGGTGGAGGTCCTGTAGGCATCTCCTTGTTGGCTTTGGTCCAAGATCGCAGCCTTCTCCTGAGTCTGAGCCAGGATGTGCTGTCAGATATTGACGCCTGGGCTCCGCGCCCTTTAGACTTCAGTCACTTCCGGCCCAAGGTGCTTTCACATTTGCGCATATGTGCAAGGCTCTTTGATTTGTCACACTTAGAGAGGTCTGTGCCCGTCAGCCAAATCAAGAGAGTGCTCGGTGGGTGGCCTTCTCCCTGCATGAAAGTTGGTCTTCCATTTGCCACTGCAGGCCTGTGCCACCGGAGGGTGCTGCGGGCTTTGGGTCCTGGCCCGGCCGGCCGGTTTGTGGTCGGTGGCGGGCACGTGGTGGTTTGTGCCCGCCCCTTTGGGGTAGGCCCATGGGTGTGACCTGAATGGAGCACTTGAGGTGACCTGGCTGTTGCCGGGAGGGGGCTGGTAGAGAGGGCAGTGTGTCAGACAAGGGCTGTAGACCTCCTGGTCCTGGGATCTTTTATTGGTGGATCTGTGGATGAGCAGAAAGCTTGTCCAGAGTCCCTGTCTAGTCATGGACCCGTAGATCCATGAGGTTGCCCTACGAAGCTGGTCGCTGTGGGCTGTGTTAAGGAGCCCTCGAAAGGATAAGTGTCAGGTGTCACTGGAGCTAAAGGCGTGTGGGTTTTGCGGGGAAGCATTCCGGTTTGCAGGTGAAGGCATGCGTGTTGAGCAGCACGTTGCGTGCAGCCAAAGAGTGAATGGACTGGGCAGGTTGGGGAAACCCGAAAGGCAAAGTGAGGCAGATGTAAGACAACCCAGGTGCGCTCCCCCTTGCCTCATCTAGCCGAGGAGATGGCAGATTCTCATTTATGCTCATAGCAGTACGGTGGGACTGTCATGGGGAGGACAGGTTTGGTCCCGCAGCTGAAGTGACAGAGACCCCACGGGACATCTTGACCTGGAGGCCACGGGCCCTGTGCCTCGGTCCTTTCCTCAAGCATGCCTTGGCTCTGTATCCTCCTGGCAGGCACGTTCAGCATGTGAGGCATGTTTTCACCTGTCCACGAAGCTGGACAAGCCCTTCTCTGACGCGGAGGCTTGTGATGGTGCTCTGAGCCCTGTGACCGGAGCGATGCCCCCCGGGAGCACGGGTGGACTGATGTGCAGGTAAGCATGACAGGGGCAATGTGTTGGGCTATTGCGAGTCTTGGTAGAGCTGCCATGGCAGGGATCACTGAGATGCAGTGAGAAGGCGTATTTAGTCCGGCCAGATGGCGTGGCGGTGGCTTCTGTGGACTGGGCTGCCTGATGGGGCCAAAGTGCCCTGCCTGGGTGATGAAAGAATGGCTAGTCGGTGAAGGCCATGTTCAGGTTGTGTGGGGACATGCTCTACCCTCAGCTGGAAGCATATTCCAATGTGCTCGGATCGATGATGACTCCCAGCAAAACATTCTTTGGAAAAGCTGAAAAAAAATGAGTGAAAGCTCACTACCGTCATTCTCATCGAGACTGAGGTCCAGCACACGTGGTTGCGGATGTGCTTTATGGAATCAGGTGCAGCTGCCTGATCCTTGACTACACCTGCCACCAAGAGAGTCAGCATTCTGAAAGTTCCCTCCTCAGGGGCCAGCAGATCTCTTCTTAATGATGCGTTATTTGGGTGTGCTGGGCTGGGAGAGGCATGTTTGATAGGGTTTTGTGGGTGGACATGGAGTCCCTATCAGCAGGCTAGTTCCACCTCAGGGGTGGGAGCATGCAGATCTCTACATATCTTGGTGTTTTCACTGGTCCAATTTGCCACCCCTGTCCATGGCCCGGATGCACCCTGACAGGTCGAGGAGTGGGCTGCCCACCTCTGTGGTGTCCACCCGCTCCGCATCCTGGGGAATGGGCTCCCCATGACAGTCTTCATGCCCACCAGGATGGATTCAGTGTTCACTGAACGGTGGAGCGACAGAAGGTTTGGGGGGCCACGGGTGGCATGCGCTGTCTTATGCCCTGGAGTCTTGGGCAAATAGCGGTGAAGCCCATTACTGAAGGCACCCTTTTGAGCAGTCACGAGAGCGTTGCCAGGGAAAGGTTTGGGTCTGCATGGAGGTGTTGATTGTAGTGCAGCTGTGGAGGGCTTTGAGAGTTGGCCGACAGACAGAGACGATTGACTGTGAGCCCCACCGATATAGTGTGGGGACATTCTTTCTTGTGCCATTGCCTTGTCGTTGAATGTGAAATATTGGCGTGTATTTTGTCAGTTTACGCCTTTGACATCCTACGGTAGCAGTGGCCTTGACTCCTGGCCTCGGTTGCAGATTGGCGGTCAGCCTAGGGCCCTAGGTGGCTTGTGACCGGCACGTTGGTGTATGAACACGGCTGTGAAGTTCATGGAGCATTTGAGGAGGGCTGCCAGGATATGCATGCCAAAGGGCCATAGTGCCCTTGCTCTCGGTATCCTGTGTTGGTGGGGTACGGGATGAGTGGCAAGCATGTACAGAGCTGTGTCCAGTCATGGACCCATAAGCCTGTGATGTTATATACTAGAAACACAGTTGCTGCAGTCAGTGTTGAGAGGCACTGGCAGGAACAGGGTCACATGGCAGTGGAGATAAAGTCTTTTGTGCCTTGCAGGGAAGCACTTGGTTTTGCGGGTGAAGCACTGTGGTGCCTTTGATGTGGAGCTAGAGTGAGGAGTCTGTGAAAGTCAGGGAGTCTCCGGAAGACCAAGGGAGGCAGATGCAGAAAAAGAGAGGTGCTCTCCGTCACCACACCTTCCTGAGGAGAAGCAAGTTGCCACCTTTACACTCATAGCACAATGCCAGGACAGTTCCAGAGAGTCACAGGCAGGGCTGCAAGGTGTATAGGCCAAGAAATCACAGGGCATCGTGGCCTGGTGGCAGTGGCGGTGGCGGTGGCACTGATCCCTGTCCCTGCCCCTTTCCTCAAGTGTGCGTTGACTTTGTGTCTTCCTGGCAGGGGAGCTCTGTGGGAGAGTCATGCCGTCAGGTCTCCATGAAGTTGGACTCCTCATCTGCGATGCAGATGCACGCGACGCTGCATTGAGCCCTTTGACCGAATGCGGGCACCAAGTGTGCACGGATGTCCTAGCGTGCAGGTAAGCTTGACGGGGGCAAGGTGTTGGGGTGATTGGTTTCTTGGTAGAGTGGTAGTGGCAGGGATCACTGAGCTTGACTCGGCAGGTGAAATTTGGCTGGGCCAGAACGGTTGGTGATGTTGGTACCGAGGATGGGGCTATGGCGTGGGGTCAGAGTGCACTCCTGGAATGCTCAAAGTTGAGCAACTTGGTGCTGCCAATGGCCAGATGCCCTGCTACCTTCCGTCCCCCTCCCTCAGCGGGAACCGTGTTCGAATGTGCTCGGATCGATGCTGACTCCCATAAAAACATTCCATGGAAAGCTGAACAAAATGAGAACTGAGCACCGTCGTTCTCATCGTGACTGAGGTCCAGCACATGGGATCCCTTAGGGCCTGACGGGATGGGCAAATCGGCCTCATTTCCCTGGCAGCTCGCCGGGTAGTTGTCCCTGGTTCATGTCGGGTGCCCTTGGAACCTGGTCCGGAAGTGTCCTGTGGTTCATCCTCGATTCCTCTAACTGCCTTTCGAGGAATTAGGGAACGTGATCTCTCTGGGCACGGCCACTGGAGGCTCTTGGCACGTAGGTTGTCCTAGCACAGTGACAGGCACAATGGAAGGTGCCCTGGATGGTTCGGGGCCGGAAGGGTCTCAGACACACCAAGAGGGAGATGGAGCTCAGAAGTTTCTGTTCAGGTTGAAAAGTAGGGCATCAGGGGCCGGGCTGGGCTCAGATCAAACTGAGACGAGGAACACGGGATGCTGACCCCAGGCAACCCTCCCTTGAGAAAGTGTGGTACTTGTCTCTCCCACGCCCTTCATGGGGGACCGTCCAGTATCACACACATAGGATGAGGTGAGGTCGCCCAGGCCTGTGGACATGAGGTCGTGCAGTAGAGATGAGTGACCTAGTCCGTTTGCTTCTGCTTGGTGATGCACAAGTATGTTATGCATCGCACTCCTACATGCGGGCATGTGTGGGTTGTGGTGGGGTACACAGATGCGTGTTGATGGTGTAGGAAGGCAAGGGAATCATTATCCCCGGTTATGTACATATTTGCTTTGGTTTGATGCCATAGTTCAGATGCGATGGTGGAGGGGTCTCGGCATGCAGGTTCTCAGGGTTTTCCTAGTGTCTGTGCCTCCATGTTTTCTTGCTGTTCTCGGTTTGACACTTGAATGAATTTTCTGTCTTGCCTTTCCTTGGAGTGTAGGGACCCGCTGTGGAAGGTCAGAGCTGCACCCTTGTCTGTCGTGATAGGTGTACTTCCTGGGTGACCTTTTTCTGTGTTGCATTCATTGTTGACCAGTTAGCATGCCCTTGATAGTGAGTGGCTATACAGCGCCCTGTCCAGGTGTCTCCTTAGGGCACCAGTTTTATCTGTGTTCTTGATGGTTTAGGTTGCAAGCACCGCCCCGTAAAGCGTGTAAAGCAGTGTGCTCGGATCAATGATGACCCCCCACAAAAACATTCCTTGGAAAAGCTGAACAAAATGAGTGAAAGCTCACTACCATAGTTCTCATCGTGACTGAGGTCCAGCACATGGGGTCACGTAGGTGCTTTTGTGGCAGCCACATCCGCCTCGTCTTCACACTCTACCCTCCATCAAGACAGGCAGCCTTTTCAAGATTCCCTTCTGGGGTCCCACCACATCTCTTCTCAAATTTAGAGTTAGTTGCGTGTGCTGGGCACTGCGAGGCCCTTTTGACAGCATTGCGTGGGCAGGCTTGGGGTCCCTACCGTTCATCAAGTACGCCGAGCAAGGTGGTGTATGTGCCACAGGTGGCATGTTCTTCGATATGTTCCTTAACGAGGTGCCCATAACTGGGGTCTGTCCTCTGGGCAGAAGGCATGTGCTACCCTCCACGTAGCCAGTGCTCCTGAGGACTCGCTGGCAATCATTAGTCCAGCCGTGTGTGTGGAGATTTGTCGTGCTCCATTCTGAAGCCACTCTGCTCATACGCGTGGTCGTATGTGCACAGATGTAACCTTAGGTATGGCGGGGGCCAAGAGGTCCTGTGGTTTCCCTTGAGGAGGAATTGCCTCTGGGGTACCTCCTGTTATTGTCTCTGGTCTTCTAGGTTGGTTACTCATGCAAACCCCTGACAGTGTTTGTGGCCATTCTCGTGAGGACCACGGCCTGCTGGGTGGCTCATGCTGTTCATGAGATCAGCCCGCTGGATCTCGCACACGGCACTTGTGTTAACATTTGATGGCTATTCACGCTCAACAGAGGCAGCTGCACGTGTTGTGTCTTGAGGGTGAACAGGCCTACTTGGGTTTGTAATGGGTTCCATTCACCGTTTTTAGTTCTTTATTTGGAGTTTGAGATAGATAAGCCCCTACTGCTCTGAGGGTGTTGACTATGTGGAATGCATGATTCATCTCTCCATGACTTTTGGGCCTCCTGCCCCTGTGGAGGCACGTGTTTGTGTGCCGAGCACTTTGTCCCAACCTGGGCACCCGTGAGCATGGATAGCCTAGTGTGTGGATAACCATGACATGGGGCAGGGCGTCAGGGCGTTTCGAGTCTTGGTAGGGAGTTAAGGACAGGGGGCACTGAGGACCACTGAGCAGGCAATGTTTGGCGCGGCCCATGTGTGTGGTGTTCGTTTCATGAATTGGGTGTTTCGGTAGGCCTCGGTGCACATCTGGTTGATCAAAGGCTGGCTACTCGCTGCTGGGAATGGCCAGATGCCATGGAAACTTCCTACACACTGAGCTGGTATTGAGTTCTAATGTGCTCGGATTCATGGTTACTCCCACAAAAACGTTACTGGGAACGCTGAACAAAATGAGCGAGAGGTAGGCAGTGTCGTCCTCACCGTGACCAAGGTCCAGCACAAGGGGTCCCATCGGTGCTTTCGAGACTCCTCATGAAACTCGGTCCTTGGAGAGTGCCAGGCATATTCATAATGTCCTATGATAATTTCAGGCCAGGGATGTCTGAGTGATACACACAGGGAGACCAAGGAAGGACGGTTCCTCTGAGACAGGAATTGCGGGCTTCAGGCCTGGGCCCGGATCCCCTTTATGCTGGGAAGAGGAAAAGGGACTCTGCTCTGGCAAACATCTGTTGAGCCTGTGAAAAGTATCTCCCCAGCAGCCTTTCGCCAGATACCTTCCAGCATCAGGCTCGTAGGATTTTTTGAGGTCTGACCGGGGCTGTGGTCGTGAGGTCTTGGTGCTGAGTTGGGTGACTCTGGCCCTTTTCTGCAGCTTCTCAACGCACCCACGTGTTACACATCCCGCTCTTTCGTGTGCACATACACGCGCCTTTTCACTTACAATGGCATAGATAAAAGCTTAGAGCCGTGTGTCAGTAGGATTGCTTCGGTGTGATGTGATGCCATAGCTCAATTGTGACAGTGGTCAGGTCTGTGCGTGGCTCTTTTCTGCCTGATTTAGTGTGAAGCATGCCCCTCTAGACCTCTAGACTTTCTTATAAAAGAAACTGAAGAAACTGTTATGAGCTTACTTGATGGATATCATTGCCAAAATTTTCCACATTAAACATTAAATGAACAAAAAAGTAAAGATGAATTTCAAAGTTCACTAATAACTGTCACATATACTTTTAGAATCTATAGCATTGAAAGAGAAAGAAGGACAGATTGTAAATACAAAATAATTACATTGATACCATGTGGATTTATTGATAATTATATGATTATTATCTTGTATTAATTGTGCATATTAATTAGCCCTGAAATATTTCAGCATATTCATAGTGTACCAGAGGTCTTCCTTTTAGCCACTCCATGTGAGCCCTTAATAATAAGTGTTCTACAGTCAGGGTGACATTTTTTTAACTTGATAATTGTCATAGATTTCTGCGTTCATTTTATAGCTTTTTTTCTGATTTGTTTTCCACAGATACATTGACAGAACAATACAGAGCTACATGAATACTATTGGTACCCTTCAAATAGATCTCATGTCATGGTGACTCTGACCTCTCATATACCTAGCGGAATGTTCTCATGATAGAGTTCTTCATTGTGAGTTTCCCCCTGTGCTGTATTATTATCCACTTTATATTCTGCCACTTTAATTAAAACTTTAAAAAATACTTGATAAATATTTCTTACATATATTGGTGTGGTAATGTTCATCTATGGTAAATTATCAATTAGATTTTTCTGTGACGGCTGAGTTACCAGGAAGTTAAAAAGTAGAACTTGTTTTATGTTACACTGAAGTTTAATTCCATAGTTTTATACTGAATTCATTTCTGTGAATTGCTACTGGATCATTTATCTTTCTCTTAATATTCAGATTAGTTGACTAATATTGGGTTATGCTAAATCCACTAATCCTTCTTTTGTTACTTCTACCTTAATATGGAGCCTACCTAGTAAGCCTTTTTTATTTCTAATCTTGAATTCTTTAGTTATTTTATTCCATTTTGTGTATTTTATAGCTCTAATGCTGAGTTCTACTCTTTAATTAGTTTCAACAGAATTTTGTTATGAGTTGCTAAAGCATTTTTAGTCTGACTTAATATTTTATCTAAAAGTCACAACGTTTGATTAATCTCAGGGAGGTTGTTCTTAATCAATTATCTTGCATTATCTTACTTGATTTTATCTTGTACTTATATTTTTTTCTGGTTCTTATTTGATATGTGGTATTTTATAACCTAGGCTTTTTTCATTAGTAAAGACATCTGGATAACATTCATTCTTTTAAAAACATTACTATTTTTTTGGGCTGGAGAGATGGCTTAGCGGTTAAGCACTTGCCTGTGAAGCCTAAGGACCCCAGTTCAAAAATTACCTCCAAATGTGTATTAAGTAAAGGGAATAGACCTAAAAAAATAAAAGTAGGTAATATTGGGCCAAATGTTCATAACATTACAGTTGACAATAATTTTTTTCACATATGAAACCAAATACACAAGGCAAAAAGTGGACAGATTGTACCATATTATATTTTTATTCATTTTTGCCATAGTCATAAGAAGTAGAATAGTCTTATTGTTTAATTTCCTAGAAATTTAAGAGATGTATTCAAATATATAATTCATAGATATTTTCAAGTGTAAAATTATTAAATTTCTAATTTTTGATATTTGATGTTGATTCTATTGGCTAATATATATTCTATGGGTCAATTTTATGTGTTAAATGAAAAAGAGACAGCTTTAAAATATGTGATCTTGACAGAGATTCTTAGGGAAATTTTGACACCAATGTCTTAGAAAAATATCATTTTCTAGTCACTTAGGGTATCAAGGGCATGTCTTTGCTTAGCTTTTCATAGCCTCTTAATAGTATTGTTAAAAGTATTGTTCTTAGCCGGGTGTGGTGGCACACACCTTTAATCCCAGCACTTGGGAGGCAGAGGTAGGAGGATCACCATGAGTTTGAGGCCACCCTGAGACTACATAGTTAATAATTCCAGATCAGCCTGAACTAGAGTGAGACCCTACTTCAAAAAACCAAAAAAAAAAAAAAGTATTGTTCTTCAACTTCTCTGTCTCCTCTTGCTCTTTGTAGGTGAGAAATAGCATTAGAATTGCACATAATTCCTCCTGTCACAATAAGAGACAACTGAGTCTTTCTGTTAGCCTCCTTCTGAAAAAAATCAGAACACTTATTTCCAACATGAATGTGTGTATGAGCATGTGTATGTGCAGTCTCCATGGGTTATTTTTATTTTTTAAGAATAAAAATATAGTTTTGGCAGAATCTGTAATTCCAAATGAAATGAGGTATTAATAATGTGATGAGATATCTCATTTTTTTAGTCTCATTTATTTCATGGTTTTTTATACTTCCTCTTCTTTCAATCAATAGGAAAATCTTAATAGGGTAATATGTGCATACTTTATGTATAGGTACTTAAATAATGCAATCTTACTGTGAGTGACAGGTATGTATATTTTTACTTGATTTGCAAAGTTGAACTGTTTTACTGAAGGATACCACTGGAGAAATTCTAGTTGTGCTAAAAGATGTTTGGGAGGACACTATGACCCAAATATTGTAGAAAATATGATTTTTATGCACTCCTGTTATAAGAAATGGATATAATTTTATCTTATACATTATCTCATTTATATTTATGTTTGGTTTCTTGAAACTTCTTATTAGTAAACATTTACTCATGAGTATATTGTTTTTCAACTTCCCTGCCTTACTCCATACTTTGCAGTTGAGAAATGACTGCTGGGGTCCAGCCCTGGCTTGAAGGAGGGTCCCCGAAGAGAGGTGTGAAAGGGAGCGGCAAAATAACGACTTGAAGTCAAGTTCTGGTGCAAGCTGACAGGCTAATGCTGAAGGCAGCTGAGTTTTTCCATCTTTCTGTCTTTTTTCTTTTTTTCTTTCTTTTTTCTCTCTCTGCCACAGCTCTTAGCCTCAGTCTTTTATTTGCTGATCATGTCATACAAGAACAAACTTCAAGAAAGGTACAATTTTACAGAATTCATTGAAACTTTTTGTTATTCCTTATCATCAAACAATCCCATAATTATTCACCTCAAGTAAAGTCATCAGGCCCCTGTAATGATTAACTGTTTTTACATTTTCCTCATGTATGTGTGGTCAGGCACTTGTGATTTCCTGGACTTCTACTTTCAATTACTCTATTAAAGGTGAGAGGCAAAACAACCACAAATGGGGCTTCCCATCATTAATCACTGATCCAGCAGATTCATTTATCCTTTAATTATTTATTTTGAATTTTCCTTTTCACGTCCCTCCAATACTTAGACTTTGGTCCCCCCCAATTGAACTATTTCTGACTTCAGTGGTTTTTCCATAAGGATTCCTGGTAGAGTCAATTGCAATTGCCACCATTTAGAAAAATTAGTCATATAACAATTTTTATATTGTTCCAGGAGGTTTATTGTTTCCTCCTAAGTGTACTGTACTCCATGCCTGACTTTCTTCAAGGCCTTTAAGGAAAACAATTATCTCTGACCCATTTTCTTGTTTTTCCAATTCTATGCCAGAGCCTCTTTTAGATACATTGACCAACACTTCACCAACACCAATTTTTACTGGAAAAGTAAACTTAGAGATTGGAACACCAAGTGAAAGACAGAGAAAGACAAACATTATACAGAAAACCACATATTTCTGTAGCGTAGAGAGCCAAAGATTTTTCTATAGAGGGGCCACATTGGACTTCAAGGAAGAAACAGCTGGGCTGGAACTGTGTCAAGCAGCTCTTTAGCACTCGATTTCTCGTGACCCTGAAATAGCATGCTTGCCATCTCCAGCAAATGACATTGGAATTCCATAGAATTCCTCCTGCTATAACAGGCTGCTGCCATCAGTGATGCTCTCTTGCTTTATTCTTATTCCTCTATTCCCAAAATATAACCTTCACTCTCCTTTCTGGAGTCTCTTGCCCTCAAGATAAAAGTATGTCATTGCAAGGGAATAATAATTTTTGGTTACCCCTGGACTTTTTAAATCAAGCTCTCAGGAAATTCTAATTTCTGTATGTTGTCTGTTTATCAGTCATTTTCTCACTGCAGGAAAAAAAAAAAAAAACTCCAGTCAGAAGCAGCTTAAAGAAGGAAAGGGTTTTTTTTTTTTCTTACAGTTTATAAATATCTGGTTTCATATGTTCACATTAGTAGGGAGGAAGTAGAGAAAGAGGAATTAGAGACAGGACAAGGGGGACTGGACTATAACACCTCATCACCTTTTTCCATGGATATACTTCCTTTGGCAATGTTCCCCTTCCTAAAGCTTCTAAGTCCTTCTAGAACAGTGCCTACAGCTGAAGATTAAGTATTCAAATACATGAGTTTATGGGGGGAAATTTTGCATTCAAATCACCACATTCTGCCACTGACCCCCAAAGGTCCTATGACCACTTCATTCTGCCAAATGCATTCAGTATAACTTTAAAAGTCCCCATAATCTTTATCAGCCCCAACATCATTCAACAGTATAAATTCCATGTGAGACTCAAGGCAGCCTTTTAACTGTGGCCCCTATGAAATCAAAACAGTAGTCATTATGGCTGGAGTTGGCTTACCAATTAAAAGGACTTGCTTGCAATACCAATACCCCAATACCAATTTGCCGGAGCCTGCCTGTTGAAAGGGTTCGAGCCTGATGGGGAGTGAGGATTAAGGAAAGACAGAAGAAAGACTTAAAGCATGGAATCCAGTCCAGGGCTGAAGCAAGGCCTCAAGCCAGCAATGAAGACATGGTTTATTTCACAGCATTCCTTTTTATATCTTTTTACAAACAGTTTTTCCATGGACAAAGATTTTATGAGCTTTACAAGTTACTCTCAAAAAGCCTTCCTGTTACAGAGTTTTTGCATTTCAATCACTTCTCAGTACAAAAGAACAGCCAAATGGCTGATGATACATAATCTTGCTTACAGGAAGGCTGCTATAGTTTTGCTAATGTCTTGTTGCCAGAAGCCCAGAGCTATAGATACAAGTCCAGCCAAAATGGCTCCCGACACCAACTTAAAACCAGATCTGCAAAGTGGCACATGTATTTGGAGTTCATCCTGGTATGCCTATTCTCTCTTATAAATAAATTAATTAAATAGTTAGGGCTAGGGAGATATCTTCACAGTTAAAGTTACTTGCTAACTTTTAAACCTAATAGTCTGGATTTGATTTACCAATACCCATGTAAAGCATGGCAAACAAAGTGGTGCATGTGTCTGGAGTTCATTTGCAGGAGCAAGAGGCCCTAGTGAGCCCATACTTTCTCGCCTATTTGTCTCTCTTACACACACACATAAATGAATAAATATGCAAATTAAGCACAAGTCACATTCTTCCAGCATATGATGACCCAGATTAATCCTTCTAATTTCAAAAGGGGAGTAATGGAGGCATACCAAGGAAATACTGGACCAAAACAAGACAAAATCCCAACAGGGCAAACCCAATTCTGAAGTTCCATGCCTGGTATCTGGGACTCATGATGAAATCATCTGAATACAAAAGGCTTGGATAGCCTCACCCTTCTGGTGGTAGGCTCTTTTCCTGGGCAGGATCCACTCCAAGCCATGAGTATCTTTTGGTAGTATCCCATGGCTCTGTGTCATTTCTAACATTGTTGGAGTTTCTTTTGCTACATAAATCTCTGATTGACACTATAGCCTCACAGAGCTTCTGCATAGGCATTCTGATCCTGTCTCATGTTTTTCAACCTCAAACTGGCTCTCTGTAATGGTGGTGAAGTATGCCAGAGGCCTCTATATCTTGAATTGTTTATTCTTTCAAAAACAGTAGCATTTAGACAATGATACCAAATAGGAATGAAACCTGACCTTGGATGTCAAATTGTAGCAACCTATGTATGCTGTTGAGGATTGGAGAACTTCTTCAGCATTCTCCCTTCACAGCTTTTCCTTTCAGAAGTTGGTTTATTCTTATCTTGAGCCTTGCATGGATTGTGTCTTGCCCTCATATTCTTATCTATTCTAGTACAGAGAAATTAGCTTATCTTGAAGGGCAGTAATCTCTTCAACAATTGCAGCTGAGGCAGCTACAGTTTGTGTGCCTGGAACTTCAAACTTAGATTTCTTGCTCATTTTTTTTAAAAAGTATGTATCTGTGTATGGTAGTGAGGTAGGGTAAGTAGTGAATCCATGCCATGGCCTCTTGCCACTAAAAATGAACACCAGATACTTGTACCTGCTTTTTTAAATTATTTTTTATTAATTAGTTCTGTATTCAGCAAATACAGTCAGTTTGGTACCATTATTAGGCTCATCCAAGACCTACCCCTCCCCACTTGCCCCTCCTTGTTGAGGTATATGGGTCATACATTATGGAGTTAGCCCACAGTTATGGGTAAGATAAATGTCTCTGCATATCATGACCCAACACGTGGCTCTGACATTCTTTCCACCCCCTCTTCTGCAAAATTTCCCTGAGCCATGTTGGGTTCATTTGTGCTCTGCTTCAGTGATGAGGTGTTGGGGGTATCTGAGGCTCTGGCTCTCTGACTTGGTAGAAGCTGATTTTTTTCCTGTGTTGGTCTCCTTCCTCCTTGTGCTGGTATCCAGTTCATCAGGAAAACAGCACCCTTGCTTGTTTGGCCAATTTCACTTAGTTTCAGCTAGGGCCCTTCTGAGGTATAATGGTGTGGCTCTCTCCTTAGGATATACATCTATCTGAAAAAGAGAAGAAGATTCTCCAACAGAGAGTAAGTTAGCACCAGGAAACATGAGATAACCCTTACTTTTTTTGTAGAGCATTTAATAGGTGTAGGGCCTCTTGTAGCCCATGATTGATGGTAGCTTGATATTGGAAAGTGGGCTAATGTTTGGATATGGTTCTCATTTGTTTCCCAGCTCCAGCTATGGGTCCCATACCACTGAGGGGATCAGTTAGCCAAATCAAGAGCAGTTGGTTGTACCTGCTTTTTGCATCTGCCTTATGTATGTACCTTGGTAATTGGACCTGGGCTGGCAGGCTTTGCCTGCAAACAACTCAACCACTGAACCATATTTCTTGAGCCTCACATTTCTTTTTGTGTCAAACTTTTATTTTTTATCTTTTTGTGTTCAGTATTTTTCTCTCTGTTTTTGTAATTGTAGTTCTGAATCATGACAGAATACCATTCTACAAAGGCTATATTTTTCTGCCTTGAAATTTCTTCTTCCAAATACATTAGTCCATTGCTTTGAAGTTCATCTTTGCTCAAGTTGTCAGAACACTAGAAAAATGCAGCCAATTTTCCTATCTCTAGATTAATTTCTAGTATAATCCTTATACACCTACCCTCATGTTCTAAGAATACAAGGTCCACATTTCTTTTAGCCTTCTAGACTTCCAAACTACCTCCAGAATGGCTCTATACACTTTGATTACAATATTGCAAGGCTTCTCTGGATCTAGTACAAAGATAAAATCTTTCAAGTTTCTCCCCACAAACCAGTTTAAAAAGACTTAAGAATTACATGGTCAGTTTTATCACGTAGTGACCCCACTCTATGAACCAATTTTCTATATCATTTAGCTTCTTAATGCTAGAACAAAATTCCTGACCAGAAGCAACTAAAGGCAGGAAAAGGTTTTTTTTGGCGCTTTTTTTTTGGGGGGGGGTGTTTCGAGGTCTCACTCTGATCCAGGCTGACCTGGAATTAACTCTGTAGTCTCAGGGTGGCCTTGAACTCACGGCGATCCTCCTACCTCTGCCTCCTGAGTGCTGACTCTTATTTTTGAGGGTAAGTGTTCTTTAATAGAAAGGTGTGGTGGGGGCAGAAAGCCACATGAGCAGAGGAAACAAAGTACTAGCAAGTGGTGCTGGGCTGTAATACCTTAAATCTAGTTCCCAATGACATACTTCCTCCAGCAAGAATCCATCCCCTAACAGTCCAAAACCTTCCAGAACAATGTCATCAGCTGGCGATTAAGTATTCAGCCACTTTAGTATATGGGAGACATTTCACATTCAACTACCATAGTTCCTAATCTTATCCTCATAAATATCCCCTACTACTCAAGAAGACTTGTAGGTGATGCTTGAGAATTAACATATTGACTTCCTTTTAGAGTGATATCATACTCAATAAAGCCTACATTCTTTGTCCTCAATACTGATCTCATGGGCATTATTTTCTATGCAGTAAATTTCCAAACCTGTGTTTAAGCTTTGTATCATTGAACTATTGCTTAAGCTTCTCTTTATTAACTTGTCTACAAATGATGGTAACAACAATTTCTGAGATAATGGTGTAATTTTTTGTGGGCCTGAGATCAAACACACAGAGCCTTGAATATACTAGTTACATACTCTATTACTCAGCCAAATCCCCAGCCACAATTTTGAAGGGGCTGTGGTAGAGTCCTTGCCTACCATGTACAAGGACCTAGATTCAACCCCTGAACTGCAGATTTTTAATTCATTTTTCATGATTTGTTTTTATTTTTAAAGTTATCAAGAATGTTATTTGTGTTCCTGGAGATGTTAAATCTTATAGTGTGAAGTGTAACTATTTTATCCCTTATTTTTATCTTAATTATTTCATGGAATTTTGTACATTATCTTTTTGAATAAGATGGAAAAATTCTAGTAGGATCATATACAATAGCATGTTGTATTTGCAGATACTTTGTGAAACATCCAGTCTTTCTGTGTTGACAAGTAGTCATGTAAGATTACATTTTACAAATGCAATTGACCCTAAAAAGTGGCACTTTCCTGTAAAAACAAACATATGTCTCCCTTTTCAGCCATTAGTAGGTCTAGTCCTCTGTTTTGTAGGACTACCTCAGCCAGGGAATCTAGCTTCCAGGAATGATACCTACATCTGGGATTAAGGTGGCTAGGGCACAAAGGACCATCCAATTGGTGGACAGAAAGTTATAGGCCATCCCACCTCCACAAACATAAACCATTCCAGAAGGCGGGCAGCATTGAGCACTGGACTCAGTTGTGTTAAAAGTACAGAAGGAAGGATGAATGTATCCCAAATCTATACTGGAATTATTAGGGGAAGGCAGGGCCCAAATGCCCAGAGGAAACATTGGGAAAATCTGGACGGGGATTGGGAAGGTGTCTGAGCAATTTTTTAAGGTTGTATGGGCAACTGTACTGCAAGCAGCCAGAGAGGCCCAGATATTTTAGGTCTCTCATTGGTACCCAAATGGGTCTTTGTAAAAAGAAACAGGTTTTCCATGGACAAAAATTCCATGAGCTTCACATAAGTTTCTGTCAAAAACCTCCTTTCTGTTACAGAGTTATTACACTTTAATTACTTCTCAGTATAAAATATTATCCCAAGGTTGGGAAACAAACAAACCCTTTGATCACAGCAATATAAACATAAACATAAATATTAAGGAATGACCAGCTCTTATCAGTAACACTGAATGTGTATAACCTTGCTTACATGTAGGAGCTAAAGTCTCTCTGTCAAATGGTCAGAGCTATGCATACAAGTCCAGCCAAATGGTTCCTGACAATTTCCCCTTTTTTATTTATTACTTTTATGAACTGGGCCCCTCTGGGCCTTGGTGTAGAAAGACGGTGCCTGTCTTAGGTTGTTCTCTATGATATTTAGGCCTTACCCATCATCAGTTCATGAATTCCATCATTTATGCCCTGTCTTAGGTTTATCTAACTCAAGAGAATCTTACTCATCTTTGACTACCAGCCTCTGCAGGGGCTTTAAGATAATGTCTCAGGAAGCTGGGGTCAGTCCATAGCTGTATCCCATGTACTTCTGTACAGATATCCATAAAGGATCTCAAAAGAAATTTAATGAGTATGGGCTGCAGACACAGAATGAGCAAAAGACAAACACCTGTAGCAGCAAAGCTTCCTATCCAAGAAGCGAGAGAATTTTATATAGGCAAGGCAGACTTTTAGAAGTAACACAAATCCATTGAAAATCTACATGACACTCCAAATGAGTTTTAACTTTTAACTTTAGTATCTTTTTGCCCAAATACGTAACCACATCATACAGAGCATCTAACAGGTGAAACTGTATCTAGGGTAAGGATCAAGCCCAAGATCTTAAAGGGAGGTACAATTTGAACTTTCTCAGGAGCTACTTTAAAGCTGTGAGTATGAAGGATATTTAAACCTTAAAAGTACAAGCCTAAAGCCAAATGTCACAGCACACTTTGGGAACTCCTGCTAGGCACACTTTGTATATCTTTAGATTGAAATCTGAAACCCACCATCACACCTTAAGATAAACAATTGAATATATTGGGGGCCATTTATTTAAATTACCAAGTTCCACCTTTAGAGCCCAATAGAGTTATAACCATCACACATTATAAATTGTTAGAAAAAATTAAAATATTTAGGGTTAATAATGCCTTTTTTAGTTGGTCATGTGGGGGTAAGGATTCCCCCTTTCATTTTTGTAATTGAGACTTGAGAGTTTGATTATATCTTTTAACAATAGCCTAGCCCCAGGGGTTGTATGGGATGCCTGTGGAATGTGAAATTTTTCAGGTCTGGAGAAAATCTATAAAGGCCTTGCTTACGAAGCAGGGGCCATTATCTCTTTTAATTTGATCAGGCAGCCCGAGAGTAGCAAAACATTGAAGCATATGGCATGTTTAGTTTTTTTCCCGGCATGTGCCAATGCCCAGTAGGTGAGCCCAGTCACCACAAGAGGGCAGACTTCTCCCCTGTCCATACCTGGGACAGTCCAAGGGGGCCACATGGCAGTCTCCCAGGAGGTGGATTGCATGCCAATTCCCAGTAGGGGAGGGTCAGGCACAAGCTGCCAGGAGGGGTGCCATCTATTTAAATTACCAAATTCCACCCCTGGCTCCCAATAGATTTATAACTGTTATATAAGTTGTATTTAGTTTAATTTTAAAGGTCCCCACAGTCTTGGCCAATTTAAGATATTAAGACCTGTGAAATTTAACAAGTTAAACACTTTTAACATATAAAGGCGCAGAGTAAACATTTTTAACTGGTATAAGGCATAGTAGGGAGAGACTAAAACAATGTAAACTGAACCACCATAACCTAAAATTAGTCTCATTGTAATTTTAACTTGCTTGAGGTTTTTTAGTTTAAAATTTTAAGTCTCAGCCAGGCGTGCTGGTGTATGCCTTTAATCCCAGCACTCGGGAGGCAGAGGTAGGAGGATTACCATGAGTTTTAGGCCACCCTGAGGCTCCATAGGGATTTCCAGGTCGCCCTGGACTAGAATGAAACCCTACTGTGAGAAACCAAAACAACAACAACAACAAAAAAAAAAACAACAAATCTTAAATCTCTTAATCCAATATCTCTAGCTAAGCATATCAGTCTATTACAAATTTAACCTTGATTAAACTCCCTCTGGGCCTGGGCAGCAGGATGCAGTCAGCCCTTATGCCCATAGCACAGTTCCAACAAAGTCCCCTGCAGTCTTTCCTTTCCCTTAGAAAGTTCATAAGCCAAGCCTTGAAGTTTAATGCTGTCTGTCCTTAGTATTTTTAAACTTTTTTTCTGAATAGTCCATAAAATTTGTATTACCACTCAAGATGACACCTTTAGTTGTAGGCACTAAGTCCATGTCTATTTCTCCAAAACAAAGGTTCCAAGAGATTAACATCCACATGGTCAGGTTCATCTCAGCTCATTGCTCGGTCTGTATTAGACAGCTTTAGGTTCGATGAGATAAACTTCCAGACCCGGTACAGTTATGGATGAAGGGATATTTATTGAAGCTTATAGATCCAGGGGATGTTCCATAATGGCAGAAAAAGCTGGCCTGCCTTCACAGGCCCAAGCAGAGAGAGAGAGAGAGAGAGAGAAGGACAAGCCTTTACAAATACAAAAGCTGCAGATGTAGCTTGCTAGGACCCGTTCAGAAATATAAAAGCTGCCCGTGAACTGAAAGTTAAAGGAAAGAGAAAGGAAACGAAGAGATGTTGACAAACAAGTACAGGTTATAGAAGCAAAGTTTAGTGCATTAAATATGAAGACTGTCTTATAACTTATGAGGGTACGCTCACCCGCACATGTACACCGATTACCTCCTCAACAACTGCCTCTCATGGGACACTAGTCTGCCGGACTCCGAGAGCCCCACATTGGGCACCAGATGCCGAGCTCCTCCCAGGGCAGATAGTGCTCTGGAAGGACCAGGCCTGCTGGCCTTCTCATAGTAATAAAGTGAGCTCCTGTGAATTCCTGCTTCCACAAGACTCCTGACTCTGTGTGGTTTTTCTCCGGTGGCTAAGAGAGGTTGCTGAGTTGTCGTATGCTCATCTTCCTCCTTAACCCCTTGGGAGGAACCAGCAGGCCTGGTTAATCACATTTATCAGTTTTTTTTTTTATCTAAGAAAAAATACAATTATATACTTTTGAGATAACATAATTGTTTATAACTTTTACCATGTTAATTTTATTATTGCATTGCAGTTGATGCTGTGTAGAGTTGGTTAATATAGGCATTAGAGGATTTTCTCATTTTGTGAATACTCTGAGGCTTCTGTTTGTTCTTTTCTATAACTTTAGGAGCTTTTCAGTTTTCCTGATGATCCCTCTTAGAGATCGATAGACATGTATATCCTTGCTGCTGTTTCCAGGGGAAGTTTTGGTCTACTGAGATGAATCTTTGCCTAAATACCACTAAGACCACAGCAATGTGGCTAGAGAGCATCTCTTGGAAAGGAAGGTGAGTGTCTTCATAGTGAATGGTCTCTGGTTTTCCCTTGTCCTTTCTGTCCTTATGTAACCCCCTCATCACATGTGCCAAGATTTAACTATACCTGTGTAAATCCTTCCTGCAAGGCCATGGCTATTGTGAATGAAATTCCACACAGCATAAATCTGTGCAGCCTTGATAAATTAATAGGTTCCAAAACAGACAATTGCCCCTTCATTTCTTTATCATGGCTATTTGCAACTTATTTCTAAGACCATTATTCATCTTTGAAGGTAAAATAAACTAATGATTATATTTACAGAAATTACAGGGTATTTTGATTAATAGAACACTCACCCATCCTACATTGAATCCATTTCATTTGTGTGGAAGAGTATATTAGTCAATATGAATGCATTGGACAATATTTGCTCTGATAGAAATTACAGACTAACACTGACTATTGTTTGAGTAACACAAAGAAGCATCCTAGGAAGGAGCTACATTAGTTGATTGGTATGCAAGGACATAACTGAACCTTACCATTTGTATAGAAGAGTGGACACCCATATGTTTTTCATCATTCCATGTCTTTGGGACCACAGATCAGCAAGGCCAAACTCTTGGGCTAGACATGAAAGTTTGTTTCCTCACCTTGAGATATGAAATGATGGAAAACACTGAAAATGACTTCTGTTGTCCCATTTTTTTCAGAGTCATTTCTTCTTAAGTTGGCAATCATTTATCTATAAAATACTGATATTACATAGTCCTTCTAAGTACTCTGTAATACTTCATAAGATACTGACTGCCTTGGACATCAAGGAAGCTGAATCAATGATATGTGGGATTAGACACCAGAGCTGAGTGGAGTGAGTCAGTGGATCCCAGAGCACCATCTTCTAGAATGCTTAGTTTTTTGTACATTTCTCAAGCTAACAGAGCCCTTTTTAGAAGTTTGTGTGTATCAGTGAAAAATTTATAAAAATGAACATATATATATGGATATTTTTTTAAATGTATGTTCCTGCCAGGCATGGTGGCACACACCTTTAATCCCGGCACTCGAGAGGCAGAGGTAGGAGGATTGCCATGAGTTCAAGGCCACCCTGAGACTCCATAGTGAATTCTAGGTCAGCCTGGGCTACAGTGAGACCCTACTCCCCCACAAAAAATCCTAAAATGAATGTTCCCTATGTATACTCAGCAGAAATTGTAGTATTTGTAAGCTACTTGCTTGCATAATTAAGATAAATTGAGTTGGGTAGCATTCTGTACACATCCAACTGGAGATGAAAATATAAATTTGAGTACTTGCCTGAAAATATAAATATACTTACATTGTTCTCTGAAGGACAACAAGATAGCCTAATCTAAAGTAACTATGGGGTTTGTCCTCTCCATTTCATTAGTAAATGAAGCAAATATTTTAAGAAACCTGAAAAGTAGGTGTTACATGCAAAATCGTTATAGTGTAACTTACTTATGAGCCAGTCATTAATATCATCTTATTATTTATTTATGATTGTCTCATTGAAAGGGCAGTTTTTAAACATATAAGTTCTAGATTCACATGTTGCATTAGATATGCCAAGATATGAAATGGTTAAATTTCTCATCTTTATTTTTCTGTGGATCTTCATGGCTGATGGGTTATCAATGTGTTTAAGTATGCTGAAGAAACTCTGAGACAAATATTTTAGAAATATTTCTATGCTACTGTATTCTAAGAAATGAGTATTGAATTTTCTTGTCATACAGATAATCCAGCCAAACTGTATTATCTATATGCACAAAAATTATTTGTAAACACTTGTTACTAAATATTACATTGAGAAAATTTAGTATCTCAACTTCCTAATATCCCCTGTGATTCATAAATAGGAGTGATATTGGTAGGAAGGAACATTTTGCTACTTGAAATTATTACCTTAGCACCAAAAAGTCAAAATGATGCTCATTATAAGAAAAAACACAATTTTTATTAGTTATGCACACAGTGCTTCCAATCATGTTGACACCATCGTTAGCCTCCTCCCTATCCTTTCCCCTGCCCCTTCAGGGACTCTCCTCATTGGGGAATATGTGCCATACATTGTGGCATTAGCCATGAATTTTTTTGGTTTTGATGTTATTAAATGACTTAGGTTTTAATTTCCTGTACAAAGTAAATTACTCCAAATAGTGCAAGGCATTGATAGTCTTGTGAGTCATCAGAGCCTACTGTCTTTTCTTCCCTATGATTTTAATTCTATCTAAATTTGCATATCAGGAACATCCCATTTGAGTTATACATATTGATATATTTTATATGCATACCCATGGTGAATCTTCCTATATTGTGCATATTTGATAATTAGGTATGTCTATTTCTTGTGTTCCCATATTTTGTTAAATATTTTTTGTTCATTTTTTATTTATTTATTTGAGAGTGACAGACACAGAGAGAAAGACAGATAGAGGGAGAGAGAGAGAATGGGCGTGCCAGGGCTTCCAGCCACTGCAAACAAACTCCAGACGCATGCGCCCCCTCGTGCATCTGGCTAACGTGGGACCTGGGGAACCGAGCCTCGAACTGGGGTCCTTAGGCTTCATAGGCAAGCACTTAACTGCTAAGCCATCTCTCCAGCCCAGTGTTCCCATATTTTTATTCTAATTCCATAGGCCCACATGGACCAAAAAAATTGGTTTCATATGAAATGATTTATATATTCCCTGTGAGACATAACATGAAGAACAATATTTACCATTCTTGAGAACCAGTGGGAGTTGTCATTGTAAGCACTTTGTCCTGCATATCATAATACTAAAATTATTTTCAGGTAGCTGTAATATTCTAGTATCCACCTATGAGTATCCACCTATGCTTAGTTATAGAACTGGGTCATTGCTTGTTTCTTGGTATCTATGGTTTAATAATATTCAGTGTGTTCAAGGTGGGGGCAGAATCCTTAGTGTTCAATGATTGTCATCAATCTCAGAAATATAGTCCCTTTAAAAAACTTGTTGGTTCACTGATGGTGTCACTAATTTATTTCTTGTAAGTTCAGATAAAATGAATAAAAGAACAGTATTGCTTCACTGAAACTGATTACCAGACACAAAAAGATACATATAAAACGTCCCTGTTGGGCTGGAGAGATGACTTGGCAGTTAAGTTGCCTGTAAAGCCTAAGGACCCATGTTCAACTCTCCAGATCCCAAGTAACCAGATGTACAAAGGTGAGGCAAGTACAAGGTTATGCAAGCCTATTAGGTTGCACAAGCGTCTAGAGTTTGATTGCAGCAGTTGAGGCCCTGATATGCCAAGTCTCTCTCTCCTCTCTCTCTCTCCCTTTCTAGATAAATAAATAAATAAATGTCATTATTAATCTGATATAAATTATGACTATTGTTCATTGTGTGAATGCTAGAACCGTGAGTAAGAAAATAACTCAAACATACCTCAATAACTAGCAAATAATTATAATAGCATAGCATAACATAAGTATTCAACACAAAAAGTTTAAGGATGAATAGATTCAAATAAGACATAAATTCAGGCAATAGAAAAAGATGATTTTCTAGTCATATTATATTTATATTAACTTTCTTTTTTATATTTTTATTTATTTGCAAGGAGAGAGAGAGAGAAAAAGAAATGGGAATTGCGTACACCAGTTCCTCTAGCTGCTGAAAACAAGCTTCAGATTCATGTGTTACTTCGTTCATCTGGCTTTACATGGGTACTGGGGAATTGAACCAAGGGCATTGGGCTTTTCAGGCAAGCATCTTAACCACTCAGCCATCTTTTCAGCCCTAATTTTCTAAGAGATCAACCAGTTTCATTAAGAAAAAAATTTTAGCAGCCATTTATTGTCTAAATGAGAGAGTTTTGAATAAAGGCATAATAAAGGGAAAAAGTGTGTCATGCAAATCTAGAAGACCACTGGAGTATACCAGTCTCAGAGAGAGCTAACAACACTCTAACACCACAGAAAATAGACATTAAGGTACAATATTGCTTAAGGTGGTAACACCTATACTTTGTATTACCCATGGTTTGGGCATCTCCAAAATCCTAGGGTCTCAATTACAGCTCAGTCTCTACCATCCCCATCATGTAGTGGCTTCTCAGAGCCTTATTGCCTTATTCCTGTCTCACAATTGCTTGAGACATCAAATCCTTAATGTCCTTCTGGAACCTTGGCATAGTCCTCTATTAACCCTTCATTCTCTCATCTATCATGTCTGTGAAACCAGATCCACATAGATAATATTGTCAAGTCCTGCTATCAGAAATGTAGCCTAGGGCTGGAGGGATGGCTTAGCGGTTAAGGTGTTTTCCAGGAAAGCCAAAAGACCCAGGTTCGATTCCCCAGGACCCACAGTAACCAGATGCACAAGGGGACGCACACATCTGAAGTTCTTTTGCAGTGGCTGGGGGCCCTGGCACGCCCATTCTCTCCCCACCCCCTTTCTCTGTCAAATAAATAAATATTTTAAAAAAGCCTGGACCCATTTGTCCACAGTTATATGAGCCTCTGCATGCCTTTCTCACCAGCCCAACAAAAAATACCTCTATTGGCATTTACAGTTTAGGCTCTATCATTTTAAGTACACTTAGATTTTCATAAGATAGATCCTTCTGTGGGTGAGGTCTTGCTCTTGGAGGGACCTTTTCTTATCTTTTGCTGCATTTGCTCTTTCTCACTGTAGCCCTGCCTAGATAAGAGTAGTTAGCAGTGACCATGACCCAGCCAAGATGATATCCTGTCTTGATATTTCTTCTGTCAAACAACTTATTTCATTACTTTTGAATTCAACCTCACACATGTTCTCAGGACACAGACAGAATTCAACTACATTTTTTTCCAGAATATAACAGTTAACCCTAGCAGAGTTCCTGAAAGACTTTTTGTTTCCTTCTAAAGTTTCATGAGTCAGGCCTCCACTGTATGCATTTCTCTCAGTATTCTGGTGTTTCACACTCCAACCAAAATGGCCCAGTAAGCACTGATAGGGATTTTATAGCCTAAAGTTCCAAAGTCTTTCCAAATTACTCTCACAAACCACTTCCAAATGCCTACAATCCACATGGCCAAGTTTGTCATATCAATGACTTCACTACCAGCAACAATTTTTTCTATTATTTTTCTCATTGACATGACTAAATACCTGGGGGCAAAAAAAAAGCAAGTTTAGGGAAAAGTGGTTTGTTCTGGCTCATAGTTTAAAGAGTATATAGTCCATTAGGACAGGAAACTCATGGTGGCAAGAACTTGAGTCAGCTTGTCACACTGCATCTCCACAGTCAGAGAAATCAAAGAGAGATGCTTGGTGGTGCTCAGCTCACTTTCTCTTTTTTATTCAGTCCAGGATCCAGCATATAGACTACTATTACTACATATAGAGTTTGTCTTTCTATCTCTAGTAACCTAATTCATAAAGTTCTTCATAGATCTATCCACAGGTTTGTCTTCAGAGTGATTCTAGATCCTGTCAAATTTACAATAATTATTAGTTATCACTATATGTAAATTATAAATTAAATAAAAATATATTAGAAATCATCAAGTATTTGGAAAATAGAATATTTTGTCAAACTGATTAGTAAAAGAAATTATGAAATATTTGTGTGAATGCAATTCAACTGAAGACAAGTTTTGTGCAATTATTTACTTTAAATTGTTGTATTAGAAAAGAAAGAGATAAATAACCTAAATTTCCACCTTAAAGTATAAAACAAGAAAATAAACTCTTGAGGAAGAAAACAGAAAACAAATAATGCAGATTTGAGTAAGAAAGAAAAAATTACTAGACTTGTTGGCACTGACTTTTAATCCCAGCTCTTTGGAGGCAGAGGTAGGAGGATCACTGTGATTTAGAGGCTACCCTGAGACTATATAGTAAATTCCAGGACTAGAATGAGACCCTACCCCTCAAAAAAAGGCTGTTGGTTATTTGTTTTGCTCTTTGACAACTGTCTGTTCATTTCATTAACCCATTATTGATTGGTAGTGTTTAATTTTTTTAGCTTATAATATATTCTGTAAATCAACATCCTGGCATCAGAATAGATGTATATCAGTTACTTTCTCATTGGTGAGACTAAACAACCACCCAGAAGCAGCTTATAGAAAGAAAGAGTTTAAATTAGCTCATGATAGAATCCATCATGGTGGTGAAAGCATGGCAGGAACAGGAAACATTATATCAGCAGGAAGTGAATAGAAAAAAAAAAAAAAACTAAGGGCAGGCTAAAAACTTCAAGGCCTGCCACCATTGACACAGGGCTTCCTGCAATACTCCACTTCATAAAGCTTACATAGCCTTAGTGAACAGCACCACTAACTAGGAACTAGGTATTCAGACACATGAGTCTGTGGGGGACATTTTGCTTTGAAAACACCTCAAGATTACAAAGATCTTCTCCCATTCTATAGGCTTCCTGTTTGCTCCACTAATAATAGTTTTGACTATTCTCAAGAAAATGTTTATTTATTTATTTATTTATTTGAAAGAAGGAGAGAGAAAGAGAGAAGCAGGCAGACAGAATGTGCACACCAGGGACTCTAGCCACAGCAAATGAACTCCATACACATGGGCCACCTTGTGCATCTGGCTTTATGTGGGTCATGGGGAATTGAACTTAGGTCCTTTGGCTTTGGCAGCAAATGCCTTAAATGCAAAGCCATCTCTCCATCCCAGTTTTGACTATTTTCTGTTCTTACTAATAGCAATAATTAACAATGGATCGCCTATGTTTTCCTTTAGTATCCTTGGCATTTCTATCTTTACATTAAGATTTTTGATCCATTTTGAATTCATATTTTCAGGGTGAGATATGAGTCTAATATTCTCCTGCAGGTTGGAATCTAGTTTTTCCAGAACTACTGTTTAATAGCTTCACTTTTTTTCCAATGTATGCTTTTATTGCCTTGGTCAGAACTTAAGTGATCATAGCCTTATAGACATATTTCTGGTTCTGCTATTCTATTGCTTTATAATTTATGCAGATGTTTTTCTGTATTTTTCACTATGACTTTGTAATATAATTTTAGATCAGAAATTGTGATATGTCTGGCAGTTTTCTTTCTATTTAACTCAGCTTTAGCTACACACAGTCTTTTATCTATGCATATGAATTGTTGGATTGTTTTCTCTACTTATCAAAATAATGTCATTAGAACTTTTGAGAATTGCATTGTATTTGTAGACTACTTTTGGTAATATAGCCATTTTCACAATATTTATCTTGCTAAAATATGAACATACAAAGTTTCTCCAATGTCTGATATCTAATTTCATTTCTTTTCTTCAGTGTAGTCAAGTTTTTATAGAAATATTTTATATCATTTGGTGAAAATTGTTCCTGAGTACTTTATTTGGGAGGAGCTATTGTGAGTGGAATATTTTTCCTAATTTTTTTCTTAGCAAGTACATTGTTAAATATGCCCACTATTGATTTTTGTGTGTTGAACTTACATCCTCCAAAGTTTCTGAAGGTATTTCTTAAACCTAAGAGTTTTCAGGTAGAGTCTGTTGGGTCACTTAATTATAAAATGATTTCATCTGTATACAGGAATAATTTTATTTCTTCCTTTCCTATTTTATTACTTTCATATCTTTATTTTGGCTTAATGCTCTTGCTAATACTTAAGAATAATAGTAAGAACAGAGATAATGGACTCTCTTGACTCATTCCAAATTTTATAGGAAATGTCAGTTTTTCCCCATCTGGTATATCTTGTGGTTTAATTTTTGTAATGGAATATGCATTTAGAAATGTATTGATACTATCTAGGTTTTCAAACTTTTTGAAGATGTTTTCATAGTTTTCACTAATCTCGTGGATTTCACTGGGATCTATCGTAATAGCTCATTTTTCATCTCTAGCACTATTCCTTGAATCTTCTCTCACTATCTCTTGGTTAATTTCACTAAGGGTTTGTCAAACTTTTAACTCTTTCAAAGGACCTATCCTTTTGTTCATCTTCTGCATTTTTCTTTTTGTTTCCATTTCATTTATTTCTGCCATAATATTTATTATTTCTCAGCATCAACTAGACTTGCATTGGCAACTTGGTTTTCTAGCAACTTAAGTTGAATCATTAAAGTGTTTATTTTAGGGCTAGATAGATGGCTTACCAGTTAAGGTGCTTGCCTGAAAAGCCTAAGGACCCATGTTTGACTGCCCAGATCCCACATAAGCCAGATACATAAGATGATGCATGAGCAATGTACACAAGGTAGTGCATACATCTGAAGTTCAATTGTAGTGGCTGGAAGCCCTAGCATGCCAATTCTCTCTTTCTCCCTCTCTCTCTCTCTCTTCCTATCTTGTTCACTTTCTCTCTGTCATAAAAATAAATTGTTTATTTGAGCTCTCTCAGATTTTTTATGCATATACTTATGACTATAAACTTTCTATTTAGGACTGTCTTGAATGCATCAGAAAAGATCTCATAGGTTGTGTTATCATTTTCATTGATTTCTAGAAAGTTTTTAATTTTCCCCACTGATTTCTTCAATGAGCCATTGTTCATTCAAAAGTTTGTTTTCCTCTTGATGTTGTCTAGTTTTATTATATTGTGGTCTGATAGAATACAAGGAAAACAAAATATAAAGAAAACCAAGAATTAAAAAAAAATCTTGATTTTCCTTTTTTTGTGTGTGTGTATTTGTTAAGGCCTGCCTTAACTCTCAAATATCAGTTCCACATAATACATTGCCAGTTTATTTTCCAATCAAATTCTCCATTCCTATCTATGGAAATCCTTAAAGACATGGTGATGAAGTAGGCAGGGAACTACTTGTTTATAAGAAAAGTGCTGGGGGTGCATATTGATAGATGTTCTTCTGAAATTTGATGATATTTTATTTCAGCCAGAGAGTATTAAAACCCATCTAAAATCCAGGTGAGTACAAGTTTCTTATGGGAAATTACAGCTGTATCGTCTCAGCTTCATCTTCTTCTGTCAGACACTCTTTTTTTTGTATGATTGAGTCTTCCAAGAGCCTTTTAATTACTTCTGGCCACATAGTTTATTCATTGTAGCATAGGTACTTTGTGGATTGTCTATCATAAAATAAATTTTCAGCAGGGTGTGGTGGCACACACCTTTAATCCCAGCACTGGGGAGGCAGAGGTAGGAGGATTGCCATGAGTTTGAGGCAAACCTGAAACTATATAGTTAATTCCAGGTTAGCCTGAGCCAGAGTGAGACCCTATGGCAAAAAACCAAAAATAAATAAATAAATTTTCAATAAACATTTGTAGAGAATAGATATTTGAGTAGACTATTGAGTTAATTTATGAATAACCTGTTCTAAGCAGTGAAAAATAAGTGATTTTTAAGAAGGTAATAGATGTAATGTTGGGGGGGGTGCAAGCAATGCATTCAGCTTTGAAAAATGCCTGAGAGGGAGCATTATAGAGTATACTGGGACTGAAATATAGAAATACAGACTAGCTTGTTGTCCTTTCAGAGATTCAGGAGTAAGTAGTCATTTCCAAATGAAAGAGAAGCAAAAGGTATATTTCCCAGATTTCATCTGACTTTGTCAATCAAAATGGTGTTTCTTTTTTGTTTTTTACCTCCAAAGATGACTTCTTAGTACCTCTTCAGTGAGTGACTGATATCAGGATATCCCCAAAACACTCCTCAGATCAAAAACTCTCTACCAGTTATTATTCAAGAACCATTCTCTTAAGGTAAGGATTTTAGTACAGTCCTGGCTTTCTAGAAGCTATATTTGTATAGAAAATATTATTTTAATTTTCTGAAGACTAATAAGTTTGGGGTATAGTCTAATTCAAATCCCTATAGTGAGTTGAGATAAACAGCTTTTCTTATATATCTTTCCACATCTTTGTAATGTTCTGTCAAAGTGAAAGATTTGTTAACTTTTTAACTCATATCTACTAGACCAAGATCTTCATAGGGCTAGTTCTGTTGTGTGGCTAGAGAACCACTGTGTACAGGAAATGTAGATTCCTAAGAATATGGAGACTGCCAGCCTGACAAATAATTTTGTTGGACAAAATGGATTAAGCTCATGAGTAACCTTGAGTAACTTGGAGCTTCAGGAAGTCACATATAGAGGGGAAGAGAAAAATACAGAATCCAAAGTTACTGGAGAATGACTGATAGTTTTTGCCCTGAAAAAGAAAAAAAAAAAATCAGCAACAGTATGTGGGCTCCTTGTTTTAATCATTTTTATGGCTATGGTAGGAACCCAAGCTGCCAGGACTGTGACTTTCTCTGTGTAGTCTGAGTAGATTTGTTTTAGCAGATGCAGGTTAATAGTAAATAGGTATTTCCCAGCCCACTGCTTCCTTAGAAAGAGTATTTCTCACCTTTATCAATTTTCACTGTCTCAGCAGATGGTGATGACTACAATGAATTGGATATATTACAGATGGTACCATCACTTCTATCACCAGCTTCACCAAAACAAAGACATAGTCTTCCTTATGCATGGTGACTCCTCTCTTCCTGTGCAGCAGAGGACACCTCCTGCAGATAAGAAATGCTTAACTGAGAAATGCTCATGTTGGGATGTCATCGATGAGACTTAATTTGGGCATGGTGACTGTTTCCCTTGCTGCCACTTCACTCAATCCCAGGAGCCTCAGTAGAGGAAATAATATTACACAAGAAGCTCAAAATGGTGGAATTGCTCAGTGCTCCTGTAGATATACATTTATAGTTTTTATTTGCCACATGATAATTTTTTAATATGACATATTTAAAAGATGCTCTGGATGTTTTTTTCTTAAAAATTCAAAGCATATTTAAATGCTTAATATATAAACTATTGGCTCTCCTCTTTCAAGTCTATCTCCATAGTTCTCTATTATTAAAGGAGGCATATATCTTCTTTTAGCAGGTACATAAAACACACACAAGCTATCTTGGGGAAGGGATCTAGAAATGGGGCCATACTGTATGTAACACATTCTTCTGCAAATTGCCTTTCATTCAACAGTCTTCACTGGGCTTGTTCTATTTCAGTAATACATACACATCTACGTCATTTGTTGAATGACTGCATGACTGCCTTGTAGATGAAATATAATTAAATGTTTTAACCATTTCTCATTCATAGATATTTATGTTAGTACCAAATTTCTGTGCAATGAACTTTTTTATATATGAGCAACTCTGCATTTGTCTATTATTTCATAATAAAATTACCTAGTAGTTGAATTATTGAAATTATGGATATGAACACTTCAAATTTTGAAATCATCTTTTAAAAACATGGTTCACAGCTTTATCCTCAAAGGCAATGAATGAGATTGCCAACTTTCTCATAACCTCCCTTCAATGAATTTTACAATTATTTCAAATCTTTTCCAATGCTATGGCCCAAACTGTTGTCTTAAATTGTATTTCTTTTGTTTTTGAGTTTTATCATTTTTCATGTTTATTAACCATCTGTATTTTAATTTCTTCTTTATGTCCAATGTGGTGAATATTGGGAGGTTTTATTGCCTTTTAGATTTCAAAAATCATATATACTATAGAGGGAAAATACGTTTCTGAATTGTCAAGCATTACATATATTTTTACACACTTCTAACTTTGTTTTGTTATAAAAATGTGTATTATTGTTATATGTCCAGGTACAATCATGTTTGCTTTTATGGTTTCTGAGTTTCATGTCATTTTGGGGAAAAAAAAAACAATTATACTGAGCCCATAAAACGCTTCACCTATGTTAACTCCCAATTATTTTTTTTTAATTCAAATTCTTATATCATGAGAGACTTTTTGTTTGGAAGTCGTTGGAAGTTGCCAAGTTATTTGCCATTACTTATGATTATTTGCCAATGATTGCCCATTTATCTGTAATGCCATCTGCACATATGCTGTATTATCATCTGTGACTGGCTCCATTTTTGTTCTGTGGATATGTGTGTCTCTTCTGCCTCCTGTCTCATGTGTCTTCTTGTTGGAAGAAATTACAGTTTAGACTGCAATTTCATCAACTTTAATAAATTAATTTAGGGAAAACTGTTTTTTAATAATATTAAGTCTTTATAATCAAGAACAAGGTATGTCTCATTAAAAAATTACTGATAATATTTTTACTTTGATGTTGGGGTTTTATTTCATTTTATTTTTTATTTTATGTATCAGAAATAGTTTTTTTTGTTTCATGGGGGATTATTCAAATATTTTCAAAATATTTCCAAAAATCTTTAAAAATATTGATTTTTCCCACTTCCAATTGATCGTGATTTGGATTATCTTCATAAAATCCACATATTGCTATTTTCAGAGCACTAAAACATTTGTGGAAGTATTACCCACCCTTGATTTAAATGGGTTTTAATGGAATGCTTCTTGAGTTTGAATAGAACATTGTTGCTGGTTTGTTTCCCCCAAAAGACCACCTGAAAGATCTGTGACAAAGCAAAGCTAAGTTTATTAAACTTACTGCAGCAAGGGAAAACACCACCTTGACAGGGTTCAGTAGTGTTTCAAAAGCAAGAATGATGGTCTTTTGTGTTGGACTATTGTGGCTTAAAGCAAGCAACTGTTAAGAAATGTACACATTTTGGCATGCAATACTTTAAGATTTATGGGAATAGTGTGTGATGAGGTCCTTTATGTGAGTCTTGATAATCAACATATAATCAAAGTAAACTGCTTGCCTAGGTTATTATCAGTGATAGCTATTTGCCAAGAGGAACAAATGAAACTTATTTATCAATTTAAAGTTTTGTCTTGCTAAGCAGGACTTGCTAGGTATCAGGTCTTACAATAGGTAAGTTATTTTGATTTTAAGTTTTAGGTATTCAGTATATTGTGTGAGAAAATTGTCCCTTTATATTTTTCTAAAGAATTTTATTCAAAGCCATGTAATAGATCAATGCATTTTGCATAAACATAGTATCCTTTTTTAAATCATTGATTGCTAAGAAAGAATTCATTCTTTTTAATTTAAAAATGTTTTTTTAATTCACTGCTAAATTATAGACATTTTACTCTGACTTGGAACTTTTGAAAGTATATGAGTACATGATGTAGTCTGTGATTTTCTTTTTGTTCTATCATGCCTAGATAACAGAATTTCTGACTGAGGCAACAGTACTCTTGAGAATATTCTGTTCTGGGCTCAGTAAAATTCTCAAAGTTGTTATTGTGGTTAAATGAGCACATCAGTCGACTCATCTAGCTGGTTTTGGTAGTTGAAATGTAAATAAAGCTACAGTTTTTTCCATTTCTTTTTTTTTTAATGAAAAGAGTGAGTAAGTGAGAGAGAAGGAGAGATTTGGCACAATTAAGGCCTCTGGCCAATGCAATTGCATTCGAACTTCAGATGCATGCACTACCTTGTGCACATGTATGACCTTGTGTGCATATGTCACCTTGTGCATCTGGCTTGCATGGGTTCTGGGGAGTTGAAATTGGGTCCTTAGACTTCACTGGTAAATGCTTTAATAACTACATCATCACTCCAGCCCTTTTCCACTTCTGTTTTCAATTACTGTTTGTTTGGTATTTGGTGTCTGGTGTTTCACCTTTTTCTTTCCTTTTAGAGGATCACAGTCTGCAGATTTTCTATCATATTAGAATGAAATGTGGATTGTTTCTGCTATGCCTTTCAATAAATAAGTTTACCTAGTGTATGTTTTTATATTTTTATTTATTTATTTATTTATTTATTTATTTATTTATTTATTTATTTATTTATTTATTGGAAAGAGAGAAGCAGGTAGAGAGAATGGGCACTCAGAGAGCTAAATGAGCATATCAGTATATTCATCTCCCTGATTTTGGTAGTTGAAATGTAAATACTGCTAGAGATTTTTCTACTTTTCAATACAAGAGAGAAGGAGAGAGAGATATGGTGCTCCAGGGCCTCCAGCCACTGCAAACATATTCCAGACACATGTGCCACCTTGTGCATCTGGCTTATGTGGGTACTGGAGGATCAAACCTGGGTCCTTAGGCTTCACAGGCAAGCACCTAAACCACTAAGCCATCTCTCTGGCACCTACCCAGTAGATTTTTAAAATTACTAAACCTCTCTCTCCTCCAATCACATGTTTATTATAAGTTTCGTGTTTTTTTTAAATATCCTGCTTTATTTATGTATTTCTCTACATCCCTTTGCTTCTTTTCCTAATAAAGCCTTAAATATATGTGATCCACTTATTTTCACCTTTTCTTGGTGTTTAAAAATGTTTCCTTTTTTGGGTTTTGTACAGTTATAAGTATATGGATTAATAAAAACAAGACAGTAAAGTTGTGTGCATTGGGCCAAGAACCCATGTTTCACCATTATTAATATTTTCTGTTTGGTCATTACATTTTAAGGGTATTTTTAAATGAGTCAGAGGCACCATTGCAATTTCCTCCAGATAAATTTTTGCAATGTGTCTTAAAAGTTTTTATTGAGAGACAGGCATGGTGGCTCACGCCTTTATTCCCAGCACTTGGAAGGCAGAGGTAGGAGGATCGCTGTGAGTTCGAGGCCACCCTGAGACTGAGACTCCATAGTGAATTCCAGGTCAGCCTGGGCTAGAGTGAGACCCTACCTCGAAAAACCAAAAAAAGAAAAAAAGCTTTTATTGACAACTTTCATACATGTATGTAATATATTTTATATTACAAAATCCACAATTTACCAAAGGATATTGAGGGAAATATAATTCATCTTCTCAGCTTTGGCTTCACTGCCATCCAGTTTTTCTCCCTAGAGACAATCACGTTACTAGTTCCTTTTTTGTTCCCATCACACACGCACGCACACTCACACATACACATGTGCACACATACACAAACACATGCACACACCCTTTATTCCTCACAATGCAAGTGTATAAATACATATGCATAATTTTATTCTATTCTGTAACTCTTTTATACACTGAAGTAATAGAAACAGTTTAGTCTTTCCAAGAGATTATTATCTGTGAGCATATGATGAGATTTGGGAAATTTTTAATAGCTTATGTCTTAACATAAGCAAAATACATAGTTGAGCCCACATATCTTAACAATTTTTCTCACTCATAGATAAAATATTTTATTACTACTTGAAGCTACCACAGTGCCTCTTTCTACACCAGCAAATTCTCATAGCAAAGTATTATCTTCTATGATCCTATGTTAGTTTTAGTTTTACCTGTTATTTAAAATTGATATGAATAAAATTATAATATATCTGGCTTCTTCCAATCATCATACTCAAATTGAAATTATGCTGTTCTCCAAATGATTTGTATTTTAATTTTTTACCCTTTCATACATGTGTATATTTTGATCGTATCCTCTGTAATTACCCTCTCTTCTACCACTCCTACCTTTTTTCACTGAAGCCCTTCTCTCCAATTAGCCTATCCTACTTTCATTTCCTGGGTTTTTTTTTTCCTTTAGTTTTAGTGACCCACTGAGTTAAATTAGAATTGATTACATGACTGGTAGTTTATTTATCAGTCAGTGGCTACATCACTGAACTGGCTTCTCATCACCATTAGATTTCCTGAGAGGTTTAGGGTATTATGAGTCCTTCCCCCACCAATGATGAAACATTGATTGGCTCAGTCTTGTGCAGGAAACTGTAACTGCTTCAAGTTTGTGATTGTAATGGCTATGTTGTACCTAGAAGACAGAACTCCACAGCCTGCCTTCCCATCCTCTTGTTCTTACCTTCTTTTTATTTATTTAAGAGAGAGAGAGAGAGAGAGAGAGAGAGAGAGAGAGAGAGAGAGAGGGAGAGAGAATAGGTGTCCAGGGCCGTCAGCCACTGAAAATAAAATCCAGGCACATGCACCTTGTATATCTGGCTTACATGGGTCATGGGGAATAAAAATTGTATTCTTTGGCGTTGCACGCAAGCACCTTAACTGCTAAGACATTCTTCCAGCCCTGTTCTTACCTTCTTTCTAGCCCTTTTCAACACGATTTCCTGAGTCTTGTGGGTGTTAACTGTTTTATATGCTATATGCTATATGCTGAGAACTATTAGGTATTTTCAGTATTATTTCAGCAAAGGTTATCTGGCATAAAAGATCATAGAAATGTAAAACAGACACTAACCTCAAACCAAACCAGCAATTATAGTGAACAGTATGGAAGCAACTCAAAAAAAAAAAAAAAAACTGAAAATACAACTACCACTGTGGCAAGATAAAGCTGTTCAGCCCAAGTAAGAGGTCACTAAAGGAAAAATTTTAACTCTCAAAGGTTCTGTCCTACTTAGGCTCTTGGAAAATGGAAATGGGTTAGTAATGAACTGATTCCATCCAATTATATTTTAGTATCCCTAATCCAGCTTCTCTCCATCTGTCCAAGATCAGAAAGATGGGAAATTTCAAATAATGTAGGAACTTACTGCATTAGCTAATAGAAGCCATGAGTCCTTTAATTCATATCATAGCACCTAACTTATAAAAGTTTTAAATTGATTATAATCTACCAGGAATGAGGAGTTTGACGACTTGGGATAAATCATGCCACAGGTAATGAACTTGACTTTGATGAAATTCTATCTTCATTTGGAAAACTTATGCACATTCTGTGTTAAAAGAGAAAACCCTTAACTGCATGAAAATTAGAAGGGTTATTTCAGTAATTCTAGGAGATCCTCAAACAAAATATGCCAGTTTGATTCAGAGCATAATACACATCTAGTATTACAAATATGCCTCCTCAAGGAGTTACTGAAATAAAATGGTATTTGAGTGTGGCACTATAAAAGAACAAAGTTAAATTTGTGCATAGCTTTGAAGTCCTGAACAAATCTTATTTCTGCCACTGGGCTTTTGTAGATGGATGGTAGAAAATTTTTGTGCTGATACAGTTTTGGGTTGATGTTTCCAATCTTTTGACCCTTTTTAGCTGTTAATTTTACATGACAGTTTGTAAATTTGGGTATAAATTTAGATGGATGCATCTGAACCTTTCTGTATTTATTCCTAATAATCCTGCCTATGTGGTAGAAATTTTTGTCCACAGATATATCAAGCATTTCCCTGAAATCACTATTTTGGGCTTAATTTACATATGAAAATAGTGATAAATTAATTTCCAAATTACCTATGGCCTTGTTACAAATAGGGGAATCCTCAGAGACTATTCAGTTGGCATTTAAGTAGCATGTACACTATAAGCCAGTACACTGGAAACACTGCCTGTCAAGTGCTTTGGATATCGATATTACAGAGAATGAAAGACTATAAGCAAGGTGATCTCAAGATGATAGTGATAGGCTGCAACCTAAGAAATGTGAAAACTATCAGGAAAACATACCATTTTAAAAATCTTTTCATTTATGAGGAAAAGGCTATGTAAGTGTCGTAGGGTTTGAAGTTGATACTGTGTCCCCTGCCCCACATAATCTTTTGCCTTTCATGTCTGGGAAGTGAATTTATTCCTTTTATATATACAAGCATACATATGTACATACTTATATTTGTGGTAAAAATGAACAATAGCACTGTGAGTCACAAATTGACAAAGATAAAGTTGTCCAAATTTGATCAGATAAAGCATTTAGGAAAAAGAGACTTTTTAACATTTAGGAGAACAGATAATCTCAGTAATTTGAGAACACAAACAAATATATATTGGCTCTTACTCTAATTTAGTGTAATGGAAATAATTTAAGCTTATTGTTGCACTCAGACAAATTTCAGACCAGGAAGCTAAGGGGTTTCTAGGGAGAACACTGAGCTCAGGTTTTGCCTTTAAGAAAATACCTGTCATTACTGAATTTCAGTTAGATTTTCAAGATTACTAAATGCTGAATTCCTGAAAAAGTTACCTGAATAGATTTTGGATAAGACAAAGCTTTTATTTTTATTTTATTTTTGTTTTTTGAGGTAGAGTCCCACTCTAATGCAAGCTGATCTTGAATTCACTATGTAGTCTCAGGGTGGCCTTGAACTCATGGCAATCCTCCTACCTCTGCCGAGTGCTGGGATTAAAAGCATATGCCACCACCCCTGGCCAAAGCTTTTATTTTCAATGTAGTAATATAATAGAAAGCAATTTCTCAACTGATAATTTAAAGGGCATTCTGGACAGGAAAAGATAACATTAGAATATATATTTGTGAGCTTCACTTTATGTCATCTTAATATGCCAAGGCTTAAGGCTAAGGATCATGAAAAAATGATTGAAATTTTGTATAAATAGTAAATTAAAGATTTGCAGAATGAATTAAAGGATCCTTGCTTTTTTCTATTAGTGACTTAAGGAGGTTTTTGTACATTTATTTTATTTAAACAGTTTTTTTAAGTATTTTTTTATTTATTTATGAGAGAAAGAGAATAGGCATGCCAGGGCCTCCAGCCACTGCAAGTGAACTCCAGGTGCATGCATCACCTTGTGCATCTGGCTTACGTGTGTCCTGGGGAATCAAACCTGGGTCCTTTGGCTAAGCCATCCCTCCAGCCCTTAAACAGTTTTTATACATGTATATAGTGTACGCTGATCATATTCAGTTCCCATTGCCATTTCTTGTCATCTCTCCATTACTGAACACATAGCCCAATCACGGAACATTTTCTTCTTACCAACTTGTCCCACTTCTATTTTGATAGCTCTTTTGTGACCCACTCAGGTTATTTAGAGTTGTTTCTATAAGCATGGGTGGAAGGTAATGTATGGAATACAGACAATTGGCCAATGGCTAAACCACTACAGAAAATCTCTCCCTGTCCTCCCATAACTATTAATTGTCAATCACTCTTCAGGGAGGAATTGGAGCTTAACAAGCTCTTCCATATAGCTTCACAGAATGTTGCTGGGTCCAATCTTACGCAGGTAACAACAATCTATCTCTATGAGCTCATAAATGCAATAGCCATGTTGTATTTTTGTTTTGTTTTGTTTTGTTTTTTGAGGTAGGGTCTCACTCTGGTCCAGGCTGACCTGGAATTAACTCTGTCATCTCAGGGTGGCCTTGAACTCATGGCAATCCTCCTACCTCTGCCTCCCGAGTGCTGGGATTAAAGGCATGCACCATCATGCCTGGCTAGCCCTGTTATATTTTAAAGACCATATTCCACAGCAATCTTCCCCATCCTCGGCCTCTTACATTATTTCATCCCCTTCTTCCACAATGCTCCTTGAACTTTGAAAGAGTAATATAGATGCTCTTTTAGTGAGGAATATAAAACAGCCAATTATGCTCAGCATTTTGACAAGATTTGAGCTTTACCCATGTTGCCTTTCACTCCAAACAAAATCTTCTCTGACCAAAGCTGGGAGCAGTACTAATCCATGGGCATAAAAATACATATCCAGTGGACAGTTTGATGGGAACAGCCTATCCATTTAGCCACACAACAGTAGTGGTCCTTTGACATTCTTAATCACAGGCTTTTTACTAGGTTTTCAGTACCAGGCAAGAATCCAAATAGCAATTGATTACTCTATAATAGTCATGTCACCCTTGTGCCAGTGTGTACATCCTATCTGGCTGGTCAATATCAGGTAGGGCCCAATACTAGGTATAACTATTAATGGCTTCTCAGCAGCCTGAATAATGCATTCTGGCACTATGACAACTAACCAGCAGGGAGAAAACTTCCAGCTCAGTTCCAACTTGATTTCCATATGTCCTACAGACAAAGCATGTTGTCTTCAACAACAGGGTTTTACCATCTAGTTCTGCCAAGCAACCAAGAACAGTGACATAAGCCTGTTTTATCTGGAGGTTCACATAAAGTAAGGGTGATAGTTGTAGTAATTAATAATACTATTATCAATATTTACTTTGCTAAGTGAGAATTTCATGAAATAGTTATGTTACTAAAGATCATAAGAAAAATTTAATCATATTAATGGAAACATTCATCTATGTGAGCAACCATGGTTTGCTTCTCACCTGTGTCGATTAATGTCATCCTCTACTTCAAAACTGCATATTTTATGTGTGTAGTTTATGATGAAAGTCCATAGAATGTTCTAAAACTAAACTTGGTCAGGTCTCCTTTCTGTTGTCTCTTTGCTAATGTTTTTTAACCCTGTTTTCAGTGCAAAGCACACAGCTCTCACCTTGAGGAGAATAAGAGTTTATTCTGGAACCAAATATGAGTGACCATGACCCAAGAACACAGACTCAAATTCTGTGCTTTAATGTAACAACTTCATGAATGTTTTCTAGTCACAGAACAAAAAAAGTCATAAATCAAGGCACTTTTCAAATATATTGGTGGAAACATCAGGTAGGCAGGTTATAGCAAAGTGGAATCTGATGGTCTATTAGTCCATTCCACAAAGTTTTTACCTGATAGTCACGGAGATGTTAGGCCAGACAAAGACACAGGCAAAGATGTGTCTATTAAAGGTACTAAAGATAGCCAAAGATAATTTGTTTCTGAACTTTCACAACAACCTGATCTCTACACATTGAAATTCTAATCATTTTAATGGCCTTGTAAGATAGACACAGCTTTCTTTTCCTTTTAGACACTTCAATTCACTGTGCTATATGTTGGCTAAATATCACAGCTTGTATATGCAGAGACCATATATTATGTCAATGTACCACATAGCTAGGAAGACATATCTGTGATCTAATATAGATGAGGCTGAGTAGTAGGCATGAAAGCTACCTTCAGGAGAGAAGAAGTGCTGCTAAAGTCTATGGGGAAGAAACTGCTGGGTCATATCAAATCTATGAGCTAATATGATCTAGTATTGAATGTTTTTCATTTTTATCATCTGTATCTGGCATAACATCTACATGTGTGACATATAGTGGGAGTATTATACTTAAAATTAAATAAAATCAAGAATATAATCTGGTCTAACAAAGTTAAGGCAAAAAAAGAGGGAAGCAGCCATTTTAACCAAATAAAAAGTATATATTTTAAAATTGGATCAACCATATGTTTCCCTTTTAATTCTAGGTTGTTTTTTGTTTTGCTTTTTTGCCAGTTAACTTCTACAGCTATAGCCTCTTGTGGAGGAGCAAATACTAATTTTAGGAAAGATTAGTCTTTAATATACAAATTATTAAAACTCTTATTTGTAGAAAATAACTTGATCTCTATCATAAATAAATTAATTAATAAAAATAAAATTTGGGGGCTAGAGAAATGGCTTAGCAATTAAGATGCTTATCTGTGAAGCCTAAGGTCCCAGATTCAATTCTCCAGGTCTTACATAAGCCATGGTGGCACATGTGTATGGAATTTTATTTTGCAGTGGCTATAGTCCCTGGTGTGCCCATTCTCCCTCTTTCTCTCTCTCCCTTCCTCCCTTTTACCCCTCTCTCTCTAATAAATAAATAAAAATAAATCTTTAAAAAATTAAAATGTGGGCTGAGGTAATGGTTTGACAGTTGAAAATGTTTATTTGTAAAATTATCACTTTTATCACTCTAAAAATATATTAAGGACTGAAGAGATGGCTTAGTAGTTAAAGCGCTTGCCTGCAAATCAGGGACCCAGGTTTGATTCCCCAGTACCACATAAGTCAGATGCACGATGTGGCGCATGAATCTGGTGTTTGCTTTCAGTGGCTGGAGGCCTTGGCATGCCAATTCTCTCTTCTCTCTCTCTCTCCCTTTCTAGTAAGTAAATAAAATATTTTGAAAACATAAAATTTTATCAAGGAAAAATTTTAAATCTTAGACAATTTTTGAAAAATATTCAAATGTAATACAAAATATTAAAGCAAGAATTAATGATGTTTAGTTTCTTGAGGTACTTAAGTGTTGGTTCAGTTGACGGTAACACCCAGAATTTCTAAAGTCCAAGTGGATGTGTGCTCAGATATTTAAAAAAAGGAAATATGAACATCAGAGTTTAATTCTTGTAGTTCTGTAGCATAAGAGCTGGTTAGAAGTACATGACTGAGTCCTAACTCTCTAGGCAGTCTTTGATGTCTTTTTCTTCATCTCACAGTAGCTCATTATAGAAAGACTATAATAAATTTTTAATTTGTAATTATCATAATTAAATTTTATAAAATATGTTTAATTAAATTAATTTATTTATTTGAGAGAGAAAGAGGTAGAGAGTGGAAGAGAGAGGGAGAGAATGGGCATGCCAGGGACTCCAGCCACTGCAAACAAACTCCAGACATGTGTGCCCCTTGTGCATCTGGCTTACGTGGACCCTGGAGAATCGAACTGGGGTCCTTAGGCTTTGCAGGAAAATGCCTTAACCACTAAGTCATCTCACTAGCCCTAAAATGTTTTTAAAATAGCATATTGCTTCTTTATAATTGAGATCTCATATAAAATATATGTATATATATGAATATGTATATATATATATATACATTTAATTTTAAAGAGTATTCATATTCATTTAAAGAGAATATAATGAATTTTTTCTAAATATGCATGTTTTAAATTTAGAACTAGTATGAGTATCTTGAGTTACTTTGCCACTGGAGAATTACCTATTCTTCAGTAAATAGCATCCTACCCATGATTATGCAAGTGATCCTAATTTAAATCAGTGGGTCAAAATAAAAATTAAATAAGTAGGATTGGATTCTAGTGAGAAATAAATACAATAAGTGAGGGGAACAAAATGCATTTGCATACATGTAAAAAATTGTCAAAAATTATATATATGTACATATATTATTGATATTTGTAAATCAGAGTATTGAAGAATAAATCAGGAAGCCGGGCATGGTGGTGCACGCCTTTAATCCCAGCACTCAGGAGGCAGAGGTAGGAGGATCACCATGAGTTCAAGGCCACCCTGAGACTCCATAGTGAATTCCAGGTCAGCCTGAGCTAGAGTGAGACCCTACCTCGAAAAACCAAAAATAAAAAAATCAAAAGAACAAATCAGGTAAAGTGAAATCTATTATTTACATTGCTAAAAGATCTTTTTTAAAGCAATAACAACAATGTTTTGTGTAATTATGGCAGATGGACATATAAAATGAGAGTCAACAGGTTGAAGAAAGAAATTGAGAAAGTTCTGTTGCAACATACTTGTAACACATGCAAAATGGCATGTTGTAATGTGAATATGGGTTTATATAATTTTAAGATGGATATTACAGGTTTTAGGGATATAATAAATCAATGTAATTATGTAAAATATTCAAGTAAAAGCAGACAATGCAATGAAACAAGGTGAAATAAAGAAATACTAAGGCAATGACTAGAAAACAATATAATATGTTAGTTCATCTATATAATATTGCTTTAAATGTATATCACTTAAACCAGATAGAGTAGATTAAGGAAATAAAATTCAGCTAAATGTTGACAAGAAATATACTTTAAATGTTTATTTACGTCAAAAGTTAAAGTAAAGAAAAAATTGAAACATGATAACACTCATCAAAATACAACTGGTGTAGCTTTATAGCTTTCATACAATGCATACTTTATAACCAGGAAGATACCAGACTTAAAGAGTGTTGGTACACAGTCATAATAAAGAATCAGTTCTACAGAAGATATAATACTTGCAAACCTGTACATGCCTAAAAACATGAGTATCAATATACAGTAGGTCAGAAAAAATAACACTTAAAAAAGAAATAAGCAAAGAAAATGGTAAGACCAGAGATGACTTGAATATCACTATAATTGACAATTATTCCAGCAAAGTACTTCATCCAACAGAGCAAACATCATTCTAATGCCCACATTTCTGTCACCAAATATATCAGTGTGTACATTAAAAATAATAAAAGATGGGCTGGAGAGATGGCTTAGTGGTTAAGCGCTTGCCTGTGAAGCCTAAGGACCCCAGTTCAAGGCTCGGTTCCCCAAGTCCCACGTTAGCCAGATGCACAAGGGGGCGCACGCGTCTGGAGTTCGTTTGCAGTGGCTGGAAGCCCTGGCGCACCCATTCTCTCTCTCCCTCTATCTGTCTTTCTCTCTGTGTCTGTCACTCTCAAATAAATAAATAAAATTTTTTTTAAAAAATTATAAAAGATAACTGAGTTACCTGGCCCAAGGAAAAAAAACTAGAAATTAATAAAGACATAGATGAAAAATTTGAAATGAAATACCATTATTCTTTTATATTTTTATTTAGTGACAATTTCATACATGTATATATTTTGATCATATTAACTCCACTCGTGTTCTCCTATTCACCTTCTACTCCTGCTGAATCTCATCTTCCTGATGAGTTCTCTTCCTACTTTCATGCATTTTCTTGTGATGCCAAGTGTGATTGTGGCTGTTCACATGACCTGCACAAGATTGAGTTCATCAACATTTGATCATAGATGAAGAAGGGACTCATGAGAATCAACCCCTCTTAAAGGAGTTATTGGCAATTAATGTTCTTATTAATATTTTATTTTTATGTGTTTATTTGACAGAGAAAGAGGGAGAGAGAGAGAAAAATGGTGCACCAGGGCCTTCAGCCACTGCAAACAAACTCCAGATGCATGCACCCCATTGTGCATCTGGACTATGTGTGTCCTGGGGAATCAAGTGAGGGTCCTTTTGCTTTACAAGCAAATGCCTTAACTACTCAGGCATCCCTGCAGCCCCAGCAGTTAATGTTTTAACTAAGTTTGTGACTTTGTATTGAGCTGTATATGTAGCTATCCTGGGACTCAGGCTAAATATACCTACGCCAACTTGTGGGACCTAATGGAATTTGCCATCATTGGAGGTGTGTTCTCAAGGAGGTAGTGGGACCCAGCCTCTTCTCTCTATCTTTTTCCAGCCACTGTAAAGTGGCCATCTTTCTTCACTATGATGTGTTACTTGGCATCCACATAAAAATAACAGTATGAAGTGGCCATGGACTGAAACCTCTGGAACTATGGACCAAAATGAACCTAAATTATTTGTAAGTTGATTTATCTCACTTACTTATTATAAACACAGTGGTAAAACACTGAACATACCTCATGTCACTGAAATATATATATATATATATTTTACATGATTAAAACAATGAATTTTATGTACATATATTTTACCAATTTTTAAATGTTGCGTTATGGCATAATATCATTGTATGACTAGTCTATTCAAGATAACATGTGAACACTGCTTCTAAAATAATTATAATCTCCATGGTATTGAAGAGTAAAGAAACCTGATGGGAATATGACCAATATGCTATATATTCATACAGTAATTTCACAATTAATAAAAACTTAAGTAAAAAGCGAAAAGTAGAATAATATAACCATAATCTAAATGATACTATATGGGACTATCAGATAATCCTAATTTTTATTTTCATATTTCCTTATAAAACATTTTTCCAGTGACCACTTTCTTACCTTTATTAATTGTTATTTCCATTTCTCAGCTATTTGAATGTTAAGCAAATATGGGTAGGAGGGACTTCTGGCTGCAAAAACTATTAAAACCCAGACACATGAGATAGGTGCTTTTTATATGACCATTTTCTAAATCTCTCTTCTCCTCTACATTATCTCCATCATTTATACATCAGAATTAAAAAGAGAAATTACCTAGATTGTGTTGCCTAAAGCTTCAAAGGGATGTTTTATTCTGTTTATATGCTTTTTCTGGATGTCTAGACTATATCTAGTTGTATATATATAGTGACATATATAATTGCAACTCTTTAAGAGATACTTTTATGGGACCCGATGGCTCTGTTAGCACTCATGACATTTTCTTGGGTGAATCAGGGTCTTACTGACCATATGGCATCCCTCGAAAGCACTGAAAATCCTTTCTTCTGTTTTGACCCTCCTTTGGCAGACTGTACATTGGTTGGAGTGAAACTTCTGGGTCTCCATGACTTCTCTCTGTCCCAAAGGACAGGTTTGGAAATATCCCATCATCTTCTTGGTGCTTGCTGGGAACAGAGACCAAAATCTTGGCTGCCCAAACATCCTCATTAGCTTTGGCTTATACACATGGTTATTGAACACCCAGAAGGATAGTTACACCAGTCTGGAACAAAAGTGTGGGTACAGAGTATATCTGATCACCTTTATCTTAAGCAAAACAGATCTAGTTAAAAGGATAGTATAAAATCTTAACATTATTGTATCTAACATCTAGCTTAAGTAGCCTGCTAATATAAGCCATATCTAAAAAGGATAAAGCATATATATCTTACCTAACATTTGTAAGTACAGGTGAAATATGTCATGAGCCCTGGGGATAATTTTTACCAACAAATTTATATTAATTGGTTTGACAAACATTTACTAAGCCTCCATAAATTGTTCTTCAAATACAATCCTTAATAACAGATTAATAAATAATCATTAGAAAAATTAAAAACTTTTGAATTAAATCTAAATTAAAATACTAATCACAGTTTATAGGATATAGCTAAAGCAGTGGTTATAGGGAAAATGTTAGTATATAGTCCACATACTGAAAAGGAAAAAAGATATAAGATCAATAATCTAAGATTCTACATCAGAAAAATAAATCAATAAAATTTAAAATTTAAATCACAGAGAAAACAAATAAAACAAAAATTGATATTTTTAAACGAACAATAAAGGTACTAAACTCTTAGTTACACTAAGAAAGGTGAAAAAAGACATTATCAACATCTGAAATAAATGAGAGGTCATTAATACTAATCCCACTGATACTAAAATATTAATAGCAACACTTAAAATAGCTCTGGGCCCAAAAACTGATATATAAAAAAGAATAACTTCGTGAAAATCACAAACTGTAAAAATTAACTATAGTGTGAAGTCATAGGCAAGCTCTTACTACCCTCCATGATCACGAAACCACAGACTAAAGTCTGATTCCACCAAATCACACTATAAACCAATAAGTTTATTGGGATCCTTTACAAAGGATGAGTGACTGCTTACTTACAGTAGCATGGAGGCTCCAAAGTACCTGTAGCATTGGGAAATCTCATCCTGACATGGATGATTACCTCCCCATAGCTGCCTGTCCCTTGATATTCCATTTTCTATATACTCTATCACATTCTGACACCATGAGACCTTGTGCAACACTATATATACAGCTGGCACAGGCTGTGCCTGATATCTCAGGTGATGGTCAGAAAACCCTGACCAATCCCTTCTGCTATGAGGAAACATCAACAGGACCAATCTCTAATCTTTTGCATCTGCCTCTGGTGGCAGAATTTGCGTATACAATCACTAGAGGGAAGAGATATAAATAATCTGAATTTCCCTGTATCTGTCAATGAAAATTAATTAATAATGACCTTCCCAAAAGGAGGTATTCAGGCCTAGAAAGTTTTACTATGGAATTTCATTCTTTCTGAATTTTTAAAATTTATTTTGAGAGAGAGAATCGGTATGGCAGGACCTCTAGGCACTGCCAACCAACTCCAGGTACCTGTGCTACTTTGTGCATCTGGCTTACACTGGTACTAGGGAATCGAACCTGGGTTCTTAGGCTTTACAGGCAAGAAACTTACCTGTTAATCCATCTCTCCAGCTGTATCATTCTGGTGTTTTTAGAGTAAATGTGAACTTTAATGAAGCAGAAGAAGCCTCTCACAAGAAAGTAAACAGCTAAAATCACAGTTATACAGAGAGACAGCATGATAAGTTTGGGAATAAGGCCAAGATGTCATTTCTTGCACTATCTCTACGTAACCTCACATTGGACGTCTCAGCTAGTTCAACAAATTAAGGAAAAGGAATGAGGCTTTCAATTTGCAATGGAAGAAACAGAACTTCCCTGACTTATGTGACATGATTATAGAGAAAATCCTCAAATAGTCTACAGAAGAAACTTCTAGACTAATAAATAAGTATAACAAGGTGAAAGGATATTAAGTGTGTTAGTTTCCTGTTTGTGTGACATATACCAAAAAGAGACAACTTAAAAAGAGAAAATATTCATTCAGAGTCCCAGTTTCAGAGTGTTGTTTTTTTTTTTTTCAGTCTATGACTAGTTTGTCCCATTGTGAGTCTGTAGTGAGGCAAACATCATGATGTTAGAGAACATAGTGGTGAAGAGCTTCTTGGCTCGTGGTGGCTGGGAGGCAGGGAGAAACAAGAAGGCCCAGATATCACCTGCCTCATTCTGAAGCATTCTCCACTTTCCTCAACTACACCCTGCCTCCCAACAATGCATCATACTATGAATCCATTTAGTAAGTAATCTGCTCATTGTCAGAGATTCCATGATCCAGTTTCCTCCCTAAAGCCTGTTACTAGGCAGCCAAGCACCCAACACATAAGATTTCAGGGGACCATCTCAGATTCAAACCATAACAATCCAGTTGTTTTCCTGTATACCAGTAGTTTAATAAATTGAATAAGAAAAGTTATAATACTATAAAAACTTTGAAAAAAATTTAATAAACAGATATTGAATATGTGTATATATGCAGAAAACTATAAAACTTTAGAGAAAGTAATAAAAAAAGAACTAAATAAATGGGTAGGTGTTCTGTGTTTGGATTTGTAAAGTCAATACTACCTAGCTGTCTGTTCTTAAGTTGACCTACAGACACAATGCAATCTTTTTCAAAACCCCAGAAAGTGATTGTGTATATTTTTATATTTACAGATATTTTTCAATTTTATTTATTTGTTGCTTATGTGTGGGGGTATGTGTGGTGTATGCAATTGAGTGGGGGGTGGGGAGGTGTGTGCGTGTGCACACTGATGCATGCCCCATGTGCATATGTGCCAGGTGTTCTCCTCTGTCATTCTGCCACTTATTTCCTTGAGAGAGATTCTCTTACTGAGCTGGAGGTGCTGTTTTCAGTCAGACTGGCTGATCAAGTGGGCCCCAATGATTCTCCTGTCTCCACTTCCCAAAGGACTGGGGTTACAGGCATGTGTATCTTCCCAAGCTTTTTATATAGGTACTGGCAATCAACTGCAGTCCCTCAAGCCTGCATGTCTACCTGCTGAGTCATTTCCCAAGCTCTTTGGCAGATTAATCTAAGATTTATATGAAAAGATAAAAGAGCCATGATTCTGAAATAGATAAAAGTAGATGATTAATATGACTTGATTTTAAAACATTTATTATAATTTTAGCATCAGAGAAGAATAGATCAAGAGTAAGGAATCTAAGAGCCCAGAAATAGAAGCACTTGCTGGTCTTTGATACAGACACAAAGGCAACACAGTATATAAAGGACACAACTTTTAATAAATGATGCTGGAGCCAGGCATGGTGATGCGTTTGTCACCCTTAGGAGGTAGAGGCAGGAGGATCAGGAGTTCATGATTATCCTTGGTTATGTAGAAAATTCAAGGTCAGCTTGAGCGACATGAGACCCTGTCTCCAAACTCTTTTAAAATGATGCTAGAAAAAGATGCACATATGCAAAAAGTCGACCCAAGTACACACTTCACATATTTAATAGAAACTGCCTAAAAATACTTCACAGAAGTAAATATGAAATGTAAAATCAGTGAGATTTGATTTTTTGAAAATGTTTAGATAAATCAAAGGCACAAGCAATGAAGACAGAGTAAGTTGGACATTTAAAAAATTATTATTATTTTTTAGTTATGGGCATACTCAGTGTATAAGCAGCACATGTTGGTACCATACTTACCCTCATCTCTAGCCCCTCCAAAGGGACCCTCCTCATTGGGGTAGCAGTTACCCCCATGGGAATTGTAGGTCATACAATGTGGGGGTAGCCATCAGTAATGGGGAAGAAGCAATGTCTCTGTGCATAATGTCCCAACTTGTGGCTCTAATAATCTTTCCACCCTCTCTTCCGAGGATTAAGCTGGACATTTTTAATCAAATTGTCTGCTCTTCAAAAACACTAAGTCCCAAAATAAATTACACTGAAAACTCAACAACAAGAAAGCAAACAACCCAATTTTAAAATGGACAAAAGGTTTGAACAGAGATCTTGCCAAGGTTGCATAAATGACAAGCATCTATTGAAATACTCAAATTTTCTGTTACTTGGGAGATGCAACTTAACATAAGATACAACTACAATATAGTAGTAAAATGGCTAAGACCTGAAGATATGACCCTGACCATTGCTGGTGAGAGGTGAGTAAATACCCCATAGTATGCATATCACATGGAATGAAACTGGTACAGCCACTTGCCAGTTTATTACAAAGTTAGTCCTGCAATGTCAGCAATCACTATGCTTCTATGTCTCTAAGTTACCTGAAAATGTATACTAAAAACTAGCATGTGAGTATCTATAGCAGCTTTACTCATAATTGCCCCATCTTTCAGTAGGTGACTGGATAAACTGACTAGGTGTACCTGTCCCTAGAATTCTGTTAAACAGTAAGAAGGAGCAACCCATCAAGCCACACAAAGACAAAGATCAATCTTAAATTCATACTGATAAATGAAACAATTCTGTTAAAAATGGACACAGAGGGCTGGAGAGATGGCTTAGCGGTTAAGCACTTGCCTGTGAAGCTAAGGACCCCGGTTCGAGGTTCGGTTCCCCAGGTCCCACCTCAGCCAGATGCACAAGGGGGTGCATGCATCTGGAGTTCGTTTGCAGAGGGTGGAAGCCCTGGCGCGCCCATTGTCTCTCTCTCCCTCTATCTGTCTTTCTCTCTGTGTCTGTCGCTCTCAAATAAATAAATTTAAAAAAAATGGACACAGAAAGCACTTCCTTCAATGACATTCTGGGGAAGCCAAGCCTATAGACACCAGTGATTGGCAGAGGTTCAAGTATAGGGGTTAACATTTAATAAGTAAAGCATAATAACTAGTTTTTAGACTACTGTAATTGCATGTTCCAGGTACTATATGTTTGTCAAAGCCTATAGAATCTTACAGCACAGGGTGAACTTTAATACACACATATTTTAAAAGTAATTGAGATAAATGAAAGATGCCATGATGAAATCAAAATGTAGTAAAAGAACCCATCTGTCTTATAAGAAGATAAAACAATCTTACTCATAAGATTGAGGTGGGGTGACATGGGTGCTGCTGTCCTAAATAACTTTGGAAATTAGTAGGGCTTGTAAAGCTGAAGGCCGAGTAACAGTGAGTAAAAACCATGTTCTACTTGGTAAAGCTGTTTCCTATGTGTATATAAGATAGAAGTTCTGAGATTTGTACATATACACTGGAATTAAGCAATGAAGTAAGCGGTTCTTAGGTTGTAGACATTTTATTATTGTTGATATAACAAGTTACAGACAATCAGGAAGAAGAAGCTAGAATTGCCCATGTTGTAATGGATCAGTGCTAAATAAATTAGTATAAACTAATATTTAGCATAGTATACATAGACAGTTATACAAATAAATATAGATATGTATATATGCCACAAAATACACACATACACACACACACATATATATAAAATCATACACACACACACATATAAAATCAAACACATACATATGTATTTATATGTTTGTATTATTTTGAGAAGGTCACCAAGAAGCTCTAAGATACTTTAATAACAACGGATACAACCAAAATCCAGATCTTGGTTTATAACACCATTTTTTTCAGCAAAACAAATTAGGTAGAAATGCAAGACAACTAAAATTTGGCAGAAATGTATCAGATAAATCTGTAGCATATTGTAGTACCAAAATAATGAAGTCCTAAAAATTTGCAAACCTTCAGCGATGGAAATATATTAATAGGACACAGGAACCAACCCAAAGATCTCCTAATTGTCAAAGCTTGAACAACCTCAAAACAAAGAAAAAGCATGTAATGTTGAATTATAGCCCAACTGTAAAAATAAATACCCATGAATTCATAGTAATATAAACTGAATGAATAAATTAATAAAATCAGAGGAAATAAATAGCTTACATTGTCTTCTATGAGGGTCAGCAAGTCTCCACTCCTCAAGAGTGAGTTTTGGAGAGTGACTAACTTCCCAAGGGTAGAGTATGAAAATGAGGTCCAGAGGAAAAGTAATGAATGTGGAGAAACTTGATAAACACTGTCTGAGCATGGTGACGAAGGTTAACATTATCAATAGTGATGAAAACATGCTTTTGATATGGTGTGATGAGAATTATTCTTGTATCCATAAACTTGCTCCCCAAACCCATGAGGTAAAGAATATCATGAGAAAATCATTAGGCAATCATCTCTTAGGAGATACTTTACAAAATACTTGTTTGGCTTGCTTTAAAATTATAATGCTCGCCCAAAAGGAAAACGTAAGAAAGCGTCACAGCCAAGAGGAACCAAAACACACAACTAGATGTTGTATGGAATTAGGAAACAATTATAATACACTAGTTTAAAATAATAAAAATCCAAAGTAAATATGCTTTTTAATAGCTTATCAATATTAGTTCATGAACAAATATCTTATTAATAGATTAATAATTAGGGGAACTTGATGTGGATTTTTTGAATTATGTGTTATCTACTTATTTTCAGTAGCTTTAAAGCTACTATAAAGCAATGGATTTAAAAACATTCATTCAATGTAATTCACTAAAATAAGACAAAGGACTTTTAACATGCCAACACATATTGATAATGGAACAACTGAGTTCTCTTGAAAGTTAAAAAAAAAAAAAGTGAATTTTATTATTGTTTCAATTTAACACTACATTGGATCTCCAAGAACCAGTACAATAAGTCATGGAATAGTGAGTAGAATTATAAAAGTATAAGTTTCATTATTCACAGACAAAAATCTGAGCATTTGCAATGAAAATAAAATTAATGGAGCAAAGTTGCTGAATTCAAAAGCCAATAAATAAATGTATTTCTTAAAAATAGTAATTTTTAAAAAGTTTAAAAAATGGTATTTTCAGGAACAACAGAAACATCAATCATTATTGAAAGGCAATAATTAGTACCTTACAAATGGATTAATATATTTATATTAGCAATTTGCTTCTATATAAATGTTAATTATCCCTTAAATTTATGTTAAAATCCTGTGAAATAGCATTCTAAATATAATCTGATTAAACTTTTTAGAAATTATCAATCTAATCTCAATATTAACATAGGATCCACAATTAAGAAGAGCTGAGGGTATGGGGGTATAGCTCAATGGTAGTACCTGCCTGTCATGTCCAAGGCCCTGGGTTCAGTCTGCAGCACTCCAGAAAAGAGATCTGAGATTGTTGTGTTTTTTTTCAAATATTTTAATTTTTTAAGCATATTAAGCATTTTAAGCATATTCACCCCAGTACTGTCTTTTGTCCTTGCCCCCTTTCTGATCCTCATCTTCTTCCATCTTCTACTTTAATGTTCTTTTTGTGACCCATGACTTTAATTAGGCTTATTTGTATGACCATGGTAGAGGGGTTATTTACTGGAAAACTGGTAATTTATTAGTGGCTACACATACTGAAGAAAATGATTCCCTTTTCATTAGTTCCTCAGGGAAATGGCAGGGGGGGGGGTGGAATCTCATGATGGAATGATGATGGGCTCGGTCTTATGCAGGAAACCAGAGCTGCTGTGAGTTCATGAGTTCAACTGCTAAATAACCATGATGTCCAAATGACTTCTAATGTACCCAAAGATAGTGCTGCTCTAAACCTGGATCAGAGGAACTTCTTTTTTTCTCATTTTATTAATGCAGAGACTCATAATGGTCAAAGTGCTAAGAGTAAGTGACTATTGAGTATTCATCCCTAAACATAACATACATGTCAGTTCCTCTAAGGCCTAGAGAACACCATAGACAAAGGGCAGAAAGAATGTAAGAGTCAGAGGATGAAAAGGGCTATGTCTTCTGGGCATGACATGGCTGCTTCACTCATAAGATTGTCTTCATGAAGATAAGCAAGATTGCATAAGTTTCATGTCCAAATGTGAAGGTCTATGATAAAATTCCAGTATAGCAAATAGGCATTCTGGGTACTGCTTACAGTCTCAACAGTCCTAAGGTTGAGACAGGGGCTTGCAGGTTCCAAACCAGCCTGATCTACATAGTGAAACCCAGTCTCAAAAACAACAGCAACAAGCCAGGCATGGTGGCACATGCCTTTAATCCCAGCACTCTAGAGGTATAGGTAGGAAGATTGCCATGAGTTTGAGGCCACCCTGAGGCTACATAGTGAATTCCAGGTCAGCCTGGGCTAGAGTGAGACCCTAACTCGAAAAACCAAAAAAAAAAAAAAAAAAAAGGCACAAAATTACATTGTACTGACAAATGACAGAAAACTAGTCCAGTGGAATAACACAGACTCCAACAATAGATAAGATAGAGGTCAAGTTGTGTGATGTTAGATCAAAGTACCATTACTAGCTGGTGAAGGAATATTGTCTTCTCAGTAGCTGGTGACATATCTATTGGACATTACTGTGTAAAAACCTGAGTTCCTTTTTGGATCCCACACACAAGCATTTATACTTATAATGTTGGTTTGTATATGAAAAGAAAACAAAGATTCTTGACTCTAACACAGCAATATCATCATAGCTCTGGGGACATAAAAAGCTAAACTGAAATGACATTCATGCAAGACAAAAAAGAAAATATGGATGAATTACTTTGCAATAAATTTAAAAACATTTTGTCTATCAATGTACATATTCAGTGGAGCACCAAAAGTGATAATAAACTTTCACACATCAGAAAGTGAGAAATAAAAATGTGTAAAAAGATAATTCACAAAGGAAGATACTTAAATAGTCAACAAACATACAAAGAAAAGTCTATATGATTGTCCAAGGAGAAAGTATTAATTCAAACAGTCTATTTAATATCTACCTAGATCTAAATTTAATGTATAAGGGGGTGTGTGTGTGTGCATGCACGCACATGCATGTGCACAGACATACATGCAACATGTGTACAATTTGTTGGAAATAGCCTGCTAATCCCTGAAGTTGAATATGGCATCATACTTTCAGATATAGAGATAACAAATATATATTCACATATGACATATATATATGTATATATATTTGAATGCCTTTTGTTTCTGTTTTTCAAGATAGGGTCTCACTCTTGCTCAGGCTGATCTGAACTTCACTATGTAGTCTCAGGGTGGCCTTGAACTCACAGTGATGCTCTTACCTCTGTCTCCCAGATGCTGTGATTAAGGCATCATGTGTCACTATGCCCAGCACTTGAATTCTTTGGGTGTTACCATATTTAACACCAAAAATAGAAAACAATGGACCCATAAAAACTCAAAGAATAATTTTAGAGTATACACTGCTCTTTTAGGGAACATAGGTATTATTATTAGGGCTAATTCTTTGCAAGAGGTGAACTGAATAGAGGATATGATCCTCAAGAGTACTTTATTTAATTTTACTAATTTTTTTGAGAACTGATTTCCTTTTTTACCTAGGTTGGTCTTGGGGCTCCAGTGCCATACTCTCCCATATAGCTGGAATTATAGACACACAATGTCATACCAACTAAGATCATGATTTTATATCTAAGCTTTGCTTTAATTTAAAACTGTGAGGTCTTTTGATTTTAATTTATATCTATTTGAGTCTAAGTGCAAGTAGACACTTTCCTCTTTGTTATATTATTTCAGGTTTTCAATGTGCTTGATGCTTGTGGACCATTGATGGACTACTGGCTATTTCACTTAGAAGGTAGAGATCCATATGCCTGCTTGCTGATGGATAAAAGTTCAATAAAATTAGAATATTCTTCATATATGACTTACTTTTTAACAATATCACCCATGAGATACAGTTCTTATATCTAATTTCCTACTTACTCACTCTTAAAAGTTATGAAGGAGGGCTGGAGAGATGGTTTAGTGTTTAAGGTGCTTATTTGCGAAGCTTAAGAACTCATGTTCCAATCTCCAGGTCCCTCATAGCCAGAAACAGTGACCCAAGCACGCAATATTACACATGTACCACAAGGGGGCCCACGTGTCTGGAGTGCATTCACAATGGCTAAAAGGTCCTGGTGTGTGCCCCCTCTCTCACTCTCTCTCTCAAAAATTAAAAAAAAAATTAAAAAGATTATGAAGGAATGGGACTCTGGCCTTTTGCATTACAAATTGGTGAACAGTAACAAGCTACCAGCACTGAATCAGTCCAAAGACCAGTGAACTTTGGCATAAGGAGTTAAGGATTCCAACCCAGTTAGAATTTTATGAATCAAATATATGGAAATGGAAAATCATGACTTAAGTCATAATTTTTGGTTATATAAAGATTATAATGACATCCTTTCTTCAGATGGGATGTTGGGATGGAATGTAGAGCTATTTAACACTATGCAAAAAAAAAAAAAAAAACTAAGGAAGCAGAATTGGTTTAGAGGAAAGATCAAGTAGGCATAAAAATTTTATATAATGCAAGGCATTGGTTTGATGAACTACTTCCTTAATAAGATCTAAAACATAATAAAAAAGGAGTCCAGATACTAAATGGCAAAATAAGGGCTGAAACACTATAAATCAACTTGTTTTATCTCAAAATAAATATTGGATTTGGAATTCTATCACTTTAAATCTTTTTTAGAAGTTACTCAGGACTGCTGGAAGAAGCTATAGTGTTAATAGTCTATATCTGTATCAGATAGTTTTTTCTTTTTGTTTTTTGAGGTAGGGTCTTGCTCCAGCCCAGGCTGACCTGTAATTCACTATGGAGTCTCAGGGTGGCCTTTGACTCACAGCAATCTTCCTACTCTGCCCCCTGAGTGCTGGGATTAAAGGCGTGCACCACCTTAATTTTCTGCTAGTTATTTTAATTATTTTCCAGGGCTCTGTGGGGGGGGGAGAGAGACATAAACTCCCTGAGGTGCATGCACAACAAAAGTCAAATGAGAACCCAACAACTCTAGCTACCCCATTTCTTTGAAAACCCAAGAGGACTGACTGCTGACTCCATTTCTTAAGTTCATTCTGCAGAATATGAATTGTGACAAGCTAAATGTTCAGAAGTTGAATAATTCCCTTATTGATTTTAATCATAGATAGTGCCTAAATTTAAAGATATAAGTCCATGGAGAGATCAAAACAGACCCTTGTTTTTTCTGCATTTTATGGAACTATTACTACCAAGGATTGAAGTTTAAGTTGTCAAAAAATAAGTAGATGTAAAGGATAGGTAATTTCTCACATATTGGTAGTAACAACCCAGATAATACAAAATAAACTCAATAGTGCATTATTAGATACTTGTAATAATTACTTAAAGCATTACTTAGGGTCAATGACAAATAGGAGAGCACAAGCTAGTGGAAAGTCACTATCTACTGTGGTTAGAAGTCAAGACAATAGAAACAGTAATCTCAGAAAGTATTAAGGAAGATTTAAGAGACATGATCTAATTTTGAAGTCTTAACAAGGGGATATTCACCTTCTTAAGTCAGATAGGAAACAATTGGCAAGTAGTGAAAATTAGAGGGTGAAATACAGGAATATCAGCTTGGAACTGGATAACATTGTTTGCTTCTTTTGCCTACATTGGTCTTTTCTTTTAGATACAGATGCCATGAATTCTGTCATTTCTAATTTTGCCCTATTCCAGAAAGACAGCAAGATGTATGCATTTCTGAAGTACCTTCTTTTTTATTTTCCTCTAAGCTTCCATGCAAATAAGTCTTCTCTTAAAAAACAAAAACATGCATCATCTTCTTACATGAAGTTGTTTTGGAACTCTAGCTTGCAAGGCATCTGGATTTGTAAATTTGAGCTTTCTGAAACAAAAGAGAGCTGTTCAGGGAATGATGTTCTCACCACATCTAAGAAAGAACCCTCAAGACGCAAACAGACTGTCTTTGGGTACCCAGAAACAAGTGCTAGCAGTTTAATAAGAGAGTTGTTATTCATGTAGTTTGATAAGAGATTATATAATATAATAAAGATTATTCTAACAATAAAGAGAAACATTGGTCTTGTATAGACACTTTCTCTATTTTTAGGTCAAATATAATGTTTAGACATAGTAATTAAATAACTAAAAATATTATGGAATAATAACAATGGGATATTTGCCTCAAAATTCTCCCAAATACCTTGTGAGAAAAGGGGTAATTTGACACGAAATTTCAAACTGTAGGTTTGTACATGAGCTAAAATAAATAAGCTGTAGCTTTTCTGATAAAGATGGCACAGTCTTGCTATTATCTTAATGTCTGTGTCTGTAATAGACTTATGTTTAACTTTTTGTTATTTACCTTTAACTGATGAGTGAAAGCTTACCTGGACTCAAATTTAACCAAAGAGGCTGAGGCTTTTCATTCACATGTCATTGGATCCCCCAGAAATCCAGAGCTTAACTTGATGTATTCTCCTATCATTTTGCAAGAATACTTAGCAAGCTGTAATGGCATTTCTTATTGATAGTTGCTAATATGTAGCATACTAGCAAAGAAAATACTTCCATTGTACTAAATTTATTCATTTCATAGGCTGCAAGCCTCCCTATTTGAGTTTCCATATTACCAAGAAGAATTCAAATATTTAGGATTTATATTAGTGACAAATGGATTATAGTAGAATTCCAGAAGCCACTCTAAAACACAAATGAAATACCATACTGCAGGAAATAATCCTATCAGTTCTGAGAATGAATTATGTATCACTGCCATTTCTAAAACCAAACCTCTCTGAGATGTTACATGAAGCCTTGCCAATTCCTTTTATTGTAGTCAAGATAAACATAGATTTTTTTCACCCTTAAAATAGCTATTATTTCTATTCTTTAATAAAAATGGAATTCTTCATTTTATACCATGAAATTCGGATTCTTTCTACTAGTATGCTTACTCAAAAAAAATAGACTCTAAATATAGGACCAGTGTTAACATTTCTAGACTGTTACATTTTGTTGCTTAGGGATGCCATGGTGTTTACAATGCATAGTAAACATCTCTCTTGAATGAAAAAGCTCAGGTTTAACTCTGGGAAATTAACTTAGAGATACTTAATGCTCATACTTTACCAGTTCATAAAATAAACACTTATAAGTGTACCTATTTTATTGGTCTTTTTGAGACAGGGGCTCACTCTAGCCCAGGCTGCTCTGGAACTCACTCTGTATTCCCAGGCTGGCCTCAAACTCATGGCTATCCATTAACCTCAGCCTCCTCAGTGCCAAGGTTGAAGGTGTGCTCCACCATGGTTAGCCAGAATGTGTTCATTTTTAACCCTATTGCATATTGAAATCTCAGTGAGCTAAGAAAGATACACAAGCATAAATCAAGTACATTGGATACTTCTGAATAACTAGAACTCAATAAGAGTTGTCATTTTATAGTGATGGAAACTCACGAGCATTGCAACGTGCTATAGTCTCTAATAATTTGTCTACTCTTTCTCATCCCCAGTTTTCTGGACAATTGAAATGAATGAGCTAGATACTATTTTTGACAAAGTTATACCATGACATTGCCTTATAGGGGCCCAAAACCTCATTATTTGTTGTATTAAAAATAAAATTCATGCCAGGCATGGTGGCTCACACCTTTAATTCCAACACTTGGGAGGCAGGGATAGGAGGATAGCCATGAGTTCGAGACCACCCTGAGACGACACAGTGAATTCCAGGTCAGCCTGAGCTAGAGTGAGACTCTACCTCGAAAAATCAAAAACAAATAAAAATTTAAAAAATAAAGTTTGTGGGCTGGAGAGATAGCTCATTGGTTAAGGCATATCACTGAGAAGCCTAAGGACCCAGATTCAATTCCCTAGTACCCACATAAGCTAGATGCACAAGGTGGTGCATGCAACTGGAGTTTGTTAGCAGTGGCTGGAGGCCCTGATATACCCATTCTCTCTCTCCATCTATCTACCTCTTTCTCTGTCTCTCTCAAATAAATAATTTTTAAAAATAATAAAGTTTACTTCTCCAGCAAGCATAGCACTTCTCCCTTTTGAGTTTAAAAGTTCAATGAATCTTAGTTTAAGCCTAACCCATTATCCATAATTTAAAAACAAACATTCATTATCATATACAATAGATAAAGTGTGTGGGTTTTCCTGTGACACATACTTTGTCATCACATTTACCAGATTCGGGAACAAGCCAAGAGAAGCTGAGACATTGATATTTAAAAGGATATATACCTATGTCCAAGTGTTGTAATGGTTGACTGTGTGTGGTCACAAAGTATCAATAATTTGCAATTACATCAAGGTAAAATCCATGCTTCATATACAAAACCAACACCTATAAAAAGTGGGATATAGTACAGTTAAATACAAGATAAAGAGAAGAACTTCTCTGATAGACATAGAGGAGATAAATGGAATAATTGTGCATGTGTGTGCGTGCGTGCATGTGTGTGTGTGTGTGTGTGTGTGTGTGTGTGTGTGTGTGTGTGTGTGTGTGTGTGTTGTGGTGCTGTGTCTCAGCTTAGGGTTTTATGTATTCTAGGTATATTCTCTATCACTGAGCTATATATCTAAGCCTGATTATCTTAGCACTATACTTTCAACATTTATTTGATTTTGATTTAACGTGCAGCTTATTATGTCTTTATTGATCTTTTAAAAATTAGCATTTCAACTTGAAGGAATTTTATATTGATTAAAAATCATGCTGGGGCTGGAGGGATGGATGGCTTAGCACTTAAGGCACTTGCCTGTGAAGCCTAAGGGTCCAGGTTCAATTCTCCAGGTACCACATAAGCCAGATGCACATGGTGTTGCATGCATCTAGAGTTCATTTTCAGTGGGTAGAAGCCCTGGCACACCCATTCTCTCTCTCATAAATAAATAAAAATTAAATCAGAAAAAAATAAATCATGCTGACTATAGGGCAAGGAAGGGCTTGAGAACCCCTTTACTCATGAGTCCCTTAGACTCACCAACTGAAGGATTTAAATTTAGAGCACAGTGAAATCTTCAAGTCTAATAGATCAATATTATTCATGTAAAACAATTTACAACTGGGAAGACAGTTTTAACTAATCATGTTGGATAAAATTATGTTCAAATTAATATGCATCTGGAAAATATCACAAAGCTCTTACTGCTCTCCATCTTATGTATCCATAACAATTAACAGAACTAAATTTGAATAACAGTTGAGGAAACTACCTCAGCCTGAATGGTCAGGGTTGCCTTTTCAAGAGACCTAAACTGGGCTGGAGAGATTGCTTAGCGGTTAAGCGCTTGCCTGTGAAGCCTAAGGACCCCGGTTCAAGGCTCAATTCTCCAGGACCCATGTTAGCCAGATGCACAAGGGGACGCACGTGTCTGGAGTTCGTTTGCAGTGGCTGGAAGCCCTGGCGTGCCCATCTCTCTCTCTCTCTCTTTCTATCTATCTATCTGCCTCTTTCTCTCTCTGTCACTCTCAAATAAATAAATAAAAATGAACAAAAAAATAAACTTAAAAAGAGACCTAAACTATCATCCCATAGAAATGACTCTATCCTTTGATCAGTTACATTCTCTTTGCTGAGACAAATCACCACACCAGAAGCAGGTTATGGAAAGTATTTATTTTAGATTTAAAATTTAGAGGGGAAACATTATCATGTCAGAGAAAGTTAGCTCACTTCATCTCTCATCCAACAGTAGAAAAATAAAATATAAAGAACATGTTAAGCTCCGAACACACTGAGCTAAACTAATGAACATCAAGGTCTGCCCCTAGTGACACGTGTTCAACAAGGCTTTACCTTCCACAGACCTCACTATCTGGAGACTAAGTAGGAGGTTAATTACAAACACTTGAGTCTATAGGGAACATTTTTACATTCAAACCAACACATGCTGTTCCTGGCTTCCATAGACTCATGGCCATCCTATAATGCAAAATGCACTTAGCCCAATTTTAAAAGACCCAATAGTCTTTATCTCTATCAACACCATTTACAAGTGTAAATCTCATCTGAGATTGAAGACAGTCTCTTATTTGTGAGCCTTGTAAAGTCAAAATACAAGTTACATATTTCTAACATATTGTGCCACAGAGTAAACATTTCTATTGCAACAAATGAGGCATATTAAGGAAAAACTGGACCAATGCAAGATAAAAAAAAAAATCAGCAGGGCAAAAATTAAATGCTGAAGCTCCTTGTTTTTTATCTGGTATCTATAATAAGGGCTCTGGCTTCGAACATCAAATTCTACCTCATATTGTTCTGCTTGCTTTCTGGACATATCTACCCAAGCCAGAGTGAGCAACTTTCGTTGGCAGCCACGCATGGTCCTGTTGTCTTCAAAATGCCGAGGTCTCCATTGCACTCATGGTTCCATACAGTGTCCTTACAAGGACCTTCATACAGGGATTTCAAACCTGTTTCACATTGCTGAATTTCAGCATCTTTTAGAGCTGTGTGGCCTTTATGAACTTTTTTCATGCATGACTAAATGTGTAAATCCGGGGAGGAATAAAGCTTGATTTTGAGGAGAAGGGTACTCTTTCACTATTCTTTTTTTCAGGCCCCTTATTTTAAAAGAATTTTCATTCTTACTAGCTTTATCCTTTAATGAGTTAGGTTTTACTCTCAAGATATCTTTCCTATTATCTTTTTTAAATTTTTAATATTTTAAATTAGAAAGTTTGTTATATGTACAAATCACGTGTTGGTCCCATTCCTCCTTTCCTCCTATGGCCCTAATACATAACAATTGGCTGATCTTTTTTTCTTTTTTTTTTGGCTGATCTTTAATGGTGGTAATTTCTCTAAAAATTGTAGCTTAAGTGGTCTAAAATCAGTATCAGTGCCTGTAACTTCAAACTTACTTGAATTTTTCTATGTAAACTTTACATTTTTAAATATTTTTATTCTATACTTTCTTCTGTAAAATATATTAGGACATTACTTATAACTTAATTTTGTTTAAATTTTGAGGCATAGGCAGAATACAGCCAACCTTTCTTCCAACAGCCCAGTTCCAACAAAGATTTTTTTCTTTGTCCTCTGAAACCTCATAAGCCAAATCTTCACATTACACACCTCTTATTTATTTATGTATTTATGTATTTATTTATTTATTTTTATTTGAGAGTGACAGGCAGAGAGAGAAAGAGTCAGAGAGGGAGAGAGAGAATGGGCACAACAGGGCTTCCAGACACTGCAAACAAACTCCAGATGAATGTGCCACCTTTTGCATCAGGCTTACATGGGTACTGAGGAATTGAGCCTCGAACCAGGGTCCTTAGACTTCACAGACAAGTGCTTAACCACTAAGCAATCTCTCCAGCCCTATACACCTCTCTTTAAATTCTCACAAGAATGTCCCATCAAGCAATACAAAATTTCTCTAGTCTAAGGTAACAAATCCTTCTATATTCTTTCCACAAACAAATTGACAAAGACCAAAAACCACATAGGTTCATGTCATTAATGATGCTACTCTGGTATAAATTTTTCTGTAGCAGTTACATTCTTGTTATTGGGATAAATCACCTAACTAGAAGTAGCTCATGGAAGGAAAGAACTTATTTCAGGCTTACAATTTCAAGGGGAAGCTTCACTTCATCACAGAGGAAGCTGGCTCACTTTACCACACATCCACAGCAGAGAGAGAAAACAGCAAGAGAAATGAAAGCTCTAAACACATAGTGTGTTAAAACTAACCAACCTGGCTCCACCCTTGTAACATCTCTCCTTTATTAAGGCTCTACCTTCTCATGGCTGCACTAGCTGGGACTAATAGTAGACTTAATTACAAACATTCAAGGGTATGGGAGATATTTTACAATAAAGCCAGTGTCTTCTGTCCCTACACTTAAGACCTCTAGGAGAATTAAATCGTCTGTATCTTTTAATATTAATAAAGCTAATGTAAGTCAGCTTATGATTTTATGTAATAGGCTTTACTATTATAGAACTATTTCACAAAGGGGCTGATGATACTATGATTAACCTAAAAGATTCTTAAAAATTACAATGGTTACAAAATGACATTGGGGGATGAAGAAGATGGCTTAATGGTTAAGGCATTTGTATGCAAAGCTGGAGGACACCGGCTCATTCCCCAGGACCCAGATAAGCCAGATGCACAAGGGAGCATTTGTGTCTGGAATTCGTTTGCAGTGGCTGAAGGCCCTGGCATACCCATCCTCTCTCTCTCTCTGTCTCTGTTCTCTCTCTCCCCCGTCTTTCTCTCTCAAATAAATTTTAAAAATATATTTTAAAAATGACATTGGTGGAAAAGAAAGTAAGGCTGCAACTTATTTTGAAGTAGGGTCTCACTCTAGCCAAGGCTGGCATGGAATTCACTATGTAGTCTCAGATAGCCTTGAACTCATGATGATCCTCCCAACTTCAGCCACCCAAGTGCTTGCATTAAAGGTGTGCACCACCACAAGCTGCTCTGCACCAAGTGATGCATACATCTGAAGTTCATTTTCAGTGGTAGTAAGCCCTCGTATGCCCAATCTCTTTCCCTGCTTACAAATAAATAAGTAAAAATAGTTCTCATAAAAATAAAATTGACTTTGACTTTCTTGGGTTAAGTGCTAGCTCATATGGCAGTTTTTTTGTTTTTATTTTTGAAGAACATTCATACTGACTTTTATAATTTACATTCCACCACTCCACAGTGTATAAGAGTTTCTTTTCCCTTTCATCCTCATAACATTTGTTGTTTTATTTTCTTGATTATAACCATTCTGACTAAAGTGAAATTGAATATCACTGTACTTTTAATTTCCCTAATGACTAAAAATGATGAGCATTTTAATGTATTTATTACCAACTTTTACTTCTTCTCTAGAATGGGCACTAGTGTACATGGTGTACATGATCAAGGTACATTATATGCATATATGAAAATGTTATAATAAACATACTACTTTGAATAATTAATACAACAAAAAGAATAAACCTAAAATGTAAAATATTTAGAAATATAAACACTGAATCTAAATAATAATTTGTAAATTTGTTGTATGGTGGAGAATTTTGATGTGGACTTACTCAAGAGCCAGCTTTACAGTAACAGTGCATCTGTGGTGTGATGCTTTCAAAGGCTAGTCACCTAAAGTTTATATTTTTATTTATTTGAGAGAAAAGGAAAGAAAGGCAGATGGAGAGACAGGAAGAGAGAGAGAAACTGGGTGTGCCAGGGCCTCCAGCCACTGCAAACAAACTCCTAACTCATTTGGTACCTTGTGCATCTGACTTATGTGGGTACTGAGGAAGCAAACCTAGGTCTCAGCTTTACTGAAGTGAATAACATGAAAATTTATCCAAAGGATTATCTCGTTAATATGAAAAACATTATAAAAATTCTCTAACGAAAAGGCCTTTGTCAATTATAGTGTATAGTTCCATTTATTTCATTTTATTTATTTAATTTTAACAAATTACAGCCTTTTATTCCCTCTCTGCTGTTACCATTTTCCTGAGGCCCTCCTCTGTGGGGTCATGAAGATCTTAGTCCCAACAGGATGGCAGGGAGACCATGCATCTGGGTATTCCCACCCACTCTGTAGCTCTTATTTTCTTTCTACTGCTGTTCTGTAATGATGCCTCAGCCATGACAGGCCTGTTGGCAGTCCAATTTAGTGTTGAGTTGTTTGTAGTCTCTGGATTTCTGCTTTGATAGGTTGTGCCTGACCAATCTGTCTGCCACCATCACTCTGTAGCTGGTTGTCAGGTTATCAGTAAGAGCAGTGTTCATGGCACAACTTACACTGCAAATTTTCCTTGACTATGGAAGATGTGGAAGAAGTGGCAAGTCATTGTCTTGTTAACAGATCTTGACTCTCCTCCATTTTCTGTGCCATCTAAAATAAAGCAGATTAGCCAACCAAGAGTGAGAGAGTAGCTTGGGCTAAAGGGGATATGCAAAGTTATCTGAGAGACTTTTGGTGTGCAAACCCACTCTTCTCCATAGAGCAGTGGGGGCTTCTCTCTGGAGAATGTTTCCTGATTATGGGAATCTGACTTGGTTTCCAGTACCAGATATGAGTTCTCTCCCATGGAGCAGGCCTTATATCCAATCAGAGAGCAGTTGTTTATCCCCAGAGGCTGTGTGTCACTATTGCACAAGTGGGTACTTCTTGTCCAGCTGGTCAGTTTCATAGTCTGCAGAGTCCCCTGCTTCTTCATGCTGTTGGTGACATTTTCTTCCATTAGTTCCCATAGTGCTTTGCAATACTATGAGGGTTAAACAGGAGGGAGCTAGTTTCCCTTTAGGTTCCAGCATGGTATTCCAATGTCCTGTGACAGCAGCCTGTGGTGTCTTCAGCAAAAGGATCTTACATGGTTCTATATATTATCATTCCCACTATTATGTAAATTTCAGATTAAATGACAAATCATGATGAAGCATGATGTTAAATAAATTTATGAGAAAAAATATCTGAATTTCAGCTCAACATATCATGAGTTTCCATTACTTTAAGTATAAAATAAGAAAGTGCTTGTCATGAATGGTATCTTTTTCTGAAAATAGTCTGGGTGATTCTTACATTCACTAAATCATACAATAGGCATTTTATTATAAATTCTTTATTTAATTAAAAATAAACTGGCAAAGCTGGGTGTGGTGGCGCACGCCTTTAATCCCAGCACTCGGGAGGCAGAGGTAGGAGGATTGCCGTGAGTTCAAGGCCACCCTGGGACTCCATAGTGAATTCCAGGTCAGCCTGGGCCAGAGTGAGACCCTACTTCGAAAAAAACAAAAACTAAAAAATAAAATAAACTGGCGGGCTGGAGAGATGGCTTAGCGGTTAAGGGTTGCCTGTGAAGCCTAAGGGCCCCGGTTCTAGGCTCGGTTCCCCAGGTCCCACGTTAGTCAGATGCACAAGGGGGCACGCGCGCCTGGAGTTCATTTGCAGAGGCTGGAAGCCCTGGCATGCCCATTCTCTCTCTCTCTCCCTCTATCTGCCTTTCTCTCTGTGTCTGTCGCTCTCAAATAAATTAAAAATTAAAAATTAAAAAAAATAAATAAATAAACTGGCATTGAACTGGAAACAAAGCTCAGTTTTTTAGTGACTGCCTGGCATATATTAAGTCCTTGATTCAATTCCCAGTTCTACATACACAGGATATGGTAGCACACACTGGTAACCCCATCAACTGGAACTGAAGGTGGAGAATGTGGAGGCAAAATTATTCTCAAACTCAAGGCCATTATGGGCTATATGAGAATCCAACTAAGAAAAATAACTGAAATATTATTTGTATATATTTATGGGAAACATAAGAGTAAATAAGTCTTCTACAAGGTAATATTCATGAAATCTTAATCTATTGGCTAGCATCATCAGAGACAAAACGTTACCCTTTCCTGAAAATTCATTGAAATGATGTTCATATATTTCTGAGCCATAGTAACTGTCTCTAAGGTATGGTTTTCCATTAGTATAATTATAGGTGGTAGAGATATTGATGCATTTGCTTTGATGTCATTCTCCTTTCATATGTGCATCATTAATAAAGGATTTCCATATAAAAACAATGAGGTTTTTGTCACAAAATTCAATTATATGGGCTGGTTAACATGAGTAAAAATATACTCTGTGTGGTTTGATATATGAGTGTTAATCCTGGTAGTTGTTTGGTGTTGGGTTTACCTTTATAATGTGTGTGCTCACAATTGACCTCAAGCTTTGCACATGCCAAGCATATGTTCTACCAGTGATATACATCTGAACTCCTACACTTTAAAACTCCTAATAAAATTATTGCAAGTCATATTTTATATTCTTTTATATGTGTTTGTGTTTCTGTATGCATGGACTTGCACACCATTGCATGTGTGTTTATGTGTGTGTGGACATGTGTGTAATAGCATGAAGTGGAGGTCAGATTGTGTCTTTGTCCTTGCCATCTTCTTTTTGAGACAGGTCATTAATGAGCTTCCAGGTTCTCCTGGTTCTGCCTCGTGATACCATAGGCATGTTGGGATCACAGATACATGTACCACTTTGTTTCTGGCTTTATTTGGGTGCTAGGGAATTAAATTCAAGCTGGCTGGCAGGCTTATAAGAAAGCACCTTTAACCTCTAAACATCTCCTCAGTCTTTCATGCTGACCCACTCTTCTTTTTATCAACACTGCATTATATATATTTAGGATATACCATGATTTTTAATACATATCTAGGATAATTGTCAACTCAAGATAATTAGTAGATCCATTATCTTATAATTTCTAATTAGTATATGTCAATTGAGCAAAATAATGTGTTCATTTTGGTATTTTCATAATAAATATCATGTACTTTAACCATATTTACCTCATACTTCTCTTTTACTGTTCTTCCCCATTCCTGTCCTTTTCTCAAATAATCCCACTTCTGTCTCTTTCAAAATGTAGGATCCACATATGTGTAAAAACATTGTCTTTCTGGGCCTGGTTTATTTGCTTAAATAGTAACCTCTGATTTTTTTTTCATTTTTTGGTTGAGTAATACTCTACTATGAATAAATAACCACATTTTCTCTATTTATTCATTCATTCATTGATAGGCACCTAAATGGATCCTGTAATTTGACTATTACAAAAAAGGACCATGATAAAAAAATGAGCATTCAAGGTTATTGTATATTGGTCTTTATTCCTTTGAGGATACACCCAGAAGTTGTATGGATAAATAAGAGGATAGTTCTGTATTTAGTTTTCTAAGGAACCCTTCATACAGTATTTCATAATGGCTTTACTAATTTCCATTTTGATTAACAGTGCAGTAGTGTGTTCCTTTCCCTTGCAACCTCACCAGCATTGGTTACTTTGTTTTCATGAGGTTTGTTCTGAGTTGGGAGAGATGGAATCAAAGTAGTTTGTTTTCACTTCTTTGATGGCTAAATATGTTGAATTTGCATCTCCTGACTATTTGTACTGTTTCATTTGAGAATTGTCAGTTCAGTTTATTTGCCCACTTAATGACTATTATTTTATTGTTTAATTTTATTCATGTCTACATACACATACACATATATATAATTATAAATAAACACATGCTTACTAGACATTAACCACATGAGATTAATAGCTGGAAGAATGTTTTTCATTCTGTATGGTTTCTTAATTCAGATAAATATTTTCTTTTTATGTAGGTTTTTAATTTTATGCAATCCCATTTATTAATTTTTGCAATTATTTCCAAGCTATTAGAATCCTACTCAGAGAGGTATTGCCAATTTTTATATCTTGAAGGGTTTTTTCCATGTGCATTTTTAGTGTATATGTGGTATGGTTTATGTATGTGCATATATACATGTGCTTGTGAATAGTGTGCACACATGTAGAGACCAAAGCAGAACAGCAGTGTCCTCTTCTCTGTGTTCATTTACTTATTTCCATGAGACAGAACCTCTCACTCAACTTACAGCTGCTGTTTCCACCATATTTTTTTTTACATCAGCAAGCCTCCATGATTTCTCTAATTTCTACCTTCTAGGAATTGAGTTACAGATGTGCATGGCTATTCCCAGCTATTGATGTGGGTGCTTGGGAATCAAACCTGGGCAGACATGGGCTCTCCTAGGACCTCATGTTTGTACAACAACTGCTCTTAACTGCTGAGTCATTTCCCTAGCCTTGGAAGTGTTTTTCTATGCTTTCCTTTAGCAATTTCAAAGTTTGAGGCCTTTGATATATTTTGCATTGATTTTTCTGCCTACATATGAGAGTGTGGTATGCACATATGTGTGTATGCATGTCCATATGTGGATAGGTGTACATGTGCATATGTATGCAAATGTGTGTGGATGTGTGAATGTGTGTGGAGGCCAGAGGTCAATGTTGGGATCATCCTCTATTGCTCCACCTTATTTCCTTACTCTTTGAAACTGGTTCAGTCTCACTATACCAAGAGCTCACTTATTCAGCTATACTAGGTAGCCAGTAAACCCCAGGGATTCTCCTGTCTCCACCTCCAAAGCACTAGGACTATGGGCATACCTCAGGGGGGTTGCAGGTATTCCCTAGGGAGTTGTGCTTTATGTGTTGTAGGAGCAGCAGTAGTTATTTTTGCAGGGAGGGAATGCCTCTGGTCATGATGTCTCAACCTATGTGTCTTATAATATTTCTGCTCTCTCTTCCACAAAATTCCTGAACCATGGTGGGTGGGTTTTAAGTCTACTTCAGTGGTAAGCTCTTAAGAGCCTCTGGATCTCTGCTTTGGTAAATGTTGAGTATCCTCAGTCTTTCTCCTTCACCCTGGTGCCAATTATCAGGTTCAGCATGGAAGCAGCCCTCTTGCTTGTCTCCCCGATTTCTCTGTGATCTCAGCTATGGCTTGGCTGAAGTGCAAGGGGTAGTTTATCTCCTTGATTCTCACTACCTTCTGGAAAAGAAGAACAGGGCCCTTCTTTTCAAGTGCTCCCCTCTTACTCCTTTCTAGGGTTGTATATTTTAGTCTATTTCAAAGGATAAAGGTTTCTGTGGTACTCATTCATTTTGGATTTAGTTTTGTGTTTCTTTGTCCCCCACTCTGCCTTTTCCCTCCCCTGAAAACCTTCCATCACTATTGTCTGGTCCTTGAGTTACTATCAGGTATTTCACCAACTCAAACTGGTCAGAGCTACACATAAGTGAGACCATAAGGCATTTGTCTTTCTGTGATTGTGTGAGTTCTCTGATTATGATCTGTTCCAAATCTGTCCATTTTTCTACAAATTTCATTGTATCATTTTTGCTTACAGCTGAACAGAATTCCATTGTGTAAATGTACCACAACTTCATTATCCATTCATCCAATGATAGTCATCTGGTTTGGTTCCAATTCATAGCTATAATGAATTGAGCAGCTATAAATACGGTTGAGCAAATATCTCTATATTGAAGCATGGAGCATTTGGGATAAATACCCAGTAAGGGAATAACTGGGTCTGTTGGTAGCCCTATCTTCATCATTTTCAGGAATCTCCATATTGATTTCCATAGTGGTTGTACAAGTTTACATTCCAACAACAGTAGATGAGGTTTCCTGTTTCCCCACATCCTCAACAGCATTTGTTGTTATTAGATTTTTCAATGATTGCCATTCTTACTGGAGTAAGGTGGAATCTCATAGTTGTTTTAATTTGCAATCCCATAATGGTTAGAAATGTTGAACATTTTCTTATGCATGCGCTAGCCATTTATATTTCTTCCTTTGAGAACTCCATATACAGCTCTCTGCCCTATTTTTTGGAGTGGGTTGTTTTTTATTTTTGTTTTTTGAGTTCTTTGTAGATTCTAGCTACTAGGCTTATTTCAGTGGCATAACTGGCAAAGATTTTTTCCCATTCAGTGGGTAATTTATTACCTCTGCTTATGGTATATTTGTCTGTATAAAAGCTTTTTAGCTTCATGAGATTCCATTGGTTGCATGATTGTTTAATTTCTTGGGCTAGTGGGGTTTTGTTTAGAAATTCTTTTCATACTTCTATATTGTGGAGAGTTCCTCCTATTTTTCTTCCAGTAAGAGACTATGAATTTTCCCCTTAGGACTGCTGTCCTTGTGTCCTATAAGTTTTGGTAAGTTGTGTTTTTATTGTCAGCCAACTCTAGGGATTTTACAATTTCTTTCTTGATTTCTTCCACAGCCCCAGAATTCTTTAAAAGTGTGTTGTTCAGTCTCCAGGAGCTGATGGAGTCCTGATGTGTTGCTTGTTAGTTTTTAGCTTTAAAACATTATGACCTGTTATGATTTAGGAAATTACTTTAATTTTCCTGAATTTATGGAGGCATACTTTATGGCCTAATATATGGTTAATTTTAGTGAGGGCTCCATGGGCTGCTGAAAAGAATGAGCATTCTGTAGAATTGGGGTACAAAGTTCTGTAAATGTGATAGATCTAGTTGATCTATGCTGTTGTTTAGCTCTGTTATTTCCCTGTTGATTTTCTACTTGGATGATCTGTCTATTGATGATAGTGGAGTATTAATGTCGCTGAATATGATGGTGTTGGTGTTTATTTCTGTTTTGTTGTCAAGTAGGTTTTGCTTTATAAACTGTGGTGCCCCTGTGTTTGGTGCATATAGATTTATGATTGTGATGTCCTCCTGTTGGAGTGTTCCCTTGATGAGTAAGAAGTGACCTTCTTTGTATTTTTTGATTACTTTTGGTTTGAAGTCTATTTCATCAGGTATCAATACAGCAATACCTGCTTGTTTCTTATTTCTATTTGCTTGGAATATCATTTTCCATCCTTTTACCCTGAGGTGTTTATTTACTGATGAGGTACACTTCTTGAAGACAGCAGATAGAAGGATCCATTTTTTTTTGATCCACCTAATTAACTTGTTTATTTTGATAGGTGAGTTAAGACAATTGATATTTAAGGTTACAACTATGAGGTTTGATTTAATCTGTGCCATAATGGGGTGCTTTATGGGGCTTTGTGCTTTCTTGGACTTTGCACTTTTTTGAGCTTGGTTATTGTGATTTTCTTCTTGTAGGCTCTTGAGCTTGGTTGTTTACTGTTCTGTATGGAGTATCCCCTGTAGGCCTGGCTTTGTGTTCATATAATCATAGAGTTGACTTTTTTCATGGAAGGTTTTCCTTTCACCATCTATTATGAGTGATACTTTTGCTGGGTACAGTAGCTGGGTTGGAAGCCATAGGTTTTTAGACTTTGAAGTCTTCCATTCCAGACCCTTCTGGCCTCCAGGGTTTCCACTGAGAAATCTGAGATAATTCTGATGGAATTGCTGTTGTATTTAATGAGTTGTTTTTTTTTTTCAATTGCTGCTTTTAGAATTCTCTCTTTGTTTTCATTGTTAAGAGTTTTAACTATGATGTGCCTTGTAGAGTTTCTTCTTAGATCTTGTCTATTTGGTGCTCTGTGGTCTTCTTGTATCTGGATGGGCTTCTCTTTTGTGAGATTGGGAAAATGTTCAATAATTTTGTTGAATATGTTCTCTATGCCTTGGGCCTGGATTTCCTCTCCTTTTGGTATACCCATGATCCGTATGTTTGGTCATTTGGGGGTATCTCACAGTGACCTCATATGCTGTTTGCTTGAATTTTTGAACTTAATAAAGTTGTTGGACTCCCAATCAAATTCTTCTGTCTTGTCTTCCAGCTCAGAGGTTCTGTCTTTCACATGAGTAACTCTGTTATAGAGGGGTTCTAGAGACGTTTTTAAGACTCTATTTGATTTTTATTTTCTGTTGGATTATTTTGCATCATGTCCATCTCTTTTTTGAGGTATGATATTTTTAATGATTCCTGGAATTCATTCTTGCATTTAATCAAGTTTTCATTAAGCTTAATTAGCTGGTCATTGAGATCTTCCATTTGTTGACTCAGCTTCAAATCATTTATATCTACTTATATCTCTTTTGAGGTTTCTAAGGTTTTCTTCAATTAAACTAAGTCTAGTATCAAAAGCTGAATGTTCTAAGAGACAATTCTGCTCAATTTCATTTATGCAATTGTTGGTTTTTGTGGCCAGTTTCCAGTTCAGTAATTCTTTTTATCAGGGTCACAATGGTTGTATTTCACTGGATGCTTCCATTGTGGGACTAAGCATCCTCAGTGGAGATTGCCTAGTTTTCAGACTCTCATTGTGTGTGTGTGTGTGTGTGTGTGTGTGTGTTGTGGTCTCCCCATCTTGGGGAAACTTTTTATTACATTGAGAAGGAAGCAAGCATTTGTCCTTGTAGGATCTTCAGTGGGTGTTCTAGAATGTGAATTACATTGGTCTATGATGGGGTTATAGCCACAGATGCACAGACTATAGAGATTGCCAGTACATAAAAGGTACCTGGAGAACTGGGAGCTCTGGCCGTTCACTCCATGTGCGCATACTCTTAAACTTTCAGGGATCAGGGGTTGGGAAGCCAGGAACCAGGAAGCTGGTGATTCAGGCATGAGAGGCCAGCTCCTACAGTTACCCATGCACTCTCTGGCTCCGAATAACAGGGTTTTGGGTACCCAAGGGGCAATCAATCAGGAAACCAAAGCAAAAGGCCTGCTTCTGCAGCCCATATGCAGGGATCAGGCCTCCCCAATCAGCAACAGGAGTACTGGGACCAGGAAACTTGGAGGAAGGGGGAAGCAGGGAGATCTGGCCTAGTTAGTCCATGTGTACAGTCTCCAGAGTAGGGGATCCATGAGTTGGGGACCCAGGTATCCTTCAATCATGAAGGAAGAGTTTTCTTGGGTCCAGGCCCCAAGTCAGTAGCATGGAAACCAACCAGTAGCGGGGAACTGGAAGGAGGAGGGTGAACAGGGAGATCTGGCATACTCACTCTGCATGGGGATCATCTGGAGCAGGAATCTATTCTCTTTATTTTTTTTCTGAGGTAGGGTATCACTCTAGCTTAGGTAAATTGGAACTCACTCTGTAGTCCCAAGCTTCCCTTGATCTTGCAGCAATTTTCAGCCTCCCAAGTGCTAGAATTAAGGGTGTATGCCACTACACTTGACTAAAAGTTTCTTATTTTCATGTATTCTAATTTTTCAATTTTGGGGATAATTTCCTGTGTATCATAGTCTTGTTCATAAAAATCCTTGCCTATGCCTATAATTTTAACTATTTTATCTAGTTTACTCTAGAGGTTTGAATGTTTCAATTCTTAACATTTAGGTCATTGATCAAAGTTGAATTGCTTTTTGTGCTGGATGAAATGGATCTAGTTCATTCTTCTACATGTAGAAATCTAGTTTCCCTAGCACTGTGTAATAAAGAGGGTATCTTCCTTTCAGCTTAGATTTTTAACAACTTTGTAAAAAAATCATGGTATAAATATTTGGGTTAATTTCTGGACCTGACCTTCTGCTCATTTCCATTGATCTGCATGTTTGCTTTGGGCCAGCTTCATTCTGCTTTTGTTATTATGGCTCTATGATATTATTTCAGATTAGGTATTGAGACAGCTCCAGAATTGCTTTTTCAGATAAGGATTATTTGAACTATTCAGCATCATTTGTGTTTCCATATGAGCTATTAGATTGTTTTTTTTCTCAAATTCTATGAAAATTATGTGTATACCCAACTGTGTATAGCTAGGTGATATGTTTTTTTTTTTTTGGAAAAGGGTCATGCTGTAGCCCAGGATGACATGGAATTCACACTGTAGTCTCAGGCTGGCCCCAGCAATCCTCTTACCTCTGCCTCCAAAGTGCTAGGATTAGAGGTGTGTGCCACCATGCTTAGCAATATTTTTTTGTCACTGGAATTTTGAGAGCGATTTCTTGGAATCTGCATATAGATTTTGTTGTATTTCTAACGCCTTGGCTATATGTTATGGAGAGGTTCTTTGGTTATTTTTGCTTGGGATTCTAAAATCCTTGTGTATTTGAATATCTATTTCTTACTCTTAGTTTGGGACATTCTCTGCTATAATTTTATTGAATATATATCTCTTTAGTTTTTTTTTTTAGTTAGTCTAGAGATTTAGATGCCATTCATCCTGGCATTTTTAAATTGACTCTTAGCCCCTTATATTCCTGATTCCTTTAGTGTTTATCTTGCCTCCTTTTATCAGAAAAACCTTAGGTTTGGTCTGTTTATTACATTGCAGAGTTCTTGAACATTGTGGTAATGCTCATTTGTTTCCTTATTGATGTTTGAATGAAGATTTTTCTTTTCAACCTTGCCCATCATTCCTTAGATTGTTTCTTCTGCTTGATTAAGTATATTGGTAATACTGTCCATTGTGGGGTTTGTTTTATAGCTTGATTCATTGAGTTGTTTTTTGTTGTTGTTGTTTTGTTTTGTTTTGTTTTTAGTTTTGAGCAAAAGAGTGTGTGAGTGAGAAAAAAAAATAGACAAACAGTTGCCACAGCACAACTTGTTTACTCTGCATATGCCAGACAAACTGGCCCAATTTTATGTCATTACCTTTAATAATCTTAAATTTCATAGCATACACTAGTAATTTTGCCTTTCTCCATTACATAGTCATGGCAGAGGTTATAGAGGACTATAATTGATTTCAAGTATGCTTTTTTATCTTATAAGATTTGGAGAAGTTGGTGTTGCAAAAAAAATTATGTCCTCTTATTACGTGTTATTGGAGATTTAGGCTTCATGAAAAAGTCGCATAAAGAAAGCATGCTCTGAAGTCAAGATAGACATGAAAATGAGCAGGTATATAAAGGTAACACAGAAAAATCAGAAACATGAAAAAATCCAGGCAATAGAACAACAGATAAACATTGTGACTTCATACACATGAAACTCAATTAAACTGATAAAATTCCAGGTAAATATTTAAGGAATTTTATCTAGTAACTACATGGCAGATAGAGGGATAATACTGTTCACAAGGTAGGGATATCTGACTGGGGGAAGTCCCTATGCTTATGTATTCCAGGTTTATGTCATTTCTAGAGAAGCTCTGTTGGCCAAGGACCATGTCAACTATGCTTGGTCATGATTGGTTTCTCATATATACTTGAAGTAGAAATTTGTAGAGTTAAATGCAATTATCTTGGTCACAAGGCCAGTGGTTGTGTGCTAATAATAAGTTGAGCCAAGCCACAGTGAATGAATATCTTAAATATCTTTTGTCAGCTGTACTGGTAGTCTAAGGGTTCCCAGATGGGTCACAAATCATTTAGTGAGTGGGGTGCAATAAGCCAATTCCACACCCAAAAAAACAGTAATAGGTAAATGTGACAACTGTATCATTTTTTTTCACGAAGATATTGTATCAGAAGATACATTTGAAACCCCCCATCCTTGGTCCATTAGCTATGCAAAGTACACCAGAAAATTTTCCATCTTACATTGTGCCTCCTGACACTGACATCAACTGGCAAGCAATGCTATGGAAGCCTGCTGGATGTGAGGGTTCTGTCTCAACTTGGGTCAATAATTACACCATATATTGTTATGAAGAGAGGTGATAACATAAAACTCATGTTTTACACAGAAGTTCAAACAAGGATCCAGGGACATAAGTGGAAATAAATGTAGTCTTTAGTCCCCTATAAGAGCCACACCCTGAGGATAAAGACCATAAAGCCCTGAAGTCAACTGTAGTGGTTCCTAGTATGTCTAGGTGCTTACCAATATGGCAGCACCACTAATCAGATCTGCCTAAATAGGGTGGTTCTCTTGACTCCAAGTTCAATTCATTCTTTTTTGAGTTCCCTATCTGACATTTTGTCTTTCAGTACAGACCTGTCCAGGTCAGTGACACTGCACTGTCCTCAAGTAATTGGACCACTTGGATAGTGAGCCATGAACAATGAAGGTGAGAGTACACCACCACATGGGAATATATGGACCTGAACAAAACCTAGCTTCTGGGTTTCTTCTGCATGCATGAACCTCTCATATACCAAAAATAGCTTTAAGGACAGAGGGATGGTTCCAGGATTATATGCACTTCCCATGTATACATGAGGGAATGAGAGGACCTTAGACCACCTGAGTTTCTCCAGAAACCATGCAGACAACCAAGAAGGAAACAAGTGCATGTAACTCCAGAATAATGGAATTTGGAGACCAAAAACTTACTGGAACACATGAATGGTAATATAAGGATTCAGAAAGAGAATCTATTCCAAGGAAGAATATGTGAGGAGTGATAGAACCATAAGAAGTTTTCAACTCACCACAGCCATGGACATGTGATACATTAAGAGAGCATACAAGATACCACATGAGCACATACAGATATCACTCACTCTCTCTCTCACACATACACACAGCATACAAACTACATTGATGCATGCTATACAGATTCAAGAAAAATAGCATTAAAGAAGGAAATTTATATCCATGAACACTAGACATTGAGCAAAGTTAACATTAGAGTAGGGGCACATTGTGTCATCATAGCCTTCTGACAGAAGAAAGCATCCTGAATATGTCTGGCAATCTAACTCTGGGCACATATTAGTATCAATGAAGCTGTGGTCCTGGAGTCAGGGTTCTATTATAGAGATCTGGCTTTAACTCTGAGGTTCATAGAGTTTAGAGTAAGGGCAGCTTCCAGAGGCAGCATGGGACAAGGCCACAAGGATACACTGCCTCCAGCAAGGGCTTGAAATTCCCAAAGTACCCATTTTAGCAATAGTAAGGAAAGAGTACTATCCAGGGATTTATGGTCTCGTATCCTTGATGATACTGCTCAGCAAGGGCTTCTTACAGATTCATGCTTGAGAGACCATCTAAATGTGTCAGCATCAGAGATGGGTGTCATGTTGTTTTGTAGCTATCCAATACTGAAGTTACTTAGGACCCAAGTTTTCCCACAGCTAGAGTGAGTTTCATATGTGACTGCAGGCTGGGAGGGGAATGTTAAGAAGAAAAATGTTAGGGATTGTCACATCCATCTGCATCCTTTTTCCTCACCCTGTGTGGAAGACTATGGAGAACTCAACTCACAAAGGCAAAGGCTCAAAGACTATCACTGGAAGCTCTCTTGGTAAGGGATTTCATACGTAACATGGAAGTAGACAATAGTGTTCATAAGATAGGAAGGTTGGACAGGGACCTGAGCATGGATCACCAAATGGAGTCCTCTCTTGTGAAGATTTTGGCCACCAGTGAGTTCAACAGAACTTGATTCAGCTTGATCCCCTAAATGTGCATGAAGTAAAAAATGTACAATGGTAAAATGTGACATCTGGAAGATAAGGTTTATGGTCATGGACCCATAGTCTAGGAATGCCAGCACCACAGAGTGACCTATGAACATAACAAGATCCAGCAAGACCAGAGTACAAGGATTGAAATGTGCAGTTACAATTAAGGATCAATAAATTCACTGGGTTATGGGCAAAGATTGGCTAAGGTTGTGCTGAACAGAGTATAGTAGAACTAGACCAGAGTTTCATTCCTTTTAAAGCAGAAACTGATTCCTGAGAGGCAGCCCCCAGCAATATTTATCCCTGGACACATGGAAGTACCCAAAACACAATCATTGAGTCCACAATATCTTGTGCACCCTGATATGCATTGTTCCAAAACTAAGCAAAGATAGGGCCAAATGTGATAGTATGCTTGGGGAAGAGTCTGACTCCTTGTGAATCAATGAGGACCACCTTCCAGTAACAAAGAGAGGCCATGACATGGTTACACTGAGGCCCATCCAAGAATCCAGTTCTAGAAATGAGGGTTCCACAAGGGTGAAGATAGACACAGAGAACACTCAACTCCTACCAAACCACACAGGCTCCCAAGACCTCACCACTAAAGCAGACCTAAAATGAACCCAACATGGTTCATGGAAATTCATGGAACAGGGAATGGAAAGATTGTTAGAGCCACAAGTTGGGACATTATGCACATAGACATTGCCTCTTCCCATAACTGATGGCTAACCCCACAATGCACAACCCACAATCCCCAATGAGGAGGGTCCCTTCGGAGGGGGGAGGACAGGGAGGAGGCTAACAACGATATCAACATGGGTGTTTACACACTGAGAATGTACATAACTAATAGAGAAAATAAAAAAGCAATAAGGGTACAGTCTGGAGCTCCCCCTTCTAGGACAAACAATCTGAGACTGATGTTGCTGAGGCTTTCCCTGAAGGGCCTAGAAGGGCTGATTGGCCTTTCTTGCTCTCCAAGTGCAGCATGGGGAGGTATCAAACCAGATTTGCTGCAGGACTACAACAAGGGCTCTGGTTTCAGCTCTGTGGTTCCTGTTTGAGAACAATGGCAAGAGTCAGAGACATCTAGAATCAGAGAAAGGTGAGAACCCTGCCTCGGGGCTTTCCAAAATTCTCCTACTGAACAGGATGGTGAAGGTGGCAGTCTGCATCTGCTAATCTCCTGGCTTTGATGCAACTTCCCTAGACAGGAATCCCTAGAGATTCCAACTAAAAGAGCTTCCCAGTCCTGATCAGCCTAAGATCTGCAGTACACTTACATTATGGAGAACAGTCTATTTCAAGGAGTTTTTCCATCAACTCGACACAATTCTAGATTGAGATTGAGTCCAAGAAGTGGGCTAAGGTCAGGAGAATATGAGCACTAAGAAAAGTATTAGAGATTAGAAAAGCCTTTTACAGCATTTGTCCTGACCATGTGTCTGCAACAACAGGGTAGTCCACAGAGAACACCACTCAAATGACCCAGGATCAGAGTTGCTACCACAAAGCATCAATGTTAGGGACATCCACATAAATGTGTCAACAGATCTCATTGCTCACTGGGAAGGGATGTCTGATATGAAACGGAATATGATGCCAGAGGCCTGAGTAAGTTCTAATTGTGGACAGCCACATCCATGAGCTGGGATGATCCTACTGGGCCCAATTTTGTGCACAAAGTGGGAATGAGCAGGAATAAAATATATGGTACAGATCAGGAGGTCAGTCTGCTCCAAACAACCTGCAAAAGATGCCAGTCCATGAGAGGTGAGACTGGCCTCCTCTTAGCTAATCCTAGGTAAACAGAAATGGGTTTGAGTGCCTCCCAGATAGGTCAAAATGCAGATATATTATTACTTGGGGAAGCAGTCACAGCCCACTGTGACAAGCAATGTTGTGAATTAGATTAGTGGGACATCTGCCTGCTCCTTTTCATACAGAATTCAAAGGAGAGACAGCAACCTGTAAACACTTTCCTGGATCTGTAAAGATACCTAAGACACCATCTCTGAGTCCAAGATCTCATTCATGCCTTCTGATTCTCTCACGTTCAATGGTAAGCAAACCTATGGCTCAGAGTAGAAGCATGCTTGGGAAGGGCTCACTCTTGTCCTGGGGAAATGATAACAAACTCCCTGTTACGAAGAGAGGTGATGACATAAAAATCATGCTCAATAGGATTACGCTGAGGCTCAGGCAATATCCTACTTCGAGAAATGGGAGTGTGGTCTGAAGTGCTTTGGCAAGGGTCAAGAATTTGGGAACTGAAGTCTCCAAGCCATTTCTCATGACATATAAGTGAAAATTATCCAATCTTTGCCTGCCCAATGAACTACACATGCCTTAGATCTGGCTGCTGAAGATCACTTCACACCCGGCTACTATATGGGGTCTAGCTATTTGCATAGCTCCCTTCCTGACCTTTGCTCTTTCACATTCAAGACATTTTGTCACCAAGCAGAATACACATTTTTGTCCTGCTCAGGGGAGTAGGCAACTATGAATTTGTACCACAGCAGATAGTATTGTGATTGACAAAGAGAGAACCTCTGATCTATTTGGAGAAGAAAGTATACACCTGCAAGGGTAAGTGGGTGCTTTCTGTGCATGAGAAAAGCCCCAAATCCTCCTCATCTCAACAAAGCCATGAGGTCAAGACCAGTATAAGTCATGCTCTGCCTTTGGCCAATGTGGAATAGCCTACTGGGTCCCTGGAGAGAATTCTGAACATTAGAAGGGGAGCACAGGTGCACTCAGGAAGGTGAACATGAAGTCTCAAGGCCCTTGTGTCCACAGAGTGGCGAGCCTCTTGGCCAACAGCCCATTGGCATATGTCTGGCTTGGATTGTCATTTCCGACCCTTGATTCGCAGGACCCAGAACACATCTGGAGTCAGCTCTGTGGATCCTGATGGAGGCCTAGGGAAAGAGCCAGAGTCACATAGAGTAGGAAGCAGGGACAGCCCTACTTCAGGAAATGATATTACATGGGTAATGTGCATAGGACAGGTGCTGTGTTCCAGTGTGGTCTTGGCCCTCCACCGGCCTTGATGATTCTTCTCTGGCCATGGATTCCTGATGAAACAGGCTTCCAGTTGAACTAAGCCTCAGTACCCGGGTATGCTCTCCTTAGAGAGACGTCCATACTAAGGTGCTTTTCCATCATGGTATGCCCTTGTAGACTGAGTGCTAGAGAGTATGGGCCGGTCCAGGGAGATCAGGCAACAAGGAAAGTTTTGGAGAGGAACAGATCCCCTTTTTTCCCTATATTCTCTCCCAGCACCTGCCATGAGGGGCTAGTCCATGGAGGACACCATGCGCAAACCTTCAGCCATGGGTCTGACTCCACAGAGCATCCACAACAGGGACGTGATGTATGCTCCTCTACATATTACATTGCTCACATGTAGGGACGTGAGATGTGACTGGCCCTATGTCCTGATAGACTCCTATTTGAGGAAGATTCCATAGAACCATATCGAGGATACAGACAACACTTGTTCCCATGGGTTCCAATTTTCTTCAGAACTAGGAATGTGTAGGACGAAAAAGGGTAGTAGTGTTCAGCAGGGGTCCTTTCAGCCAACCAGATCTTGCTGCTCAGGGGTGACTTCGTGCAGGGATCCAGTAAGAGCTATCACTCTTTGTTAACCTCCCTTTCTTATGTTTTGTCTTTCATTGAGACCTCTTTGCCAGGAGTACCCCAGCCATTGTTCTACGTGGGAGACTGGACCTCTTGGACCTTGATCTGCGAAGAACCAAGTGTGGCTAGCCAGAGAAGATCCCCAGGTGTTCAATAGGAAGGTATGTTGTGATTAGAAGAACCAGTTGATACTTTTTGCTGTTAAGAACAGCACTATCTCGTTCTTATCTACCCAAACCATGTGTCTGTGCATGAGTAAGGAAGGGTGGCATCGCCTTGACCAAAAAGGACTTGCATCCAGGGAGGATGTGGAATTCCCTAATTAGAAGAAGGTGAGACCTGATGCCGCCAGAAAAGGCTCCCGGGAGATCATGAGGGCCTTAGATCTGAGAACATATTGACCACCTGCCTATGGGCATGTCCTTGAGTCAAGGGGTTGTGTTGGAACTCGGATGCAAGGGACCCTACCCAGATCTTCCTTCAGCACTGTGGTTTCTATTTTGTAAGCTAAGGGCAACAGAAAAGGATGAAGGGCACACCAAGGTAGGGTCCCTGCATCAGGCAAGGACTTGAGATGTAAGCAGTTAAAAGTGAAACAGAGAGGGGACACATTTTTTGTCCTCCTTCTTCCCCTCTTCCATATATGCTCTCTGGACATGATTGCTCAGGATGTCCTTCTGAAAGACCCCTCCAGGTGTTTGCATCCTGAAGGCTTTGGAACCAAATACATCTAGAGGGCAGTCACTTACAAGCAGCTATCCCATCAACGTTATGCTTTTTCAGATGAGACACAGAGTACGTGTGCATGGTCAGGACAGGGTTTTCTCCCAACAAAAGTCATAATGTCGAAAAGAGTCCTCTGTCCATTGAGTTGTGGCACAAAGGTGGCCATGAGAGTCTGCTTCACAAGGGCACCAACCCCAAAGGCCTAGGCTCAGAGATACAGGGACTTCCAAAAGATATATCTACATATCTCATTGTATACTTGAGAGGCAAGTGAGAGGCCACACAGGTGAGTAATTCCTGGTGGGTCCAAATTAAGAGAAAGAAATTAGATACGATTATGAAGGACATAAGTCGTGTTAGTTGTCAACAGGGGCGCCTTTGCCCAAGCATAATCAGGAGAATCAGGGACACAACACCTGAAAATAGGATTGGCAAAGCTTGTCCAAGGTCCATTGGAATCTGGGTCTTGTGCATCCCCAGGTAGGTCCAAACTGAGAAATGATCTGCGCAGTCCGTGGACAAATATCAAGCTCCAGTGTGGCATTCAACGGCATATCTTGTGTGCATTCTTCCTTTTCATACTAAAGGCCAAAGGAAGGTATACCCTGAGTTCTCCCTTTCCTGATGCCTACAGGTGCACAAGAGACCATCTCTGAGCCCAGTGGATATCCTGCCTTCAGATTCACTCTCCTCGCCCTGTAAGGCTACGCAGGGCCCTGTAAACAAAGCATGCTTGGGGAGGGCTCAGTCTTGTCCTGGGTCAATGATGACAATCTTCCTGTCATGAAGAGAGATGATGACATAAAAATCATGCTCAATAGGATCACGCTGAGGCCCAGGAAAAATCCTCCTTCCAGAAATGGGAGTGTGGTCTGAAGTGCTTTGGTGAGGGCCAGGAATTTGGGAGCTGAAGTCCCCAAGCCATTTCTCATAGCATATGAGGAGCAATTGTCCAATGTTTGCCCTCCCAGTGAAATAAGCATGCACCAAATCTGATCTGGCTGCCAAAGACCGACTCACACAAGGTTACTATATGAGCTGTGGCTCTTTGAGCAGCTCCCTTCCTGAACTTTGCTCTTTCAGATGCAGGTCCCCTCGTCTCCAGGAGGAACACACCTTTTTGTCCTGCTCAGGTGAGTAGACCACTGTGGTTTTGTACCATTTCAGATACTATTGTGATTAACAAAGGGAGACATCTGATCTACTTTGGGAACAAAGGATAGACCTGCAAGTGCCAGTGTGTGCTTCTGTGGCTGAGAAAATCCCCAACTCCTCCTTACCTCAACAAAGCCATGAGGTCAGGACAAGTGGAAGTCCTGCTATGCCTTTGGCCAATGTGGAATAGACTTCTGTGTCCTGGAAGAGAATTCTGAGAATTAGAAAGGAAGCACAGGTGCAGTCAGGGAAGCCATACAAGAGTTCTCAAGGCCCATGTATCCGCAGAGTGGCGAGCCTCTTCGACAACAGCCCATTGGCATGTGTCTGCCTTTGATTGTCATTTCCGACCCTTGATTAGCAGGACCCAGAACACATCTGGAGTCAGCTCTGTGGATCCTGATGGAGGCCTAGGTAAAGAGCCCGAGTCACATACAGGAGGAAGCAGGGGACAGCCCTTCTTCAGGAAATGATATTACATGGGTGATGTGCATAGGACAGGTGCTGTGTTCCAGTGTGGTCTTGCCCCTAAACCAGCCTTGATGATTCTTCTCTGGCTGTGGATTCCTGATGAAACAGGCTTCCAATTGAACTAAGCCTCAGTACCCGGGTATGCTCTCCTTAGAGAGACGTCCATACTAAGGCACTTTTCCATCATGGTATGCCCTTGTAGAGTGAGTGCTAGAGAGTATGGGCAGGTCCAGGGAGATCAGGCAATAAGGAAAGTTTTGGAGAGGAAGAGATCCCTTTTTGCCCTATATTCTCTCCCAGCACCTGCCATGAGGGGCTAGTCCATTGAGGACACCCTGTGCAAACCTTCAGCCATGGGTATGACTCCACAGAGCATCCACAACAAGGACGTGATGTATGCTCCCTCTACATATTCCATTGTTCACATGTAGGGATGTGAGCGGTGACTAGCAATATGTCCTGATAGACTCCCCTTTTAGGAAGATTCCCTAGAACCATATCGAGGATACAAACAATACTTGTTCCCATGGGTTGCAATTTTCTTCAGAACTAGGAATGTGTAGGATGGAAATGGGTAGTAGTGTTCAGCAGGGGCCCTTTCAGACAACCATCACCCGTAAATTCTCAGAAATGGAAGATTCTGCTAAGCTCACACATACCAAGAAGATCCTTTGTTTTGGCCTCCCAGGAAGGTCAGACATCTGACATGATCTATTCAGTCAATAAGCAGCCATCAGAGCCCAGTGTACTTTGCAACTCCATGTTTCATGTCGGCAGGATATCTTGCTTCTCTCTATTCACACAGAGGTCAAAGACAGAGAGACACCCTCTGGAAACTTACTTTGTCAGATGACTCCAGAAGCTCAAGGCACCTTCTCTGAGTCTCCTGTAGCTCATACATTTGGAACTGCTGTCTGACCTGGTAAGCAAACAGTGGGCCCAGAGAGGTATCATGCTTGGTAGGGGTGTGATAGGTTCTGTCCTGGGTCAATGATGATACGCTTTCTTTCATGAAGAGTGGTGATGACATAAAAATCATGCTCAATAGGATTACACTCAGGCCCAGTCAAGGATGCACTTACATGGATGTGGGGTGTCGGCAGGTTTGGCTACCTGTACATGCGCAAATTTTCATATACTGAAGTCTCCATTGCCATGCTTAAGCGTAGGATCATGGGCACTTGTCGTTTCTGGCCCGTCACTGCACAGTACAGAAATACCACATCAGATCTTGGTGCTCAGGGTGACCTCTTGCAGGGATCCAGTAAGGGCTATCCCTCTTTGTTAACCTCCCTTCCTTATGTTTTGGCTTCCATTGAGACCTGTTTGCCTGGAGTACCCCATCTGTTGTCCTACATGGGTGTCTGGACCTCTAGGACTTTGGTCCATGAAGGACCAAGTGTGGATATCCCGAGAAGATCCCCAGGTGTTCATTGGGAAGGTATGTTGTGATTCGAGAGCCAGTTGAGGCATTTTGCTGCTGAGGACAGCACTATCTCTTTCTTATCTACCCAAACCATGTCTCGGTGCATTAGTAAGGAAGGGTGGCCTCCACTAGACCCAGTTGAGGACTTTGCTGCTGAGAACAGCACTTTCTCATTCTTTTCTTCACAAACCATGTCTCACTGCATGAGTAAGGAAGGCTGGCCTCCACTTGACCCATAGGGAATTGAATCCAGGGAGGATGTGGGCATCCCTGACGATTAGAAGATGAGTCCAGACGCTGCCAGAAAAGGCTCCCCTATGATTATGAGGGCCTTAGATCTGCGAACACATTGGCCACCTGACTATTGGCAGGTACATGATTCAAGGGGATGTTTGGACCTGGACGTAAAGGACGCTGCCCAGATATTCCTTCACTACCGTGGTTTCTATTTTGAAGGCTAAGGGCAACAGCCGAGGATGGAGGGCACACCGAGCTAGGGTCCCTGCATCAGGAAAGGACTTGAGCTGTAAGCAGTTAAAAGTGAATCAGAGAGGGGCCATATTTGTTGTCCTGCTGCTTCCCCTCTTCAATATATCTTCTCCAGACATGATTGCTTGGGATTTCCTTCTGAAGGACCCCCTCCAGGTGTTTGCATCCAGAAGGCCTTTGAACCAAATAGATCTTCAGGGCAGTCCATATCAAGCAGCTGTCCCATCAACGTTAAGCTCATGTAGATGAGACACAGAGCACGTGTGCTTGTCCAGAAGAGGGTTTCTCCCAACAAAAGTCTTAATGTCAAACAGAGTCCTCTGTAGATTTGGTTGTGCCCCGATGTTGTCCATGAGGGTCTGGTTCACAAAGGACACAATCCCCAAAGGCCTAGATGCAGAGCTACGGAGACTTCCAAAATATATATCTACAGATCTCATTGTTTACTGGAGAGCAAGTGATAGGCTAAGAGGTGTGTTTTCCTGCTGGGTCCAAATTTGGAGCAAGCAATTAGTACGATTATACAGGATGCAAAGTCGTGTTAGTTGTCAAGAGGGTCACCTTTGCACAAGCATAATCAGGGGAATTGGGGCCACACCAGCTGAGAATAGGATTGGTGAAGCTTTTCCAACGTCCACTGGAGTCTGTGTCTTCTGCCTGCCGAGGTAGGTCCGAACAAAGAAATGATCAGCACAGTCTGTAGGCAGTCATCAAGCTCCACTGTGGCATCCCAAGCCTTATCTTGTATGCTTTCTTCCTTTTCATACTAAAGGCCAAGGTGAGGTAGACCCTGAGTTCTCCCTTTCCTGATGCCTACAAGTGCTCAAGAGACCATCACTGAGTCTGGTGGATATCCTGCCTTCTGATTCACTCTCCTCTCCCTGTTAGGCTACACAGGGCCCTGTGAACAAAGCATGCTTGGGGAGGGCTCGGTCTTGTCCTGGGTCAATGATGACAATCTTCCTGTCATGAAGAGAGATGATGACATAAAAATCATGCTCAATAGGATTACGTTGAGGCCCAGGCAATATCCCCCATCCAGAAATGGGAGTGTGGTTTGAAGTGCTTTGGCGAGGGCCAAGAATTTGGGAGCTGAAGTCCCCAAGCCATTTCTCATGGCATATGAGGAGAAATTGTCCAATGTTTGCCCTCCCAGTGAAGTAAGCGTGCACCAAATCAGATCTGGCTGCCAAAGATCGCCTCACGCCAGGCTACTATATGGGCTGTGGCACTTTGCGCAACTCCCTTCCTGACCTTTGCTCTTTCAGACTGAGGTACCCTTGTCCCCAGGAGGAACACACCTTTTTGTCCTGCTCAGGTGAGTAGATCACTGTGATTTTGTACCACATAAGGTGCTATTGTGATTAACAAAGGAAGAACATATGACATAATTTGGGAAGAAAGGATAGACCTGCAAGAGCCAGTGGGTGCTTTCTGTGCCTGAGCAAAGCCCCAACTCCTCCTTACATCACCAAAGCCATGAGGTCAGGATGAGTGGAAGTCCTGCTATGCCTTTGGCCAATGTGAAATAGACTTCTGTGTCCCAGGAGAGAATTCTGAGCATTAGAAAGGTAGCACAAGTACAGTTGGGGAAGCCGTACAAGAGGTCTCAAGGCCCTTGTTTCCTCAGAGTGGCAAGCCTCTTGGCCAACTGCCCATTGTCATTTGTCTGGCTTGGATTGTCATTTCCGACCCTTGATTCCTGGGACACAGAACACATCTAGAGTCAGCTCTGTGGTTCCCGATGGAGGCCAAGGGAAAGTGCCTGAGGCACATAGAGCAGGAAGCACGTGAGAGCTCACATTCAGGAAATGATATTACATGGGTAATGTGCATAGGACAAGTGCTGTGTTCCAGTGTGATCTTGGCACTCCACCGGACTTGATAATTCTCTGGCCATGGATTCCTGATGAAACAGGTTTCCAGTTGAACTAAGCCTAAGTGCCCGGGTATGCTCTCCTTAGAGAGATGTCCATACTAAGGCGCTTTTCCATCATTGTATGCCCTTGTAGACTGAGTGCTAGAGAATATGGGCCGGTCCAGGGAGATCAGGCAACAAGGAAAGTTTTGGATAGGAACAGATCCACTTTTTGCACTATATTCCCTCCCAGCATCTGCCATGAGGGGCTAGTCCATTAAGGAAACCCTGCGCAAACATTCAGCCATGGGTCTGACTCCACAGAGCATCCACAAAAGGGATGTGATGTACGCTCCCTCTATATATTCCATTCTTCACATATAGGGATGTGAGATGTGACTGGCCATATGTGCCAATAGACTCCCATTTTAAGAAGATCCCTAGAACCATATAGAGGATACAGACAACACTTGTTCTGGTGGGTTGCAATTATCTTTAGAACTAAGAATGTGTACGATGAAAATGGACAGTAGTGTTCAGCAGGGGCCCTTTTAGCCAACCATCACAAGTTGATTCTCAGAAATGGAAGGTCCTGCTAAGCTTGCACATACCAAGTAGATCCTTTGTCTTGGGCCTCCCAGAAAGATTATAATTCAGAAATGATCCATTCCGTCAATAAGCAGCCATCAGAGCCCAGTGTACGTTGCAACCCTGTGATTCAGGCGGGCAGGACATCTGGCTTCTCTCTATTCACACAGAGGTCAAAGGCGGAGAGACACCATCTGGAAACTCTTTGTCGGAGGCCTCCAGAAGCTCACGACACCTTCTCTGATACTACTGTAGCTCATGCCTTTGAGCTGCTGTCTGACCTGGTAAGCAAACAGTGGGCCCAGAGAGGAAGCATGCTTGGTAGGGGCGTGATAGGTTCTGTGCTGGGTCAATGATGATACACTTTCTGTCATGAAGAATGGTGATGACATAAAAATCATGCTCAATAGGATTACGCTGAGGCCCAGCCAAGGATGCACTTACATGGACGTGGGTTGTCGGCAGTCTTGGCTCCCCATACATGCACAAATTTTCATATACCGAAGTCTCCATGGCCATGCTTAAGCGTAGGATCATGGGCACTTGTCATTTCCAGCCCGTCTCTCCACAGTACGGAAGTATCACATAGATCTTCCTGCTCAGTGGTGACCACTTGCAGGGATCCAATAAGGGCTATCCCTTTGTGTTAACCTCCCATCCTTATGTTTTGTCTTCCATTGAGACCTCTTTGCCAGGAGTACACATGTCATTGTCCTACATGTGGGACTGGACCTCTAGGACTTTGGTCCATTAAGGACCGTGTGTGGATAGCCCGAGAAGATGCCCAGGTGTTCATTCAGAAGGTATGTTGTGATTGGAAGAGCCAGGTGAGGCATTTACTGCTCAGGACAGCCATATCTCTTTCTTATCTACCCAAACCATGTCTCAGTGCCTGAGTAAGGAAGGGTGGCCCCCACTAGACACATAGGGACTTGAGTCCAGGGAGGATGTGGACATCCCTGATTATTAGCAGGTTGGATCAGTAGCCGCCAGAAAAGGCTCCTCAGAGATAATGTGGGCCTTAGATCTGCAAACATATTGGCCACTGACTATGGGCATGTCCTTGAGTGAAGGGGTTCTGTTGGACCTGAAGGCAAGGGAACCTCCCCAGATCGTCCTTCCCCACTGTGGTTTCTATTTTGAAGCTTAAGGCCAACAGCCGAGGATGGAAGGCACACCGAGCTAGGGTCCCTGCATCAGGAAAGGACTTGAGCTGTAAGCAGTTAAAAGTGAATCAGAGACGGGGCATATTTGTTGTTCTGCTGCTTCCCCTCTTCAATATATCTTCTCTGGACAGGATTGATAGGGACTTCCTTGTGCAGGACCCCCTCCAGGTGTTTGCATCCTGAACGCCTTGGTACCAAATAGATCTAAAGGGCAGTCCATGTCAAGCAACTGTCCCATCAATGTTACACACATGTAGATGAGACACAGCGCATGTGTGTTTCCAGGGGAGGGTTCCTCCAACAAAAGTCTTAGTGTCAAACAGAGTCCTCTGTCCATTGGGTTGTGGCCCAAAGTTGGCCATGAGGGACTGGTTCACAAAGGACACAATCCCCAAAGGCCTAGACGCAGAGCTACGAGGAATTCGAAAATGTATATCTACAGATCTCATTGTTTACTGGAAAGCAAGTGATAGGCCACAGAGGTGTATAATTCCTGCTGGGTCCAAATTTGGAGCAAGAAATTTGTACAAAGTCGTGTTAGTTGTCAAGAGGGCCGCCTTTGCCCAAGCATAATCAGGGGAATCAAGGACACAGCAGCAGTGAATAGGATTGACAAAGCTTTTCCCACGTCCACGGAGTATGTGTCTTGTTCCTCCCCATGTAGTTCCGAACTGAGAAATGATCAGCGCAGTCCATAGGTAGACATCAAGCTCCACTGTGGCATCCCACGCCATATCTTGTGTGCTTTCTTCTTTTTCATACTAAAGGCCAAGGGGAGGTAGACCCTGAGTACTCCCTTTCCTGATGCCTACAGGTGCGCAAGAGACCATCTCTAAGTCCAGTGGATATCCTGCCTCCTGATTCACTCTCCTTGTGCTGTAAGGCTACACAGGGACCTGTGAACAAAGCATGCTTGGGGAGAGCTTGGTCTTGTCCTGGGTCAATGATGACAATCTTCCTGTCATGAAGAGAGATGATGACATAAAAATCATGCTCAACAGGATTACGCTGAGGCCCAGGCAAAAATTTTCCTTCCAGAAATGGGAGTGTGGTCTGAAGTGCTTTGGCAAGGGCAAGGAATTTGGGAGCTGAAGTCCCCAAGCCATTTCTCATGGCACATGAGGAGAAATTGTCCAATGTTTGCCCTCCCAGTGAAGTACGCATGAACCAAATTGAATCTGGCTGCGATAAATCGCCTCACTCCGGGCTACTATATGGGTTGTGGCTCTTTGCGCAGCTCACTTCTTGACCTTTGCTCTTTCAGACTCAGGTACCCTTGTCCCCAGGAGGAACACTCCATTTTGTCCTGCTCAGGTGAGTAGACCACTGTGATTTTGGACCACATGCGGTACTATTGTGATTAACAAAGGGAGAATACCTGATCTACGTTGGGAAGAATGGATACACCTGCAAGTGCCAATGGGTGCTTCTGTACATGAGCAAAGCCCCAACTCCTCCTCACCTCAACAATGCCATGAGGTCAGGATGAGTGGAAGTCCTGCTATGCCTTTGGCCAATGTGGAATAGACTTCTTTGTCCCAGGAGAGAATTCTGAGCATTAGAAAGGGTGCACAGGTGCAGTCAGGGAAGCCGTACAAGAGGTCTCAAGGCCCTTGTGTCCACAGAGTGGCGACCCTCTTGGCCAACTACCCATTGGCATGTGTCTGGCTTGGATTGTCATTTCCGACCCTTGATTCTCAGGACCCAGAACACATCTGGAGTCAGCTCTGTAGATCCTGATGGAGGCCCAGGGAAAGAGCCTGAGTCACATAGAGTAGGAAGCAGGGGACATGCCTACTTCAGGAAATGATATTACATGGTAATGTGCATAGGACAGGTGCTGTGTTCCAGAGTGGTCTTGGCCCTCCCCCAGCCTTGATGATTCTTCTCTGGCCGTGGATTCCAGATGAAACAGGCTTCCAGTTGAACTAAGCCTCAGTGCCCAGGTATGCTCTCCTTAGACAGTCGTATACTAAGGTGCTTTTCCATCATGATATGCCCTTGTAGACTGAGTGCTAGAGAGTATGAGCCGGTCCAGGGAGATCAGGCAACAAGGAAAGTTTTGGAGTGTAACAGATCCCCTTCTAGCCCTATATTCTATCCCAGCACCTGCCTTGAGGGGCTAGTCCATTGAGGACACCCTGTGCAAACCTTCAGCCATGGGTCTGACTCCACAGAGCACCCACAACAGGGATGTGATGTATGCTCCCTCTACATATTCCATTGTTCACATGTAGGGACATCAGATGTCCTGATATGTCTGGATAGACTTCCATTTGAGGAAGATCCCCTAGAACCATATCGAGGATACAGACAACACTTGTTCCCGTGGGTTGCAATTTTCTTCAGAACTAAGAATGTGTAGGATGAAATTGGGTAGTAGTGTTCAGCAGGGACCCTTTCAGCCAGCCATCACAAGTTGATTCTCAGAAATGGAAGGTCCTGCTAAGCTCGCACATACCAATTAGAACTTTTGTCCTGGGCTTCCCAGAAAAGTTATATTACACAAATGATCCATGCAGTCAATAAGCAGCCATCAGAACCTAGTGTACTTTGCAACCCTGTGATTCCGCTGGGCAGGACATCTGGCTTCTCTCTATTCAGTCAGAGGTGAAAAACTGGAAACTCTTTGTCAGAAGCCTCCAGAGCTCAAGACACCTCTCTGAGACTATTGTAGCTCATGCCTTTGGAGCTGCTGTCTGAACTGGTAAGGAAACAGTGGGCCCAGAGAGGAAGCATGCTTGATAGGTTCTGGGCTGGGTCACTGATAATACCCTTTCTGTCATGAAGAGTGGTAATGACATAAAACTCATGCTCAATAGGACTACACAGAGGCTCGGCCATGGATGCACTTACATGGACATGGGTTGTCTACAGTCTTGGCTCCCCGTACGTGCACAAATTTTCATTTACCAAAGTCTCCATGGTCATGCTTAAGCGTAGGATCATGGGCACTTTTCATTTGCACCCCATCTCTGCACAGGATGGAAGTTCCACATCAGATCTTGCTGCTCAGGGGTGACCTCTTGCAGGGACACAATTACGGCTACCCCTCTTTGTTAACCTTCCCTCCTTATGTTTTCTCTTCTATTGAGACATCTTTGCAAGGAGTACCCTGCCATTGTCCTACATGTGGGACTGGACCTCTAGGACTTTGGTCCATTAAGGATCGTGTGTGGATAGCCCAGGAAGATGCCCAGGTTTTCACTGGGAAGGTATGTTGTGATGAGGAGAGCCAGTTGAGGCATTTTGCTGCTCAGGACAGCCATATCTTTTTATTATCTACCCAAACCATGTCTCAGTGCATGAGTAAGGAAGAGTGGCCCCCAAAAACCCATAGGGACTTGAGTCCAGGGAGGATGTGGACATCCCTGATTATTAGAAGTATGGACCAGTTGCCGCGAGAAAAAGCTCCTCCGAGATTATGTGAGCCTTATATCTGCGAACACATAGCCACCTGTCTATGGGAATGTCCTTGAGTCAAGGGGTTCTGTTGGACCTGGAGGCAAGGGACCCTCCCCAGATCTTCCTTCACCACTGTGGTTTCTATTTTGAAGGCTAAGGCCAACAGCCGAGGATGGATGGCACACCGAGCTAGGAGCCCTGCATCAGGCAAGGTCTTGAGCTCTAAGCAGTTAAAAGTGAATCAGAGAGGAGGCATATTTTTTGTTCTGCTGTTTCCTGTCTTCAATATATCTTCTCTGGACAGGATTCATAGGGAATTACTTGTGAAGGACACACTCCAGTTGTTTGCATCCTGAACGCCTTGGTACCATATAGATCTAAAGGGCAGTCCATGTCAAGCAGCTGTCCCATCAATGTTACGCACATGTAGATGAGACACAGAGCATGTGTGTGTCCAGGGGAGGGTTCCTCCAAACAAAAGTCTTAGTGTCAAACAGAGTCCTCTGTCCATTGGGTTGTGGCCCAAAGTTGGCCATGAGGGACTGGTTCAAAAAGGACACAATCCCCAAAGGCCTAGGTGCAGAGCTACGGGGAATTCCAAAATATATATCTACAGATCTCATTGTTTACTGGAGAGCAAGTGATAGGCCACAGAGGTGTGTTATTCCTGCTGGGTCCAGATTTGGAGCAAGAAATTTGTACGATTATACAGGATGCAAAGTCGTGTTTGTTGTCAATAGGGCCGCCTTTGCCCAAGCATAATCAGGGGAATCAAGGACACAGCAGCAGTGAATAGGATTAAGAAAGCTTTTCACACGTCCACGGAGTATGTGTCTTGTTCCTCCCCATGTAGTTCCTAACTGAGCAATGATCAGCGCAGTCCGTAGGTAGACATCAAGCTCCACTGTGGCATCCCACGCCATATCTTGTGTGCTTTCTTCCTTTTCATACTAAAGGCCCAGGATAGGTAGACCCTGAGTTCTCCCTTTCCTGATGCCTACAGGGGCGGAAGTGTCCATCTCTGAGTCCAATGGATATCCTGCCTCCTGATTCACTCTCCTCGCCCTGTAAGGCTACACAGGGACCTGTGAACAAAGCATGCCTGGGCAGGCTTGGTCTTGTCCTGGGTCAATGATGACAATCTTCCTGTCATGAAGAGCAATGATGACATAAAAATCATGCTCAATAGGTTTATGCTGAGGCCCGGGCAAAAATCCTCCTACCAGAAATAGGAGTGTAGTCTGAAGTGCTTTGGCGAGGGCCAGAATTTTAGGAGCTGACGTCCCAAAGCCATTTCTCGTGGCATATGAGGAGAAATTGTCCAATGTTTGCCCTCCCAGTGAAGTACGCATGCACCAAATCAGATCTGGCTGCCAAAGATCACCTCACGCAGGGCTACTATATGGGCTGTGGCTCTTCGCACAGCTCCCTTCCTGACCTTTGCTCTTTCAGACTCAGGTGCCCTTTTCCTATGGAGGAACACACTTTTTATCCTCCTCAGGTGAGTTGTCCACTGTGATTTGGGACCACATGAGGTACTATTGTTTTTAAAAATGGGAGAACATCTGATCTATGTTGGGAAGAAAGGATACACCTGCAAGAGCCAGTGGGTGCTTTCTGTGCCTGAGCAAAACCTCAACTCCTCCTCACCTCAACAAAGCCATGAGGTCAGGATGAGTGGAAGTCCTGCTATGCCTTTGGCCAATGTGGAATAGACTTCTGTGTCCCAGGAGAGATTTCTGAGCATTAGAAAGGGGGCACAGGTGCAGTCGGGGAAGCCGTACAAGAGGTCTCAAGGCCCTTGTGTCCACAGAGTGGCGAGCCTCTTGGCCAACTACCCATTGGCATGTGTCTGGCTTGGATTGTCATTTCCGACCCTTGATTCTCAGGACCCAGAACACATCTGGAGTCAGCTCTGTGGATCCTGATGGAGGCCTAGGGAAAGAGCCCGAGTCACATACAGGAGGAAGCAGGGGACAGCCCTTCTTCAGGAAATGATATTACATGGGTGATGTGCATAGGACCGGTACTGAGTTCCAGTGTGGTCTTGGCCCTCCACTGGCCTTGATGATTCTTCTCTGGCAGTGGATTCCTGATGAAACAGGTTTCCAGTTGAACTAAGCCTCAGTGCCCGGGTATGCTCTCCTTAGAGAGACGTCCATACTAAGTTGCTTTCGAACCTTGGTATGCCCTTGTAGACTGAGTGCTAGAGAGTATGAGCCCGTTCAGGGAGATCAGGCAACAAGGAAAGTTTTGGAGTGTAACAGATCCCCTTTTAGCCCTATATTCTCTCCCAGCACCTGCCATGAGGGGCTAGTCCATTGAGGACACACTGTGCAAACCTTCACCCATGGGACTGACTCCACAGAGCATCCACAACAGTGACGTGATGTATGCTCCCTCTCCGGATGTCCCGTTATGTCTGATAATCTCCCGTTTGAGGAAGATCCCCTAGAACCATATCGAGGATACAGACAACACTTGTTCCAGTGGGTTGCAATTTTCTTCAAAACTAGGAAGGTGTTGGATGAAAATGGGTAGTAGTGTTCAGCAGGGACCCTTTCAGCCAACCATCACAAGTTGATTCTCAGAAATGGAAGGTCCTCCTAAGCTCGAACATACCAAGAAGATCCTTTGTCTTGGTCCTCCCAGAAAGGTTATAATTCAGAAATTATCCATGCAGTCAATAAGCAGCCATCAGAGTCCAGTGTACTTTGCAACCCTCTGATTCAGGTGGGCAGGACATCTGGCTTCTCTCTACTCACACAGAGGTCAAAAACTGGAAACTCTTTGTCGGAAGCCTCCAGAAGCTCAAGACACCTCTCTGAAACTACTGCAGCTCATGCCGTTGGAGCTGCTGTCTGACCTGGTAAGCAAACAGTGGGCCCAGAGAGGAAACATGATTGGTACGGGCGTGATAGCTTCTGTGTTGGGTCAATGATGATACCCATTCTGTCATGAAGAGTGGTGATGACATAAAAATCATGCTCAATAGGATTACGCTGAGGCCCAGCCAAGGATGCACTTACATGGACATGGGTTGTCGACAGTCTTGGCTCCCCGTACGTGCACAAATTTTCATATACCGAAGTCTCCATGGTCATGCTTAAGCGTAGGATCATGGGCACTTGTCCTTTCCAGCACATCTCTGCACAGTATGGAAGTACCACATCAGATCTTGCTGCTCAGGACTGACCTATTGCAGGGATCCAATAAGGGCTATCCCTCTTTGTTAACCCCTGTTCCTTATGTTTGGTCTTCCGTTGAGACCTTCTTGCCAGGAGTACCCCTGCAATTGTCCTACATGTGTGACTGGACCTCTGGGAATTTGGTCCGTGAAGGATCAAGTATGGATACCCCAAGAAGATCCCCAGGTGTTCATTGGGAAGGTATGTTGTGATTAGAAGTGCCAGTTCAGGCATTTTGCTGCTCAGGACAGCCATATCTCTTTCTTATCTACCCAAACCATATCTCGGTGCATGAGTAAGGAAGGGTGGCCCCCACTAGACCCATAGGGACTTGAGTCCAGGGAGGGTGTGGACATCCCTGATTATTAGAAGGTTGGACCAGTTGCCGCAGGAAAGGCTCCTCCGAGATTATGTGGGCCTTAGATCTGGGAACACATTGACCACCTGGCTAAGGGCATGTCCTTGAGTCAAGGGGTTCTGTTGGACATGGATGCAAGGGACCCTCTCCAGATCTTCCTTCACCACTGTGGTTTCTATTTTGAATGCTAAGGGCAAAAGCCGAGGATGGAATGCACACCGAGCTAGAGTCCCGGTATCAGGCAAGGATTTGAGGTGTAAGCAGTTAAAAGTGAATCAGAGAGGCGGCATACTTGTTGTTCTGCTCCTTCCCCTCTTCAATATATATTCTCTGGACAGGACTGATAGGGACTTCCTTATGAAGGACCGCCTCCAGGTGTTTGCATCCTGAACGCCTTGGTACCAAATAGATCTAAAGGGCAGTCCATGTCAAGCAGCTGTCCCATCAATGTTACGCACATGTAGATGAGACACAGAGCATATGTGTGTCCAGGGGAGGATTCCTCCCAACAAAAGTCTTAGTGTCGAAGAGAGTTCTCTGTCCTTTGGGTTGTGGCCAAAAGTTGGCCATGAGGGACTGGTTCACAAAGGACACAATACCCAAGGCCTAGGAGCAGAGCTACGGGGACTTCCAAAATACATATCTACAATTCTCATTGTTTACTGGAGAGCAAGTGATAGGCCACAGATGTGTGTAATTTCCGCTGTGTCCAAATTTGGAGCAAGAAATTTGTACGATTATACAGGATGCAAAGTCGTGTTAGCTGTCAAGAGGGCCGTCTTTGCCCAAGCATAATCAGGGGTCAAGGACACAGCAGCTGAGAATAGAATTGGCAAAGCTTTTCCCACGTCCAAGGAGTCTGTGTCTTCTTCCTCCCCAGGTAGGTCCGAACTAAGAAATGATCAGCACAGTCCATAGGTAGACATCAAGCTCCACTATGGCATCCCATGCCATATCTTGTGTGCTTTCATCCTTTTCATACTAAAGGCCAGGGGAGGAAGACCCTGAGTCCTCCCTTTCCTGATGCCTACAGCTGCACAAGAGACCATCTCTGAGTCCAGTGGATATCCTGCCTCCTGATTCACTCTCCTCGCCCTGTATGGCTACCAAGGGACCTGTCAACAAAGCATACTTGGGGAGGGCTTGGTCTTGTCCTGGGTCAATGATGACAATCTTCCTGTCATGAAGAGAGATGATGACATAAAAATCATGCTCAATAGGATTACGCTGAAGCCCGGGCGAAAATCCTCCTACCAGAAATGGGAGTGTGGTCTGAAGTGCTTTGGTGAGGGCCGGGAATTTGGGAGGTGAAGTCCCCAAGCCATTTCTCATGGCATATGAGGAGCAATTGTCCAATGTTTGCCCTCCCAGTGAAGTACACATGCACCAAATCAGATCTGGCTGCCAAAGATCGCCTCACGCTGGGCTACTATGGACTGTGGCTTTGCACAGCTCCCTTCCTGACGTTTCCTCTTTCAGACTCAGTTTCCCTTGTCCCCAGGAGGAACACACCTTTTTGTCCTGCTCAGGTGAGTAGACCACTGTGATTTTGGACCACATGAGGTACTGTTGTGATTAACAAAGGGCGAACATCTGATCTACATTGGGAAGAAAGGATACACCTCCAAGAGCCATTGGGTGCTTCTGTGCCTGAGCAAAGCCCAACTCCTCCTCACCTCAACAATGCCATGAGGTCAGGATGAGTGGAAGTCCTGCTATGCCTTTGGCCAATGTGGAATACACTTCTTTGTCCCAGGAGAGAATTCTGAGCATTAGAAAGGTTGCACAGGTGCAGTCGGGGAAGCCGTACAAGAGGTCTCAAGGCCCTTGTGCCACAGAGTGGCAAGCCTCTTGGCCAACTACCCATTGGCATGTGTCTGGCTTGGATTGTCATTTCCGATCCTTGATTCTCAGGACCCAGAACACATCTGGAGTCAGCTCTGTGGATCCTGATAGAGGCCTAGGGATAGAGCCCGAGTCACATAGAGTAGGAAGCAGGGGACAGCCTTACTTCAGGAAATGATATTACAGGGGCAATGTGAATAGGACAGGTGCTGAGTTCCAGTGTGGTCTTGTCCCTCCACCTGCCTTGATGATTCTTCTCTGGCCGTGGATTCCTGATGAAACAGGCTTACAGTTGAACTAAGTCTCAGTTCCAATGTATGCTCTCCTTAGAGAGACGTCCATACTAAGGTGCTTTTCCACCATGGGATGCCCTTGTAGACTGCTAGAGAGTATGAGCCAGTCCAGGGATATCAGGCCACAAGGAATGTTTTGGAGAGGAACACATCCCCTTTTAGCCCTATGTTCTCTCCCAGCACCTGCCATAAGGGGCTAGTCCTTTTTGGACACCCTGTGCAAACCTTCACCCATGGGTCTGACACCACAGAGCATCCACAACAGTGTCGTGATATATGCTCCCCCTGCATATTCCATTGTTCACATGTAGGGACGTGAGATGTCCCGATATGTCCGGATAGTCTCCCATTTGAGGAAGATCCCCTAGAACCATATCGAGGATACAGACAACACTTGTTCCCATGGGTTGCAATTTTCCTCATAACTAGGAATGTGTAGGATGAAAATGGGTAGTAGTGTTCAGCAGGGACACTTTCAGCCAACCATCACATGTTGATTCTCAGAAATGGAATGTCATGCTAAGCTCGCACATACCAAGTAGATCCTTTGTCTTAGGCCTCCCAGAAGGGTTATAATTCAGAAATGATCCATGCAGTCAATAAGCAGCCATCAGAGCCCAGTGTACTTTGCAACCCTGTGATACAGGTGGGCAGGACATCTGGCTTCTCTCTATTTAGACAGAGGTCAAAAACTGGTAAATCATTGTTGGAGGCCTCCAGAAGCTCAAGACACCTTCTCTGAGACTACTGTAGCTCATGCCTTTGGAGCTGCTGTCTGACCTGGTAAGCAAACAGTGGGCCCAGAGAGGAAGCATGCTTGCTAGGGGTGTGGAAGGTTCTGGGCTGGGTCAATGATGATACCCTTTTTGTCATGAAGACTGGTGATGACATAAAAATCATGCTCAATAGGATTACGCTGAGGCCCAGCCAAGGATGCACTTACATGGACGTGGTGTGGCGGCAGTCTTGGCTCCCCGTCCGTACACAAATTGTCATATACCGAAGTCTCCATGATCATGCTCTAAGCGTAGGATCATGGGCACTTGTTATTTCCAGCCCATCTCTGCACAGTACGGAAGTACCACATGAGATCTTGCTGCTTAGGTGTGACCCCTTGCAGGGATATAATAAGGGCTATCCCTCTTTGTTAACCTCCCTTCCTTATGTTTTGTCTCCCATTCAGACCTCTTTGCCAGGAGTACTTGTGCCATTGTCCTACTTGTGGGACTGGACCTCTAGGACGTTGGGCCGTTAAGTACCGTGTGTGGATAACCCGAGAAGATGCCCAGGTGTTCATTGGGAAGGTATGTTGTGATTAGAAGAGCCAATTGAGGCATTTTGCTGCTCAGGACGGCCATATCTCTTTCTTGTCTACCCAAACCATATCTCGGTGCATGAGTAAGGAAGGGTGGCCCCCACTAGACTCATAGGGACGTGAGTCCAGGGAGGATGTGGACATCCCTGATTATTAGAAGGTTGGACCAGTTGCCGCCAGAAAAGGCTCCTCCGAAATTATGAGGGCCTTAGATCTGCCAACACCTTGGCCACCTGGCTATGGGCATGTCCTTGAGTCAAGGGGTTCTGCTGGACCAGGAGGCAAGGCACCCTCCCCAGATCTTCCTTCAACACTGTGGTTTCTATTTTGAATGCTAAGGCCAACAGCCGAGTATGGAAGGCACACCGAGTTAGGGTCCCTGCATCAGGGAGGACTTGTGCTGCAAGCAGTTAAAAGTGAATCAGAGAGGCGAAATATTTCTTGTTCTGCTGCTTGCCCTCTTCAATATATCTTCTCTGGAAAGGATTAATAGGGACTTCCTTGGGAAAGACCCCCTCCAGGTGTTTTCATCCTGAATGCCTTGGTTCCAAATAGATCTTAAGGGCAGTCCATGTCAAGCAGCTGTCCCATCAATGTTACGCACATGTAGATGAGACACACAGCATGTGTGTGTCCAGGGGAGGGTTTCTCCCAACAAAAGTCTTAGTATCGAACAGAGTCTTCTGTCCATTGGGTTGTGGCCCAAGTTTGGTCATGAGAGTCTGGTTCACAAAGGACACAATCCCCAAAGGCCTAGGCGCAGAGCTAAGGGGACTTCCAAAATATATATCTACAGATCTCATAGTTTACTGGAGAGCAAGTGATAGGCCACAGTGGTGTGTTATTCCTGCTGGGTCCAAATTTGGAGCAACCAATTTGTACGATTATACAGGATGCAAAGTCTTGTTAGTTGTCAAGAGGGCCACCTTTGTCCAAGCATAATCACGGGAATCAAGGACACAGCAGCACAGAATAGGATTGGCAAAGCTTTTCCCATGATCACCTAGTCTGTGTATTGTTCTTCCCCAGGTAGGTCCGAACTGAGCAATGATCTGCGCAGTCCGTAGGTAGACATCAAGCTCCACTGTGGCATACCATGCCATATCTTGTGTTTTTTCTTCCTTTTCACACTAAAGGCCAAGGGAAGGTAGACCCTGAGTTCTCCTTTTCCTGATGCCTACAGGTGCGCAAGAGACCATCGCTGAGTCCAGTGTATATCCTCCCTCCTGATTCACTCTCCTCACCTTGTAAGGCTACCCAGGGACCTGTGAAGAAAGCATGCTTAGGGAGGGCTTGGTCTTTTCCTGGGTCAATGATGAAAATCTTCTTGGTCATGAAGCCGATGATGACATAAAAATCATGCTCAATAGGATTACGCTGAGGCCCGGGAAAAAATCCTCTACCAGAAATGGGAGTGTGGTCTGAAGTGCTTTGGCAAGGCCCAAGAATTTGGGAGCTGAAGTCCCCAAGCCATTTCTCATGGCATGTGAGGAGCAATTGTCCAATGTTTGCCCTCCCACTGAAGTACGCATGCACCAAATCAGATCTGCCTGCCAATGATCACCTCACGCAGGGCTACTATATGGGCTGTGGTACTTTGCGCAACTCCCTTCCTGACCTTTGCTTTTTCAGACTCAGGTACCCTTGTCCCCAGGAGCAACACACCTTTTTGTCCTGCTCAGGTGAGTAGACCACTGTGATTTTGGACCACATGAGGTACTATTGTGATTAACAAAGGGAGAACATCTGATCTACGTTAGGAAGTAAGGATACACCTGCAAGAGCCAGTGGGTGCTTCTGTGCCTGAGCAAAGCCCCAACTCCTCCTTACCTCAACAAAGCCATGAGGTCAGGATGAGTGGAAGTCCTGCTATGCCTTTGGCCAATGTGGAACAGACTTCTTTGTTCCAGGAGAGAATTCTCAGCACTAGAAAGGGTGCACAGCTGCAGTTGGGGAAGCCGTACAAGAGGTCTCAAGGCCCTTGTGCCACAGAGTGGCAAGCCTCTTGGCCAACTACCCATTGGCATGTTTCTGGCTTGGATTGTCATTTCTGACCCTTGATTCTCAGGACCCAGAACACATTTGGAGTCAGCACTGTGGTTCCTAGGGATAGAGGCCTAGGGATAGAGCCCGAGTCACATAGAGTAGGAAGCAGGGGACAGCCCTACTTCAGGAAATGATATTACATGGGTAATATACATAGGACAGGTGCTGTGTTCCAGTGTGGTCTTGGCCCTCCATCGGCCTTGATGATTCTTCCTTGGCCGGGGATTCCTGATGAAACAGGCTTCCAGTTGAACTAAGCCTCAGTTCCCAGGTATGCTCTCCTTAGAGAGACGTCCATACTAAGGTTCTTTTCCATCATGATATGCCCTTGTAGACTGAGTGCTAGAGAGTAGTAGCCGGTTCAGGGAGATCAGGTAACAAGGAAAGTTATGGAGAGGAACAGATCCCCTTTAGCCCTATGTTCTCTCCAAGCACCTGCCATGAGGGGCTAGTCCTTTGAGGACACCCTGTGCAAACCTTCATCCATGAGTCTGACTCCATACAAGATCCACAACAGGGACGTGATGTATGCTCCCTCTACATATTCCATTGTTCACATGTAAGGATGAGAGAAGTCCCAAAATGACCGGATAGACTCCCTTTTGAGGAAGATCCCCTAGATCCATATCGAGGATACAGACACTTGTTCCCGTGGGTTGCAATTTTCTTCAGAACTAGGAATGTGTAGGATGAAAATGGGTAGTAGTATTCAGCAGGGACCCATTCAGCCAACCATCACAAGTTGATTCTCAGAGATGGAAGGTCCTGCTAAGCTTGCACATACGAAGTAGATCCTTTTTCTTGGGCCTCCCATAAAGTTTATAATTCAGAAATGATCCATGCAGTCAATAAGCAGCCATCAGAGCCCAGTGTACTTTGCAAACCTGTGACTCAGGTTGGCATGATATCTGTCTTCTCCCTATTCAGACAGAGGTCAAAAACTGGAAACTCTTTGTCGGAAGCCTCCAGAAGCTCAACACACCTCTCTGAGACTACTGTAGCTCATGCCTTTGGAGCTGCTGTCTCACCTGGTAAGCAAACAGTGGGCCCAGAGAGGAAGCATGTTTGGAAGGGGGGTGATAGGTTCTGTGCTGGGTCAATGATGATACCCTTTCTGTCATGAAGAGTGGTGGTGACATAAAAATCATGCTCAATAGGATTACGCTGAGGCCCAGCCAAGGATGCACTTACATGGACGTGGTGTGTCAGCAGTCTTGGCTCCCCGTCCGTGCACAAATTGTCATATACCGAAGTCTCCATGGTCATGCTTAAGTGTAGGATCATGGGAACTTGTCATTTCCAGCCCGTCTCTGCATAGTACAGAAGTACCACATCAGATCTTGCTGCTCAGGGGTGACCTCTTGCAGGGTTCCTATAAGGGCTATTTCTCTTTGTTAACCTCCCTTCCTTATGTTTTGTCTTCCATTGAGACCTCTTTGCCAGGAGGACCCCTGTCATGGTCCTTCATGTGGGACTCTACCTCTAGGACGTTGGTCCATTAAGGACCGTGTGTGTATAGCACGAGAAGATGCCCAGGTGTTTATTGGGAAGGTATGTTGTGATTAGAAGAGCCAGTTGAGGCATTTTGCTGCTCAGGACAGCCATATCTCTTTCTTATCTACGCAAACCATATCTCGGTGCATGAGTAAGGAAGGGTGTCCCCCACTAGACCCATAGGGACTTTATTCCAGGGATGATGTGGACATCCCTGATTATTAGAAGATTGGACCAGTTGCCACCAGAAAAGGTTCCTCCGAGATTAGGAGGGCCTTAGATCTGCGAACACATTGGCCACCTGGCTATGGGCATGTCCTTGAGTCAAGTGGTTCTGTTGGACCTGGAGGCAAGGGACCCTCCCCAGTCCTTCCTTCACCACTGTGGTTTCTATTTTGAAGGCTAAGGCCAACAGCCGAGGATAGAAGGCACACCGAGTTAGGGTCCCTGCATAAGGGAAGAACTTGTGCTGTAAGCAGTTAAAAGTGAATCAGAGAGGCAGCATATTTATTGTTCTGCTTCTTGCCCTCTTCAATATATCCTCTCTGGACAGGACTGATAGGGAATTCCTTGTGAAGGACCCCCTCCAGATGTTTGCATCCTGAACACCTTGGTACAAAATATATCTTAAGGACAGTACATTTCAAGCAGCTGTCCCATCAATGTTACACACATGTAGACGAGACACAGAGCATGTGTGTGTCCAGGAGAGGGATTCTCCCAACAAAAGTCTTAATGTCGAACAGAGTGCTCTGTCCATTGGGTTGTGGCCCAATGAGGGTCTGGTTCACAAAGGACACAATGCCCAAAGGCCTAGGCACAGATCTACGGTGACTTCCAAAATATATATCTACAGATCTCATTTTTTACTGGAGAGCAAGTGACAGGCCACAAAGGTGTGTTATTCCTGGTGGGTCCAAATTTGGAGCAAGCAATTAATACGATTATACAGGATGCAAAGTCGTGTTAGTTGTCAAGTGAGCCGCCTTTTCCTGCCGTGTACTGACTCTCGGGGAGATCAGGACCGAGGGAGAACAAGGGCGAAGGCTCAAGGAGAACTCGGGATTCGGCGAGGAAATGACAGACAGACACACTCTAGGTAGAATATGCTGCTGCAATTTACTGAAGGTTTCATGAAGGTTTTATACAGATTGAACAGGGAAACATAGCAAGCCAACAAGTGATCTCAGAAATCATTAATCTAAACAATCTTAAGTATTGTTCTATTGTAAGCATACATGCAATGTTGATCAGGCAGGAACTGTTCCCATTTTTTAAGAAGGACGCCTTGCATCATTGACCACAGCTTTACATGAATAGAAGCTTGGGGTAAGGGATGTAAGGTGAACAATAGGTTATTTATTTTTTATAAACCAAGCAGAGAGCCATCTCTTTTTATTTATTAGATTATTTATATAATTTTTATATTCATTATAAAAGTGTTTCTATCCAAAGACCACCAATATTTTAAGGCTGGTTTAATGTTTTCCAGGAATTCTTTTCTTTCTTGTCTAGAGTATAAGCACCAAGGCTTACGTGTCTTTGCTAAGTATTTTATAAATGGAAGAGAATGCCATAGCCTCCTTATTCCTTCATAATTCATTCATCTATTACCGAATTCATCATATCCTCCCTCATAGGGGAGTGGATCTAGGTAGTTCCCAGCTCTGGGAGTCTACTATCAGCCCTTGATCAAGTACTGAACATACCCCCCAGGAAGTTTCCTGGTGGGAAAGCCTAAGTTTTACAACTCCTTATCTGTAGAACTGTCATACTTCTAATGAACATTACCGATTAACATTTCTACTTTCACTTTCTCAGTATCAGTATTGTTCTAAAACATCATAAGCTGTTTCTACTCTACACCATCTAAAAACTGTTCTAGAGTTAATTTTTTATTCCTAGTAGAGTTATACATTTCCTACATTGCCCTAATCATAGGAGGGGCACATTGAATACTCAAATTGTTTTTGTACTTTGATTGCATGGATGATTAATAGTAAGCGAAGCATAGAAACTAGCTGTTCTTTGACAAACAACTAGAAGAAAGCAGAAAAGAAACAGAAAGCAGAAAACAGCTCATTGGGGCGAGCAATCAGGTCATCGTGACTTCATGGGCAGCAGGAACCATTACAGTAACTGACTGCCAAGGGGTCACCGGGGGCATCCCTCCGAAGAGTGCTGGCCCTTTGTCCTCAGCTCTCTTCCAGTACAGAAGCATCTCTGCTTGCTACACAGGCGAGGTCGCCGTGGACGTAGCATTTTCCCAAACATTATCAGGGGAATCAAGGACACAGCAGCTGAGAATAGGATTGGCAAACCATTTCCGACGTCCACGGAGACTTTGCCTTCTTCTACCCTGGTAGGTCTGAACTGAGAAAAGATCAGCGCAGTCCGAGGGTAGACATCAAGCTCCACTGTGGCATCCCACGCCATATCTTGTGTGCTTTCTTCCTTTTCATTCTAAAGGCCAAGGGGAGGTAGACCCTTAGTTCTCCCTTTCCTGATGTCTACAGGTGTGCAAGACACTATCTCTGAGTCCAGTGGTATCCTGCCTCCTGATTCACTCTCTTCGCCCTGTAAGGCTACACAGGGACCTGTGAACAAAGCATGCTTGGGGAGGGCTGGATCTTGTCCTGGGTCAATGATGACAATCTTCCTGCCATGAAGAGCGATGATGACATAAAAATCATGCTCAATAGGATTACGCTGAGGCCCGGGCAAAAATCCTCCTACCAGAAATGGGAGTGTGGTCTGAAGTGCTTTGGCGAGGGCCAGAATTTTAGGAGCTGATGTCCCCAAGCCATTTCTCATGGCATATGAGGAGCAATTGTCCAATGTTTGCCCTCCCAGTGAAGTACGCATGCACCAAATCAGATCTGGCTGCCAAAGATCACCTCATGCAAGGCTACTATATGGGCTGTGGCTCTTTGCGCAGCTCCCCTCCTGACCTTTGCTCTTTCAGACTCAGGTACCCTTGTCCCCAGGAGAAACACACCTTTTTGTCCTGCTCAGGTGAGTAGACCACTGTCATTTTGGACCACTTGAGGTACTGTTCTGATTAACAAAGGGAGAATATCTGATCTACATTGGGAAGAAAGGATACACCTGCAAGAGCCATTGGGTGCTTTCTGTGCCGGAGCAAAGCCCCAGGCTTCCTTACCTCAACAAAGCCATGAGGTCAGGATGTGTGGAAGTCCTGCTATGCCTTTGGCCAATGTGGAATAGACTTCTGTGTCCCAGGAGAAAATTCTGAGCATTAGAAAGGGGGCACAGTTGCAGTTGGGGAAGCCGTACAAGAGGTCTCAAGGCCATGTGTCCACAGAGTGGGGAGCCTCTTTGCCAACTACACATTGCCATGTGTCAGGCTTGGATTGTCATTAATGAACCTTGATTCGCAGGACCCAGACCAGATCTAGAATCAGCTCTGTGGATCCTGATGGAGGCCAAGGGAAAGATCCCGAGTCACATAGATTAGGAAGCAGGTGGCAGTCCTACTTCAGGAAATGATATTACATGGGTGATGTGCATAGGACAGGTGCTGAGTTCCAGTTTGGTCTTGGCCCTCCACCGGGGTTGATAATTCTTCTCTGACCGTGGATTCCTGATGAAACAGGTTTCCAGTTGAACTAAGCCTCACTGTCCGGGTATGCTCTCCTTAGAGAGACGTCCATACTAAGGTGCTTTCGAACCATGGTATGCCCTTGGAGACTGTGTGCTAGAGAGTATGGGCCGGTCCAGGAATATCAGGCAACAAGGAAAGTTTGGAGAGGAACAGATCCGCTTTTTGCCCTATATTCTCTCCCAGCACCTGCCATGAGGGGCTAGTCATTTGAGGACACCCTGTGCAATCTTTCACACATGAGTCTGACTCCACAGAGCATCCACAATAGAGACGTGATGTATGCTCCCTGTACATATTCCATTGTTCACATGTAGTAAAGTGAGATGTCCCGATATGTCCGGATAGACTCCCATTGGAGGAAGATCCCCTAGAACCATATCGTGGATACACACAACACTTGTTCCCGTGGGTTGCAATTTTCTTCAGAACTAGGAATGTGTAGGATGAAAATGGGTAGTAGTGTTCAGCAGGGACCCTTTCAGCCAACCATCACAAGTTGATTCTCAGAAATGGAAGGTCCTGCTAATCTCGCACATACCAAGTAGATCCTATGTCCTGGGCCTCCCAGAAAGTTTATAATTCAGAAAAGATCCATGCAGTCAATAAGCAGCCATCAGAGCCCAGTGTACTTCGCAACCCTGTGATTCAGGTGGGCAGGACATCTGGCTTTACTCTATTCAGACAGTAGTCAAAAACTGGAAACTCTATGTCAGAAGCCTCCAGAAGCTCAAGACACCTCTCAGAGACTACTGTAGCTCATGCCTTTGGCGCTGCTGTCTCACCTGGTAAGCAAAAAGTGGGCCCAGAGAGGAAGTATGCTTGGTAGGGGCGTGATAGGTTCTGTGCTGGGTCAATGATGATACCCTTTCTCTCATGAAGAGTGGTGATGACATAAAAATCATGCTCAATAGGATTACGCTGAGGCCCAGCCAAGGATGCACTTACATGGACGTGGGGTGTCAGCAGACATGGTTCCTCGTACGTGCAAAAATTTTCATATTCCGAATTCCCCATTGTCATGCTTAAGCATAGGATCATGGGCACTTGTCATTTCCAGCCCGTCACTGCACAGTACGGAAGTATCACATCAAATCTTGCTGCTGAGGGGTGACCTCTTGCAGGGATCCAATAAGGGCTATCCCTTTTTGTTAACCTCCCTTCCTTATGTTTTGTCTTCCATTGAGACCTCTTTACGAGGAGAACCTTTGCCATTGTCCTACCTGTGGGACTGGACATCTAGGACTTTGATCCATTCAGGACCATCTGTGGATACCCAGACAATAAGCCCAGGTGTTCATTAGGAAGGTATGCTGTGATTAAAAGAGCCAGTTGAGGTATTTGCTGCTCAGGACAGCCATATCTCTTTCTTATCTACCCAAACCATATGTTGGTGCATGAGTAAGGAAGGGTGTCCCCCACTAGACCCATAGGGACTTGAGTCCAGGGAGGATGTGGACATCCCTGATTATTAGAAGGTTGGACCAGTTGCCGCCAGAAAAGGCTAATCCGAGATTATGAGGGCCAAGTTCGGCGAACACGTTGGCCACCTAGCTATGGGCATGTCCTTGAGTCAAGGGGTTCTGTTGGACCTGGAGGCAAGGGACCCTCCCCAGATCTTCCTTCACCACTGTGGTTTCTATTTTGAGAGTTAAGGCCAACACCCGAGTATGGAAGGCACACCGAGTTAGGGTCCCTGCATCAGGGAAGGACTTGTACTGTAAGCAGTTAAAAGTGAATCAGAGAGGTGTCGTACTTGTTATTCTGCTGCTTGCCCTCTTCAATATATCTTCTCTGGACAGGATTGATACGGACTTCCTTGTGAAGGACCCCGTCCAGGTGTTTGCATCCTGAACGGGTTGCTACCAAATAGATCTAAAGGGCAGTCCATGTCAAGCAGCTGTCCCATCAATGTTACGCACATGTAGATGAGACACACAGCATGTGCGTGTCCAGCGGAGGGATTCTCCCAACAAAAGTCTCAATGTCGAACAGAGTCCTCTATCCATTGGGTTGTGGCCCAACGTTGGCCATTAGTGTCTGGTTCACAAAGGACACAATCCCCAAAGGCCTAGGCGCAGAGCTAAGGGGACTTCCAAAATATATATCTACTGATCTCATTGTTTACTGGAGAGCAAGTGATAGGCCACAGAGGTGTGTTATTCCTGGTGGGTCCAAATTTGGAGCAAGCAATTAGTACGATTATACAGGATGCAAAGTCGTGTTAGTTGTCAAGAGAGCCACCTTTTCCCAAACATTATCAAGGGAATCAAAAACACAGCAGCTGAGAATAGGATTGGCAAAGCATTTCCCACGTCCACGGAGTCTGTGTCTTGTTCCTCCCCAGGAAGGTCCGAACTGAGAAATGATCAGCGCAGTCCGTAGGTAGACATCAAGCTCCACTGTGGCATCCCACGCCATATCTTGTGTGCTTTCTTCCTTTTCATTCTACAGGCCAAGGGGAGGTAGACCTTGAGTTCTCCCTTTCCTGATGCCAACAGGTGTGCAAGAGACCATCTCTGAGTCCAGTGGATATCCTGCCCCCTGATTCGCTCTCCTGACCCTGTAAGGCTACACAGGGACCTGTGAACAAAGCATGCTTGGGGAGGGCTGGGTCTTGTCCTGGGTCAATGATGACAATCTTCCTGTCATGAAGAGTGATGATGACATAAAAATCATGCTCAATAGGATTACGCTGAGGCCCGGGCAAAAATCCTCCAACCAGAAATGGGAGTGTGGTCTGAAGTGCTTTGGCCAGGGCCAGGAATTTAGGAGCTGACGTCCCCAAGCCATTTCTCATGGCATATGAGGAGAAATAGTCCAATGTTTGCCCTCCCAGTGAAGTACACATACACCAAATCAGATCTGGCTGCCAAAGATCACCTCACTCACGGCTACTATATGGGCTGTGTCTCTGCGCAGTTCCCTTCCTGAACTTTGCTGTTTCAGACTCAGGTACCCTTGTCCCCAGGAGGAACACACCTTTTTGTCCTGCACAGGTGAGTAGGCCACTGTGATTTTGGGCCACATGAGGTACTAATGTGATTAACAAAGCGAGAACATCTGCTCTACATTGGGAAGACAGGATACACCTGCAAGAGCCATTGGTTGCTTTCTGTGCCGCAGCAAAGCCCCAAGTTTTCCTTACCTCAACAAAGCCATGAGGTCAGGATGTGTGGAAGTCCTGCTATGCCTTTGGCCAATGTGGAATAGACATCTGTGTCCCTAGAGAGAATTCTGAGTATTAGAATGGGTGCACATGTGCAGTCGGCGAAGCCGTACAAGACTTCTCAAGGCCCTTGTGTCCACAGAGTGGCGAACCTCTTGGCCAAATACCCATTGGCATGTGTCTGGCTTGGATTGTCATTTCCGACCCTTGATTCTCAGGACACAGAACACACCTAGATTCAGCTCTGTGGATCCTGATGGAGGTCCAGGGAAAGAGCCCGAGTCACATAGAGTAGGAAGCAGGTGACAGCCCTACTTCAGGAAATGATATTATATGGGTGATGTGCATAGGACAGCTGCTGAGTTCCAGGGTGGTCTTGGCCCTACACTGGCCTTGATGATTCTTCTCTGGCCGTGGATTCCTGATGAAACAGGTTTCCAGTTGAACTAAGCCTCGTCCCCGGGTATGCTCTCCATAGAGAGATGTCCACACTAAGGTACTTTCAAACCATGGTATGCCCTTGGAGACTGAGTGCTAGAGAGTATGGGCCGGTCCAGGGAGATCAGGCAACAAGGAAAGTTTGGAGAGGAACAGATCCACTTTTTGCCCTATATTCTCTCCCAGGACCTGCCATGAGGGGCTAGTCCTTTGAGGACACCCTGTGCAAACCTTCACCCATGAGTCTGACTCCACACAGCATCCACAACAGGGACGTGATGTATGCTCCCTCTACATGTTCCATTGTTCACATGTAGGGACGTGAGATGTCCCGATATGTCCGGATAGACTCCCATTTGAGGAAGATCCCCTAGAACCATATCGAGGATACAGACAACACTTGTTCCTTGGGTTGCAATGTTCTTCAGAACTAGGAATGTGTAGGATGAAAATGGATAGTAGTGTTCAGCAGGGACCCTTTCAGCCAACCATCACAAGATGATTCTCAGAAATGGAAGGTCCTGCTAAGCTCGCACATACCAAGTAGATCCTATGTCCTGGGCCTCCCAGAAAGTTTATAATTCAGAAATGATCCATGCAGTCAATAAGCAGCCATCAGAGCCCAGTGTACTTTGCAACCCTTTGATTCAGGTGGGCAGGACATCTGGCTTCACTCTATTCAGACAGAAGTCAAAAACTGGAAACTCTTTGTCGAAGCCTCCAGAAGCTCAAGACACCTCTCTGAGACTACTGTAGCTCATGCCTTTCGAGCTGCTGTCTTACCTGGTAAGCAAAAAGTGGGCCCAGAGAATAAGTATGCTTGGTAGGGGAGTGATAGGTTCTGTGCTGGGTCAATGATGATACAGTTTCTGTCATGAAGAGTGGTGATAACATAAAAATCATGCTCAATAGGATTACACTGAGGCCCAGCCAAGGATGCACTTTCATGGACGTGGGGTGTCGGCACACTTGGCTCCCCTTACGTGCACAAATTTTCATATTCCGAAGTCTCCATGGTCATGCTTAAGTGTACGATCATGGGCACTTGTCATGTCCAGCACATGTCTGCATAGTAGGGAAGTATCACATCAGATCTTGCTGCTAAGGGGTGACCTCTTGCAGGGTTCCAATAAGGGCTATCCATCTTTCTTAACCTCCCTTCCTTATGTCTTGTCTTCCATTGAGACCTTTTTGCCAGGAGTACCTGTGACATTGTCCTACCTGTGGGACTGGAACTCTAGGAATTTGATCCGTTAAGGACCATGTGTGGATAGTCTGAGAAAATGCGCAGGTGTTCATTGGAAAGGTATGCTGTGATTAGAAGAGCCAGTTGAGGTATTTGCTGCTCAGGACAGCCATATCTCTTTCTTATCTGACCAAACCATATTTCGTTGCATGAGTAAGAAAGGGTGGCCCCCACTAGACCCATAGGGACTTGAGTCCAGGGAGGATGTGAACATCCCTGATTATTAGAAGGTTGGACCAGTTGCCGACAGAAAAGGCTCCTCCGAGATTATGAGGGCCTTAGATCTCCGAACACATTGGCCACCTTGCTATAGGCATGTCCTTGAGTCAAGGGGTTCTGTTGGACCTGGAGGCAAGGGACCCTCCCCAGATCTTCCTTCACCACTCTGGTTTCTATTTTGAGGGCTAATGCCAACAGCCGAGTATGGAAGGCACACCGAGTTAGGGTCCCTGCATCAGGGAAGGACTTGTGCTGTAAGCAGTTAAAAGTGAATCAGAGAGGCGGCGTACTTGTTATTCTGCTGCTTGCCCTCTTCAATATATCTTCTCTGGACAGGATTGATAGCGACTTCCTTGTGAAGGACCACGTCCAGGTGTTTGCATCCTGAACGCGTTGGTACCAAGTAGATCTAAAGGGCAGTCCATGTCAAGCACCTGTCCCATCAGTGTTACGCACATGTTCATGAGACACACAGCATGTGTGTGTCCAGGGGAGGGATTCTCCCAACAAAAGTCTCAATGTCGAACAGAGTCCTCCGTCCATTGGGTTGCGGCCCAAGGTTGGCCATGAGTGTCTGGTTCACAAAGGACACAATCTCCAAAGGCATAGGCGCAGTGCTACGGGGACATCCAAAATATATATCTACAGATCTCATTGTTTACTGGAGAGCAAGTGATAGGCCACAGAGGTGTGTTATTCCGGGTGGGTCCAAATTTGGAGCAAGCAATTAGTACGATTATACAGGATGCAAAGTCGTGTTAGTTGTCAAAAGAGCCACCTTTTTCCAAACATTATCAGGGGAATCAAGGACACAGTAGCTGAGAATAGGATTGGCAAAGCATTTCCCACGTCCACGGAGTCTGTGTCTTGTTCCTCCCCAGGTAGGTCCGAACTGAGAAATGATCAGCGCAGTCTGTAGGTAGACATCAAGCTCCACTGTGGCATCCCACCCCATATCATGTGTGCTGTCTTCCTTTTCTTCTACAGGCCAAGGGGAGGTAGACCTTGAGTTCTCCCTTTCCTGATGCCAACAGGTGTGCAAGAGACCATCTCTGAGTCCAGTGGATATCCTGCCCCCTGATTCGCTCTCCTGACCCTGTAAGGCTACACAGGGACCTGTGAACAAAGCATGCTTGGGGAGGGCTGGGTCTTGTCCTGGGTCAATGATGACAATCTTCCTGTCATGAAGAGCTATGATGACATAAAAATCATGCTCAATAGGATTACGCTGAGGCCCGGGCAAAAAACCTCCAACCAGAAATGGGAGTGTGGTCTGAAGTGCTTTGGCTAGGGCCAGGAATTTAGGAGCTGACATCCACAAGCCATTTCTCATGGCATATGAGGAGAAATTGTCCAATGTTTGCCCTCCTAGTGAAGTACGCATACACCAAATCAGATCTGGCCGCCAAAGATCACCTCACTCAGGGATACTATATGGGCTGTGGTTCTTTGCGCAGCTCCCTTCCTGACCTTTGCTCATTCAGACTCAGGTAACCTTGTCCCCAGGAGGAACACACCTTTTTGTCCTGCACAGGTGAGTAGACCACTGTGATTTTGGGCCACGTGTACTATTGTGATTAACAAAGCGAGAACATCTGCTCTACGTTGGGAAGAAAGGATACACCTGCAAGAGCCATTGGTTGCTTTCTGTGCTGCAGCAAAGCCCCAAGTTTTCCTTACCTCAACAAAGGCATGAGGTCTGGATGTGCGGAAGTCCTGCTATGCCTTTGGGCAATGTGGAATAGACTTCTGTGTCCCTAGAGGAAATTCTGAGTATTAGAATGGGTGCACAGGTGCAGTCGGCAAAGCCGTACAAGAGGTCTCAAGGCCCTTGTGTCCACAGAGTGGGGAACCTCTTGGCCAAATACCCATTGGCATGTGTCTGGCTTGGATTGTTATTTCTGACCCTTGATTCTCAGGCCCCAGAACACATCTGGATTCAGCTCTGTGGATCCTGATGGAGGTCCAGGGTAAGAGTCCGAGTCACATAGAGTAGGAAGCAGGTGACAGCCCTACTTCAGGAAATGATATTATATGGGTTATGTCCATAGGACAGGTGATGAGTTCCAGTGTGGTCTTGGCCCTACACCGGGCTTGATGATTCTTCTCTGGCCGTGGATTCCTGATGAAACAGGTTTCCAGTTGAACTAAGCCTTGTCCCCGGGTATACTCTCCTTAGAGAGACGTCCATACTAAGGTGCTTTCGAACCATGGTATGCCCTTGGAGACTGAGTGCTAGAGAGTATGGGCCGGTCCTGGGAGATCAGGCAACAAGGAAAGTTTGAAAAGGAACAGATCCAATTTTTGCCCTATATACTCTCCCAGCTCCTGCCATGAGGGGCTAGTCCTTTGAGGACACCCTGTGCAAACCTTCACCCATGAGTCTGACTCCACACAGCATCCACATCAAGGACGTGATGTATGCTTCCTCTACGTATTCCATTGTTCACAAGTAGGGACGTGAGATGTCCCGATATGTCCTGATAGACTCCCATTTTTGGAAGATCCCCTAAAACCATATCGAGGAAACAGGCAACACTTGTTCCCATGGGTTGCAATTTTCTTCAGAACTAGGAATGTGTAGGGTGAAAATGGGTAGTAGTGTTCAGCAGGGACCCTTTCAGCCAACCATCACAAGTTGATTCTCAAAAATGTAAGGTCCTGCTAAGCTCGCGCATACCATGTAGATACTATGTCCTGGGCCTCCCAGAAAGTTTATAATTCAGAAATGATCCATGCAGTCAATAAGCAGCCATCAGAGCCCAGTGTACTTTGCAACCCTGTGATTCAGGTGGGCAGGACATCTGGCTTCTCTCAATTCAGATAGAGGTCAAAAACTGGAAACTCTTTGTCGGAAGCCTCCAGAAGCTCAAGACACCTCTATGAGACTACTGTAGCTCATGCCTTTGGAGCTGCTGTCTCACCTGGTAGGCAAAATGTGGGGCCAGAGAGGAAGTATGCTTGGTAGGGGCGTGCTAGGTTCTGTGCTGGGTCAATGATGATACCCTTTCTGTCATGAAGAGTGGTGATGACATAAAAATCATGCTCAATAGGATTACGCTGAGGCCCAGCCAAGGATGCACTTTCATGGACGTGGGGTGTCGGCAGACTTGGCACCCGGTACGTGCAAAAATTTTCATATTCCGAAGTCTCCATGGTCATGCTTAAGCGTAGGTTCATGGGCACTTGTCATTTCCAGCCCGTCTCTGCACAGTACCGAAGTATCACATCAGATCTTGCTGCTCAGGGGTGACCTCTTGCAGGGTTCCAATACAGGCTATCCCTCTTTGTTAACCTCCCTTCCTTATGTTTTGTCTTCCATTGAGACCTCTTTGACAGGAGTACCATTGCCATTGTCCTACCTGTGGGACTGGACCTCTAGGACTTTGATCCGTTAACGACCATGTGTGGATAGTCTGAGAAGATGTGCAGGTGTTTATTGGGAAGTTATGCTGTGATTAGAAGAACCAGTTGAGGTATTGCTGCTCAGGACAGCCATATCTCTTTCTTATCTGCCCAAAACATATCTCGTTGCATGAGTAAGGAAGGGTGGCCCCCCCTAGATCCATAAGGACTTGAGTCCCGGGAGAATGTGGACATCCCTGATTATTAGAAGTTGGACCAGTTGCCGCCAGAAAAGTGTCCTCCGAGATTATGAGGGCCTTAGGTCTGCGAACATATTGGCCGCCTGGCTATGGGCATGTCCTTGAGTCAAGGGGTTCTGTTGGACCTGGAGGCAAGGGACCCTCCCCAGATCTTCCTTCACCAGTGTGGTTTCTATTTTGAGGGCTAAGGCCAACAGCCGAGTATGGAAGGCACACCGAGTTAGGGTCCCTGCATCAGGGAAGGACTTGTGCTGTAAGCAGTTAAAAGTGAATCAGAGAGTCGGTGTACTTGTTATTTTGTTGCTTGCCCTCTTCAATATATCTTCTCTGGACTGCATTGATAGGGACTTCTTTGTGAAGGACCCCGTCAAGGTGTTTGCATCCTGAACGCATTGGTACCAAATAGATCTAAAAGGCAGTCCATGTCAAGCAGCTATCCCATCAGTGTTACGCACATGTACATGAGACACACAGCATGTGTGTGTCCAGGGGAGGGATTCTCCCAACAAAAGTCTCAATGTCTAACAGAGTCCTCTGTCCATTGGGTTGCGGCCCAACTTTGGCCATGAGTGTCTGCTTCACAAAGGACACAATCCCCAAAAGCCTAGGCACAGAGCTACGGGGACTTCCAAAATATATATCTACAGATCTCATTGTTTACTGGAGAGCAAGTTATAGGCCACAGAGGTGTGTTATTCCTGGTGGGTCCAAATTTGGAGCAAGCAATTAGTACGATTATACAGGATGCAAACTCGTTTTAAGTTTCAAGAGAGCCACCTTTTCCCAAACATTATCAGGGGAATCAAGGACACAGCAGCTGAGAATAGGATTGGCAAAGCATTTCCCACATCCACGGAGTCTGTCTCTTGTTCCCCCCCGGGTAGGTCCGAACTGAGAAATGATAAGCCAAGTCCTTAGGTAGACATGAAGCTCCACTGTGCTATCCCACGCCATGTCTTGTGTGCTTTCTTCCTTTTCATTCTACAGGCCAAGGGGAGGTAGACCTTGAGTTCTCCCTTTCCTGATGCCTACAGGTGTGCAAGAGACCATCTCTGAGTCCAGTGGATATCCTGCCCCCTGATTCGCTCTCCTGACCCTGTAAGGCTACACAGGGACCTGTGAACAAAGCATGCTTGGGGAGGGCTGGGTCTTGTCCTGGGTCAATGATGACAATCTTCCTGTCATGAAGAGCGATGATGACATAAAAATCATGCTCAATAGGATTACGCTGAGGCCCGGGCAAAAATCCTCCTACCAGAAATGGGAGTGTGGTCTGAAGTGCTTTGGCGAGGGCCAGGAATTTAGGAGCTGACGTCCACAAGCCATTTCTCATGGCATATGAGGAGAAATTGTCCAATGTTTGCCCTCCCAGTGAAGTACGCATACACCAAATCAGATCTGGCTGCCAAAGATCACTTCACTCATGGATACTATATGGGCTGTGTTTCTTTGGGCAGCTCCCTTCCTGACCTTTGCTCTTTCAGATTCAGGTACCCTTGTCCCCAGGAGGAACACACCTTTTTGTCCTGCACAGGTGATTAGACCACTGTGATTTTGGGCCACATGAGGTACTATTGTGATTAACAAAGGGAGAACATCTGCTCTACGTTGGGAAGAAAGGATACACCTGCAAGAGCCATTGGTTGCTTTCTGTGCCGCAGGAAAGCCCCAAGTTTTGCTTACCTCAACAAAGCCATGAGGTCAGGATGTGTGGAAGTCCTGCTATGCCTTTGGCCAATGTGGAATAGACTTCTGTGTCCCTAGAGAATATTCTGAGAATTAGAATGGGTGCACAGGTGCAGTCGGCGAAGCCGTACAAGACTTCTCATGGCCCTTGTGTCCACAGAGTGGCGAACCTCTGGCCCAAATACCCATTGGCATGTGTCTGGCTTGGATTGTCATTTCCGAACCTTGATTCTCAGGACCCAGAACACATGTGGATTCAGCTCTGTGGATCCTGATGGAGATCCATGGAAAGAGCCCGAGTCACATAGACTAGGAAACAGGTGACGGCCCTACTTCAGGAAATGATATTATATAGGTGATGTGCATAGGACAGTTGCTGACTTCCAGTGTGGCCTTGGCGCTACACCGGCCCTTATGATTCTTCTCTGGCCATGGATTCCTGATGAAACAGGTTTCCAGTTGAACTAAGCCTCGTCCCCGGGTATGCTCTCCTTAGAGAGACGTCCATGCTAAGGTGCTTTCGAACCATAGTATGCCCTTGGAGACTGGGTGCTAGAGAGTATGGGCCGGTCCAGGGAGATCAGGCAACAAGGAAAGTTTGGAGAGGAACAGATCCCCTTTTTGCCCTATATTCTCTTCCAGCATCAGCCATGCGGGGCTAGTACTTTGAGGACACCCTGTACAAACCTTCACACATGAGTCTGACTCCACACAGCATCCACAACAGGGACGTGATATATGCTCCCTCTACATATTCCATTGTTCACATGTAGGGATGTCAGATGTCCCGATATGTCCGGATAGACTCCCATTAGAGGAAGATCCCCTAGAACCATATCGAGGATACAGACAACACTTGTTCCCGTGGGTTGCAATTTTCTTCAGAACTAGGAATGTGTAGGATGAAAATGGGTAGTAGTGTTCAGCAGGGACCCTTTCAGCCAACCATCACACGTTGATTCTCAGAAATGGAAGGTCCTGCTAATCTCGCACATACCAAGTAGAACCTATGTCCTGGGCCCCCCAGAAAGTTTATAATTCAGAAATGATCCATGCAGTCAATAAGCAGCCTTCAGAGCCCAGTGTCCTTTGCAACCCTGTGAATCAGGTGGGCAGGACATCTGGCTTCCCTCAATACAGAGAGAGGTCAAAAACTGGAAACTCTTTGTCGGAAGCCTCCAGAAGCTCAAGACACCGCCCTGAGACTACTGTAGCTCATGCCTTTGGAGCTCCTGTCTCACCTGGTAAGCAAAAAGTGGGCCCAGAGAGGAAGTATGCTTGGTAGTGGCGTGATAGGTTCTGTGCTGGGTCAATGATGATACCCTTTCTGTCATGAAGAGTGGTGATGACATAAAAATCATGCTCAATAGGATTACGCTGAGGCCCAGCCAAGGATGCACTTTTATAGACGTGGGGTGTCGGCACACTTGGCGCCCTGTACGTGCAAAAATTTTCATATTCCGAAGTCTCCATGGTCATGCTTAAGCGTAGGATCATGGGCACTTGTCATTTCCAGCCCGTCTCTGCACAGTACGGAAGTATCACATCAGATCTTGCTGCTCAGGGGTGACCTCTTGCAGGGTTCCAATACAGGCTACCCTCTTTGTTAACCTCCCTTCCTTATGTTTTGTCTTCCATTGAGACCTCTTTGTCAGGAATACCTTTGCCATTGTCCTACCTGTGGGACTGGACCTCTAGTACTTTGATCCGTTAAGTACCATGTGTGGATAGTCCGAGAAGATGCGCAGGTGTTCATTGGGAAGGTATGCTGTGATTAGAAGAGCCAGTTGAGGTATTTCTTGCTCAGGACAGCCATATCTCTTTCTTATCTGCCCAAACCATATCTCGTTGCATGAGTAAGAAAGGGTGGCCCCCACTAGAACCATAGGGACTTGACTCCAGGGAGGATGTGGTCATCCCTGATTATTAGAAGGTTGGACCAGTTGCCGGCAGAAAAGGCTCCTCCGAGGTTATGAGGGCCTTAGATCTGCGAACACATTGGCCACCTGGCTATGGGCATGTCCTTGAGTCAAGGGGTTCTGTTGGACCTGGAGGCAAGGGACCCTCCCCAGATCTTCCTTCACCACTCTGGTTTCTATTTTGAGGGCTAAGGCCAACAACCGATTATGGAAGGCACACCGAGTTAGGGTCCCTGCATCAGGGATGGACTTGTGCTGTAAGCAGTTAAAAGTGAATCAGAGAGGCGGCGTACTTGTTATACTGCTGCTTGCTCTCTTCAATATATCCTCTCTGGACAGGATTGATAGGGACTTCCTTGTGAAGGAACCCCTCCAGGTGTTTGCATCCTGAATGCCTTGGTACCAAATAGATCTAAAGGGCAGTCCATATCAAGCAGCTGTCCCATCAATGTTACGCACATGTAGATGAGACACACAGCATGTGTGTGTCCAGGAGAGGGATTCCCCCAAGAAAAGTCTCAATGTCTAACAGAGTCCTCTGTCCATTGGGTTGTGGCCCAACATTGGCCATGAGTGTCTGGTTCACAAAGGACACAATCCCCAAAGGCCTAGGCGTAGAGCTACGGGGACTTCCAAAATATATATCTACAGATCTCATTGTTTACTGGAGAGCAAGTGATAGGCCACAGAGGTGTGTTATTCCTGGTGGGTCCAAATTTGGAGCAAGCAATTAGTACGATTATACAGGATGCAAAGTCGTGTTCGTTGTCAAGAGAGCCACCTTTTCCCAAACATGATCAGGGGAATCAAGGACACAGTAGCTGAGAATAGGATTGGCAAAGCATTTCCCACGTCCACGGAGTCTGTGTCTTGTTCCTCCCCAGGTAGGTCCGAACTGAGAAATGATCAGCGCAGTCCATAGGTAGACATCAAGCTCCACTGTGCTATCCCACGCCATGTCTTGTGTGCTTTCTTCCTTTTCATTCTACAGGCCAAGGGGAGGTAGACCTTGAGTTCTCCCTTTCCTGATGCCTACAGGTGTGCAAGAGACCATCTCTGAGTCCAGTGGATATCCTGCCCCCTGATTCGCTCTCCTGACCCTGTAAGGCTACACAGGGACCTGTGAACAAAGCATGCTTGGGGAGGGCTGGGTCTTGTCCTGGGTCAATGATGACAATCTTCCTGTCATGAAGAGCGATGATGACATAAAAATCATGCTCAATAGGATTACGCTGAGGCCCGGGCAAAAATCCTCCTACCAGAAATGGGAGTGTGGTCTGAAGTGCTTTGGCGAGGGCCAGGAATTTAGGAGCTGACGTCCACAAGCCATTTCTCATGGCATATGAGGAGAAATTGTCCAATGTTTGCCCTCCCAGTGAGGTACGCATACACCAAATCAGATCTGGCTGCCAAAGATCACCTCACTCAGGGATACTATATGGGCTGTGGTCCTTTGGGCAGCTCCCTTCCTGACCTTTGCTCTTTCAGTCTCAGGTACCCATGTCCCCAGGAGGAACACACCTTTTTGTCCTGCACAGGTGAGTACACTACTGTGATTTTGGGCCACATGAGGTACTATTGTGATTAACAAAGCGAGAACATCTGCTCTACGTTGGGAAGAAAGGATACACCTGTAAGAGCCATTGGTTGCTTTCTGTGCCGCAGGAAAGCCCCAAGTTTTCCTTACCTCAACAAAGCCATGAGGTCAGGATGTGTGGAAGTCCTGCTATGCCTTTGGCCAATGTGGCATAGACTTCTGTGTCCCTAGAGAGAATTCTGAGAATTAGAATGGGTGCACATGTGCAGTCGGCGAAGCCTTAAACGACTTCTCAAGGCCCTTGTGTCCACAGAGTTGCGAACCTCTTGGCCAAATACCCATTGGCATGTGTCTGGCTTGGATTGTCATTTCCGACCCTTGATTCTCAGGACACAGAACACACCTGGATTCAGCTCTGTGGATCCTGATGGAGGTCCAGGGAAAGAGCCCGAGTCACATAGAGTAGGAAGCAGGTGACAGCCCTACTTCAGGAAATGATATTATATGGGTGATGTGCATAGGGCAGCTGCTGAGATCCAGTGTGGCCTTGGCGTTACACCGGCTCTTATGATTCTTCTCTGGCCATGGATTCCTGATGAAACAGGTTTCCAGTTGAACTAAGCCTCATCCCCGGGTATGCTCTCCTTAAGGAGACGTCCATAATAAGGTGTTTTTGAACCATGGTATGCCCTTGGAGACTGAGTGCTAGAGAGTATGGGCTGGTCCAGGGAGATCAGACAACAAGGAAAGTTTGGAGAGGAACAGATCCCCTTTTTGCCCTATATTCTCTCCAAGCACCTGCCATGAGGGGCTAGCCCTTTGAGGACACCCTGTGCAAACCTTCATCCATGAGTCTGACTCCACACAGCATCCACAACAGGGACGTGATGTATGCTCCCTCTACATGTTCCATTGTTCACATGTAGGGACGTGAGATGTCCCGATATGTCCGGATAGACTCCCATTTGAGGAAGATCCCCTAGAACCATATCGCGGATACAGACAACACTTGTTCCCGTGGGTTGCAATTTTCTTCAGAACTAGGAATGTGTAGGATGAAAATGGTTAGTAGTGTTCAGCAGGGACCCTTTCAGTCAACCATCACAAGTTGATTCTCAGAAATGGAAGGTCCTGCTAAGCTCGCACATACCAAGTAGATCCTATGTCCTGGGACTCCCAGAAAGTTTATAATTCAGAAATGATCCATGCAGTCAATAAGCAGCCATCAGAGCCCAGTGTACTTTGCAACCCTGTGATTCAGGTGGGCAGAACATCTGGCTTCTCTCTATTCAGACAGAAGTCAAAACCTGGAAACTCTTTATCGGAAGCCTCCAGAAGCTCAAGAAGGCACCTCTCTGAGACTACTGTAGCTCATGCCTTTGGAGCTGCTGTCTGACCTGGTAAGCAAAAAGTGGGCCCAGAGAGGAAGTATGCTTGGTAGGGGCGTGGTAGGTTCTGTGCTGGGTCAATGATGATACCCTATCTGTCATGAAGAGTGGTGATGACATAAAAATCATGCTCAATAGGATTACGCCGAGGCCCAGCCAAGGAAGCCCTTACATGGATGTGGGGTGTCGGCAGCCTTGGCTCCCCGTATGTGCACAAATTTTCATATTCAGAAGTCTCCATGGTCATGCTTACACGTAGGATCATGTGCACTTGTCATTTCCAGCCCGTCTGCACAGTACGGACGTATCACATCAGATAATGCTGCTCAGGGGTGAACTCTTGCAGGGATCCAATAAGGGCTATCCCTCTTTGTTAACCTCCCTTCCTTATGTTTTGTCTTCCATTGAGACCTCTTTGTCAGGAGTACCTTTGCCATTGTCCTACCTGTGGGACTGGACCTCTAGTACTTTGATCCGTTAAGGACCATGTGTGGATAGTCCGAGAAGATGCGCAGGTGTTCATTGGGAACGTATGCTGTGATTAGAAGAGCCAGTTGAGGTATTCGCTGCTCAGGACAGCCATATCTCTTTCTTATCTGTCCAAACCATATCTCAGTGCATGAATAAGGAAGCGTGGCCCCCACTAGACCCATAGGGACTTGAGTCCAGGGAGAATGGGTAGGATGTGGACATCCCTGATTATTAGAAATTTGGAGCAGATGCCGCCAAGAAAGGCTCCTCCGAGGTTATGAGGGCCTTAGATCTGCGAACACATTGGCCACCTGGCCATGGGCTTGTCCTTGAGTCAAGGGGTTCTGTTGGACCTGGAGGCAAGGGACCCTCCCCAGATCTTCCTTCACCACTCTGGTTTCTATTTTGAGGGCTAAGGCCAACAGCCGAGTATGGAAGGCACAGCGAGTTAGGGTCCCTGCATCAGGCAAGGACTTTTGCTGTAAGCCGTTAAAAGTGAATCAGAGAGGCAGCGTACTTGTTATTCTGCTGCTTACCCTCTTCAATATATCTTCTCTGGACAGGATTGATAGGGACTTCTTTGTGAAGGACCCCGTCCAGGTGTTTGCATCCTGAACGCGTTGGTACCAAATAGATCTAAAGGGCAGTCCATGTCAAGCAGCTGTCCCATCAGTGTTACACACATGTACATGAGACACACAACATGTGTGTGTCCAGGGGAGGGATTCTCCCAACAAAAGTCTCAATGTCGAACGGAGTCCGCTGTCCATTGGGTTGGGGCCCAACGTTGACCATGAGTGTCTGGTTCACAAAGGACACAATCCCCAAAGGCCTAGGCGCAGAACTACGGGGACTTCCAAAATCTATATCTACAGATCTCATTGTTTACTGGAAAGGAAGTGATAGGCCACAGAGGTGTATTTTTCCTGGTGGGTCCAAATTTGTAGCAAGGACTTAGTACGATTATACAGGATGCAAAGTCGTGTTAGTTGTCAAAAGAGCCACCTTTTCCCAAACATTATTATGGGAATCAAGGACACAGCAGCTGAGAATAGGATTGGCAAAGCATTTCCCATGTCCACGGAGTCTGTGTCTTGTTCCTCCCCAGGTAGGTCCGAACTGAGAAATGATCAGCGCAGTCCGTAGGTAGACATCAAGCTCCACTGTGCTATCCCACGCCATGTCTTGTGTGCTTTCTTCCTTTTCATTCTACAGGCCAAGGGGAGGTAGACCTTGAGTTCTCCCTTTCCTGATGCCTACAGGTGTGCAAGAGACCATCTCTGAGTCCAGTGGATATCCTGCCCCCTGATTCGCTCTCCTGACCCTGTAAGGCTACACAGGGACCTGTGAACAAAGCATGCTTGGGGAGGGCTGGGTCTTGTCCTGGGTCAATGATGACAATCTTCCTGTCATGAAGAGCGATGATGACATAAAAATCATGCTCAATAGGATTACGCTGAGGCCCGGGCAAAAATCCTCCTACCAGAAATGGGAGTGTGGTCTGAAGTGCTTTGGCGAGGGCCAGGAATTTAGGAGCTGACGTCCACAAGCCATTTCTCATGGCATATGAGGAGAAATTGTCCAATGTTTGCCCTCCCAGTGAAGTACGCATACACCAAATCAGATCTGGCTGCCAAAGATCACTTCACTCATGGATACTATATGGGCTGTGTTTCTTTGGGCAGCTCCCTTCCTGACCTTTGCTCTTTCAGATTCAGGTACCCTTGTCCCCAGGAGGAACACACCTTTTTGTCCTGCACAGGTGATTAGACCACTGTGATTTTGGGCCACATGAGGTACTATTGTGATTAACAAAGGGAGAACATCTGCTCTACGTTGGGAAGAAAGGATACACCTGCAAGAGCCATTGGTTGCTTTCTGTGCCGCAGGAAAGCCCCAAGTTTTGCTTACCTCAACAAAGCCATGAGGTCAGGATGTGTGGAAGTCCTGCTATGCCTTTGGCCAATGTGGAATAGACTTCTGTGTCCCTAGAGAATATTCTGAGAATTAGAATGGGTGCACAGGTGCAGTCGGCGAAGCCGTACAAGACTTCTTATGGCCCTTGTGTCCACAGAGTGGCGAACCTCTGGCCCAAATACCCATTGGCATGTGTCTGGCTTGGATTGTCATTTCCGAACCTTGATTCTCAGGACCCAGAACACATGTGGATTCAGCTCTGTGGATCCTGATGGAGATCCATGGAAAGAGCCCGAGTCACATAGACTAGGAAACAGGTGACGGCCCTACTTCAGGAAATGATATTATATAGGTGATGTGCATAGGACAGTTGCTGAGTTCCAGTGTGGCCTTGGCGCTACACCGGCCCTTATGATTCTTCTCTGGCCATGGATTCCTGATGAAACAGGTTTCCAGTTGAACTAAGCCTCGTCCCCGGGTATGCTCTCCTTAGAGAGACGTCCATGCTAAGGTGCTTTCGAACCATAGTATGCCCTTGGAGACTGGGTGCTAGAGAGTATGGGCCGGTCCAGGGAGATCAGGCAACAAGGAAAGTTTGGAGAGGAACAGATCCCCTTTTTGCCCTATATTCTCTTCCAGCATCAGCCATGCGGGGCTAGTACTTTGAGGACACCCTGTACAAACCTTCACACATGAGTCTGACTCCACACAGCATCCACAACAGGGACGTGATATATGCTCCCTCTACATATTCCATTGTTCACATGTAGGGATGTCAGATGTCCCGATATGTCCGGATAGACTCCCATTGGAGGAAGATCCCCTAGAACCATATCGAGGATACAGACAACACTTGTTCCCGTGGGTTGCAATTTTCTTCAGAACTAGGAATGTGTAGGATGAAAATGGGTAGTAGTGTTCAGCAGGGACCCTTTCAGCCAACCATCACAAGTTGATTCTCAGAAATGGAAGGTCCTGCTAATCTCGCACATACCAAGTAGAACCTATGTCCTGGGCCCCCCAGAAAGTTTATAATTCAGAAATGATCCATGCAGTCAATAAGCAGCCTTCAGAGCCCAGTGTCCTTTGCAACCCTGTGAATCAGGTGGGCAGGACATCTGGCTTCCCTCAATACAGAGAGAGGTCAAAAACTGGAAACTCTTTGTCGGAAGCCTCCAGAAGCTCAAGACACCGCCCTGAGACTACTGTAGCTCATGCCTTTGGAGCTCCTGTCTCACCTGGTAAGCAAAAAGTGGGCCCAGAGAGGAAGTATGCTTGGTAGTGGCGTGATAGGTTCTGTGCTGGGTCAATGATGATACCCTTTCTGTCATGAAGAGTGGTGATGACATAAAAATCATGCTCAATAGGATTACGCTGAGGCCCAGCCAAGGATGCACTTTTATAGACGTGGGGTGTCGGCACACTTGGCGCCCTGTACGTGCAAAAATTTTCATATTCCGAAGTCTCCATGGTCATGCTTAAGCGTAGGATCATGGGCACTTGTCATTTCCAGCCCGTCTCTGCACAGTACGGAAGTATCACATCAGATCTTGCTGCTCAGGGGTGACCTCTTGCAGGGTTCCAATACAGGCTACCCTCTTTGTTAACCTCCCTTCCTTATGTTTTGTCTTCCATTGAGACCTCTTTGTCAGGAATACCTTTGCCATTGTCCTACCTGTGGGACTGGACCTCTAGTACTTTGATCCGTTAAGGACCATGTGTGGATAGTCCGAGAAGATGCGCAGGTGTTCATTGGGAAGGTATGCTGTGATTAGAAGAGCCAGTTGAGGTATTTCTTGCTCAGGACAGCCATATCTCTTTCTTATCTGCCCAAACCATATCTCGTTGCATGAGTAAGAAAGGGTGGCCCCCACTAGAACCATAGGGACTTGACTCCAGGGAGGATGTGGTCATCCCTGATTATTAGAAGGTTGGACCAGTTGCCGGCAGAAAAGGCTCCTCCGAGGTTATGAGGGCCTTAGATCTGCGAACACATTGGCCACCTGGCTATGGGCATGTCCTTGAGTCAAGGTGTTCTGTTGGACCTGGAGGCAAGGGACCCTCCCCAGATCTTCCTTCACCACTCTGGTTTCTATTTTGAGGGCTAAGGCCAACAGCCGATTATGGAAGGCACACCGAGTTAGGGTCCCTGCATCAGGGATGGACTTGTGCTGTAAGCAGTTAAAAGTGAATCAGAGAGGCGGCGTACTTGTTATACTGCTGCTTGCTCTCTTCAATATATCCTCTCTGGACAGGATTGATAGGGACTTCCTTGTGAAGGAACCCCTCCAGGTGTTTGCATCCTGAATGCCTTGGTACCAAATAGATCTAAAGGGCAGTCCATATCAAGCAGCTGTCCCATCAATGTTACGCACATGTAGATGAGACACACAGCATGTGTGTGTCCAGGGGAGGGATTCCCCCAAGAAAAGTCTCAATGTCTAACAGAGTCCTCTGTCCATTGGGTTGTGGCCCAACATTGGCCATGAGTGTCTGGTTCACAAAGGACACAATCCCCAAAGGCCTAGGCGCAGAGCTACGGGGACTTCCAAAATATATATCTACAGATCTCATTGTTTACTGGAGAGCAAGTGATAGGCCACAGAGGTGTGTTATTCCTGGTGGGTCCAAATTTGGAGCAAGCAATTAGTACGATTATACAGGATGCAAAGTCGTGTTCGTTGTCAAGAGAGCCACCTTTTCCCAAACATGATCAGGGGAATCAAGGACACAGTAGCTGAGAATAGGATTGGCAAAGCATTTCCCACGTCCACGGAGTCTATGTCTTGTTCCTCCCCAGGTAGGTCCGAACTGAGAAATGATCAGCGCAGTCCATAGGTAGACATCAAGCTCCACTGTGCTATCCCACGCCATGTCTTGTGTGCTTTCTTCCTTTTCATTCTACAGGCCAAGGGGAGGTAGACCTTGAGTTCTCCCTTTCCTGATGCCTACAGGTGTGCAAGAGACCATCTCTGAGTCCAGTGGATATCCTGCCCCCTGATTCGCTCTCCTGACCCTGTAAGGCTACACAGGGACCTGTGAACAAAGCATGCTTGGGGAGGGCTGGGTCTTGTCCTGGGTCAATGATGACAATCTTCCTGTCATGAAGAGCGATGATGACATAAAAATCATGCTCAATAGGATTACGCTGAGGCCCGGGCAAAAATCCTCCTACCAGAAATGGGAGTGTGGTCTGAAGTGCTTTGGCGAGGGCCAGGAATTTAGGAGCTGACGTCCACAAGCCATTTCTCATGGCATATGAGGAGAAATTGTCCAATGTTTGCCCTCCCAGTGAGGTACGCATACACCAAATCAGATCTGGCTGCCAAAGATCACCTCACTCAGGGATACTATATGGGCTGTGGTCCTTTGGGCAGCTCCCTTCCTGACCTTTGCTCTTTCAGTCTCAGGTACCCATGTCCCCAGGAGGAACACACCTTTTTGTCCTGCACAGGTGAGTACACTACTGTGATTTTGGGCCACATGAGGTACTATTGTGATTAACAAAGCGAGAACATCTGCTCTACGTTGGGAAGAAAGGATACACCTGTAAGAGCCATTGGTTGCTTTCTGTGCCGCAGGAAAGCCCCAAGTTTTCCTTACCTCAACAAAGCCATGAGGTCAGGATGTGTGGAAGTCCTGCTATGCCTTTGGCCAATGTGGCATAGACTTCTGTGTCCCTAGAGAGAATTCTGAGAATTAGAATGGGTGCACATGTGCAGTCGGCGAAGCCTTAAACGACTTCTCAAGGCCCTTGTGTCCACAGAGTTGCGAACCTCTTGGCCAAATACCCATTGGCATGTGTCTGGCTTGGATTGTCATTGCCGACCCTTGATTATCAGGACACAGAACACATGTGGATTCAGCTCTGTGGATCCTGATGGAGGTCCAGGGAAAGAGCCGTGGTCACATAGAGTAGGAAGCAGGTGACAGCCCTACTTCAGGAAATGATATTATATGGGTGATGTGCATAGGGCAGCTGCTGAGTTCCAGTGTGGCCTTGGCGCTACACCGGCCTGATGATTCTTCTCTGGCCGTGGATTCCTGATGAAACAGGTTTCCAGTTGAACTAAGCCTCGTTCCCGGGTATGCTCTCTTTAAGGAGACGTCCATACTAAGGTGCTTTCGAACCATGGTATGCTCCTGGAGACTGAGTGCTAGAGAGTATGGGCCGGTCCAGGGAGATCAGACAACAAGGAAAGTTTGGAGAGGAACAGATCCCCCTTTTGCCCTATATTCTCTCCCAGCACCTGCCATGAGGGGCTAGTCCTTTGAGGACACCCTGTGAAAAACTTCATCCATGAGTCTGACTCCACACAGCATCCACAACAGGGACGTGATGTATGCTCCCTCTACATATTCCATTGTTCACATGTAGGGACGTGAGATGTCCCGATATATCTGGATAGACTCCCATTTGAGGAAGATCCCCTAGAACCATATCGAGAATACAGACAACACTTGTTCTCGTGGGTTGCAATGGTCTTCAGAACTAGGAATGTGTAGGATGAAAATGGGTAGTAGTGTTCAGCAGGGACCCTTTCAGCCAACCATCACAAGTTGATTCTCAGAAATGGAAGGTCCTGCTAAGCTCGCACATACAAAGTAGATCCTATATCCTGGGCCTCCCAGAAAGTTTATAATTCAGAAATGATCCATGCAGTCAATAAGCAGCCATCAGAGCCCAGTGTACTTTGCAACCCTGTGAATCAGGTGGGCAGGACATCTGGCTTCCCTCAATACAGAGAGAGGTCAAAAACTGGAAACTCTTTGTCGGAAGCCTCCAGAAGCTCAAGACACCACTCTGAGACTACTGTAGCTCATACCTTTGGATCTGCTGTCTCACCTGGTAAGCAAAAAGTGGGCCCAGAGAGGAGGTATGCTTGGTACAGGCGTGATAGGTTCTGTGCTGGGTCAATGATGATACCCTTTCTGTCATGAAGAGTGGTGATGACATAAAAATAATGCTCAATAGGATTACGTTGAGGCCCAGCCAAGGATGCACTTTAATGGATGTGGGGTGTCGGCAGACTTGGCGCCCCGTACGAGCAAAAATTTTCATATTCCGAAGTCTCCATGGTCATGATTACGCGTAGGATCATGGGCACTTGTCATTTCCAGCCCATCTCTGCACAGTACGGACGTATCACATCAGATCATGCTGCTCAGGGTTGAACTCTTGCAGGGATACAATAAGGGCTATCCCTCTTTCTTAACCTCCCTTCCTTATGTTTTGTCTTCCATTGAGACCTTTTTGCCAGGAGTACCTTTGCCATTGTCCTACCTGTGGCACTGGACCTCTAGGACTTTGATCCGTTAAGGACCATTTGTGGATAGTCCGAGAAGATGCGCAGGTGTTCATTGGGAAGGTATGCTATGATTAGAAGAGCCAGTTGAGGTATTCGCTGCTCAGGATAGCCATATCTCTTTCTTATCTGCCCAAACCATATCTCAGTGCATGAATAAGGAAGCGTGGCCCCCACTAGACCCATAGGGACTTGTGTCCAGGGAGAATGGCGAGGATGTGGACATCCCTGATTATTAGAAGGTTGGACCAGTTGCCGCCAGAAAAGGCTCCTCCGAGGTTATGATGGCCTTAGATCTGCTAAGACATTGTCCACCTGGCTATGGGCATGTCCTTGATTCAAGGGGTTCTGTTGGACCTGGAGGCAAGGGACCCTCCCCAGATCTTCCTTCATCACTGTGTTTGTATTTTGAGGGCTAAGGCCAATAGCTGAGTATGGAAGGCACACCGAGTTAGGGACCCTGCATCAGGGAAGTACTTGTACTGTAAACAGTTAAAAGTGAATCAGACAGGCGTCGTACATGTTATTCTGCTGCTTGCCCTCTTCAATATATCTTCTCTGGACAGGATTGATAGGGACTTCCTTGTGAAGGACCCCGTCCAGGTGTTTGCATCCTGAACGCGTTGGTACCAAATAGATCTAAAGGGCAGTCCATGTCAAGCAGCTGTCCCATCAGTGTTACACACATGTACATGAGACACACAACATGTGTGTGTCCAGGGGAGGGATTCTCCCAACAAAAGTCTCAATGTCGAACGGAGTCCGCTGTCCATTGGGTTGGGGCCCAACGTTGACCATGAGTGTCTGGTTCACAAAGGACACAATCCCCAAAGGCCTAGGCGCAGAGCTACGGGGACTTCCAAAATCTATATCTACAGATCTCATTGTTTACTGGAAAGGAAGTGATAGGCCACAGAGGTGTATTTTTCCTGGTGGGTCCAAATTTGGAGCAAGGACTTAGTACGATTATACAGGATGCAAAGTCGTGTTAGTTGTCAAAAGAGCCACCTTTTCCCAAACATTATTATGGGAATCAAGGACACAGCAGCTGAGAATAGGATTGGCAAAGCATTTCCCATGTCCACGGAGTCTGTGTCTTGTTCCTCCCCAGGTAGGTCCGAACTGAGAAATGATCAGCGCAGTCCGTAGGTAGACATCAAGCTCCACTGTGCTATCCCACGCCATGTCTTGTGTGCTTTCTTCCTTTTCATTCTACAGGCCAAGGGGAGGTAGACCTTGAGTTCTCCCTTTCCTGATGCCTACAGGTGTGCAAGAGACCATCTCTGAGTCCAGTGGATATCCTGCCCCCTGATTCGCTCTCCTGACCCTGTAAGGCTACACAGGGACCTGTGAACAAAGCATGCTTGGGGAGGGCTGGGTCTTGTCCTGGGTCAATGATGACAATCTTCCTGTCATGAAGAGCGATGATGACATAAAAATCATGCTCAATAGGATTACGCTGAGGCCCGGGCAAAAATCCTCCTACCAGAAATGGGAGTGTGGTCTGAAGTGCTTTTGCGAGGGCCAGGAATTTAGTAGCTGATGTCCACAAGCCATTTCTCATGGCATATGAGGAGAAATTGTCCAATGTTTGCCCTCCCAGTGAAGTACGCATACACCAAATCAGATCTGGCTGCCAAAGTTCACCTCACTCAGGGATACTATATGGGCTGTGGTTCTTTGGGCAGCTCCCTTCCTGACCTTTGCTCTTTCGGACTAGGTACCCTTGTCCCCAGGAGGAACACACCTTTTTGTCCTGCACAGGTGAGTAGACCACTGTGATTTTGGGCCACATGAGGTACTATTGTGATTAACAAAGCGAGAACATCTGCTCTACGTTGGGAAGAAAGGATACACCTGCAAGAGCCATTGGTTGCTTTCTGTGCCGCAGCAAAGCCCCAAGTTTTCCTTACCTCAACAAAGCCATGAGGTCAGGATGTGTGGAAGTCCTGCTATGCCATTGGCCAATGTGGAATAGACTTCTGTGTGCCTAGAGAGAATTCTGAGAATTAGAATGGGTGCACTTGTGCAGTCGGCGAAGCCGTACAAGACTTCTCAAGGCCCTTGTGTCCACAGATTGGCGAAACTCTTGGCCAAATACCCATTGGCATGTGTATGGCTTGGATTGTCATTTCCGACCCTTGATTCTCAGGACACAGAACACACCTGGATTCAGCTCTGTGGATCCTGATGGAGGTCCAGGGAAAGTGCCCGAGTCACATAGAGTAGGAAGCAGGTGACAGCCCTACTTCAGGAAATGATATTATATGGGTGATGTGCATAGAGCAGCTGCTGAGTTCCAGTGTGGCCTTGGCGCTACACCGGCCCTTATGATTCTTCTCTGGCCATGGATTCCTGATGAAACAGGTTTCCAGTTGAACTAAGCCTCATCCCCGGGTATGCTCTCCTTAAGGAGACGTCCATACTAAGGTGCTTTTGAACCATGGTATGCCCTTGGAGACTGAGTGCTAGAGAGTATGGGCCGGTCCAGGGAGATCAGGCAACAAGGAAAGTTTGGAGAGGAACAGATCCCCTTTTTGCCCTATATTCTCTCCCAGCACCTGCCATGAGGGGCTAGCCCTTTGAGGACACCCTGTGCAAACCTTCATCCATGAGTCTGACTCCACACAGCATCCACAACAGGGACGTGATGTATGCTCCCTCTACATGTACCATTGTTCACATGTAGGGACGTGAGATGTCCCGATATGTCAGGATAGACTCCCATTTGAGGAAGATCCCCTAGATCCATATCGAGGATACAGACAACACTTGTTCCCGTGGGTTGCAATTTTCTTCAGAACTAGGAATGTGTAGGATGAAAATGGGTAGTAGTGTTCAGCAGGGACCCTTTCAGCCAACCATCACAAGTTGATTCTCAGAAATGGAAGGTCCTGCTAAGCTCGCATATACCAAGTAGATCCTATGTCCTGGGACTCCCAGAAAGTTTATAATTCAGAAATGATCCATGCAGTCAATAAGCAGCCATCAGAGCCCAGTGTACTTTGCAACCCTGTGATTCAGGTGGGCAGAACATCTGGCTTCTCTCTATTCAGACAGAAGTCAAAAACTGGAAACTCTTTATCGGAAGCCTCCAGAAGCTCAAGACACCTCTATGAGACTACTGTAGCTCATGCCTTTGGAGCTCCTTTCTGACCTGGTAAGCAAAAAGTGGGCCCAGAGAGGAAGTATGCTTGGTAGGGGCGTGGTAGGTTCTGTGCTGGGTCAATGATGATACCCTATCTGTCATGAAGAGTGGTGATGACATAAAAATCATGCTCAATAGGATTACGCTGAGGCCCAGCCAAGGAAGCACTTACATGGATGTGGGGTGTCGGCAGCCTTGGCTCCCCGTAAGTGCACAAATTTTCATATTCCGAAGTCTCCATGGTCATGCTTACACGTAGGATCATGTGCACTTGTCATTTCCAGCCCGTCTGCACAGTACGGACGTATCACATCAGATCATGCTGCTCAGGGGTGAATTTTGCAGGGATCCAATAAGGGCTATCCCTCTTTGTTAACCTCCCTTCCTTATGTTTTGTCTTCCATTGAGACCTCTTTGTCAGGAGTACCTTTGCCATTGTCCTACCTGTGGGACTGGACCTCTAGTACTTTGATCCGTTAAGGACCATATGTGGATAGTCCGAGAAGATGTGCAGGTGTTCATTGGGAACGTATGCTGTGATTAGAAGAGCCAGTTGAGGTATTCGCTGCTCAGGACAGCCATATCTCTTTCTTATCTGTCCAAACCATATCTCAGTGCATGAATAAGGAAGCGTGGCCCCCACTAGACCCATAGGGACTTGAGTCCAGGGAGAATGGGTAGGATGTGGACATCCCTGATTATTAGAAGTTTGGACCAGTTGCCGCCAGGAAAGGCTCCTCCGAGGTTATGAGGGCCTTAGATCTGCGAACACATTGGCCACCTGGCCATGGGCTTGTCCTTGAGTCAAGGGGTTCTGTTGGACCTGGAGGCAAGGGACCCTCCCCAGATCTTCCTTCACCACTGTGGTTTCTATTTTGAGGGCTAAGGCCAACAGCCGAGTATGGAAGGCACAGCGAGTTAGGGTCCCTGCATCAGGCAAGGACTTTTGCTGTAAGCAGTTAAAAGTGAATCAGAGAGGCAGCGTACTTGTTATTCTGCAGCTTACCCTCTTCAATATATCTTCTCTGGACAGGATTGATAGGGACTTCCTTGTGAAGGACCTCGTCCAGGTGTTTGCATCCTGAACGCGTTGGTACTAAACAGATCTAAAGGGCAGTCCATGTCAAGCAGCTGGCCCATCAGTGTTACACACATGTACATGAGACACACAACATGTGTGTGTCCAGGGGAGGGATTCTCCCAACAAAAGTCTCAATGTCGAACGGAGTCCGCTGTCCATTGGGTTGGGGCCCAACGTTGACCATGAGTGTCTGGTTCACAAAGGACACAATCCCCAAAGGCCTAGGCGCAGAGCTACGGGGACTTCCAAAATCTATATCTACAGATCTCATTGTTTACTGGAAAGGAAGTGATAGGCCACAGAGGTGTATTTTTCCTGGTGGGTCCAAATTTGGAGCAAGCACTTAGTACGACTATACAGGATGCAAAGTCGTGTTAGTTGTCAAAAGAGCCACGTTTTCCCAAACATTATTATGGGAATCAAGGACACAGCAGCTGAGAATAGGATTGGCAAAGCATTTCCCATGTCCACGGAGTCTGTGTCTTGTTCCTCCCCAGGTAGGTCCGAACTGAGAAATGATCAGCGCAGTCCGTATGTAGACATCAAGCTCCACTGTGCTATCCCACGCCATGTCTTGTGTGCTTTCTTCCTTTTCATTCTACAGGCCAAGGGGAGGTAGACCTTGAGTTCTCCCTTTCCTGATGCCTACAGGTGTGCAAGAGACCATCTCTGAGTCCAGTGGATATCCTGCCCCCTGATTCGCTCTCCTGACCCTGTAAGGCTACACAGGGACCTGTGAACAAAGCATGCTTGGGGAGGGCTGGGTCTTGTCCTGGGTCAATGATGACAATATTCCTGTCATGAAGAGCGATGATGACATAAAAATCATGCTCAATAGGATTACGCTGAGGCCCGGGCAAAAATTCTCCTACCAGAAATGGGAGTGTGCTCTGAAGTGCTTTGGCTTGGGCCAGGAATTTAGGAGCTGACGTCCACAAGCCATTTCTCATGGCATATGAGGAGAAATTGTCCAATGTTTGCCCTCCCAATGAAGTACGCATACACCAAATCAGATCTGGCTGCCAAAGATCACCTCACTCAGGGATACTATATGGGCTGTGGTTCTTTGGGCAGCTCCCTTCCTGACCTTTGCTCTTTCAGACTCAGGTACCCTTGTCCCCAGGAGGAACACACCTTTTTGTCCTGCACAGGTGAGTAGACCACTGTGATTTTGGGCCACATGAGGTACTATTGTGATTAACAAAGCGAGAACATCTGCTCTACGTTGGGAAGACAGGATACACCTGCAAGAGCCATTGGTTGCTTTCTGTGCCGCAGCAAAGCACCAAGTTTTCCTTACCTCAACAAAGCCATGAGGTCAGGATGTATGGAAGTCCTGCTATGCCTTTGGCCAATGTGGAATAGACTTCTGTGTCCCTAGAGAGAATTCTGAGTATTAGAATGGGTGCACATGTGCAGTCGGCGAAGCCGTACAAGACTTCTCAAGGGCCTTGTGTCCACAGAGTGGGGAACCTCTTGGCCAAATACCCATTGGCATGTGTCTGGCTTGGATTGTCATTTCCGACCCTTGATTCTCAGGACACAGAACACACCTGGATTCAGCTCTGTGGATCCTGATGGAGGTCCAGGGAAAGAGCCCGAGTCACATAGAGTAGGAAGCAGGTGACAGCCCTACTTCAGGAAATGATATTATATGGGTGATGTGCATAGAGCAGCTGCTGTGTTCCAGTGTGGCCTTGGCGCTACACCGGCCCTTATGATTCTTCTCTGGCCATGGATTCCTGATGAAACAGGTTTCCAGTTGAACTAAGCCTCATCCCCGGGTATGCTCTCCTTAAGGAGACGTCCATACTAAGGTGCTTTTGAACCATGGTATGCCCTTGGAGACTGAGTGCTAGAGAGTATGGGCCGGTCCAGGGAGATCAGGCAACAAGGAAAGTTTGGAGAGGAACAGATCCCCTTTTTGCCCTATATTCTCTCCCAGCACCTGCCATGAGGGGCTAGCCCTTTGAAGACACCCTGTGCAAACCTTCATCCATGAGTCTGACTCCACACAGCATCCACAACAGGGACGTGATGTATGCTCCCTCTACATGTACCATTGTTCACATGTAGGGACGTGAGATGTCCCGATATGTCCGGATAGACTCCCATTTGAGGAAGATCCCCTAGAACCATATCGCGGATACAGACAACACTTGTTCCCGTGGGTTGCAATTTTCTTCAGAACTAGGAATGTGTAGGATGAAAATGGGTAGTATTGTTCAGCAGGGACCCTTTCAGCCAACCATCACAAGTTGATTCTCAGAAATGGAAGGTCCTGCTAAGCTCGCACATACCAAGTAGATCCTATGTACTGGGACTCCCAGAAAGTTTATAATTCAGAAATGATCCATGCAGTCAATAAGCAGCCATAAGAGCCCAGTGTACTTTGATTCAGGTGGGCAGAACATCTGGCTTCTCTCTATTCAGACAGAAGTCAAAAACTGGAAACTCTTTATCGGAAGCCTCCAGAAGCTCAAGACACCTCTCTGAGACTACTGTAGCTCATGCCTTTGGAGCTGCTGTCTGACCTGGTAAGCAAAAAGTGGGCCCAGAGAGGAAGTATGCTTGGTAGAGGCGTGGTAGGTTCTGTGCTGGGTCAATGATGATACCCTATCTGTCATGAAGAGTGGTGATGACATAAAAATCATGCTCAATAGGATTACGCTGAGGCCCAGCCAAGGAAGCACTTACATGGATGTGGGTTGTCGGCAGCCTTGGCTCCCCGTATGTGCACAAATTTTCATATTCCGAAGTCTCCATGGTCATGCTTACACGTAGGATCATGTGCACTTGTCATTTCCAGCCCGTCTGCACAGTATGGACGTATCACATCAGATCATGCTGCTCAGGGGTGAACTCTTGCAGGGATCCAATAAGGGCTATCCCTCTTTGTTAACCTCCCTTCCTTATGTTTTGTCTTCCATTGAGACCTCTTTGTCAGGAGTACCTTTGCCATTGTCCTACCTGTGGGACTGGACCTCTAGTACTTTGATCCGTTAAGGACCATGTGTGGATAGTCCGAGAAGATGTGCAGGTGTTCATTGGGAACGTATGCTGTGATTAGAAGAGCCAGTTGAGGTATTCGCTGCTCAGAACAGCCATATCTCTTTCTTATCTGTCCAAACCATATATCAGTGCATGAATAAGGAAGCGTGGCCCTCACTAGACCCATAGGGACTTGAGTCCAGGGAGAATGGGTAGGATGTGGACATCCCTGATTATTAGAAGGTTGGACCAGTTGCCGCCAGAAAAGGCTCCTCCGAGGTTATGAGGGCCTTAGATCTGCGAACACATTGGCCACCTGGCCATGGGCTTGTCCTTGAGTCAAGGGGTTCTGTTGGACCTGGAGGCAAGGGACCCTCCCCAGATCTTCCTTCACCACTGTGGTTTCTATTTTGACGGCTAAGGCCAACAGCCGAGTATGGAAGGCACAGCGAGTTAGGGTCCCTGCATCAGGCAAGGACTTGTGCTGTAAGCAGTTAAAAGTGAATCAGAGAGGCAGCGTACTTGTTATTCTGCTGCTTGCCCTCTTCAATATATCTTCTCTGGACAGGATTGACAGGAACTTCCTTGTGAAGGACCCCGTCCAGGTGTTTGCATCCTGAACGCGTTGGTACCAAATAGTTCTAAAGGGCAGTCCATGTCAAGCAGCTGTCCCATCAGTGTTACACACATGTACATGAGACACACAACATGTGTGTGTCCAGGGGAGGGATTCTCCCAACAAAAGTCTCAATGTCGAACGGAGTCCGCTGTCCATTGGGTTGGGGCCCAACGTTGACCATGAGTGTCTGGTTCACAAAGGACACAATCCCCAAAGGCCTAGGCGCAGAACTACGGGGACTTCCAAAATCTATATCTACAGATCTCATTGTTTACTGGAAAGGAAGTGATAGGCCACAGAGGTGTATTTTTCCTGGTGGGTCCAAATTTGGAGCCAAGCACATAGTACGATTATACAGGATGCAAAGTCGTGTTAGTTGTCAAAAGAGCCACCTTTTCCCAAACGTTATTATGGGAATCAAGGACACAGCAGCTGAGAATAGGATTGGCAAAGCATTTCCCATGTCCACGGAGTCTGTGTCTTGTTCCTCCCCAGGTAGGACCGAACTGAGAAATGATCAGCGCAGTCCGTAGGTAGACATCAAGCTCCACTGTGCTATCCCACGCCATGTCTTGTGTGCTTTCTTCCTTTTCATTCTACAGGCCAAGGGGAGGTAGACCTTGAGTTCTCCCTTTCCTGATGCCTACAGGTGTGCAAGAGACCATCTCGGAGTCCAGTGCATATCTTGCCCCCGGATTCGCTCTCCTGACCCTGTAAGGCTACACAGGGACCTGTGAACAAAGCATGCTTGGGGAGGGCTGGGTCTTGTCCTGGGTCAATGATGACAATCTTCCTGTCATGAAGAGCGATGATGACATAAAAATCATGCTCAATAGGATTACGCTGAGGCCCGGGCAAAAATCCTCCTACCAGAAATGGGAGTGTGGTCTGAAGTGCTTTGGCGAGGGCCAGGAATTTAGGAGCTGACGTCCACAAGCCATTTCTCATGGCATATGAGGAGAAATTGTCCAATGTTTGCCCTCCCAGTGAAGTACGCATACACCAAATCAGATCTGGCTGCCAAAGATCACCTCACTCAGGGATACTATACGGGCTGTGGTTCTTTGGGCAGCTCCCTTCCTAACCTTTGCTCTTTCAGACCCAGGTACCCTTGTCCCCAGGAGGAACACACCTTTTTGTCCTGCACAGGTGAGTAGACCACTGTGATTTTGGGCCACATGAGGTACTATTGTGATTAACAAAGCGAGAACATCTGCTCTACGTTGGGAAGAAAGGATACACCTGCAAGAGCCATTGGTTGCTTTCTGTGCCGCAGCAAAGCCCCAAGTTTTCCTTACCTCAACAAAGCCATGATGTCAGGATGTATCGAAGTCCTGCTATGCCTTTGGCGAATGAGGAATAGACTTCTGTGTCCCTAGAGAGAATTCTGAGTATTAGAATGGATGCACATGTGCAGTCAGCGAAGCCATACAAGACTTCTCAGGGGCCTTGTGTCCACAGAGTGGGGAACCTCTTGGCCAAATACCCATTGGCATGTGTCTGGCTTGGATTGTCATTTCCGACCCTTGATTCTCAGGACACAGAACACACCTGGATTCAGCTCTGTGGATCCTGATGGAGGTGCAGGGAAAGAGCCCGAGTCACATAGAGTAGGAAGCAGGTGACAGCCCTACTTCAGGAAATGATATTATATGGGTGATGTGCATAGGGCAGCTGCTGAGATCCAGTGTGGCCTTGGCGTTACACCGGCTCTTATGATTCTTCTCTGGCCATGGATTCCTGATGAAACAGGTTTCCAGTTGAACTAAGCCTCATCCCCAGGTATGCTCTCCTTAAGGAGACGTCCATACTAAGGTGCTTTTGAACCATGGTATGCCCTTGGAGACTGAGTGCTAGAGAGTATGGGCTGGTCCAGGGAGATCAGACAACAAGGAAAGTTTGGAGAGGAACAGATCCCCTTTTTGCCCTATATTCTCTCCCAGCACCTGCCCTGAGGGTCTAGCCCTTTGAGGACACCCTGTGCAAACCTTCATCCATGAGTCTGACTCGACACAGCATCCACAACAGGGACGTGATGTATGCTCCCTCTACATGTACCATTGTTCACATGTAGGGACGTGAGATGTCCCGATATGTCAGGATAGACTCCCATTTGAGGAAGATCCCCTAGATCCATATCGAGGATACAGACAACACTTGTTCCCGTGGGTTGCAATTTTCTTCAGAACTAGGAATGTGTAGGATGAAAATGGGTAGTAGTGTTCAGCAGGGACCCTTTCAGCCAACCATCACAAGTTGATTCTCAGAAATGGAAGGTCCTGCTAAGCTCGCATATACCAAGTAGATCCTATGTCCTGGGACTCCCAGAAAGTTTATAATTCAGAAATGATCCATGCAGTCAATAAGCAGCCATCAGAGCCCAGTGTACTTTGCAACCCTGTGATTCAGGTGGGCAGAACATCTGGCTTCTCTCTATTCAGACAGAAGTCAAAAACTGGAAACTCTTTATCGGAAGCCTCCAGAAGCTCAAGACACCTCTCTGAGACTACTGTAGCTCATGCCTTTGGAGCTCCTTTCTGACCTGGTAAGCAAAAAGTGGGCCCAGAGAGGAAGTATGCTTGGTAGGGGCGTGGTAGGTTCTGTGCTGGGTCAATGATGATACCCTATCTGTCATGAAGAGTGGTGATGACATAAAAATCATGCTCAATAGGATTACGCTGAGGCCCAGCCAAGGAAGCACTTACATGGATGTGGGGTGTCGGCAGCCTTGGCTCCCCGTAAGTGCACAAATTTTCATATTCCGAAGTCTCCATGGTCATGCTTACACGTAGGATCATGTGCACTTGTCATTTCCAGCCCGTCTGCACAGTACGGACGTATCACATCAGATCATGCTGCTCAGGGGTGAATTTTGCAGGGATCCAATAAGGGCTATCCCTCTTTGTTAACCTCCCTTCCTTATGTTTTGTCTTCCATTGAGACCTCTTTGTCAGGAGTACCTTTGCCATTGTCCTACCTGTGGGACTGGACCTCTAGTACTTTGATCCGTTAAGGACCATATGTGGATAGTCCGAGAAGATGTGCAGGTGTTCATTGGGAACGTATGCTGTGATTAGAAGAGCCAGTTGAGGTATTCGCTGCTCAGGACAGCCATATCTCTTTCTTATCTGTCCAAACCATATCTCAGTGCATGAATAAGGAAGCGTGGCCCCCACTAGACCCATAGGGACTTGAGTCCAGGGAGAATGGGTAGGATGTGGACATCCCTGATTATTAGAAGTTTGGACCAGTTGCCGCCAGGAAAGGCTCCTCCGAGGTTATGAGGGCCTTAGATCTGCGAACACATTGGCCACCTGGCCATGGGCTTGTCCTTGAGTCAAGGTGTTCTGTTGGACCTGGAGGCAAGGGACCCTCCCCAGATCTTCCTTCACCACTGTGGTTTCTATTTTGAGGGCTAAGGCCAACAGCCGAGTATGGAAGGCACAGCGAGTTAGGGTCCCTGCATCAGGCAAGGACTTTTGCTGTAAGCAGTTAAAAGTGAATCAGAGAGGCAGCGTACTTGTTATTCTGCAGCTTACCCTCTTCAATATATCTTCTCTGGACAGGATTGATAGGGACTTCCTTGTGAAGGACCTCGTCCAGGTGTTTGCATCCTGAACGCGTTGGTACTAAACAGATCTAAAGGGCAGTCCATGTCAAGCAGCTGGCCCATCAGTGTTACACACATGTACATGAGACACACAACATGTGTGTGTCCAGGGGAGGGATTCTCCCAACAAAAGTCTCAATGTCGAACGGAGTCCGCTGTCCATTGGGTTGGGGCCCAACGTTGACCATGAATGTCTGGTTCACAAAGGACACAATCCCCAAAGGCCTAGGCGCAGAGCTACGGGGACTTCCAAAATCTATATCTACAGATCTCATTGTTTACTGGAAAGGAAGTGATAGGCCACAGAGGTGTATTTTTCCTGGTGGGTCCAAATTTGGAGCAAGCACTTAGTACGACTATACAGGATGCAAAGTCGTGTTAGTTGTCAAAAGAGCCACCTTTTCCCAAACATTATTATGGGAATCAAGGACACAGCAGCTGAGAATAGGATTGGCAAAGCATTTCCCATGTCCACGGAGTCTGTGTCTTTTTCCTCCCCAGGTAGGTCCGAACTGAGAAATGATCAGCGCAGTCCGTATGTAGACATCAAGCTCCACTGTGCTATCCCACGCCATGTCTTGTGTGCTTTCTTCCTTTTCATTCTACAGGCCAAGGGGAGGTAGACCTTGAGTTCTCCCTTTCCTGATGCCTACAGGTGTGCAAGAGACCATCTCTGAGTCCAGTGGATATCCTGCCCCCTGATTCGCTCTCCTGACCCTGTAAGGCTACACAGGGACCTGTGAACAAAGCATGCTTGGGGAGGGCTGGGTCTTGTCCTGGGTCAATGATGACAATATTCCTGTCATGAAGAGCGATGATGACATAAAAATCATGCTCAATAGGATTACGCTGAGGCCCGGGCAAAAATTCTCCTACCAGAAATGGGAGTGTGCTCTGAAGTGCTTTGGCTTGGGCCAGGAATTTAGGAGCTGACGTCCACAAGCCATTTCTCATGGCATATGAGGAGAAATTGTCCAATGTTTGCCCTCCCAATGAAGTACGCATACACCAAATCAGATCTGGCTGCCAAAGATCACCTCACTCAGGGATACTATATGGGCTGTGGTTCTTTGGGCAGCTCCCTTCCTGACCTTTGCTCTTTCAGACTCAGGTACCCTTGTCCCCAGGAGGAACACACCTTTTTGTCCTGCACAGGTGAGTAGACCACTGTGATTTTGGGCCACATGAGGTACTATTGTGATTAACAAAGCGAGAACATCTGCTCTACGTTGGGAAGACAGGATACACCTGCAAGAGCCATTGGTTGCTTTCTGTGCCGCAGCAAAGCACCAAGTTTTCCTTACCTCAACAAAGCCATGAGGTCAGGATGTATGGAAGTCCTGCTATGCCTTTGGCCAATGTGGAATAGACTTCTGTGTCCCTAGAGAGAATTCTGAGTATTAGAATGGGTGCACATGTGCAGTCGGCGAAGCCGTACAAGACTTCTCAAGGGCCCTTGTGTCCACAGAGTGGGGAACCTCTTGGCCAAATACCCATTGGCATGTGTCTGGCTTGGATTGTCATTTCCGACCCTTGATTCTCAGGACACAGAACACACCTGGATTCAGCTCTGTGGATCCTGATGGAGGTCCAGGGAAAGAGCCCGAGTCACATAGAGTAGGAAGCAGGTGACAGCCCTACTTCAGGAAATGATATTATATGGGTGATGTGCATAGAGCAGCTGCTGTGTTCCAGTGTGGCCTTGGCGCTACACCGGCCCTTATGATTCTTCTCTGGCCATGGATTCCTGATGAAACAGGTTTCCAGTTGAACTAAGCCTCATCCCCGGGTATGCTCTCCTTAAGGAGACGTCCATACTAAGGTGCTTTTGAACCATGGTATGCCCTTGGAGACTGAGTGCTAGAGAGTATGGGCCGGTCCAGGGAGATCAGGCAACAAGGAAAGTTTGGAGAGGAACAGATCCCCTTTTTGCCCTATATTCTCTCCCAGCACCTGCCATGAGGGGCTAGCCCTTTGAAGGACACCCTGTGCAAACCTTCATCCATGAGTCTGACTCCACACAGCATCCACAACAGGGACGTGATGTATGCTCCCTCTACATGTACCATTGTTCACATGTAGGGACGTGAGATGTCCCGATATGTCCGGATAGACTCCCATTTGAGGAAGATCCCCTAGAACCATATCGCGGATACAGACAACACTTGTTCCCGTGGGTTGCAATTTTCTTCAGAACTAGGAATGTGTAGGATGAAAATGGGTAGTAGTGTTCAGCAGGGACCCTTTCAGCCAACCATCACAAGTTGATTCTCAGAAATGGAAGGTCCTGCTAAGCTCGCACATACCAAGTAGATCCTATGTACTGGGACTCCCAGAAAGTTTATAATTCAGAAATGATCCATGCAGTCAATAAGCAGCCATAAGAGCCCAGTGTACTTTGATTCAGGTGGGCAGAACATCTGGCTTCTCTCTATTCAGACAGAAGTCAAAAACTGGAAACTCTTTATCGGAAGCCTCCAGAAGCTCAAGACACCTCTCTGAGACTACTGTAGCTCATGCCTTTGGAGCTGCTGTCTGACCTGGTAAGCAAAAAGTGGGCCCAGAGAGGAAGTATGCTTGGTAGAGGCGTGGTAGGTTCTGTGCTGGGTCAATGATGATACCCTATCTGTCATGAAGAGTGGTGATGACATAAAAATCATGCTCAATAGGATTACGCTGAGGCCCAGCCAAGGAAGCACTTACATGGATGTGGGTTGTCGGCAGCCTTGGCTCCCCGTATGTGCACAAATTTTCATATTCCGAAGTCTCCATGGTCATGCTTACACGTAGGATCATGTGCACTTGTCATTTCCAGCCCGTCTGCACAGTATGGACGTATCACATCAGATCATGCTGCTCAGGGGTGAACTCTTGCAGGGATCCAATAAGGGCTATCCCTCTTTGTTAACCTCCCTTCCTTATGTTTTGTCTTCCATTGAGACCTCTTTGTCAGGAGTACCTTTGCCATTGTCCTACCTGTGGGACTGGACCTCTAGTACTTTGATCCGTTAAGGACCATGTGTGGATAGTCCGAGAAGATGTGCAGGTGTTCATTGGGAACGTATGCTGTGATTAGAAGAGCCAGTTGAGGTATTCGCTGCTCAGAACAGCCATATCTCTTTCTTATCTGTCCAAACCATATATCAGTGCATGAATAAGGAAGCGTGGCCCTCACTAGACCCATAGGGACTTGAGTCCAGGGAGAATGGGTAGGATGTGGACATCCCTGATTATTAGAAGGTTGGACCAGTTGCCGCCAGAAAAGGCTCCTCCGAGGTTATGAGGGCCTTAGATCTGCGAACACATTGGCCACCTGGCCATGGGCTTGTCCTTGAGTCAAGGGGTTCTGTTGGACCTGGAGGCAAGGGACCCTCCCCAGATCTTCCTTCACCACTGTGGTTTCTATTTTGAGGGCTAAGGCCAACAGCCGAGTATGGAAGGCACAGCGAGTTAGGGTCCCTGCATCAGGCAAGGACTTGTGCTGTAAGCAGTTAAAAGTGAATCAGAGAGGCAGCGTACTTGTTATTCTGCTGCTTGCCCTCTTCAATATATCTTCTCTGGACAGGATTGACAGGAACTTCCTTGTGAAGGACCCCGTCCAGCTGTTTGCATCCTGAACGCGTTGGTACAAAATAGTTCTAAAGGGCAGTCCATGTCAAGCAGCTGTCCCATCAGTGTTACACACATGTACATGAGACACACAACATGTGTGTGTCCAGGGGAGGGATTCTCCCAACAAAAGTCTCAATGTCGAACGGAGTCCGCTGTCCATTGGGTTGGGGCCCAACGTTGACCATGAGTGTCTGGTTCACAAAGGACACAATCCCCAAAGGCCTAGGCGCAGAACTACGGGGACTTCCAAAATCTATATCTACAGATCTCATTGTTTACTGGAAAGGAAGTGATAGGCCACAGAGGTGTATTTTTCCTGGTGGGTCCAAATTTGGACCAAGCAATTAGTACGATTATACAGGATGCAAAGTCGTGTTAGTTGTCAAAAGAGCCACCTTTTCCCAAACGTTATTATGGGAATCAAGGACACAGCAGCTGAGAATAGGATTGGCAAAGCATTTCCCATGTCCACGGAGTCTGTGTCTTGTTCCTCCCCAGGTAGGACCGAACTGAGAAATGATCAGCGCAGTCCGTAGGTAGACATCAAGCTCCACTGTGCTATCCCACGCCATGTCTTGTGTGCTTTCTTCCTTTTCATTCTACAGGCCAAGGGGAGGTAGACCTTGAGTTCTCCCTTTCCTGATGCCTACAGGTGTGCAAGAGACCATCTCGGAGTCCAGTGCATATCTTGCCCCCGGATTCGCTCTCCTGACCCTGTAAGGCTACACAGGGACCTGTGAACAAAGCATGCTTGGGGAGGGCTGGGTCTTGTCCTGGGTCAATGATGACAATCTTCCTGTCATGAAGAGCGATGATGACATAAAAATCATGCTCAATAGGATTACGCTGAGGCCCGGGCAAAAATCCTCCTACCAGAAATGGGAGTGTGGTCTGAAGTGCTTTGGCGAGGGCCAGGAATTTAGGAGCTGACGTCCACAAGCCATTTCTCATGGCATATGAGGAGAAATTGTCCAATGTTTGCCCTCCCAGTGAAGTACGCATACACCAAATCAGATCTGGCTGCCAAAGATCACCTCACTCAGGGATACTATACGGGCTGGGGTTCTTTGGGCAGCTCCCTTCCTAACCTTTGCTCTTTCAGACCCAGGTACCCTTGTCCCCAGGAGGAACACACCTTTTTGTCCTGCACAGGTGAGTAGACCACTGTGATTTTGGGCCACATGAGGTACTATTGTGATTAACAAAGCGAGAACATCTGCTCTACGTTGGGAAGAAAGGATACACCTGCAAGAGCCATTGGTTGCTTTCTGTGCCGCAGCAAAGCCCCAAGTTTTCCTTACCTCAACAAAGCCATGATGTCAGGATGTATCGAAGTCCTGCTATGCCTTTGGCGAATGAGGAATAGACTTCTGTGTCCCTAGAGAGAATTCTGAGTATTAGAATGGATGCACATGTGCAGTCAGCGAAGCCATACAAGACTTCTCAAGGGCCTTGTGTCCACAGAGTGGGGAACCTCTTGGCCAAATACCCATTGGCATGTGTCTGGCTTGGATTGTCATTTCCGACCCTTGATTCTCAGGACACAGAACACACCTGGATTCAGCTCTGTGGATCCTGATGGAGGTCCAGGGAAAGAGCCCGAGTCACATAGAGTAGGAAGCAGGTGACAGCCCTACTTCAGGAAATGATATTATATGGGTGATGTGCATAGGGCAGCTGCTGAGATCCAGTGTGGCCTTGGCGTTACACCGGCTCTTATGATTCTTCTCTGGCCATGGATTCCTGATGAAACAGGTTTCCAGTTGAACTAAGCCTCATCCCCGGGTATGCTCTCCTTAAGGAGACGTCCATACTAAGGTGCTTTTGAACCATGGTATGCCCTTGGAGACTGAGTGCTAGAGAGTATGGGCTGGTCCAGGGAGATCAGACAACAAGGAAAGTTTGGAGAGGAACAGATCCCCTTTTTGCCCTATATTCTCTCCCAGCACCTGCCCTGAGGGTCTAGCCCTTTGAGGACACCCTGTGCAAACCTTCATCCATGAGTCTGACTCCACACAGCATCCACAACAGGGACGTGATGTATGCTCCCTCTACATGTCCATTGTTCACATGTAGGGACGTGAGATGTCCTGATATGTCCGGATAGACTCCCATTTGAGGAAGATCCCCTAGAACCATATCGCGGATACAGACAACACTTGTTCCCGTGGGTTGCAATTTTCTTCAGAACTAGGAATGTGTAGGATGAAAATGGTTAGTAGTGTTCAGCAGGGACCCTTTCAGCCAACCATCACAAGTTGATTCTTAGAAATGGAAGGTCCTGCTAAGCTCGCACATACCAAGTAGATCCTATGTCCTGGGACTCCCAGAAAGTTTATAATTCAGAAATGATCCATGCAGTCAATAAGCAGCCATCAGAGCCCAGTGTACTTTGCAACCCTGTGATTCAGGTGGGAAGAACATCTGGCTTCTCTCTATTCAGACAGAAGTCAAAAACTGGAAACTCTTTATCGGAAGCCTCCAGAAGCTCAAGAAGGCACCTCTCTGAGACTACTGTAGCTCATGCCTTTGGAGCTGCTGTCTGACCTGGTAAGCAAAAAGTGGGCCCAGAGAGGAAGTATGCTTGGTAGGGGCGTGGTAGGTTCTGTGCTGGGTCAATGATGATACCCTATCTGTCATGAAGAGTGGTGATGACATAAAAATCATGCTCAATAGGATTACGCCGAGGCCCAGCCAAGGAAGCACTTACATGGATGTGGGGTGTCGGCAGCCTTGGCTCCCCGTATGTGCACAAATTTTCATATTCAGAAGTCTCCATGGTCATGCTTACACGTAGGATCATGTGCACTTGTCATTTCCAGCCCGTCTGCACAGTACGGACGTATCACATCAGATAATGCTGCTCAGGGGTGAACTCTTGCAGGGATCCAATAAGGGCTATCCCTCTTTGTTAACCTCCCTTCCTTATGTTTTGTCTTCCATTGAGACCTCTTTGTCAGGCGTACCTTTGCCATTGTCCTACCTGTGGGACTGGACCTCTAGTACTTTGATCCGTTAAGGACCATGTGTGGATAGTCCGAGAAGATGCGCAGGTGTTCATTGGGAACGTATGCTGTGATTAGAAGAGCCAGTTGAGGTATTCGCTGCTCAGGACAGCCATATCTCTTTCTTATCTGTCCAAACCATATCTCAGTGCATGAATAAGGAAGCGTGGCCCCCACTAGACCCATAGGGACTTGAGTCCAGGGAGAATGGGTAGGATGTGGACATCCCTGATTATTAGAAGTTTGGACCAGTTGCCGCCAGGAAAGGCTCCTCCGAGGTTATGAGGGCCTTAGATCTGCGAACACATTGGCCACCTGGCCATGGGCTTGTCCTTGAGTCAAGGGGTTCTGTTGGACCTGGAGGCAAGGGACCCTCCCCAGATCTTCCTTCACCACTCTGGTTTCTATTTTGAGGGCTAAGGCCAACAGCCGAGTATGGAAGGCACAGCGAGTTAGGGTCCCTGCATCAGGCAAGGACTTTTGCTGTAAGCAGTTAAAAGTGAATCAGAGAGGCAGCGTACTTGTTATTCTACTGCTTACCCTCTTCAATATATCTTCTCTGGACAGGATTGATAGGGACTTCCTTGTGAAGGACCCCGTCCAGGTGTTTGCATCCTGAACGCGTTGGTACCAAATAGATCTAAAGGGCAGTCCATGTCAAGCAGCTGTCCCATCAGTGTTACACACATGTACATGAGACACACAACATGTGTGTGTCCAGGGGAGGGATTCTCCCAACAAAAGTCTCAATGTCGAACGGAGTCCGCTGTCCATTGGGTTGGGGCCCAACGTTGACCATGAGTGTCTGGTTCACAAAGGACACAATCCCCAAACGCCTAGGCGCAGAGCTACGGGGACTTCCAAAATCTATATCTACAGATCTCATTGTTTACTGGAAAGGAAGTGATAGGCCACAGAGGTGTATTTTTCCTGGTGGGTCCAAATTTGGAGCAAGCACTTAGTACGATTATACAGGATGCAAAGTCGTGTTAGTTGTCAAAAGAGCCACCTTTTCCCAAACATTATTATGGGAATCAAGGACACAGCAGCTGAGAATAGGATTGGCAAAGCATTTCCCATGTCCACGGAGTCTGTGTCTTGTTCCTCCCCAGGTAGGTCCGAACTGAGAAATGATCAGCGCAGTCCGTAGGTAGACATCAAGCTCCACTGTGCTATCCCACGCCATGTCTTGTGTGCTTTCTTCCTTTTCATTCTACAGGCCAAGGGGAGGTAGACCTTGAGTTCTCCCTTTCCTGATGCCTACAGGTGTGCAAGAGACCATCTCTGAGTCCAGTGGATATCCTGCCCCCTGATTCGCTCTCCTGACCCTGTAAGGCTACACAGGGACCTGTGAACAAAGCATGCTTGGGGAGGGCTGGGTCTTGTCCTGGGTCAATGATGACAATCTTCCTGTCATGAAGAGCGATGATGACATAAAAATCATGCTCAATAGGATTACGCTGAGGCCCGGGCAAACATCCTCCTACCAGAAATGGGAGTGTGGTCTGAAGTGCTTTGGCTTGGGCCAGGAATTTAGGAGCTGACGTCCACAAGCCATTTCTCATGGCATATGAGGAGAAATTGTCCAATGTTTGCCCTCCCAGTGAAGTACGCATACACCAAATCAGATCTGGCTGCCAAAGATCACCTCACTCAGGGATACTATATGGGCTGTGGTTCTTTGGGCAGCTCCCTTCCTGACCTTTGCTCTTTCAGACTCAGGTACCCTTGTCCCCAGGAGGAACACACCTTTTTGTCCTGCACAGGTGAGTAGACCACTGTGATTTTGGGCCACATGAGGTACTATTGTGATTAACAAAGCGAGAAGATCTGCTCTACGTTGGGAAGACAGGATACACCTGCAAGAGCCATTGGTTGCTTTCTGTGCCGCAGCAAAGCCCCAAGTTTTCCTTACCTCAACAAAGCCATGAGGTCAGGATGTGTGGAAGTCCTGCTATGCCTTTGGCCAATGTGGAATAGACTTCTGTGTCCCTAGAGAGAATTCTGAGAATTAGAATGGGTGCACATGTGCAGTCGGCGAAGCCGTACAAGACTTCTCAAGGCCCTTGTGTCCACAGAGTGGCGAACCTCTTGGCCAAATACCCATTGGCATGTGTCTGGCTTGGATTGTCATTTCCGACCCTTGATTCTCAGGACACAGAACACACCTGGATTCAGCTCTGTGGATCCTGATGGAGGTCCAGGGAAAGAGCCCGAGTCACATAGAGTAGGAAGCAGGTGACAGCCCTACTTCAGGAAATGATATTATATGGGTGATGTGCATAGGGCAGCTGCTGAGTTCCAGCGTGGCCTTGGCGCTACACCGGCCCTTATGATTCTTCTCTGGCCATGGATTCCTGATGAAACAGGTTTCCAGTTGAACTAAGCCTCATCCCCGGGTATGCTCTCCTTAAGGAGACGTCCATACTAAGGTGCTTTTGAACCATGGTATGCCCTTGGAGACTGAGTGCTAGAGAGTATGGGCCGGTCCAGGGAGATCAGGCAACAAGGAAAGTTTGGAGAGGAACAGATCCCCTTTTTGCCCTATATTCTCTCCCAGCACCTGCCATGAGGGGCTAGCCCTTTGAGGACACCCTGTGCAAACCTTCATCCATGAGTCTGACTCCACACAGCATCCACAACAGGGACATGATGTATGCTCCCTCTACATGTTCCATTGTTCACATGTAGGGACGTGAGATGTCCCGATATGTCCGGATAGACTCCCATTTGAGGAAGATCCCCTAGAACCATATCGAGGATACAGACAACACTTGTTCCCGTGGGTTGCAATTTTCTTCAGAACTAGGAATGTGTAGGATGAAAATGGTTAGTAGTGTTCAGCAGGGACCCTTTCAGCCAACCATCACAAGTTGATTCTCAGAAATGGAAGGTCCTGCTAAGCTCGCACATACCAAGTAGATCCTATGTCCTGGGACTCCCAGAAAGTTTATAATTCAGAAATGATCCATGCAGTCAATAAGCAGCCATCAGAGCCCAGTGTACTTTGCAACCCTGTGATTCAGGTGGGCAGAACATCTGGCTTCTCTCTATTCAGACAGAAGTCAAAAACTGGAAACTCTTTATCAGAAGCCTCCAGAAGCTCAAGACACCTCTCTGAGACTACTGTAGCTCATGCCTTTGGAGCTGCTGTCTGACCTGGTAAGCAAAAAGTGGGCCCAGAGAGGAAGTATGCTTGGTAGGGGCGTGGTAGGTTCTGTGCTGGGTCAATGATGATACCCTATCTGTCATGAAGAGTGGTGATGACATAAAAATCATGCTCAATAGGATTACGCTGAGGCCCAGCCAAGGAAGCACTTACATGGATGTGGGGTGTCGGCAGCCTTGGCTCCCCGTATGTGCACAAATTTTCATATTCCGAAGTCTCCATGGTCATGCTTACACGTAGGATCATGTGCACTTGTCATTTCCAGCCCGTCTGCACAGTACGGACGTATCACATCAGGTCATGCTGCTCAGGGGTGAACTCTTGCAGGGATCCAATAAGGGCTATCCCTCTTTGTTAACCTCCATTCCTTATGTTTTGTCTTCCATTGAGACCTCTTTGTCAGGAGTACCTTTGCCATTGTCCTACCTGTTGGACTGGACCTCTAGTACTTTGATCCATTAAGGACCATGTGTGGATATTCCGAGAAGATGCGCAGGTGTTCATTGGGAACGTATGCTGTGATTAGAAGAGCCAGTTGAGGTATTCGCTGCTCAGGACAGCCATATCTCTTTCTTATCTGTCCAAACCATATCTCAGTGCATGAATAAGGAAGCGTGGCCCCCACTAGACCCATAGGGACTTGAGTCCAGGGAGAATGGGTAGGATGTGGACATCCCTGATTATTAGAAGTTGGACCAGTTGCCGCCAGAAAAGGCTCCTCCGAGGTTATGAGGGCCTTAGATCTGCGAACACATTGGCCACCTGGCCATGGGCTTGTCCTTGAGTCAAGGGGTTCTGTTGGACCTGGAGGCAAGGGACCCTCCCCAGATCTTCCTTAACCACTGTGGTTTCTATTTTGAGGGCTAAGGCCAACAGCCGAGTATGGAAGGCACAGAGAGTTAGGGTCCCTGCATCAGGCAAGGACTTGTGCTGTAAGCAGTTAAAAGTGAATCAGAGAGGCAGCGTACTTGTTATTCTGCTGCTTGCCCTCTTCAATATATCTTCTCTGGACAGGATTGATAGGACTTCCTTGTGAAGGACCCCGTCCAGGTGTTTGCATCCTGAACGCGTTGGTACCAAATAGATCTAAAGGGCAGTCCATGTCAAGCAGCTGTCCCATCAGTGTTACACACATGTACATGAGACACACAACATGTGTGTGTCCAGGGGAGGGAATCTCCCAACAAAAGTCTCAATGTCAAACAGAGTCCGCTGTCCATTGGGTTGGGGCCCAACGTTGACCATGAGTGTCTGGTTCACAAAGGACACAATCCCCAAAGGCCTAGGCGCAGAGCTACGGGGACTTCCAAAATCTATATCTACAGATCTCATTGTTTACTGGAAAGGAAGTGATAGGCCACAGAGGTGTATTTTTCCTGGTGGGTCCAAATTTGGAGCAAGCACTTAGTACGATTATACAGGATGCAAAGTCGTTTTAGTTGTCAAAAGAGCCACCTTTTCCCAAACATTATTATGGGAATCAAGGACACAGCAGCTGAGAATAGGATTGGCAAAGCATTTCCCATGTCCACGGAGTCTGTGTCTTGTTCCTCCCCAGGTAGGTCCGAACTGAGAAATGATCAGCGCAGTCCCTAGGTAGACATCAGGCTCCACTGTGCTATCCCACGCCATGTCTTGTGTGCTTTCTTCCTTTTCATTCTACAGGCCAAGGGGAGGTAGACCTTGAGTTCTCCCTTTCATGATGCCCACAGGTGTGCAAGAGACCATCTCGGAGTCCAGTGCATATCTTGCCCCCGGATTCGCTCTCCTGACCCTGTAAGGCTACACAGGGACCTGTGAACAAAGCATGCTTGGGGAGGGCTGGGTCTTGTCCTGGGTCAATGATGACAATCTTCCTGTCATGAAGAGCGATGATGACATAAAAATCATGCTCAATAGGATTACGCTGAGGCCCGGGCAAAAATCCTCCTACCAGAAATGGGAGTGTGGTCTGAAGTGCTTTGGCGAGGGCCAGGAATTTAGGAGCTGACGTCCACAAGCCATTTCTCATGGCATATGAGGAGAAATTGTCCAATGTTTGCCCTCCCAGTGAAGTACGCATACACCAAATCAGATCTGGCTGCCAAAGATCACCTCACTCAGGGATACTATACGGGCTGTGGTTCTTTGGGCAGCTCCCTTCCTAACCTTTGCTCTTTCAGACCCAGGTACCCTTGTCCCCAGGAGGAACACACCTTTTTGTCCTGCACAGGTGAGTAGACCACTGTGATTTTGGGCCACATGAGGTACTATTGTGATTAACAAAGCGAGAACATCTGCTCTACGTTGGGAAGAAAGGATACACCTGCAAGAGCCATTGGTTGCTTTCTGTGCCGCAGCAAAGCCCCAAGTTTTCCTTACCTCAACAAAGCCATGATGTCAGGATGTATCGAAGTCCTGCTATGCCTTTGGCGAATGAGGAATAGACTTCTGTGTCCCTAGAGAGAATTCTGAGAATTAGAATGGGTGCACATGTGCAGTCAGCGAAGCCATACAAGACTTCTCAAGGCCCTTGTGTCCACAGAGTGGGGAACCTCTTGGCCAAATACCCATTGGCATGTGTCTGGCTTGGATTGTCATTTCCGACCCTTGATTCTCAGGACACAGAACACACCTGGATTCAGCTCTGTGGATCCTGATGGAGGTGCAGGGAAAGAGCCCGAGTCACATAGAGTAGGAAGCAGGTGACAGCCCTACTTCAGGAAATGATATTATATGGGTGATGTGCATAGGGCAGCTGCTGAGATCCAGTGTGGCCTTGGCGTTACACCGGCTCTTATGATTCTTCTCTGGCCATGGATTCCTGATGAAACAGGTTTCCAGTTGAACTAAGCCTCATCCCCGGGTACGCTCTCCTTAAGGAGACGTCCATACTAAGGTGCTTTTGAACCATGGTATGCCCTTGGAGACTGAGTGCTAGAGAGTATGGGCTGGTCCAGGGAGATCAGACAACAAGGAAAGTTTGGAGAGGAACAGATCCCCTTTTTGCCCTATATTCTCTCCCAGCACCTGCCATGAGGGGCTAGCCCTTTGAGGACAGCCTGTGCAAACCTTCATCCATGAGTCTGACTCCACACAGCATCCACAACAGGGACATGATGTATGCTCCCTCTACATGTTCCATTGTAAACATGTAGGGACGTGAGATGTCCTGATATGTCCGGATAGACTCCCATTTGAGGAAGATCCCCTAGAACCATATCGCGGATACAGACAACACTTGTTCCCGTGGGTTGCAATTTTCTTCAGAACTAGGAATGTGTAGGATGAAAATGGTTAGTAGTGTTCAGCAGGGACCCTTTCAGCCAACCATCACAAGTTGATTCTCAGAAATGGAAGGTCCTGCTAAGCTCGCACATACCAGGTAGATCCTATGTCCTGGGACTCCCAGAAAGTTTATAATTCAGAAATGATCCATGCAGTCAATAAGCAGCCATCAGAGCCCAGTGTACTTTGCAACCCTGTGATTCAGGTGGGCAGAACATCTGGCTTCTCTCTATTCAGACAGAAGTCAAAAACTGGAAACTCATTATCGGAAGCCTCCAGAAGCTCAAGAAGGCACCTCTCTGAGACTACAGTAGCTCATGCCTTTGGAGCTGCTGTCTGACCTGGTAAGCAAAAAATGGGCCCAGAGAGGAAGTATGCTTGGTAGGGGTGTGGTAGGTTCTGTGCTGGGTCAATGATGATACCCTATCTGTCATGAAGAGTGGTGATGACATAAAAATCATGCTCAATAGGATTACGCCGAGGCCCAGCCAAGGAAGCACTTACATGGATGTGGGGTGTCGGCAGCCTTGGCTCCCCGTATGTGCACAAATTTTCATATTCCGAAGTCTCCATGGTCATGCTTACACGTAGGATCATGTGCACTTGTCATTTCCAGCCCGTCTGCACAGTACGGACGTATCACATCAGATCATGCTGCTCAGGGGTGAACTCTTGCAGGGATCCAATAAGGGCTATCCCTCTTTGTTAACCTCCCTTCCTTATGTTTTGTCTTCCATTGAGACCTCTTTGTCAGGAGTACCTTTGCCATTGTCCTACCTGTGGGACTGGACCTCTAGTACTTTGATCCGTTAAGGACCATGTGTGGATAGTCCGAGAAGATGCGCAGGTGTTCATTGGGAACGTATGCTGTGATTAGAAGAGCCAGTTGAGGTATTCGCTGCTCAGGACAGTCATATCTCTTTCTTATCTGTCCAAACCATATCTCAGTGCATGAATAAGGAAGCGTGGCCCCCACTAGACCCATAGGGACTTGAGTCCAGGGAGAATGGGTAGGATGTGGACATCCCTGATTATTAGAAGGTTGGACCAGTTGCCGCCAGAAAAGGCTCCTCCGAGGTTATGAGGGCCTTAGATCTGCGAACACATTGGCCACCTGGCCATGGGCTTGTCCTTGAGTCAAGGTGTTCTGTTGGACCTGGAGGCAAGGGACCCTCCCCAGATCTTCCTTCACCACTGTGGTTTCTATTTTGAGGGCTAAGGCCAACAGCCGAGTATGGAAGGCACAGCGAGTTAGGGACCCTGCATCAGGCAAGGATTTCTGCTGTAAGCAGTTTAAAGTGAATCAGAGAGGGAGCGTGCTTGTTATTCTGCTGCTTACCCTCTTCAATATATCTTCTCTGGACAGGATTGATAGGGACTTCCTTGTGAAGGACCCCTTCCAGGTGTTTGCATCCTGAACGCGTTGGTACCAAATAGATCTAAAGGGCAGTCCATGTCAAGCAGCTGTCCCATAAGTGTTACACACATGTACATGAGACACACAACATGTGTGTGTCCAGGGGAGGGATTCTCCCAACAAAAGTCTCAATGTCGAACAGAGTCCGCTGTCCATTGGGTTGGGGCCCAACGTTGACCATGAGTGTCTGGTTCACAAAGGACACAATCCCCAAAGGCCTAGGCGCAGAGCTACGGGGACTTCCAAAATCTATATCTACAGATCTCATTGTTTACTGGAAAGGAAGTGATAGGCCACAGAGGTGTATTTTTCCTGGTGGGTCCAAATTTGGAGCAAGCACTTAGTACGATTATACAGGATGCAAAGTCGTTTTAGTTGTCAAAAGAGCCACCTTTTCCCAAACATTATTATGGGAATCAAGGACACAGCAGCTGAGAATAGGATTGGCAAAGCATTTCCCATGTCCACGGAGTCTGTGTCTTGTTCCTCCCCAGGTAGGTCCGAACTGAGAAATGATCAGCGCAGTCCGTAGGTAGACATCAAGCTCCACTGTGCTATCCCACGCCATGTCTTGTGTGCTTTCTTCCTTTTCATTCTACAGGCCAAGGGGAGGTAGACCTTGAGTTCTCCCTTTCCTGATGCCTACAGGTGTGCAAGAGACCATCTCTGAGTCCAGTGGATATCCTGCCCCCTGATTCGCTCTCCTGACCCTGTAAGGCTACACAGGGACCTGTGAACAAAGCATGCTTGGGGAGGGCTGGGTCTTGTCCTGGGTCAATGATGACAATCTTCCTGTCATGAAGAGCGATGATGACATAAAAATCATGCTCAATAGGATTACACTGAGGCCCGGGCAAAAATACTCCTACCAGAAATGGGAGTGTGCTCTGAAGTGCTTTGGCTTGGGCCAGGAATTTAGGAGCTGACGTCCACAAGCCATTTCTCATGGCATATGAGGAGAAATTGTCCAATGTTTGCCCTCCCAGTGAAGTACGCATACACCAAATCAGATCTGGCTGCCAATGATCACCTCACTCAGGGATACTATATGGGCTGTGGTTCTTTGGGCAGCTCCCTTCCTGACCTTTGCTCTTTCAGACTCAGGTACCCTTGTCCCCAGGAGGAACACACCTTTTTGTCCTGCACAGGTGAGTAGACCACTGTGATTTTGGGCCACATGAGGTACTATTGTGATTAACAAAGCGAGAACATCTGCTCTACGTTGGGAAGACAGGATACACCTGCAAGAGCCATTGGTTGCTTTCTGTGCCGCAGCAAAGCCCCAAGTTTTCCTTACCTCAACAAAGCCATGAGGTCAGGATGTGTGGAAGTCCTGCTATGCCTTTGGCCAATGTGGAATAGACTTCTGTGTCCCTAGAGAGAATTCTGAGTATTAGAATGGGTGCACATGTGCAGTCGGCGAAGCCGTACAAGACTTCTCAAGGCCCTTGTGTCCACAGAGTGGCGAACCTCTTGGCCAAATACCCATTGGCATGTGTCTGGCTTGGATTGTCATTTCCGACCCTTGATTCTCAGGACACAGAACACACCTGGATTCAGCTCTGTGGATCCTGATGGAGGTCCAGGGAAAGATCCCGAGTCACATAGAGTAGGAAGAAGGTGACAGCCCTACTTCAGGAAATGATATTATATGGGTGATGTGCATAGGGTAGCTGCTGAGTTCAAGTGTGGCCTTGGCGCTACACCGGCCCTTATGATTCTTCTCTGGCCATGGATTCCTGATGAAACAGGTTTCCAGTTGAACTAAGCCTCATCCCCGGGTATGCTCTCCTTAAGGAGACGTCCATACTAAGGTGCTTTTGAACCATGGTATGCCCTTGGAGACTGAGTGCTAGAGAGTATGGGCTGGTCCAGGGAGATCAGGCAACAAGGAAAGTTTGGAGAGGAACAGATCCCCTTTTTGCCCTATATTCTCTCCCAGCACCTGCCCTGAGGGGCTAGCCCTTTGAGGACACCCTGTGCAAACCTTCATCCATGAGTCTGACTCCACACAGCATCCACAACAGGGACGTGATGTATGCTCCCTCTACATGTTCCATTGTTCACATGTAGGGACGTGAGATGTCCCGATATGTCCGGATAGACTCCCATTTGAGGAAGATCCCCTAGAACCATATCGTGGATACAGACAACACTTGTTCCCGTGGGTTGCAATTTTCTTCAGAACTAGGAATGTGTAGGATGAAAATGGGTAGTAGTGTTCAGCAGGGACCCTTTCAGCCAACCATCACAAGTTGATTCTCAGAAATGGAAGGTCCTGCTAAGCTCGCACATACCAAGTAGATCCTATGTCCTGGGACTCCCAGAAAGTTTATAATTCAGAAATGATCCATGCAGTCAATAAGCAGCCATCAGAGCCCAGTGTACTTTGCAACCCTGTGATTCAGGTGGGCAGAACATCTGGCTTCTCTCTATTCAGACAGAAGTCAAAAACTGGAAACTCTTTATCAGAAGCCTCCAGAAGCTCAAGACACCTCTCTGAGACTACTGTAGCTCATGCCTTTGGAGCTGCTGTCTGACCTGGTAAGCAAAAAGTGGGCCCAGAGAGGAAGTATGCTTGGTAGGGGCGTGGTAGGTTCTGTGCTGGGTCAATGATGATACCCTATCTGTCATGAAGAGTGGTGATGACATAAAAATCATGCTCAATAGGATTACGCTGAGGCCCAGCCAAGGAAGCACTTACATGGATGTGGGGTGTCGGCAGCCTTGGCTCCCCGTATGTGCACAAATTTTCATATTCAGAAGTCTCCATGGTCATGCTTACACGTAGGATCATGTGCACTTGTCATTGCCAGCCCGTCTGCACAGTACGGACGCATCACATCAGGTCATGCTGCTCAGGGGTGAACTCTTGCAGGTATCCAATAAGGGCTATCCCTCTTTGTTAACCTCCATTCCTTATGTTTTGTCTTCCATTGAGACCTCTTTGTCAGGAGTACCTTTGCCATTGTCCTACCTGTGGGACTGGACCTCTAGTACTTTGATCCGTTAAGGACCATGTGTGGATAGTTCGAGAAGATGTGCAGGTGTTCATTGGGAACGTATGCTGTGAGTAGAAGAGCCAGTTGAGGTATTCGCTGCTCAGGACAGCCATATCTCTTTCTTATCTGTCCAAACCATATCTCAGTGCATGAATAAGGAAGCGTGGCCCCCACTAGACCCATAGGGACTTGAGTCCAGGGAGAATGGGTAGGATGTGGACATCCCTGATTATTAGAAGGTTGGACCAGTTGCCGCCAGAAAAGGCTCCTCCGAGGTTATGAGGGCCTTAGATCTGCGAACACATTGGCCACCTGGCCATGAGCTTGTCCTTGAGTCAAGGAGTTCTGTTGGACCTGGAGGCAAGGGACCCTCCCCAGGTCTTCCTTAACCACTGTGGTTTCTATTTTGAGGGCTAAGGCCAACAGCCGAGTATGGAAGGCACAGAGAGTTAGGGTCCCTGCATCAGGCAAGGACTTCTGCTGTAAGCAGTTAAAAGTGAATCAGAGAGGCAGCGTACTTGTTATTCTGCTGCTTGCCCTCTTCAATATATCATCTCTGGACAGGATTGATAGGAACTTCCTTGTGAAGAAACCCGTCCAGGTGTTTGCATCCTGAACGCGTTGGTACCAAATAGATCTAAAGGGCAGTCCATGTCAAGCAGCTGTCCCATCAGTGTTACACACATGTACATGAGACACACAAGATGTGTGTGTCCAGGGGAGGGATTCTCCCAACAAAAGTCTCAATGTCGAACATAGTCCGCTGTCCATTGGGTTGGGGCCCAACGTTGACCATGAGTGTCTGGTTCACAAAGGACACAATCCCCAAAGGCCTAGGCGCAGAGCTACGGGGACTTCCAAAATCTATATCTACAGATCTCATTGTTTACTGGAAAGGAAGTGATAGGCCACAGAGGTGTATTTTTCCTGGTGGGTCCAAATTTGGAGCAAGCACTTAGTACGATTATACAGGATGCAAAGTCGTTTTAGTTGTCAAAAGAGCCACCTTTTCCCAAACATTATTATGGGAATCAAGGACACAGCAGCTGAGAATAGGATTGGCAAAGCATTTCCCATGTCCACGGAGTCTGTGTCTTGTTCCTCCCCAGGTAGGTCCGAACTGAGAAATGATCAGCGCACTCCGTAGGTAGACATCAAGCTCCACTGTGCTATCCCACGCAATGTCTTGTGTGCTTTCTTCCTTTTCATTCTACAGGCCAAGGGGAGGTAGACCTTGAGTTCTCCCTTTCCTGATGCCTACAGGTGTGCAAGAGACCATCTCTGAGTCCAGTGGATATCCTGCCCCCTGATTTGCTCTCCTGACCCTGTAAGGCTACACAGGGACCTGTGAACAAAGCATGCTTGGGGAGGGCTGGGTCTTGTCCTGGGTCAATGATGACAATCTTCCTGTCATGAAGAGCGATGATGACAAAAATCATGCTCAATAGGATTACGCTGAGGCCCGGGCAAAAATCCTCCTACCAGAAATGGGAGTGTGGTCTGAAGTGCTTTGGCGAGGGCCAGGAATTTAGGAGCTGACGTCCACAAGCCATTTCTCATGGCATATGAGGAGAAATTGTCCAACGTTTGCCCTCCCTGTGAAGTACGCATACACCAAATCAGATCTGGCTGCCAAAGATCACCTCACTCAGGGATACTATACGGGCTGTGGTTCTTTGGGCAGCTCCCTTCCTAACCTTTGCTCTTTCAGACCCAGGTACCCTTGTCCCCAGGAGGAACACACCTTTTTGTCCTGCACAGGTGAGTAGACCACTGTGATTTTGGGCCACATGAGGTACTATTGTGATTAACAAAGCGAGAACATCTGCTCTACGTTGGGAAGAAAGGATACACCTGCAAGAGCCATTGGTTGCTTTCTGTGCCGCAGCAAAGCCCCAAGTTTTCCTTACCTCAACAAAGCCATGATGTCAGGATGTATCGAAGTCCTGCTATGCCTTTGGCGAATGAGGAATAGACTTCTGTGTCCCTAGAGAGAATTCTGAGAATTAGAATGGGTGCACATGTGCAGTCAGCGAAGCCATACAAGACTTCTCAAGGCCCTTGTGTCCACAGAGTGGGGAACCTCTTGGCCAAATACCCATTGGCATGTGTCTGGCTTGGATTGTCATTTCCGACCCTTGATTCTCAGGACACAGAACACACCTGGATTCAGCTCTGTGGATCCTGATGGAGGTCCAGGGAAAGAGCCCGAGTCACATAGAGTAGGAAGCAGGTGACAGCCCTACTTTAGGAAATGATATTATATGGGTGATGTGCATAGGGCAGCTGCTGAGATCCAGTGTGGCCTTGGCGTTACACCGGCTCTTATGATTCTTCTCTGGCCATGGACTCCTGATGAAACAGGTTTCCAGTTGAACTAAGCCTCATCCCCGGGTATGCTCTCCTTAGAGAGACGTCCATACTAAGGTGCTTTTGAACCATTGTAGGCCCTTGGAGACTGAGTGCTAGAGAGTATGGGCCGGTCCAGGGAGATCAGGCAACAAGGAAAGTTTGGAGAGGAACAGATCCCCTTTTTGCCCTATATTCTCTCCCAGCACCTGCCATGAGGGGCTAGCCCTTTGAGGACACCCTGTGCAAACCTTCATCCATGAGTCTGACTCCACACAGCATCCACAACAGGGACGTGATGTATGCTCCCTCTACATGTTCCATTGTTCTCATGTAGGGACGTGAGATGTCCTGATATGTCCGGATAGACTCCCATTTGAGGAAGATCCCCTAGAACCATATCGAGGATACAGACAACCCTTGTTCCCGTGGGTTGCAATTTTCTTCAGAACTAGGAATGTGTAGGATGAAAATGGGTAGTAGTGTTCAGCAGGGACCCTTTCAGCCAACCATCACAAGTTGATTCTCAGAAATGGAAGGTCCTGCTAAGCTCGCACATACCAGGTAGATCCTATGTCCTGGGACTCCCAGAAAGTTTATAATTCAGAAATGATCCATGCAGTCAATAAGCAGCCATCAGAGCCCAGTGTACTTTGCAACCCTGTGATTCAGGTGGGCAGAACATCTGGCTTCTCTCTATTCAGACAGAAGTCAAAAACTGGAAACTCTTCATCGGAAGCCTCCAGAAGCTCAAGACACCTCTCTGAGACTACTGTAGCTCATGCCTTTGGAGCTGCTGTCTGACCTGGTAAGCAAAAAGTGGGCCCAGAGAGGAAGTATGCTTGGTAGGGGCGTGGTAGGTTCTGTGCTGGGTCAATGATGATACCCTATCTGTCATGAAGAGTGGTGATGACATAAAAATCATGCTCAATAGGATTACGCTGAGGCCCAGCTAAGGAAGCACTTACATGGATGTGGGGTGTCGGCAGCCTTGGCTCCCCGTATGTGCACAAATTTTATTATCCCGAAGTCTCCATGGTCATGCTTACACGTAGGATCATGTGGACTTGTCATTTCCAGCCCGGCTCTGCACAGTACGGACGTATCACATCAGATCATGCTGCTCAGGGGTGAACTCTTGCAGGGATCCAATAAGGGCTATCCCTCTTTGCTAACCTCCCTTCCTTATGTTTTGTCTTCCATTGAGACCTCTTTGTCAGGAGTACCTTTGCCATTGTCCTACCTGTGGGACTGGACCTCTAGTACTTTGATCCATTAAGGACCATGTGTGGATAGTCCGAGAAGATGCGCAGGTGTTCATTGGGAACGTATGTTGTGATTAGAAGAGCCAGTTGAGGTATTCGCTGCTCAGGACAGCCATATCTCTTTCTTATCTGTCCAAACCATATCTCAGTGCATGAATAAGGAAGCGTGGCCCCCACTAGACCCATAGGGACTTGAGTCCAGGGAGAATGGGTAGGATGTGGACATCCCTGATTATTAGAAGGTTGGACCATTTGCCGCCAGAAAAGGCTCCTCCGAGGTTATGAGGGCCTTAGATCTGAGAACACATTGGCCACCTGGCCATGGGCTTGTCCTTGAGTCAAGGGGTTCTGTTGGACCTGGAGGCAAGGGACCCTCCCCAGATCTTCCTTCACCACTGTGGTTTCTATTTTGAGGGCTAAGGCCAACAGCCGAGTATGGAAGGCACAGCGAGTTAGGGTCCCTGCATCAGGCAAGGATTTGTGCTGTAAGCAGTTAAAAGTGAATCAGAGAGGCAGCGTACTTGTTATTCTGCTGCTTGCCCTCTTCAATATATCTTCTCTGGACAGGATTGATAGGGACTTCCTTGTGAAGGACCCCATCCAGGTGTTAGCATTCTGAACGCGTTGGTACCAAATAGATCTAAAGGGCAGTCCATATCAAGCAGCTGTCCCATCAATGTTACGCACATGTAGATGCGACACACAGCATGTGTGTGTCCAGGGGAGGGATTCTCCCAACAAAAGTCTCAATGTCCAACAGAGTCCTCTGTGCATTGGGTTATGGCTCAACGTTGGCCATGAGCGTCTGTTTCACAAAGGACACAATCCCCAAAGGCCTAGGCGCAGAGCTAAGGGGACTTCCAAAATATATATCTACAGATCTCATTGTTTACTGGAGAGCAAGTGATAGGCCACAGAGGTGTGTTATTCCTGGTCGATCCAAATTTGGAGCATGCAATTAGTAAGATAAAACAGGATGCAAAGTTGTGTTAGTAGTCAAGAGAGCCGCCTTTTCCCAACCATTATCAAGGGAATCAATGACACAGCAGCTGACAATAGGATTGGAAATACATTTCCCTTATCCACGGATTCTGTGTCTTCTTCCTACCAAGGTAGGTCCGAAATGAGAACTGATCAACGCAGTCCGTAGGTAGACATCAAGCTCCACTGTGGAATCCCATGCCGTATCTTGTGTGCTTTCTTCCTTTTCATTCTAAAGGCCAAGGGGTTGTGGACCCTGAGTTCTTCCTTTCCTGATGCCTACAGGTGTGCAAGAGACCATCTCTGAGTCCAGTGGATATCCTGCCCTCCTGATTCACTCTCCTCGCCCTGTAAGGCTACACAGGGACCTGTGAACAAAGCATGCTTGGGGAGGGCTGGGTCTTGTCCTGGGTCAATGATGACAATCTTCCTGTCATGAAGAGCGATGATGACATAAAAATCATGCTCAATAGGATTACGCTGAGGCCCGGGCAAAAATCCTCCTACCAGAAATGGGAGTGTGGTCTGAAGTGCTTTGGCGAGGGCCAGGAATTTAGGAGCTGACGTCCCCAAGCCATTTCTCATGGCATATGAGGAGAAATTGTCCAATGTTTGCCCTCCCAGTGAAGTACGCATGCACCAAATCAGATCTGGCTGCCAAAGATCACCTCACGCAGGGCTACTATATGGGCTGTGGTTCTTTGGGCAGCTCCCTTCTTGACCTTTGCTCTTTCAGACCCAGGTACCCTTGTCCCCAGGAGGAACACACCTTTTTGTCCTGCACAGGTGAGTAGACCACTGTGATTTTGGGCCACATGAGGTACTATTGTGATTAACAAAGCGAGAACATCTGCTCTACGTTGGGAAGAAAGGATACACCTGCAAGAGCCATTGGTTGCTTTCTGTGCCGCAGCAAAGCCCCAAGTTTTCCTTACCTCAACAAAGCCATGATGTCAGGATGTATCCAAGTCCTGCTATGCCTTTGGCGAATGTGGAATAGACTTCTGTGTCCCTAGAGAGAATTCTGAGAATTAGAATGGGTGCACATGTGCAGTCAGCGAAGCCATACAAGACTTCTCAAGGCCCTTGTGTCCACAGAGTGGCGAACCTCTTGGCCAAATACCCATTGGCGTGTGTCTGGCTTGGATTGTCATTTCCGACCCTTGATTCTCAGGACACAGAACACACCTGGATTCAGCTCTGTGGATCCTGATGGAGGTCCAGGGAAAGAGCCCGAGTCACATAGAGTAGGAAGCAGGTGACAGCCCTACTTCAGGAAATGATATTATATGGGTGATGTGCATAGGGCAGCTGCTGAGATCCAGTGTGGCCTTGGCGTTACACCGGCTCTTATGATTCTTCTCTGGCCATGGACTCCTGATGAAACAGGTTTCCAGTTGAACTAAGCCTCATCCCCGGGTATGCTCTCCTTAAGGAGACGTCCATACTAAGGTGCTTTTGAACCATTGTAGGCCCTTGGAGACTGAGTGCTAGAGAGTATGGGCCAGTCCAGGGAGATCAGGCAACAAGGAAAGTTTGGAGAGGAACAGATCCCCTTTTTGCCCTATATTCTCTCCCAGCACCTGCCATGAGGGGCTAGCCCTTTGAGGACACCCTGTGCAAACCTTCATCCATGAGTCTGACTCCACACAGCATCCACAACAGGGACGTGATGTATGCTCCCTCTACATGTTCCATTGTTCACATGTAGGGACGTGAGATGTCCCGATATGTCCGGATAGACTCCCATTTGAGGAAGATCCCCTAGAACCATATCGCGGATACAGACAACACTTGTTCCCGTGGGTTGCAATTTTCTTCAGAACTAGGAATGTGTAGGATGAAAATGGTTAGTAGTGTTCAGCAGGGACCCTTTCAGTCAACCATCACAAGTTGATTCTCAGAAATGGAAGGTCCTGCTAAGCTCGCACATACCAAGTAGATCCTATGTCCTGGGCCTCCCAGAAAGTTTATAATTCAGAAATGATCCATGCAGTCAATAAGCAGCCATCAGAGCCCAGTGTACTTTGCAACCCTGTGATTCAGGTGGGCAGGACATCTGGCTTCTCTCTATTCAGACAGAAGTCAAAAACTGGAAACTCTATGTTGGAAGCCTCCAGAAGCTCAAGACACCTCTCTGAGACTACTGTATCTCATGCCTTTGGAGCTGCTGTCTGACCTGGTAAGTAAAAAGTGGGCCCATAGAGGAAGTATGCCTGGTAGGCGCGTGATAGGTTCTGTGCTGGGTCAATGATGATACCCTTTCTGTCATGAAGACTGGTGATGACATAAAAATCATGCTCAATAGGATTAAGCTGAGGCACAGCCAAGGATGCACTTACATGGGCGTGGGGTGTAGGCAGCCTTGCCTCCACGTATGTGCACAAATTTTCATATTCCGAAGTCTCCATGGTCATGCTTAAACCTAGGATCATGGGCACTTGTCATTTCCAGGCCGTCTCTGCACAGTACGTAAGTATGACATCAGATCTTGCTTCTCAGGTGTGACCTCTTGCAGGGATCCAATAAGGGCTACCCCTCTTTGTTAACCTCCCTTCCTTATGTTTTGTCTTCATTTGAGACCTCTTTGCCAGGAGTACCTTTGCCACTGTCCTACCTGTGGGACTGCACCTCTAGGACTTTGATCGGTTAAGATCCGTGTGTGGATAGCCCGAGAAGATGCCCAGGTGTTCATTGGGAAGTTATACTGTGATTAGAAGAGCCAGTTGAGGTATTTGCTGCTCAGGACAGCCATATCTCTTTCTTATCTACCCAAACCATATGTCGGTGCATGAGTAAGGAAGGGTGGCCCCCACTAGACCCAAAGGGACTTGTGTCCAGGGAGGATGTGGACATCCCTGATTATTAGAAGGTTGGAGCAGTTGCCGCCATAAAGGCTCCTCCGACATTATGTGGGCCTTAGATCAGCGAACACATTGGCCACCTGGCTATGGGCATGTCCTTGAGTCAAGGGGTTCTGTTGGACCTGGAGGCAAGGTACCCTCAGCAGACATTCCTTCACCACTGTGGTTTCTATTTTGAAGGCTAAGGCCAACAGCCAAGTATGGAAGTCACACCGAGTTAGGGTCCCTGCATCACGGAAGGACTTGTGCTGTAAGCAGTTAAAAGTGAATCAGAGAGGCGGCATATTTGTTATTCTGCTGCTTGCCCTCTTCAATATATCTTCTCTTGACAGGATTGATAGGGACTTCGTTGTGAAGGACCCCCTCCAGGTGTTTGCATCCTGAACACATTGGTACCAAATAGATCTAAAGGGCAGTCCATGTCAAGCAGCTGTGCCATCAATGTTACGCACATGTAGTGAGACACAGAGCATGTGTGTCCAGGGGATGGATTCTCCCAACATAAGTCTTAATGTCGAACAGAGTCCTCTGTCCATTGGGTTGTGGCCGAACGATGGCCAGGTGTGTCTGGTTCACCAACGAAGCAATCCCGAAAGGCCAAGGTACAGAGGTACGGGGATGTCCAAAATATACATCTACAGATCTCATTGTTTACTGGAGAGCAAGTGATAGGCCACAGAGGTGTGTTATTCCTGGTGGGTCCAAATTTGGAGCAAGCAATTAGTACGATTATACAGGATGCAAAGTCGTGTTAGTTGTCAAGAGAGCCGCCTTTTCCCAAACATTATCACGCGAATCAATGACACAGCAGCTGAGAATAGGATCGGCAAAGCATTTCCTATGTCCACGGAGTCTGTGTCTTGTTCCCCCCCGGTAGGTCCGAACTGAGAAATGATCAGCACAGTCCATAGGTAGACATCAAGCTCCACTGTGGCATCCCACGCCATATCTTGTGTGCTTTCTTCCTTTTCATTCTAAAGGCCAAGGGGAGGTAGACCCTGAGTTCTCCCTTTCCTGATGCCTACAGGAGCGCAAGTGACCATCTCTGAGTCCAGTGGATATCCTGCCTCCTGATTCACTCTCCCGCCCTGTAAGGCTACACAGGGACCTGTGAACAAAGCATGTTTGTGGAGGGCTGGGTCTTGTCCTGGGTCAATGATGACAATCTTCCTGTCATGCAGAGCGATGATGACATAAAAATCATGTTCAATAGGATTACGCTGAGGCCCGGGCAAACATCCTCCTACCAGACATGGGCGTGTGGTTTGAAATGCTTTGGCGAGGGCCAGGATTGAAGGAGCTAACTTCCCCACGCCATTTCTAATGGCATATGAGGAGAAATTGTCCAATGTTTGCCCTCCCAGGTAAGTACGCATGCACCAAATCAGAACTGGCTGCCAAAGATCACCTCACGCAGGGCTATTATATGGGCTCTGGCACTTTGGCAGCTCCTTTCCTGACCTTTGTTCCTTCAGACTCAGGTACCCTTGTCCCCAGCAGGAACACACATTTTTATCCTGCTCAGGTGAGTAGATCACTGTGATTTTGGACCACATGAGGTACTATGGTGATTAACAAAGGGAGAACATCTGATCTACGTTGGGAAGAAAGGATACACCTGCAAGAGCCATTGGGTGCTTTCTGTGCCAGAGCAAAGCCCCAAGTTTTCCATACCTCAACAAAGCCATGAGGTCAGGATGTTTGGAAGTACTGCTATGCCTTTGGCCAATGTGGAATAGACTTCTGTGTCCCTAGAGAGAACTCTGAGCCTTAGAAAGAGTGCACAGGTGCAGTCGGCGAAGCCGTAAAGAGGACTCAAGGCGCTTGTGTCCACAGAGTGTCGAACCTCTTGGCCAACTACCCATTGGCATGTGTCTAGCTTGAATTGTCATTTCCGACCCTTTATTCTCAGGACCCTGAACACATCTGGATTCAGCTCTGTGGATCCTGATGTAGGCCCAGAGAAAGAGCCCATGTCACATAGAGTAGGAAGCAGGTGACAGCCCTACTTCAGGAAATGATATTACATGGTTGATGTGCATAGGACAGGTGCTGAGTTCCAGTGTGGTCTTGGCCCTCCACCATTCTTGCTGATTCTTCTCTGGCCGTGGAACCTTATGAAACAGGTTTCAGGTTGAACTAAGCCTCAGTGCCCGGGTATGCTCTCCTTAGAGAGACGTCCATACTAAGGTGCATTCGAACCATGGTATGCCCTTGGAGACTGAGTGCTAGAGATTATGGGCCGGTCCCAGGAGATCAGGCAACAAGGAAAGTTTTGGAGAGGAAAAGATCACTTTTTGCCCTATATTCTCTCCCAGCACCTGCCATGAGGGGCTAGTCCATTGAGGACACACAGTGCAAACCTTCACCCATGGGTCTGACTCCACAGAGCATCCACAAAAGGGACGTGATGTATGCTCCCTCTACATATTCCAATGTTCACATGTAGGGACGTGAGATGTCCCGATATGTCCGGATAGACTCCCTTTTGAGGAAGATCCCCTAGAACCATATCGAGGATACAGACAACACTTGTTCTCGTGGGTTGCAATTTTCTTCAGAACTAGGAATATGTAGGATGAAAATGGGTAGTAGTGTTCAGCAGGGACCCTTTCAGCCAACCATCACAAGTTTATTTTCAGAAATGGAAGGTCCTGCTAAGCTCGCACATACCAAGTAGATCCTATGTCCTGGGCCTCCCAGAAAGTTTATAATTCAGAAATGATCCATGCAGTCAATAAGCAGCCATCAGAGCCCAGTGTACTTGGCAACCCTGTGATTCAGGTGGGCAGGACATCTGGCTTCTCTCTATTCTGACAGAAGTCAAAAACTGGAAACTCTTTGTCGGAAGCCTTCAGAAGCTCAAGACACCTCTCTGAGACTACTGTAGTTCATGCCTTTGGAGCTGCTGTCTGACCTGGTAAGCAAAAAGTGGGCCCAGAGAGGAAGTATGCTTGGTAGGGGCGTGATAGGTTCTGTGCTGTGTCAATGATGATACCCTTTCTGTCATGAAGAGTGGTGATGACATAAAAATCATGCTCAATAGGATTACGCTGAGGCCCAGCCAAGGATGCACTTATATGGACGTGGGGTGTCTGCAGCCTTGGCTCCCCATACGTGCACAAATTTTCATATTCCGAAGTGTCCATGGTCATGCTTAAGCATAGGATCATGGGCACTTGTCATTTCCAGCCCGTCTCTGCACAGTAAAGAAGTATCACAACAGATCTTGCTTCTCAGGGGTGACCTCTTGCAGGGATCCAATAAGGGCTATCCCTCTTTGTTAACCTCCCTTCCTTATGTTTTGTCTTCATTTGAGACCTCTTTGCCAGGAATACCTTTGCCATTGTCCTACCTGTGGGACTGCACCTCTAGGAATTTGATCGGTTAAGACCAGTGTGTGGATAGCCCGAGAAGATGCCCAGGTGTTCATTGGGAAGGTGTGCTGTGATTAGAAGAGCCAGTTGAGGTATTTGCTGCTCAGGACAGCCATATCTCTTTCTTATCTACCCAAACCATATGTCGGTGCATGAGTAAGGAAGGGTGTCCCCCACTAGACCCAGAGGGACTTGAGTCCAGGGAGGATGTGGACATCCCTGATTATTAGAAGGTTGGACAGTTTCCGCCAGAAAAGGCTCCTCCGAGATTATGAGGGCCATAGATCTGCGAACACATTGGTCAGCTGGCTATGGTCATGTCCTTGACTCAAGGGGTTCTGTTGGACCTTGAGGCAAGGGACCCTCCGCAGATCTTCTTTCACCACTGTGGTTTCTATTTTGAAGTCTAAGGCCGACAGCCGAGTATGGAAGGCACACCGAGTTAGGGTCCTTGCATCAGGGCAGGATTTGGGCTGTAAGCACTTAAAAGTGAATCAGAGAGACGGCGTATTTCTTATTCTCCTGCTTGCCCTCTTCAATATATCTTCTCTGGACAGGAATGATACAGACTTCCTTGTGAAGGGCCCCCTCCAGGTGTTTGCATCCTGAACGCGTTGGTAACAAATATATCTAAAGTTCAGTCCATGTAAAGCAGCTGTCCCATCAATGTGACGCACATGTAGATGAGACACACAGCATGTGTGTGTCCAGGGGCGGGATTCTCCCAACAAAAGTCTTAATGTCGAACAGAGTCCTCTGTGCATTGGATTATGGCTCAAGGTTGGCCATGAGTGTCTGGTTCACAAAGGACACAATCCCCAAATTCCTAGGCGCAGAGCTAAGGGGACTTCCAAAATATATATCTACAGATCTCATTGTTTACTGGAGAGCAAGTGAAAGGCCACAGAGGTGTGTTATTCCTGGTGGGTCCAAATTTGGAGCAAGCAATTAGTACGATTATACAGGATGCAAAGACGTGTTAGTTATCAAGAGAGCCGCATTTTCCCAAATATTATCAGGGGAATCAATGACACAGCAGCTGAGAATAGGATTGGCAATACATTTCCCACATCCACGGAGTCTGTGTCTTGTTCCTCCCTAGGTAGGTCCAGGCTGAAAAATGATCAGCGCAGTCCGTAGGTAGATATCAAGCTCCACTGTGGCATCCCACGCCATATCTTGTGTGCTTTCTTCCATTTCATTCTAAAGGCCAAGGGGTGGTGGACCCTGAGTTCTTCCTTTCCTGATGCCTACAGGTGTGCAAGAGACCATGTCTGAGTCCAGTGGATATCCTGCCTCCTGATTCAATCTCCTCGCCCGGTAAGGCTACACAGGGACCTGTGAAGAAAGCGTGCTTGGGGAGGGCTGGGTCTTGTCCTGGGTCAATGATGACAATCTTCCTGTCATGAAGAGCGATGATGACATAAAAATCATGCTCAATAGGATTACGCTGAGGCCCGGGCAAAAATCCTCCTACCAGAAATGGGAGTGTGGTCTGAAGTGCTTTGGCTAGGGCCAGGAATTTAGGAGCTGATGACCCCAAGCCATTTCTCATGGCATATGAGGAGAAATTGTCTAATGTTTGCCCTCCCAGCGAAGTATGCATGCACCAAATCAGATCTGGCTGCCAAAGATCACCTCACGCAAGGCTACTATGTGGGCTGTGGCTCTTTGCGCAGCTCCCTTCCTGACCTTTGCTCTTTCAGACTCAGGTACCCTTGTCCCCAGGAGTAACACGCCTTTTTGTTCTGCTCAGGTGAGTAGACCACTGTGATTTTGGACCTCATGAGGTACTATTGTGATTAACAAAGGGGGAACATGTGATCTACGTTGGGAACGAAGGATTCACCTGCAAGAGCCATTGGGTGCTTTCTGTGGCAGAGCAAAGCCCCAAGTCCTCCTTACCTCAACAAAGCCATGACGTCAGGATGTGTGGAAGTCCTGCTATGCCTTTGGTCAATGTGGAATAGACTTCTGTGTCCCAGGAGAGATTACTAAGCATTAGAAAGGGTGCACAATTGCAGTTGGGGAAGCCGTAGTAGAGGTCTCAAGGCCCTTGTGTCCATAGATTGGTGAGCCTCTTGCCAACTACCCATTGGCATGTGTCTGGCTTGGAATGTCATTTCCGACCCTTTATTCTCAGGACCCAGAACACATCTGGAGTCAGCTCTGTGTATCCTGATGGAGGCCTAGGGAAATAGCCCGAGTTACATAGATTAGGAAGCAGGGGACAGCCCGACTTCTGGAAATATTACATGCTTAATGTGCATAGGAAAGGTGCTGTGTTCCAGTGTGGTCTTGGCCCTCCACTGGCCTTGCTGATTCTTCTCTGGCCGTGGATTCCTGATGAAACAGGCTTCCAGTTGAACTTAGCCTCAGTGCCCGGCTATGCTCTCCTTAGAGAGACATCCATACTAAGGTGCTTTTCCATCATGGTATGCCCTTGTCGACTGAGTGCTAGTGATTATGAGCCAGTACAAGGAGATCAGGCCACAACGAATGTTTTGAAGAGGAACATATCCACTTTTAGCCCTATATTCTCTCAGAGCACCTGCCATAAGAGGCTAGTCCATTGAGGACACCCTGTGCAAACCTTCACCCATGGGTCTGACTCCACAGGGCATCCACAACAGGGATGTGATGTATGGTCCCTCTTCACTTTCCATTGTTCACATGTTGGGACGTGAGATGTCCCGATATGTCCGGATAGAATCCCATTTGAGGAAGATCCCTTAGAACCATATCGAGGATACAGACAACACTTGTTCCCATGGGTTGCAATTTTCTTCAGAACTAGGAATGTGTAGGATGAAAATGGGTAGTAGTGTTCAGCAGGGACCCTTTCAGCCGCCTATCACAAGTTGATTCTCATAAATGCAAGGTCCTGCTAAGCTTGCACTTACCAAGTAGATCCTTTGTCTTGGGCCTCCCAGAAAGGTTATAATTCAGAAATGATCCATGCAGTCAATAAGCAGCCATCAGAGCCCAGTGTACTTTGCAACACTGTGATTCAGGTAGGCAGGACTTTTTGCTTCTCTCTGTTCAGACAGAGGTCAAATACTGGAAAATCTTTGTCAGAGGCCTCCAGAAGCTCAAGACACCTTCTCTGAGACTACTGTAGCTCATGCCTTTGGAGCTGCTGTCTGACGTGGTAAGCAAAAAGTGGGCCCAAAGAGGAAGTATGCTTGGTAGGGGCGTGATAGGTTCTGTACTGGGTCAATGATGATACCCTTTCTGTCATGAAGAGTGGTGATGACATAAAAGTCATGCTCAATAGGATTACGCTGAGGCCCAAACACGGATGCACTTACATGGACGTGGGGTGTCGGCAGGCTTGGCTCCTCATCCGTGCACAAATTGTCATATACCGAAATCTCCATGGTCATGCTTAAGTGTAGGATCATGGGCACTTGTCATCTCCAGCCCATCTCTGCACAGTACGGAAGTACCACATCAGATCTTGCTGCTCAGGGGTGACCCCTTGAAGGGTTCCAATCAGGGCTATCCCTCTTTGTTAACCTCCCTTCCTTATGTTTTGTCTTCCATTGAGACCTCTTTGCCAGGAGGACCCCTGTCATTGTCCTACATGTGGGATTGGACCTCTAGGACGTTGGTCAGTTAAGGACCGTGTGTGCATAGCCCGAAAAGATGCCCAGGTGTTCATTAGGAAGGTATGTTGTGATTAGAAGAGCCAGTTGAGGTATTTTGCTGCTCAGGACACCAATATCTCTTTCTTATCTAACCAAACCTTATCTCGGTGCATGAGTAAGGAAGGGTGGCCCCCACTAGACCCATAGGGACTTGAGTCCAGGGAGGATGTGGACATCCCTGATTATTAGAAGGTTGGACCAGTTGCCGCCAGAAAGGCTCCTCTGAGATTATGAGGGCCTTAAATCTGCGAACACATTGGCCACCTGGCTATGGGCATGTCCTTGAGTCAAGGGGTTCTGTTGGACCTGGAGGCAGGGGACCCTCCCCAGATCTTCCTTCACCACTGTGGTTTCTATTTTGAAGGCTAAGGCCAACAGCTGAGGATGGATTGCACAGGGAGTTAGGGTCCCTGCATCAGGGAAGGACTTGTGCTGTAAGCAGTTAAAAGTGAATCAGAGAGGCGGCTTATTTGTTATTCTGCTGCTTGCCCTCTTCAATATATCTTCTCTGGACAGGATTGATAGGGACTTCCTTGTGAAAGACCCCCTCCAGGTGTGTGCATCCTGAACGCCTTGGTACAAAGTATATCTTAAGGGCAGTCCATGACATGCAGGTGTCCCATCAATGTTACGCTCATGTAGATGAGACACACAGCATGTGTGTGTCCAGGGGAGGGATTCTCCCAACAAAAGTCTTAATGTCGAACTAGTTCTCTGTCCATTGTGTTGTGGCCCAAAGTTGGCCATGAGGGACTGGTTCACAAAGGACACAATGCCCAAAGGCCTAGGCACAAATCTACGGGGACTTCCAAACTGTATATCTACAGATCTCATTTTTTTTTAATTTAATTTATTAGTTTTCTTTTCAGTAAATACAGGCAGTTTGGTACCATTATTTAGGCTCATCTCTATTCTACCCCCTCCCATTAGACCCTCCTTGTTATTGAAAATGGGTCGTGCATTGTGGAGTTAGCCCCCAGTTATTAGTATGATAAATTTCTCTGAAAATCATGACCCAACATGTAACTCTGACATTCTTTCCGCCCCCTCTTCCGCAAGATTTCCCTGAGCCATGTTGGGTTCATTTGTGGTCTGCTTCAGTGCTGAGGTGTTGGGGGCCTCTGAGGCTCTGGCTCTCTGATTTGGTAGGAGTTGATTTTTCTCTGCATTGATCTCCTTCCCCTTTGTGCTGGTATCCAGTTCACAGGAAAACAGCACCCTTGCTTATTTCGCCAGTTGTCCTTAGTTTCAGTTGGGCCCCTTCTGAGGTATGTTGGGGCAGCTCTCTTCTTAGGATCTGCATCTATCTGGAAAAGAGAAACAGATTCTCCAACGGAGAGTAAGTTAGCACCCAGAAAATTGAGATAACACTTACTTTTTTGATAGACAGTTTGATAGGTGTAGGCCCTCTTATACCCCGTGATTGATGGTAGCTTGATATTATAGAGTGGGCTTGTGTTTGGGTATGGTTCTGACTTGTTTCCCAGCTCCAGCTAAGGGTCTAGTACCACTGAGTGGATCATTAGCCAAATCAAGAGCAATTGATTCCTCACCATGGCTGTGTACCACTATTGCACTTGTGTGGGTATCACATCCGGTTAATTGTTGCTACTTAGGTTAAACAATGTGTTGCTTGGACAGATCTTGGTCACTTCCCCCAGTCGTCTATGTAGCGCCTTCTGGCACTAGACACGCTGACTGTCTGGGGACTGACTCTCTCCTGGCTTCCAGCCATGTCATTCCATTTTACGTGTCAGCTGCGTATGGAGTCTTCAGCAATAGGGTCTTACCACTGGCCTTTGGTGGGTCATCAATTACTCTGACAGAAGTCTGTCATTGTTTTGGGAAACCTTGTAGGTTTCTCTGATCAAAAGCTCATTGTGGATTGTAGGCCCAAGCTGGAAGTGGGGGTTACAGGTCAGTGTCCACTAAGAAATTGAGGAAAAAGATAACTAATATACAAGAGTTAGAGAGGAGAGAGATAGAGGGGAGAGGGGGAGAGGGAGGGAAGGAAGATGTAGGAGATTTAGGTCAGTCTTGATCCGACCCTCTCCAGTGTCTTGTGGTTCAGGTGTTTCCTGTAAGGGACTAGTGAAGGTTCAGTCATTTGGTCTGTCTTTTAGGAAGTAGAATTTTATGGTACCATTGCCGTTTGGGTCCGGATTACTGTTTTCCACCCTTTGATTCCCTCCCCGCCCTCCCATCCATCTTATTGTCTAGTCCATGAGGTACTTGCTGGGTATGTAAGGCATCTTGGGCAAATTCAGGTTAGGTGTTGCAGATGAGTGAGACTATGTGTCGATTTTTTTTCTGTGATTGGGTAAGTTCGCTGAGAATGATCTGTTCCAGGTTCAACCATTTTTCCTCAAATTTCTTTATGTCGTTTTTTCTTACTGCTGTATAGAATTCCATTGTGTAGATATACCACATCTTTGTTATCCATTCTTCTAATGATGGACATCTGGGTTGATTCCAGCTTTTAGCTATTACGAATTGAGCTGCTACAAACATGGTTGAGCAAATCTCTCTGGCTTTTGGTTTGAAGGTTTTAGAGTACATGCCCAGTAATGATATAACTGGGTCTGTTGGTATTTCTATAGTCAGCTTTTTCAGGAGTCTCCATATTGCTTTCCAAAGTGGTTGTACCATCCTGCATTCCCACCAACAGTGAATGAGTGTCCCTGCTTCTCCACATCCTCGCCAGCATTTATTTTCATTTGACCTTTGGATGTTGGCTATCCTTATTGGGGTAAGGTGGAATCTCATAGTTGTTTTAATTTGCATTTCTCTGATGATTAGGGATGATGAACATTTTCTTAGGTGTGTGTTTGCCATTTGTATCTCTTCCTCTGTGAATTGCCTGTTTAACTCTGTGCCCCATTTTGTGAGTGGGGTATTTGTCTTCTTATTGTTTAGACTTTTGAGTTCTTTGTAAATTCTAGAGATAAGGCCTCTATCAGTTGGATAACCTGCAAATATTTTCTCCCACTCTGTGGGTATTCTATTGGCTTTGTTTATTATATGCTTATCTGTAAAGAAACTCTTCAGCTTCATATGATCCCAATGGTTGAGTGACTGTTTAAGAACTTGAGCCACTGGGGTTTTATTCAGGAAGTCTTTTTCCATTCCTATATCATGGAAAGTACTTCCTAAATTTTCTTCCAGTAGTTTTCGAGTTTCTGGTCTTATGTTGAGGTCTTTGATCCATTTGGATTTGAGTGTTGTGCATGGTGAAATGTGTGGATCAAGTTTTAGTTTCCTGCATGTGGTTATCCAGTTTGTCCAGCACCATTTGTTGAAGATGCTATCTTTTTTCCAGTCTATATTGTTTGGGCCTTTGTCGAATATCAAGTAGCTATAGTTGCTTGGCCCAAAATCCGGGTCCTCAAGTCTATTCCATTGGTCTATACTCCTGTTTTTATGCCAGTACCATGCAGTTTTTATTACTATGGCTTTGTAGTATAACTTTATATCGGGTATGGTGATGCCACCAGAGGTATCTTTTGCTGAGGATATGTTTGGATATGCGAGGCCTTCTGCATTTGCATATGAAATTTGAGATCATTTTTTCTATGTCTGTGAAGAACATTGTAGGGATTTTAATTGGAATTGTGTTAAATCTATATATTGCCTTTGGTAGGATTGTCATCATCACAATGTTAATTCTGCCTATCCAGGAGCATGGGAGGTCTTTCCATTGTTTCAAGTCCTCCTCAATTTCTTTTTTGAGAGTTTTTATATTTTCGTTGTATAGATCTTTTACTTCCTTGATTAACGTTATTCCAAGGTATTTTATTTTATTTTTTGCTATTGAAAATGGGACTATGTCCTTAATTTCTTTTTCTGTGTCTTTGTCATTTGCATACAAAAATGCTTCCGATTTTTGTGCATTGATTTTGAATCCTGCTACTTTGCTATAGGAGTTAATCACCTTCAGGAGTTTTGGGATGGAGTCTCTCGGGTCTCTTACATATACAATCATGTCATCAGCGAATAGAGCTAACTTAACTTCTTCCTTTCCAAATTGTATCCCTTTTATTTCCTTCTCCTGCCTTATTGCTTGGGCTAGGACTTCCAGAACTATATTGAAAAGCAGAGATGAGAGAGGACATCCCTGTCTTGTTCCTGATCTCAATGGGAATTCCTCCAGTCTCTCTCCATTAAGAATTATTTGGGCCTTTGGAGCTTTGTATATTGCCTTTATTATATTAAGATGTGAACCAGCCATGCCTATTCTCTCCAATGTTTTGATCATGAAGTGATGTTGTATCTTGTCGAAGGCCTTTTCTGCATCTATCGAAATGATCATGTGATTTTTATGTTTAAGCTTGTTTATGTGGTGTATTACATTGACAGATTTTAGTATGTTGAACCACCCTTGTGTTCCTGGGATGAATCCCACTTGGTCAAGGTGGATAATGCTTTTGATGTGTTGTTGGATTCGGTTTGCGAGAATTTTGTTGAGGATCTTTGCGTCTATGTTCATTAGGGAAATAGGCCGATAGTTTTCTTTTCTTGTGGCGTCTCTGCCTGGTTTTGGGATTAGGGTGATACTAGCTTCATAGAAGGAGTTGGGTAGTTTTCCCTGTTCTTCAATTGTGTGGCACAGTTTTAGGAAGATTGGTTTGAGTTCTTCCATGAAGGTTTGATAAAATTCGGCTGGGAATCCATCTGGTCCTGGACTCTTCTTTTTTGGGAGGTTTTTTATTACTTTTTCAATCTCCATGAGCGTGATGGGTTCATTGAGGTGGTTGATCTGCTCTGAGTTTAGCTTTGGTAGATGATATGCATCCAGGAATTTATCCATCTCCTCCACATTTTCTAGTTTTGTGGAGTAGAGGTTTTTGAAATAAGTCCTGATGATTCTGCCGATTTCACTGATGTCTGTTGTAATCTCTCCTTTTTCATTTTGAATTTTGTTAATTTGAAGTCTCTCCTTTTTTTGCTTGATCAAATTGGCCAGAGGTTTGTCAATGTTGTTTATTTTTTCAAAGAACCAGCTCTTTGTTTTGTCAATTGCCTTAATTGTTTCCTTGGTTTCCAATTCATTAATTTCTGCTCTGATTTTAATTATTTCCTTCCTTCTGGAGCTCTTTGGGTTGGATTTTTCTTGTTTTTCCAATGCCTTTAGGTGGATGGTTAAGCTATTGATTTGGGATTTTTCTGTCTTTTTTATGAAGGCATTGAGTGCTATGAATTTTCCCCTGAGGACTGCCTTCATTGTGTCCCACAAGTTTTGGTATGATGTGTTCTCATTGTCATTCAATTCCAGGAATTTTGCAATTTCATTTTTTATTTCATCCACTATCCATTTATTGTTTAAGAGTGTGCTATTCAGTTTCTAGTTGCCATTGGGGCTCTTGTTGGTTTTTTTGTTGTTGATTTCTAGGAATATAGCATTATGATCTGATATCAGGGGATTATGTCAATTTTCCTAAATATATGGAGGCTATCTTTGTGACCCAGTATATGGTCTATTTTAGAGAATGTTCCATGGGCTGCTGAGAAGAATGTGTAGTCTGTGGATTTGGGGTGGAAAGTTCTGTAGATGTCTGTTAGGTCTAAGTGCTCTATGGTTTTGTTGAGCTCTCTTACTTCTCTGTTGAGCTTCTGTTTGGATGATCTGTCTATTACTGATAATGGTGTGTTAAAGTCCCCAGCTATGATGGTGTTGGTGGTTATTTCTGTTTTATTGTCAAGTAGGTTTTGTTTTATGAACTGCGGTGCCCCTGTGTTTGGTGCATACAGATTTATGATTGTAATATCCTCTTGATGGATTGTTCCCTTTACAAGTAGGAAGTAGCCTTCTTTGTCTTTTTTGATTGTTTTTGGTTTGAAGTCAACTTTATCTGATATTAATATAGCTACACCTGCTTGTTTCTTATTCCCATTTGCTTGGAATATTGTTTTCCACCCTTTCACCCTGAGGAGGTTTCTGTCTTTTTTGGTAAGGTGGGTTTCTTGAAGGCAGCAGATTGAGGGTCTAATTTTTTGATCCACCCTGTTAGCCTGTGTCTCTTGATGGGTGAATTAAGGCCATTAATGTTTAGGGTGATGACTGTGAGATATGATTTGATCCCTGTCATTTTGTGGTGGTAGAGGTGTGTTGGCATTTCCATGGAACTTTTTTTTTTTTTTTTTTTTTGTATCTACTCTGGGTTTGATTGCTGTGATCTTCTTCTTGTAGGCATTTGTGTTTGGTTATTTGTTTCTTCTCTGTGGAGAATTTCCTGGAGTACTTTCTGTAGGTTTGGTTTTGTGTTCATATAATTGTAAAGCTGAGTTTTGTCATGGAAAGTTTTCCTTTCACCATCTATTATAAGGGAGACTTTTAATGGGTAGAGTAGTTTAGGTTGAAAACCATAGTTTCTTAGAGTATGGAGAGTATCATTCCAGGCCCTTCTAGCTTTCAGGGTTTCCATTGAGAAGTCTGAAGTAATTCTGATGGGGTTTCCTTTGAAGGTGGTGTGCTGTTTTTCCCTAGCTGCTTTTAGGATTTTTTCCTTGGTGTCAATGTTTAGAGTCTTAATGATAATATGCCTTGGGGAGTTTCTCCTTTGGTGTAGTCGGTTACGAGTTCTGTTTGCTTCTTGAATCTTGATGGGCCTTTCTTTTAAGAGACGGGGGAAGTTTTCTTTAATTATTGTGTTAAATAAGTTCTCCATGCCTTTGGTCTGAAATTCTTCTCCTTCTGGTATTCCAATGATTCTGATATTAGGACGTTTAAGTGTATCCCACAATTCTCTCATGTTCTGTTCACAGGAACTTTTGAACTTACTGAAATTTTTGGACTCTCGAACTGTTTCTTCCATCCTGTCTTCCAGATCAGAATTTCTATCTTCCACTTCGCTGACTCTATTCTTGAGAGCCTCTAGTGAGTTTTGGACTTGTTCAATTAAGTTTGCATTTTCTACTACTTTCCTATGTATCACTTCCATTGCTTTGTCCAGCTCCCTTTTTGTCTCATTTTCTGATTTTCTTGATGATTCTTGGAAATCATCCTTGCATTTCTTTATGTTTTCATTTAGTGTGGCCAGCTGATTTTTAAGGTCCTCTTTTTTTTCATTCTCCCTCAACTCTCTTAGCTCTCTTTGAATTCCTTCCAGTGTCTTATCATATTGCTCTAGCTTAGTGAGGGTAGCATCCATACGATTATCTATCCTTTGTAGCTTTCCTGTCAGATCTAGCAGTACTTTGGTCAGGGTTGCATTGTTCATTGCTTCCACTTGATGTTCTGATCCTAAACACTCTTCTATGTTTTGGTTTGTTGTGATCCTTGTTGGACTGGGTGATCTGTCTGGATTTTCTTCCATTTTATTTTTCATGTTATTTCTTTTGCGCTGTGGTCTACCCATGTCAGTGTATGGGCAGGTAGGTAGATGGAGCAGCCTGGGATCTAGCTTAATGCAAATCCAAGGCAGCCCGGGGCAGTTGTAAGCAGCCTGGGTTTTTGCTCACTCTTGCCAAAGCCGCCTACCTATAGCCTGACAGGGGCACCAAAGTTGCCTGAATTCTCACCCAGTAATGCACCTAAGCTGCCTGCCTTTGAGCTTGAAAAGGGACTGAGGTAGCAAGCCTTGAAGGTGCCTAGATTCTGGCTGGGTACACTGGGGTCTGTAAACAGTCTGTGCTCTTCCGCCTCAGGGGAGTGGGGGATGGGTGGCGATGTACAGGTAGGGGATGGCACCTGCGCTGGCGCTAGTGACTCAGTGTGGACTTATGTGGCTCTTGCTGTGGGACTGGGCACACTGCACGTGCAATTGTAGTGGAGAGGCAGATGATGTGGGTACGGAATCAGGACACAGCAGAAACTGACCGGCGGCAAGTGATGTGAGAACAGCAGGGCGTGAGGGGAGGGGGGGCAGCTAGGAGCGTGGGGTGCTGTGGGATACCGTGGGGTGCTCTGGACTCGCAGGGGGGGAAGGGGCGGATCGCGTGGGGGAGGGGGGTGAGGGGGTCCAGGGGGTCGCGGGTAGCGCAGGGGGCGTGGAGCATGCTGAGGTAAGATGGAGTGCTGGATGCTGCGGGACGCTGCGGGGCAGTCTGGATGCGCGGCGGGGGTGGGGTGCACGGGGGGGCTTGAGGAGCGCGGGGGTGGGGCACGGGGAGTCTCGGGGCACGCGGGGGGCGCGGGACACACCTGGGCACCCGGGCGCTGGACTCTGCAGGGTGCTTTGAGCGCCCCTGTCGAGTGTGGGTAGGGAGCGTTGGGTGCGCTGGGGGGGGAGACAGGGGCGGGGCGCGCGGGGGGGGCTCGAGGCGCGTGGGGGTGGGGCGTGGGGGTCTCAAGGCGCGCGGGGGTTGCGCGGGGGGGGCGGGGCACGCCTGGGCGCCCGGGGCGCGGGGCGCTTGGGGTGTGCCTGCTGTGTGTGGATAGAGAGCACGGAACGCGCGGGGGGTGGGGCGTGCGGGAGGGTGGGGCTGGCGTGGGGTGGTCTTGAGGCATGCGGGGGTGGGGCGCAGGGGTGTTGGGCGCGCGGGGGCGCGGGAAGCCTTGGTTCTCTTGGGCCATGTCTGCCGTGTGTGGATAGGGAGCATGGGGCGCGCTGGGGGGGGGGGCGCGCTGGGGGTGTGCGGGGGGTGTGGCGGGTGTGGGGCACGGGGGTTGTGGGGTGCGCTGGGCCGCCGGGGCACGTGAGGCTTGGTGTGCCCGGGGTGCCGGGCTGCTGGACGCGGGGCCGCACCCGATGCAGTTATTTGCGGCGGGCGGCTGGCGGGGTGGCGGGGCGTGGGTCGCGGGGGTGTGTGCTTCCCTCTTTTATCCCAATCTGTGCCCTCCCTCTTCAAAAAGTTCCTAATTTCCCTTGAATACTTGCCTTTTTTTCCCCTCGTTGTTTGTAGTGCAGCTAGGCGGTCGCCATCTTGACCGGACAGTTGCAGATCTCATTTTTTACTGGAGAGCAAGTGATAGGCCACAGAGGTGTGTTATTCCTGGTGGGTCCAAATTTGGAGCTAGCAATTAGTACGATTATACAGGATCCAAAGTCGTGTTAGTTGTCAAGAGAGCTGCCTTTTCCCAAACATTATCAGGGGAATCAATGACACAGCAGCTGAGAATAGGATTGGCAAAGCATTTCCCACATCCACGGAGTCTGTGTCTTGTTCCCCCCTGGTAGGTCCAAACTGAGAAATGATTAGCGCAGTCCGTAGGTAGACATCAAACTCCACTGTGGCATCCCACACCATATCTTGTGTGCTTTCTTCCTTTTCATTCTAAAGGCCAAGGGGAGGTAGACCCTGAGTTCTCCCTTTCCTGATGCCTACGGGAGCGCAAGAGACCATCTCTGAGTCCAGTGGATATCCTGCCTCCTGATTCACTCTCTCGCCCTGTAAGGCTACAAAGGGCCCTGTGAACAAAGCATGCTTGGGGAGGGATGGGTCTTGTCCTGGGTCAATGATGACAATCTTCCTGTCATGAAGAGCGATGATGACATAAAAATCATGCTCAATAGGATTACGCTGAGGCCTGGGCTAAAATCCTCCTACCATAAATGGGAGTGTGGTCTGAAGTGCTTTGGCGAGGGCCAGGAATGAAGGAGCTGACGTCCCCAAGCCATTTCTCATGGCATATGAGGAGAAATTGTCCAATGTTTGCCCTCCCAGTGAAGTACGCATGCATCAAAACAGATTTGGCTGCCAAAGATCACCTCACGCAGGGCTACTATATGGGCTCTGGCTCTTTGGCAGCTCCCTTCCTGACCTTTGCTCTTTCAGACTCACGTACCCTTGTCCCCAGGAGGAACACACCTTTTTTTCCTGCTCAGGGGGGTAGGCCACTGTAATTTTGGACCACATGAGGTACTATTGTGATTAACAAAGGGAGAACATCTGATCTACATTGGGAAGAAAGGATACACCTGCAAGAACCATTGGGTGCTTTCTGTGCCGGAGCAAAGCACCAAGTCCTCCTTACCTCAACAAAGCCATGAGGTCAGGATGTGTGGAAGTCCTGCTATGCCTTTGGCCAATGTGGAATAGACTTCTGTGTCTCAGGAGAAAATTCTGAGCATTAGTAAGGGTGCACACTTGCACTTGGGGAAGCCGTACAAGAGGTCTCAAGGCCCTTGTTTCCACAGAGTGGCGCGCCTCTAGGCCAAGTACCCATTGGCATGTGTCTGGCTTGGATTGTCATTTCCGACCCTTGATTCTCAGGACCCAGAACACATCTGGAATCAGCTCTGTGGATTCTGATGGAGGCCTAGGGAAAGAGCCTGAGTCACATAGAGTAGGAAGCAGGTGACCGCCCTACTTCAGGAAATGATATTACATGGGTTATGTGCATAGGACAGGTGCTGAGTTCCAGTGTGGTCTTGGCCATCCACCGGCCTTCCTGATTCTTCTCTGGCCGTGGATTCCTGATGAAACAGGTTTCCAGTTGAACTAAGCCTCAGTGCCCCGGTATGCTCTACTTAGAGAGACGTCCATACTAAGGTGCTTTCGAACCTTGGTATGCCCTTGTAGACTGAGTGCTAGAGAGTATGAGCCGGTATAGGGAGATCAGGCAACAAGGAATGTTTTGGACAGGAACAGATCCCCTTTTAGCCCTATATTCTCTCCCAGCAACTTCCATAAGGGGCTAGTCCATTGAGGACACCCTGTGCAAACCTTCACCCATGGGTCTGACTCCACAAAGCATCCACAACAGGAACATGATGTATGCTCCCTCTACATATTCCATTGTTCATATGTAGGGACGTGAGATGTCCCGATATGTCTGGATAGACTCCCATTTGAGGAAGATCTCCTAGAACCATATCGAGGATATAGACAACACTTGTTCCCGTGGGTTGCAATTTTCTTCAGAACTAGGAATGTGTAAGATGAAAATGGGTAGTAGTGTTCAGCAGGGACCCTTTCAGCCAACCATCACAAGCTGATTATCAGAAATGGAAGGTCCTGCTAAGCTCGCTCATACCAAGTAGATCCTATGTCCTGGGCCTCCCAGAAAGTTTATAATTCAGAAATGATCCATGCAGTCAATAAGCAGCCATCAGAGCCCAGTGTACTTTGCAACCCTGTGATTCAGGTGGGCAGAACATCTGGCTTCTCTCTATTCAGACAGAAGTCAAAAACTGGAAACTCTTTATCGGAAGCCTTCAGAAGCTCAAGACACCTCTCTGAGACTACTGTAGCTCATGCCTTTGGAGCTGCTGTCTGACCTGGTAAGCAAAAAGTGGGCCCAGAGAGGAAGTATGCTTGGTAGGGGCGTGATAGGGTCTGTGCTGGGTCAATGATGATACCCTATCTGTCATGAAGAGTGGTGATGACATAAAAATCATGCTCAATAGGATTACGCTGAGGCCCAGCCAAGGAAGCACTTACATGGACGTGGGGTGTCGGCAGCCTTGGCTCTCCGTACATGCACAAATTTTCATATTCCGAAGTCTCCATGGTCATGCTTACGCGTAGGATCCTGGGCACTTGTAATTTCCAGCCCGTCACTGCACAGTACGGAAGTATCACAACAGATCTTGCTTCTCAGTGGTGACCTCTTGCAGGGATCCAATAAGGGCTATCACTCTTTGTTAACCTCCCTTTCTTATGTTTTCTCTTCCATTGAGACCTCTTTGCCAGGAGTACGTTTGCCATTGTCCTACCTGTGGGACTGCACCTCTAGGACTTTGATCCGTTAAGAACCGTGTGTGGATAGCCGGAGAAGATGCCCAGGTGTTCATTGGGAAGGTATGCTGTGATTACAAGAGCCAGTTGAGGTATTTGCTGCTCAGGACAGCCATATCTCTTTCCTATCGACCCAAACCATATATCGGTGCATGAGTATGGAAGGGTGGCCACCACTAGACCCATAGGGACTTGAGTCCAGGGAGGATGTGGACATCCCTGATTATTAGAAGGTTGGACCAGTTGCAGCCCGAAAAGGCTCCTCCGAGTCTATGAGGGCCTTAGATCTGCGAACACATTGGCCTCCTGGCTATGGGCATGTCCTTGAGTCAAGGGGTTCTGTTGGACCTGGAGGCAAGGGACCCTCTGCAGATCTTCCTTCACCATGTGGTTTCTATTTTTAAGGCTAAGGCCAACAGCCGAGTATGGAAGGCACACTGAGTTAGGGTCCCTGCATCAGGGCAGGACTTGGGCTTTAAGCACTTAAAAGTGAATCAGACAGACGGCATATTTGTTATTCTCCTCCTTGCCCTCTTCAATATATCTTCTCTGGACAGGATTGATACGGACTTCCTTGTGAAGGACCCCCACCAGGTGTTTGCATCCTGAACGCGTTGGTACCAAATAGATCTAAAGGGCAGTCCATATCAAGCAGCTGTCCCATCAATGTTACGCACATGTAGATGAGACACACAGCATGTGTGTGTCCAGGGGAGGGATTCTCCCAACAAAAGTCTCAATGTCGAACAGAGTCCTCTGTGCATTGGGATATGGGTCAACGTTGGCCATGAGTGTCTGTTTCACAAAGGACACAATCCCCAAAGGCCTAAGAGCTGAGCTAAGGGGACTTCCAAAATATATATCTACAGATCTCATTGTTTACTGGAGAGCAAGTGATAGGCCACAGAGGTGTGTTATTCCTGGTCGATCCAAATTTGGAGCATGCAATTAGTATGATAATACAGGATGCAAAGTTGTGTTAGTAGTCAAGAGAGCCGCCTTTTCCCAACCATTATCAGGGGAATCAATGACACAGCAGGTGAGAATAGGATTGGCAAAGCATTTCCCTTATACACGGAGTCTGTGTCTTGTTCCTCCCAAGGTAGGTCCGAAATGAGAAATGATCAACGCAGTCCGTAGGTAGACATCAAGCTCCACTGTGGCATCCAATGCCGTATCTTGTGTGCTTTCTTCCTTTTCATTCTAAAGGCCAAGGGGTGGTGGACCTTGAGTTCTTCCTTTCCTGATGCCTACAGGTGTGCAAGAGACCATGTCTGAGTCCAGTGGATATCCTCCCTCCTGATTCAATCTCCTCGCCCTGTAAGGCTACACAGGGACCTGTGAACAAAGGATGCTTGGGGAGGGCTGGGTCTTGTCCTGGGTCAATGATGACAATCTTCCTGTCATGAAGAGCGATGATGACATAAAAATCATGCTCAATAGGATTACGCTGAGGCCCGGGCAAAAATCCTCCTACCAGAAATGGGAGTGTGGTCTGAAGTACTTAGGCTAGGGCCAGGAATTTAGGAGCTGACGACCCCAAGCCATTTTTCATGGCATATGAGGAGAAATTGTCCAATGTTTGCCCTCCCAGTGAAGTACGCATGCACCAAATCAGATCTGGCTGCCAAAGATCACCTCACGCAGGGCTACTATGTGGGCTGTGGCTCTTTGCGCAGCTCCCTTCCTGGTCTTTGCTCTTTCAGACTCAGGTACCCTTGTCCCCAGGAGGAACACACCTTTTTGTCCTGCTCACGTGAGTAGACCACTGTGATTTTGGACCACATGAGGTACTATTGTGATTAACAAAGGGAGAACATCTGCTCTACGTTGGGAAGAAAGGATACACCTGCAAGAGCCATTGGGTGCTTTCTGTGCCGGAGCAAAGCCCCAGGCCTCCTTACCTCAACAAAGCCATGAGGTCAGGATGTGTGGAAGTCCTGCGATGCCTTTGGCCAATGTGGAATAGACTTCTGTGTCCCAGGAGAAAATTCTGAGCATTAGTAAGGGTGCACAGTTGCAGTTGGGGAAGCCGTACAAGAGGTCTCAAGGCCCTTGTGTCCACAGAGTGGCGCGCCTCTAGGCCAAGTACCTATTGGCATGTGTCTGGCTTGGATTGTCTTTTCCGACCCTTGATTCAAAGGACCCAGAACACATCTGGATTCAGCTCTGTGGATTCTGATGGAGGCCTAGGGAAAGAGCCCGAGTCACATAGATTAGGAAGCAGGTGACAGCCCTACTTCAGGAAATGATATTACATGGGTTCTATGCATAGGACAGGTGCTGAGTTCCAGTGTGGTCTTGGCCATCCACCGCCCTTGATTATTCTCTGATGTGGATTCCTGATGAAACAGATTTCCAGTTGAACTAAGCCTAAGTGCCAGGGTATGATCTCCTTAGAGAGATGTCCATACTAAGGTGCTTTCGAACCATGTTATGCCCTGGGAGACCGAGTGGTAGAGAGTATGAACCGGTATAGGGAGATCAGGCAACAAGAAAGGTTTGGAGAGGAACAGATCCCCTTTTAGCCCTAGATTCTCTCCCAGCACCTGCCATAAGGGGCTAGTCCATTGAGGACACCCTGTGCAAACCTTCACCCATGGGTCTGACTCCGCAGAGCATCCACAACAGGGACCTGATGTATGCTCCCTCTACATATTCCATTGTTCATATGTAGGGACGTGAGATGTCCCGATATGTCTCGATAGACTACCATTTGAGGAGGATCCCCTAGAACCATATCGAGGATATAGACAACACTTGTTCCCGTGGGTTGCAATTTTCTGCAGAACTAGGAATGTGTAGGATGAAAATGTGGGGTAGAGTTCAGCATGGACACTTTCAGCCAACCATCACAAGCTGATTCTCAGAAATGGAATGTCCTGCTAAGCTAGCACATACCAAGGAAATCCTATGAACTGGGCCTCCCAGAAAGTTTATAAATCAGAAATGATCCATGCAGTCAATAAGCAGCCATCAGAGCCGAGTGTATTGGCAACACTATGATTCAGGTGGGCAGGACATCTGGCTTCTCTCTATTCAGACAGAAGTCAAAAACTGGAAACTCTTAGTCGGAAGCCTCCAGAAGCTCAAGACACCTCTCTGAGACTACTGTAGCTCATGCCTTTGGAGCTGCTGTCTGACCTGGTAAGCAAAAAGTGGGCCCAGAGAGGAAGTATGCTTGGTAGGGGCGTGATAGGTTCTGTGCTGGGTCAATGATGATACCCTTTCTGTCATGACGAGTGGTGATGACATAAAAATCATGCTCAATAGGATTACGCTGAGGCCCAGCCAAGGATGCACCTACATGGGCGTGGGGTGTTGGCAGCCTTGGATCCCCGTACGTGCACAAATCTTCATATTCCGAAGTCTCCATGGTCATGATTAAACGTATGATCATGGGCACTTGTCATTTCCAGCCCGTCTCTGCACAGTACGTAAGTATGACATCAGATCTTACTTCTCAGGGGTGACCTCTTGCAGGGATCCAATAAGGGCTATCCCTCTTTGTTAACCTCCCTTCCTTATGTTTTGTCTTCCATTGAGACCTCTTTGCCAGGAGTACCTTTGCCATTGTCCTACCTGTGGGACTGGACCTCTAGGACTTTGATCCATTAAGGACCGTCTGTGGATAGCCGGAGAAGATGCCCAGGTGTTCATTGGGATGGTATGCTGTGATTAGAAGAGCCAGTTGAGGTATTTGCTGCTCAGGACAGCCATATCTCTTTCTTATCTACCCAAACCATATATCGGTGCATGAGTAAGGAATGGTGTCCCCCACTAGACCCATAGGGACTTGAGTACAGGGAGGATGTGGACATCCCTGATTATTAGAAGGTTGGACCAGTTGCGGCCAGAAAAGGCTCCTCGGAGATTATGAGGGCCTTAGACCTGCGTAGACATTGGCCACCTGGCTATGGGCATGTCCTTGAGTCAAGGGGTTCTGTTGGACCTGGAGACAAGTGACCCTCCGCAGATCTTCCTACACCACTGTGGTTACTATTTTGAAGGCTAAGGCCAACAGCCAAGTATGGAAGGCACACCGAGTTAGGGTCCCTGCATCAGGGAAGGACTTGTGCTGTAAGCAGTTAAAAGTGAATCAGTGAGGCGGCGTACTTGTTATTCTGCTGCTTGCCCTCTTCAATATATCTTCTCTGGACAGGATTGATACGGACTTCCTTATGAAGGACCCCCTCCAGGTGTTTGCATCCTGAACGCCTTGGTACCAAATAGTACTAAAGGGCAGTCCATGTCAAGCAGCTGCCCCATCAATGTTACGCACATGTAGATGAGACACACACCATGTGTGTGTCCAGAAGAGGGATTCTCCCAACAAAAGTCTCAATGTCGAACAGAGTCCTCTGTCCATTGGGTTGTGGCCCAAGGTTGGCCATGAGTGTCTGGTTCACAAAGGACACAATCCCCAAAGGCCTAGGCGCAGAGCTAAGGGGACTTCCAAAATATATATCTACAGATCTCATTGTTTATTGGAGAGCAAGTGATAGGCCACAGAGGTGTGTTATTCCTGGTGTGTCCAAATTTGGAGCAAGCAATTAGTACGATTATACAGGATGCAAAGTCGTGTTAGTAGTCAAGAGAGCCACCTTTTCCCAAACATTATCAGGGGAATCAAGGACACAGCAGCTGAGAATAGGATTGGCAAAGCATTTCCACGTCCACGGAGTCTGTGTCTTGTTCCTCCCCAGATAGGTCCGAACTCAGAAAAGATCACCGCCTTCCACAGGAAGACATCAACCTCCACCGTGGCATCCCACGCCATATCTTGTGTGCTTTCTTCCTTTTCATTCTACAGGCCAAGGGGAGGTAGACCTTGAGTTCTCCCTTTCATGATGCCTACAGGTGTGCAAGAGACCATCTCTGAGTCCTGTGGATATCCTGCACCCTGATTCGCTCTCCTGACCCTGTAAGGCTACACAGGGACCTGTGAACAAAGCATGATTGGGGAGGCTGGGTCTGGTCCTGGGTCAATGATGACAATCTTCCTGTCATGAAGAGCGATGATGACATAAAAATCATGCTCAATAGGATTACGCTGAGGCCCGGGCAAAAATCCTCCTACCAGAAATGGGAGTGTGGTCTGAAGTGCTTTGGCGAGGGCCAGGAATTTTGGAGCTGACGTCCACGAGCCATTTCTCATGGCCTATGAGGAGCATTTGTCCAATGTTTGCCCTCCCAGTGAAGTACACATGCACCAAATCAGATCTGGCTGCCAAAGATCACCTCACGCAGGGCTACTATGTGGGCTGTGGCTCTTTGCGCAGCTCCCTTCCGGAGCTTTGCTCTTTCAGACTCAGGTACCCTTGTCCCCAGGAGAAACACACCATTTTGTCCTGCTCAGGTGAGTAGACCACTGTGATTTTGGACCACATGAGGTACTGTTGTCATTAACAAAGGGAGAACATCTGATCCACGTTGGAAAGAAAGGATACACCTGCAAGAGCCATTGGGTGCTTTCTGTGCCGGAGCAAAGCCCCAGGCCTCCTTACCTCAACAAAGCCATGAGGTCAGGATGTGTGGAAGTCCTGCTATGCCTTTGGCCAATGTGGAATAGACTTCTGTGTCCCAGGAGAAAATTCTGAGCTTTAGAAAGGGTGCACAGTTGCAGTTGGGGAAGCCGTACAAGAGGTCTCAAGGCCCTTGTGTCCACAGAGTGGCGAGCCTCTTGGCCAACTACACATTGGCATGTGTCTGGCTTGGATTGTCATTTCTGATCCTTGATTCTCAGGACCCAGAACACATCTGGAATCAGCTCTGTGGATCCTGATGGAGGCCCAGGGAAAGAGCCCATGTCACATAGAGTAGGAAGCAGGTGACAGCCCTACTTCAGGAAATGATATTACTTGGGTGATGTGCATAGGACAGGTGCTGAGTTCCAGTGTGGTCTTGGCCCTCCACCGGCCTTGCTGATTCTTCTCTGGTTGTGTATTCCTGATGAAACAGGTTTCCAGTTGAACTAATCCTCAGTGCCCGGGTATGCTCTCCTTAGAGAGACGTCCATACTAAGGTGCTTGCGAACCATGGTATGCCCTTGTAGACTGAGTGCTAGAGAGTATGAGCCGGTCCTGGGAGATCAGGCAACAAGGAAAGTTTTGGAGAGGAACAGATCCCCTTTTAGCCCTATATTCTCCCCTAGCACCTGCCATGAGGGGCTCGTCCTTTGAGGACACCCTGTGCAAACATTCACCCATGGGATGACTCCACACAGCATCCACAACAGGGACGTGATTTATGCTCCCTCTACATATTCCTTTGTTCACATGTAGGGACGTGAGATGTCCCTATATGTCCGGATAGACTCCCATTTGAGGAAGATCCCCTAGAACCATATCGAGGATATAGACAACACTTGTTCCCGTGGGTTGCAATTTTCTTCAGAACTAGGAATGTGTAGGATGAAAATGGGTAGTAGTGTTCAGCAGGGACCCTTTCAGCCAACCATCACAAGTTGATTCTCAGAAATGGAAGGTCCTGCTAAGCTCGCACATACCAAGTAGATCCTATGTCCCGGGCCTCCCAGGAAGTTTATAATTAAGAAATGATCCATGCAGTCAATAAGCAGCCATCAGAGCCCAGTGTACTTTGCAACTCTGTGATTCAGGTGGGCTGAATATCTGGCTTCTCTCTATACAGACACAAGTCAAAAACTGGAAACTCTTTGTCGGAAGCCTTCAGAAGCTCAAGACACCTCTCTGAGACTACTGTAGCTCATGCCTTTGGAGCTGCTGTCTGACCTGGTAAGCAAAAAGTGGGCCCTGAGATGAAGTATGCTTGGTTGGGGCGTGATAGGTTCTGTGTTGGGTCAATGATGATACCCTTTCTGTCATGACGAGTGGTGATGACATAAAAATCATGCTCAATAGGATTACACTGAGGCCCAGCCAAGGATGCACTTACATGGACGTGGGGTGTCAGCAGACATGGCTCCTCCTTCGTGCACAAATTTTCATATTCCGAATTCCCCATTGTCATGCTTAAGCATAGGATCATGGGCACTTGTCATTTCCAGCCCGTCACTGCACAGTACGGAAGTATCACATCAAATCTTGCTGCTCAGGGGTGACCTCTTGCATTGATCCAATAGGGGCTATCCCTTTTTGTTAACCTCCCTTCCTTATGTTTTGTCTCCCATTGAGACCTCTTTACCAGGAGAACCTTTGCCATTGTCCTACCTGTGGGACTGGACATCTAGGACTTTGATCTGTTAAGGACCGTCTGTGGATACCCAAAGAAGAAGCCCAGGTGTTCATTGGGAAGGTATGCTGTGATTAGAAGAGCCAGCTGAGGTATTTGCTGCTCAGGACAGCCATATCTCTTTCTTATCTACCCAAACCATATGTCGGTGCATGAGTAAGGAAGGGTGTCCCCCACTAGACCCATAGGGACTTGAGACCAGGGAGGAGGTGGACATCCCTGATTATTAGAGGGTTGGACCAGTTGCCGCCAGAAAAGGCTCCTCCGAGATTATGAGGGCCATAGATCTGCGAACACATTGGCCACCTGGCTATGGGCATGTCCTTGACTCAAGGGGTTCTGTTGGACCTTGAGGCAAGGGACCCTCCCCATATCTTCTTTCACCACTGTGGTTTCTATTTTGAAGGCTAAGACCAACAGCCAAGTATGGAAGGTACACCGAGTTAGGGTCCCTGGATCAGGGAAGGACTTGTGCTATAAGCAGTTATAAGTGAATCAGAGAGACGGCGTATTTGTTATTCTCCTGCTTGCCCTCTTCAATATATCTTCTCTGGACAGGATTGATACGGACTTCCTTGTGAAGGACCCCATCCAGGTGTTTGCATCCTGAATGCCTTGGTACCAAATACATCTAAACAGCAGTCCATGTCAAGCAGCTGTCCCACCAATGTTACGCACATGGAGATGAGACACACAGCATGTGTGTGTCCAGGGGAGGGATTCTCCCAACAAAAGTCTTAATGTCTAACAGAGTCCTCTGTGCATTTGGTTATGTATCAATGTTGGCCATGAGTGTCAGGTTCACAAAGGACACAATCCCCTAAGGCCTAGGCGCAGAGCTAAGGGGACTTCCAAAATATATATCTACAGATCTCATTGTTTACTGGAGAGGAAGCGATAGGCCACAGAGGTGTGTTATTCCTTGTGGGTCCAAATTTGGAGCAAGCAATTAGTACGATTATACAGGATGCAAAGTCGTGTTAGTTGTCAAGATAGCTGCATTTTCCCAAACATTATCAGGGGAATCAATGACAAAGCAGCTGAGAATAGCATTGGCAATACATTTCCCACGTCCATGGAGTCTGTGTCTTGTTCCTCCCCAGGTAGGTCCGAACTGAGAAATGATCAGCGCAGTCCGTAGGTAGACATCAAGCTCCACTGTGGCATCCCACGCCATATCTTGTGTGCTTTCTTCCTTTTCATTCAAAAGGCCAAGGGGAGGTGGACCCTGAGTTCTTCCTTTCCTGATGCCTACAGGTGTGCAAGAGACCATGTCTGAGTCCAGTGGATATCCTGCCTCCTGATTCACTCTCTTGCCCTGTAAGGCTACACAGGGACCTGTGAACCAAGCATGTTTGGGGAGGGCTGGGTCTTGTCCTGGGTCAATGATGACAATCTTCCTGTCATGAAGAGCGATGATGACATAAAAATCATGCTCAATAGGATTACGCTGAGGCCCGGGCAAAAATCCTCCTACCAGAAATGGGAGTGTGGTTTGAAGTGCTTTGGCTTGGGCCAGGAATTTAGGAGCTGACGTCCCCAAGCCATTTCTCATGGCATATGAGGAGAAATTGTCCAATGTTTGCCCTCCCAGTGAAGTACGCATGCACTAAATCAGATCTGGCTGCCAAAGATCACCTCACGCAGGGCTACTATGTGGGCTGTGGCTCTTTGCGCAGCTCCCTTCCTGACCTTTGCTCTTTCAGACTCACGTACCCTTGTCCCCAGGAGTAACACACCTTTTTGTCCTGCTCAGGTGAGTAGACCACTGTGATTTTGGACCTCATGAGGTACTATTGTGATTAACAAAGGGAGAACAAGTGATCTACATTGGGAAGAAAGGATACACCTGCAAGAGCCATTGGGTGCTCTCTGTGGCAGAGCAAAGCCCCAAGTCCTCCTTACCTCAACAAAGCCATCAGGTCAGGATGTGTGGAAGTCCTGCTATGCCTTTGGCCAATGTGGAATAGACTTCTGTGTCCCAGGAGAGAATTCTAAGCATTAGAAAGGGTGCACAGTTGCAGTTGGGGAAGCCGTACAAGAGGTCCCAAGGCCCTTGTGTCTACAGAGTGGCGCGCCTCTAGGCCAAGTACACATAAGCATGTGTCTGGCTTGGATTGTCATTTCTGACCCTTTATTTTCAGGACCCAGAACACATCTGGAGTCAGCTCTGTGTATCCTGATGTAGGCTTAGGGAAATAGACCGAGTAACATAGATTAGGAAGCCCGGGACAGCCCTACTTCTGGAAATGATATTACATGGGTAATGTGCATAGGAAAGGTGCTGTGTTCCAGTGTGGTCTTGGCCGTCCACCAGCCTTGCTGATTCTTCTTTGGCCGTGGATTCCTGATGAAACAGGCTTCCAGTTGAACATAGCCTCAGTGCCCGGGTATGCTCTCCTTAGGGAGACGTCCATACTAAGGTGCTTTTCCATCATGGTACGCCCTTGTAGACTGAGTGCTAGAGAGTATGAACCAGTACAGGGAGATCAGGCCACCTTGAATGTTTTGGAGAGGAACAGATCCCCTTTAACCCTATATTCTGTCCCCGCACCTGCCATAAGAGGCTAGTCCATTGAGGACACCCTGTGCAAACCTTCACCCATGGGTCTGACTCCACAGAGCATCCACAACAGGGACGTGATGTATGCTCCCTCTTCATTTTCCATTGTTCACATGTTGGGACGTGAGATGTCCCGATACGTCCGGATAGAATCCCATTTGAGGAAGATCCCCTAGAACCATATCGGGGATACAGACAACACTTGTTCCCGTGGGTTTCAATTTTCTTCAGAAGTAGGAATGTGTAGGATGAAAATGTGTAGTAGTGTTCAGCAGGGCCCCTTTCAGCCGCCCATCAAGGTTGATTCTCAGAAATGGAAGGTCCTGCTAAACTTGCAAATAGGAAGTAGATCCTTTGTCTTGGGCCTCCCAGAAAGGTTATAATTCAGAAATGATCCATGCAGTCAAAAAGCAGGCATCAGAGCCCAGTGTACTTTGCAACCCTGTGATTCAGTTGGGCAGGACATCTGGCTTCTCTCTATTCAGGCAGAGGTCAAATACTGGACACTCTTTGTTGGAAGCCTCCAGAAGCTCAAGACACCTCTCTGAGACTGCTGTAGCTCATGCCTTTGGAGCTGCTGTCTGACCTGGTAAGCAAACAGTGGATCCAGAGAGGAAGCATGCTTGGTAGGGGCGTTAGCTTCTTTGCTGGGTCAATGATGATACCCTTTCTGTCATGAAGAGTGGTGATGACATAAAAATCATGCTCAATAGGATTACGCTGAGGCCCAGCCAAGGATGCACTTAATGGACGTGGGGTGTCGGCAGTCTTGGCTCCCCATACGTGCACAAATTTTCATATAACGAAGTCTCCCTGTCATGCTTAAGCGTAGGATCATGGGCACTTGTCAATTCCAGCCCATCTCTGCACAGTACGGAAGTACCACATCAGATATTGCTGCTTAGGGGAGACCTCTTGCAGGGACCCAATAAGGGCTATCCCTCTTTGTTAACCTCCATTCCTTATGATTTGTCTTCCATTGAGACCTCTTTGCCACTTGTACCCCTGCCATGGTCCTCCATGTGTGACTGGACCTCTAGGACTTTGGTCCGTTAAGGAGCGTGTGTGGATAGCCTGAGAAGATGCCCAGGTGTTCATTGGGAAGGTATGTTGTGATTAGAAGATTCAATTGAGGCATTTTGCTGCTCAGGACAGCCATATATCTTTCTTACCTACCCAAACCACGTCTCTGTGAATGAGTAAGGAAGAGTGGCCCCCACTAGACCCATAGGGACTTGAGTCCAGCAGGATGTGGACATCCCTGATTATTAGAAGGTTGGACCAGTTGCCGCCAGAAAAGGCTCCTCCGAGATTATGAGGGCCTTAGGTCTGTGAACACATTGGCCACCTGGCTATGGGCATGTCCTTGAGTCAAGGGGTTCTGTTGGACCTGGAGGCAAGGGACCCTCCCCAGATCTTCCTTCACCACTGTGTTTTCTATTTTGAAGGCTAAGGCCAACACCCGAGTATGGAAGGCACACCGAGTTCGGGTCCCTGCATCAGGGAAGGACTTGTGCTGTAAGCACTTAAAAGTGAATGAGAGAGGCGGCCTATTTGTTGTTCTGCTGCTTGCCCTCTTCAATATATCTTCTCTTGACAGGATTGATAGGGACTTCCTTGTGAAGGACCCCCTTCAGGTGTTTGCATCCTGAACACCTTGGTACCAAATAGATCTAAAGGGCAGTCCATGTCAAGCAGCTGTCCCATCAATGCTACGCACATGTAGATGATTCACAGAGCCTGTGTGTTTCCAGGGAAGGATTTCTCCCAACAAAAGTCTTAATGTCGAACAGAGTCCTCTGTCATTTGGGTTGTGGCCCAAAGTTGGCCATGGGGGTCTGGTTCACAAATGACACAATCCCCAAAGGCCTAGGTGCAGAGCTACGGGGACTTCCAAAATATATATCTACAGATCTCATTGTTTACTGGAGAGTAAGTGATAGGACACAGAGGCGTGTTATTCCTGCTGGGTCCAAATTTAGAGCAAGAAATTTGTACGATTATACAGGATGCAAAATCGTGTTAGTTGTCAATAGGGCCACCTTTGCCCGAGCATAATCAGGGGAATAAAGGACACAGCAGATGAGAATAGGATTTGCAAAGCTTTTCCCACATCCATGGAGTCTGTGTCTTGTTCCTCCCCAGGTAGGTCCGAACTGAGAAATGATCAGCGCAGTCCGTAGGTAGACATCAAGCTCCACTGTGGCATCCCACACCATATCTTGTGTGCTTTCTTCCTTTTCACACTAAAGGCCAGGGGGAGGTAGACCCCAAGTTCTCCCTTTCCTGATGCCTACAGGTGCGCAAGAGACCATCATTGAGTCCAGTGGATATCCTGCCTCCGGATTCACTCTCCTTGCCCTGTAAGGGTACACAGGGACCTGTGAACAAAGCATGCTTGGGGAGGGCTTGGTCTTATCCTGGGTCTTTGATGACAATCTTCCTTTCATGAAGAGCGATGGTGACATAAAAATCATGCTCAATAGGATTACGCCGAGGCCCGGGCAAAAATCCTCCTACAAGTAATGGGAGTGTGGTCTGATGTGCTTTGGCGAGGGCCAGGAATTAGGGTGCTGAAGTCTCCAAGCCATTTCTCATGGCATAAGAGGAGCAATTGTCCAATGTTTGACCTCTCAGTGAAGTACACATGTACCAAATCAGATCTGGCTGCCAAATATCGCCTCACGCCGTGCTACTATATGGCTTGTGGCTCTTTTCACAGCTCCCTTCCTGACCTTTGCTCTTTCAGACTCAGGTACCCTTGTCTCCAGGAGGAACACACCTTTTTGTCCTGCTCAGGTGAGTAGACCACTGTGATTTTGGACCACATGATGTACTATTGTGATTAACAAAGGGAGAACATCTGTTCTATCTTGGAAAGGAAGGATAGACCTTCAAGAGCCATTGGGTGCTTTTTGTGCCTGAACAAAGCCCCAACTCCTCCTTACCTCAACAAATCCATGAGGTCAGGATGAGTCGAAGTCCTGCTATACCTTTGGCCAATGTGGAATAGAGTTCTGTGTCCCAGGAGAGAATTCTGAGCATTGGAAGGGGTGCACAGGTGCAGTCGGGGAAGCCATACAAGAGGTTTCAGGGCCCTTGTTTCCACAGAGTGGCCAACCTGTTGGCCAACTACCCATTGGCATGTGTCTGGCTTGCATTGTCATTTCTACCCTTGATTCTCAGGACCCAGAAGCAGTTCAACATGACATCATCTGGGGCAGGGCAGAGTCTCGAAGAAAACTTGGAACAACTCGAAAGGGTCATGTCGTAGTTAAGGGAGAATCTTGGCTAGCACTTTGAAATGCCCTTCTCATCTATGGAGTAAGGCTACCAAGTTACTCTTTGTATTTATGATGAACCCTTGTTACTGTTTGTATTTATGATGAATCCTTCTAAACTTACGTGCTTCCCTACAAAAACCAGGTGGCTTTTCAGGCTTTGGTGAAAGAGCAAAAGGCCCTACCCCCCCAGCCAAACAAGAGCATGTAAAACAACTGAGGTCACGAAGGCTACTTGAAGAAAGTAGGCTCGTGCTTGCTTTGGCAGCGTGGCTACTAAAACTGGGACAATTCCAGAGATTAGCATGGGCCCTGAGCAAGGCTGGCATGGAAATTCATGGAGGGTTCCTTCCATCTTTGAGAAAAGAAAAGGGCTCCAAGTACTTGATAGTGTCAGGTATGGAAAAGGACGAAGGATAAGACAGTGAAAAAGTTATTGGTCCGAAATCCTGAATCTTCACACTTCACGTAGCCCTTACTTGACACAAGAACAGCAGCAAGTAAACAGACCTTTTATGAACTGCTTTGGGCATCATGGCATCTGTTGTCATCTTCATGGCTTAGGCCTCTACATTGTTTAGCCCCTTAAAAGAAAACACATTAAGGACCTAGAGACCTGCCACCATGCTGCAGAACAGCTGTACCAGTTATGACCAGGCTCACGGCAACCTGTGGAGGACTCAGCCACCCGTCAGTCCTCCTTCCCTTGGGAGGCTAGTTCACAGTCCCAGAAGAGAAAGGACAGGGTTACACCTGGTTTGCCACAGGAAATCTGCCCACGGCTAAGAAAAAAGGAAGCTTTTTGTTGCTTGAAAGTTTACATGTCATTTTTTCCCTTGTCAGGAAAAAAAAAAATCTATGGATCAGCAGTTTACTCAAGAGCATTGATGTAAAGCTTTAAGCAACTGCTAGTTACCACCGATTCTACAAAATGCCTCTTAAAAGTTCTATTTGGACCTTAATATCAATGATGGGGTTTTCTGCTGGAAATATTCTCAGACTTTAGTCATTGGAAAATAAATAAATTCTAACATTAACTATAAACACTATTTCACATGCCTGTTGGCATATGGCTTGGTTTACCATAATGCTTAAGGGGACTACCTCAGTTGATGGTTTTAAGATTCTAGCCTGTTGTGGTGGTGCACGCCTTTAATCCCAGCACTTAGGAAGTAGAGGTAGGAGGATCGCTGTGAGTTCCAGGCCAGCCTGAGACTACATAGTGAATTCCACTAGAGTGAGACCTTACCTTGAAAAAAAACAGAAAAAAAAAAAGATTCTACCATGTCCCTATTAATCCCTTACATGACCTATAATGTGCTTTCAAAGATAACATCTCCCTAGCAAGTGATTATTGACTATAAGGATATATGGTAAGCATTCTTTAAAACCTAGAATTGGTTAAAAATTGGCAATTTCTCTGTGATGTGACTATACATTGGAACCTGCCTTACCCTTGAGTGTTAAGAGCTGCCCTTAAGAATTAAGCCCATTAGCCGAGCGTGGTGGCTCATGCCTTTAATCCCAGCACTCGGGAGGCAGAGGTAGGAGGATCACCAAGAGTTCGAGGCCACCCTGAGACTCCATAGTGAATTCCAGGTCAGCCTGGGCTAGAGTGAGACCCTACCTCAGGAAAAAAAAAAAAAAAAAGAATTAATCCCATTCAATTACTAGTGTTAGTCAACATAAAAATCGAAAATGACATTGTAGAATAGCCAAATTATTACACCAACTGAACATGTAATGTGGCAATGTGTAATTAAAGTTAGTTTCAAATTATATTTTTATTCATCCCTTTCAAATGTGATGATTTTTTTTTCAAGCTCTGAACCTGCCTGTGAATGCCACTGAAAGAGTATCTGCACAGTTGCTGAGTTTATCTTCAGCTGTGTGAGGAGGTTTTTCACCTAGGGAGATACTGGCAGCACCACTTCCATGAGCAAAGTAGTCAGGCTGGCTGCCTGGTACACTGTGATGCCACACTAGAGAGTAATGCCCTGTAAGATGAGTGAGCCTGGTGTCCACAGTGCCGTGGCGGTTCCAGTACTGAGTTCTTAGAGTCCTGGCAAGGCTTTAGCAATGGAGACTTACAGGACAGGGCTATCGTGAAACTTAAAGGATGGGTGCCAGTATGCCAGGACGGCAGTGGGCATGCTAGAGGGAGTTTCTATCCAAGGCCACCCAGAGCGTGCCTGCTTACAGTGCTCTTCACTATGCAAGCTGGTGGCAGCCACGTGTACTCAAAGCATGGCAGATGATGTTTCCTTTGCCTTTGAAATGTCTGTACTTGAAAAATGGGATGTATGTTTTCCATAGCTGTAGTTATTGGCATACACAGGAAAGCAAGTAGTGCAGCATGCTGAAACACGGTACGTCCTGCTCTTGATGGCCATTCTGCAGAGAGCACTGCAGTCCTCCGACTCAAGTCTGTAAATACCGTCACGTGAAATAGTTCACGTGATGCTTCTCGTCTAGCCAAGAATAAGCTGACAGTTTGAATGTCTGCTGTATCTTACACTAAAATGCATGGCATCATTGTATCATTTAGTTACATTTTAAGAAGGTTTGTAAACTCTTTCCCCCTTTGCACTGTATGGATAAGGCCAAAAAATAAAATAAAATAACTTCAGGAGTTTCCAGTTGCCATAGATAAGGATGAATAGATCCAACAAGCACATCTATAAGACAAAGTAAACTATAATTTTATTGTGAAATTCTCATAGATGGAAAATTAACTTATTTATTCTACCCATTTCATTTTACAATATTACCACTTATTTTTGTATGATGAATTTCAATTGCCTGTTTAGTGAAAAATAAAACTACAATTTTTGGCTTATTTTTAGTTGAATATGTTATGTTATAATTAAAGTCTTCATAATAAAGCGTGTTGCCGGCAGCCACATTCTGATCCCCCAGGTGAAGAGTGCCTTGGCTACTACCTACACAAAAGGAAACAATCTTTGAATTCTGTCACTTTAAAATGCTAGTGTTGGCAAGATTTTGTTTCCCACAATAAAACACAAGCCAACTCTAGGCTCTCAAAATTCTCATACATGCAAAAAATATTACTGAAATAACTATTTCATCATTCCCACGCCCAAAATCAATCTTCCTACCAGAAATGGGAGTGTGGTCTGAAGTGCTTTGGCGAGGGCAAGGAATTTGGGAGCTGAAGTCCCCAACCCATTTCTCATGTCATATGAGGAGCATTGTCCAATGTTTGCCCTCCCAGTGAAGTACGCATGCACCAAATCGAATCTGGCTGCCAAAGATCACCTCACGCTGGGCTACTATATAGGCTGAGGCTCTTTGCGCAGCTACCTTCCTGACTTTTGTTCTCTCAGACTCAGGTACCCTTGTCCCCAGGAGGAACACACCTTTTTGTCCTGCTCAGGTGAGTAGACCACTGTGATTTTGGACCACATTAGGTACTATTGTGATTAACAAAGGGAGAACATCTGCTCTACGTTGGGAAGAAAGGATAGACCTGCAAGAGCCATTGGGTGCTTCCTGTGCCTGAGCAAAGCCCCAAATCCTCCTTACCTCAACAAAGCCATGAGGTCAGGACGAGTGGAAGTCCTGCTATGCCTTTGGCCAATGTGGAATAGACTTCTGTGTCCAAGTGGAGAACTCTGAGCATTAGAAAGGGTGCACAGGTGCAGTCGGGGAAGCCGTACAAGAGGATTCAAGGCCCTTGTGTCCACAGAGTGGCGAGCCTCTTGGCCAACTACCCATTGGTAGGTGTCTGGCTTGGATTGTCATTTGCGACCCTTGATTTGCAGGACCCAGAACACATCTGGAGTCAGCTCTTTGGATCCTGAAGGAGGCCTAGGGAAAGAGCCCGAGTCACATAGAGTAGGAAGCAGGGGACAGCCCTACTTCAGGAAATGATATTACATGGGTAATGTGCATACGACAGGTGCTGAGTTCCAGTGTGGTCTTGGCCCTCCACCGGCCTTGATGATTCTTCTCTGGCCATGGATTCCTGATGAAACAGGCTTCCAGTTGAACTAAGCCTCAGTGCCCGGGTATGCGCTCCTTAGAGAGACGTCCATACTAAGGTGCTTTCGAACCATGGTATGCCCTTGTAGACTGAGTACTAGAGAGTATGAGCCGGTCCAGGGAGATAAGGCAACAAGGAAAGTTTGGGAGAGGAACAGATCCCTTTTTAGCCCTATATTCTCTCCCAGCACGTGTCATGAGGGGCTAGTCCATTGAGGACACCCTGTGAAAAACTTCACCCATGGGTCTGACTCCACAGAGCATCCACAAATGGGACGTGATGTATCCTCCGTCTACATATTCCATTGTTCACATGTAGGGATGAGAGATATCCTGATATGTCCAGATAGACTCCCATTTGAGGAAGATCCCCTAGAACCATATCGAGGATACAGACAACACTTGTTCCCGTGGGTTGCAATTTTCTTCAGAACTAGGAAGGTGTAGGATGAAAATGGGTAGTAGTGTTCAGCAGGGCCCCTTTCAGCCAACCATCACAAGTTGATTCTCAGAAATGAAAGGTCCTGCTAAGCTCGCACATACCAAGTAGATCCTTTCTCTTGGGACTCCCAGAAAGGGTATAATTCAGAAATGATCCATGCAGTCAATAAGCAGCCATCAGAGCCCAGTGTACTTTGCAACCCTGTGATTCAGGAGGGCAGGACATCTGGCTTCTCTCTATTCAGACAGAGGTCAAAAACTGGAAACTCAAGCCGGGCGTGGTGGCGCACGCCTTTAATCCCAGCACTCAGGAGGCAGAGGTAGGAGGATCACCGTGAGTGCAAGGCCACCCTGAGACTACAGAGTTACTTCCAGGTCAGCCTGGACCAGAGTGAGACCCTACCTCAAAAAACCAAAAAAAACCTGGAAACTCTTTGTCGAAGGCCTCCAGAAACTCAAGACACCTTCTCTGAGACTACTGTAGCTCATGCCTTTGGAGCTTCTGTCTGACTTGGTAAGCAAACAGTGGATCCACAGAAAAAGCATGCTTGGTAGGGGCATGATAGGTTCTGTGCTTGGTCAATGATGATACCCTTTCTGTCATGAAGAGTGGTGATGACATAAAAATCATGCTTAATAGGATTACGATGAAGCCCAGCCAAGGATGCACTTACATGGATGTGGGGAGTCGGCAGTCTTGGCTCCCTGTACGTGCACAAATTTTCATATACCGAAATCTCCATGGTCATGCTTAAGCGTAGGATCATGGGCACTTGTCATTTCCAGCCTGTCTCTGCACAGTACAGAAGTACCACATCAGATATTACTGCTCAGGGGTGACCTCTTGCAGGGATCCAATAAGGGCTATCCCTCTTTGTTAACCTCCCTTCCTTATGTTTTGTCTTCCATTGAGACCTCTTTGCCAGGAGTACACCTGCCATTGTCCTACATGTGTGACTGGACCTCTAGGACTTTGGTCCATGAAGGACCAAGTGTGGATAGCCCGAGAAGATCCCCAGCTGTTCATTGGGAAGGTATGTTGTGATGAGAAGAGGAGTTGAGGCATTTAGCTTCTCAGAACAGCTATATCTCTTTCTTATCTACACAAACCATATCTCGGTGCGTGAGTACGGAAGGGTGGCCCCCACTAGACCCATAGGGACTTGAGTCCAGGGAGGATGTGGACATCCCTGATTATTAGAAGGTTGGACCAGTTGCCGCCAGAAAAGGCTCCTCCGAGGTTATGAGGGCCTTAGATCTGCAAACACATTGGCCACTGGGCTATGGGCACATCCTTGAGTCAAGGGGTTCTGTTGGACCTGGAGGCAAGGGACCCTCCCAAGATCTTCATTCACCACTGTGGTTTGTATTTTGAGGGCTAAGGCGGACAGCCGAGGATGGAAGACACACCGAGCCAGGGTCCGTGCATCAGGCAAGGACTTGAGCTGTAAGCAGTTAAAAGTGAATCAGAGAGGCTGCATATTTGTTGTTCTGCTGCTTCCCCTCTTTGATATATCTTCTCTGGACAGGATTGATAGGGACTTCCTTGTGAAGGAACCCCTCCAGGTGTTGGCATCCTGAACGCCTTGGTACCAAATAGATCTAAAGGGCAGTCCATGTCAAGCAGCTGTCCCATCAATGTTACGCACATGTAGATGAGACACAGAGCATGTGTGTTTCCAGGGGAGGGTTCCTCCCAACAAAAGTCTTAATGTCGAACAGAGTCCTCTGTCCATTGGGTTGTGGCACAAATTTGGCCATGAGTGTCTGGTTCACAAAGGACACAATCCCCAAAGGCCTAGGCCCAGAGCTACGGGGACTTCCAAAATATACATCTACAGATTTCATTGTTTACTGGAGAGCAAGTGATAGGCCACAGAAGTGTGTTATTCCTGCGGGTCCAAATTTGGAGCAAGCAATTATCACGATTATACAGGATGCAAAGTCCTATAGTTGTCAAGAGGGCCACATTTGCCCAAGCATAATCAGGGGAATTAAGGACACAGCAGCTGAGAATAGGATTGGAAAAGCTTTTCCCATGTCCACTGGAGTCTGTGTCTGGTGCCTCCCCAGGTAGGTCCGAACTGAGAAATAATCAGCGCAGTCCATATGTAGACATGAAGCTCCACTGTAGCATCCCACGCCATATCTTGTGTGCTTTTTTCCTTTTCATACTACAGGCCAAGGGGAGGTAGACCCTGAGTTCTCCCTTTATGATGCCTACAGGCACGCAAGACCATCCCTGAGTCCAATGGATATCTTGCCTCCTGATTCACTCTGCTCCCCCTGTAAGGCTACACAGGGCCCTGTTAACAAAGCATGCTTGGGGATGGCTTGTTCTTGTCCTGGGTCAATGATGACAATCTTCCTGTCATGAAGAGAGATGATGACATAAAAATCAAGCTCAATAGGATTACGCTGATGTCCGGGGAAAAATCCTCCTACCAGAAATGGGAGTGTGGTCTGAAGTGCTTTGGCGAGGGCCCGGAATTATGGAGCTGAAGTCCCCTACCCATCTCTCATGGTATATGAGGAGCAATTGTCGAATGTTTTCCCTCCCAGTGAGGTACGCATGCACCAAATCAGATCTAGCTGCGAAAGATGGCCTCACAGTGGGCTACTATATGGGCCGTGGCTCTTTGCACAGCTCCCTTCCTGCACTTTGCTCTCTCAGACTCCGGTATCCTTGTACCTTGGAGGAACACTCCTTTTTGTCCTGCTCAGGTGAGTAGACCACTGTGATTTTGGACCACATGAAGTACTATTGTGATTAACAAAGGGAGAACATCTGATCTACATTGGGAAGAGAGGATACACCTGCAAGAGCCATTGGGTGCTTTCTGTGTCTGAGCAAAGCCCTAACTCCTCCTTACCTCAACAACGCCATGAGGTCAGGACGAGTGGAAGTCCTGCTATGCCTTTGGCCAATGTGGAATAGACTTCTGTGTCCCAGGAGAGAATTCTGAGCATTAGAAAGGGTGCACAGGTGCAGTCGGGGAAGCCGTACAAGAGGTCTCAAGGCCCTTTTGTCCACAGAGTGGCGAGCCTCTTGGCCAACTACCCATTGGTAGTTGTCTGGCTTGGATTGTCATTTGTGACCCTTGATTCGCAGGACCCAGAACACATCTGGATTCAGTTCTGTGGATCCTGATGGAGGCCTAGTGAAAGAGCCTGAGTCACATAGATTAGGAAGCAGGGGACAGCCCTACTTCAGGAAATGATATTACATGGGTAATTTGCATACGACAGGTGCTGTGTTCCAGTGTGGTCTTGGCCCTCCACTGGCCTTGATGATTCTTCTCTGGCCATGGATTCCTGATGAAACAGGCTTCCAGTTGAACTAAGCCTCAGTGCCCGTGTATGCTCTCCTTAGAGAGACGTCCATAGTAAGGCGCTTTTCCATCATGGTATGCCCTTGTAGACTGAGTGCTAGAGAGTACGGGCCGGTCCAGGGATATCAGGCAACAAGGAACGTTTTGGAGAGGAACAGATCCCCTTTTAGCCCTAGATTCTCTCCCAGCACGTGCCATGAGGGGCTAGACCATTGAGGGCACCCTGTGCAAACCTTCACCCATAGGTCTGACTCCACAGAGGATCCACAACAGGGACGTGATGTATGCTCCCTCTACATATTCCATTTTCCACATGTAGGGACGTGAGATATCCCGATATGTCCGGATAGACTCACATTTGATGAAGATCCCCAAGAACCACATCGAGGATACAGACAACACTTGTTCCCGTGGGTTGCAATTTTCCTCATAACTAGGAATGTGTAGGATGAAAATGTGTAGTAGTGTTCAGCAGGGACCCTTTCAGCCAACCATCACAAGTTGATTCTCAGAAATGGAAGTTCCTGCTGAGCTCGCACATACCAAGTAGATCCTTTGTCTTGGTCCTCCCAGAAAGGTTATAATTCAGAAATGATCCATGCAGTCAATAAGCAGCCATTCGAGCCCAGTGTACTTTGCAACCCTGTGATTCAGGTGGGCGGGACATCTGGCTTCTCTCTATTCATACAGAGGTCAAAAACTAGAAACTCTTTGTCGGAGGCCTCCAGAAGCTCAAGACACCTTCTCTGAGACTACTGTAGCTCATTCCTTTGGAGCTGCTGTCTGACCTAGTAAGAAAGCAGTGGATCCAAAGAGGAAGCATGCTTCGTAGGGGCATGATAGGTTCTGTGCTGGGTCAATGATGATGCCCTTTCTGTCATGAAGAGTGGTGAAGACATAAAAATCATGCTCAATAGGATTACGCTGAGGTCCAGCAAAGGATGCACTTACATAGTCGTGGGGTGTCGGCACTCTTGGCTCCCCGTACGTGCACAAATTTTCATATACCGAAGTCTCCATGGTCATGCTTAAGCGTAGGATCATGGGCACTTGTCATATCCAGCCAGTCTCTGCACAGTATGGAAGTACCACATCAGATCTTGCTTCTCAGGGGTGACCTCTCAGGGATCCAATTAAGGCTATCCCTCTTTGTTAACCTCCCTTCCTTATGTTTTGTGTTCCATTGAGACCTCTTTGCCAGGAGTACCCCTGCCATTGTCCTACGTGTGTGACTGGACCTCTAGGAATTTGGGCAGTGACGGACCAAGTGTGGATAGCCCAAGAAGATGCCCAGGTTTTCATTGGGAAGGTATGTTGTGATTAGAAGTGCCAGTTGAGGCATTTTGCTGCTCAGGACAGCCATATCTCTTTCTTATCTACCCAAACCATGTCTCGATGCGTGAGTAAGGAAGGGTGGCCCCCACTAGACCCATAGGGACTTGAGTCCAGCGAAAATGTGGACATCCCTGTTTATTAGAAGGTTTTACCAGTTGCCGCCAAAAAGGCTTCTCCGAGATTATGTTGGCCTTAGATCTGCGAACACATTGGCCACCTGGCTATGGGCATGTCCTTTAGTCAAGGGGTTCTGTTGGACCTGGAGGCAAGGGACCCTCCGCAGATCTTCCTTCACCACTGTGGTTTCTATTTTGAAGGCTAAGGACTACAGCCAAGGATGGAAGGCACACAGAGCTAGGGGCCCTGCATCAGGCAAGGAATTGAGCTGTAAGCAGTTAAAACTGAATCAGACAGGCGGCATATTTGTTATTCTGCTTCTTGCCCTCTTCAATGTATCTTCTCTGGACAGGATTGGTAGGGACTTCCTTGTGAAGGACCACCTCCAGGTGTTTGCATCCTGAACGCCTTGGTACCAAATAGATAAAAAGGCTGTCCGTGTCAAGCAGCTATCCCATCAATGTTACGCACATGTAGATGGGACATGGAGCACGTGTTCGTGTCCAGGAGAGTGTTTCTCCCAACAAAATTCTTAATGTCGAACAGAGTCCTCTGTCCATTGGGTTGTGGCCCAAAGTTGGCCATGAGGGTCTGGTTCACAAGGACACAAACCCAAAGGCCTAGGCGCAGAGCTATGGGGACTTCCAAAATATATATCTACAGGTCTCATTGTTTACTGGAGAGCAAGTAATAGGCCACAGAGGTGTGTTATTCCTGCTGGGTCCAAATTAGGAGCAAGCAATTAGTACTATTATACAGGATGCAAAGTCATGTTAGTTGTCAAGAGGGCCATCTTTGCCCAAGCATAATGAGGGGAATCAGGGCCACAGTAGCTGAGAATAGGATTGGCAAAGCTTTTCCCACATCCACTGGAGTCTGTGTCTTGTGCCTCCCCATGTAGGTCCGAACGGAGAAATGATTAGCGCAGTCCGTAGGTAGACATCAAGCTCCACTGTGGCATCCCACGCCATATCTTGTGTGCTTTCTTCCATTTAATACTAAAATCCAAGGTGAGGTAGACCCTGAGTTCTCCCTTTACTGATGCCTACAGGTGCGCAAGAGACCATCTCTGAGTCCAGTGGATATCCTGCCTCCTGATTCACTCTCCTCCCCCTGTAATGGTATACAGTGACCTGTGAACAAAGCATGCTTGGGGAGGGTTTGGTCTTGTTCTGGGTCAATGATGACAATCTTCCTGTCATGAAGAGAGATGATGACATAAAAATCATAATCAATAGGATTACACTGAAGCCCGGGCAAAAATCCTCCTTCCAGAAATGGGAGTGTGGTCTGAAGTGCTTTGGCGAGGGCCAGGAATTTCGGAGCTGAAGTCTCCAAGCCATTTCTCATGGCATATGAGGAGCAATTGTCCAATGTTTGCCCTCCCAGTGAAGTACGAATGCACCAAATCAGATCTGGCTACCAAAGATCGCCTCATAACGGGCTTCTATATGGGCCGTGGCTCTTTGCGCAGATCCCTTCCTGACCTTTCCTCTTTCAGACTCAGGTACCCTTGTCCCCAGGAGGAACACACCTTTTTGTCCTGCTCAGGGGAGTAGACCACTGTGATTTTGGACCACATGTGGTACTACTGTGATTAACAAAGGGAGAACATCTGATCTACGTTGGGAAGAAAGGATACACCTGCAAGAGCCATTGGATGCTTCCTGTGCCTGAGCAAAGCCCCAACTCCTCTTCACGTCAACAAAGCCATGAGGTCAGGACGAGTGGAAGTCCTGCTATGCCTTTGGCCAAGGTGGAATACATTTCTGTGTCCCAGGAGAGAACTCTGAGCATTAGAAAGGGTGCACAGGTGCAGTCGGGAAGGCCCTACAAGAAGTTATAAGGCCATTGTGTCCACAGAATGGCGACCCTCTTGGCCAAGTACCCATTGGCATGTGTCTGGCTTGGATTGTCATTTGCGACCCTTGATTCGCAGGACCCAGACCACATCGGGAGTCAGCTCTGTGGATCCTGATGGAGGCCTAGGGAAAGAGCTCGAGTTACATAGAGCAGGAAGCAGTGGACAGCCCTACTTCAGGAAATGATATTACATGGGTAATATGCATGGGACAGGTGCTATGTTCCAGTGGGGTCTTGGCCCTCCACCGGCCTTGATGATTCTTCTCTGGCTATGGATTCCTGATGTAACAGGCTTCCAGTTGAACTAAGCCTCAGTGCCCGGGTATGCTCTCCTTAGTGAGACATCCATACTAAGGCGCTTTTCCATCGTGGTATGCTCTTGTAGACTGAGTGCTAGAGAGTATGAGCCCGTACAGGAAGATCAGGTAACTAGGAATGTTTTGGAGAGGAACAGATCTCCTTTTTGCCCTATATTCTCTCCCAGCACCTGCCATGAGGGGCTAGTCCTTTGAGGACACTCTTTGCAAACCTTCACCCATGGGTCTGACTCCACAGAGCATCCACAACAGGGACGTGATATTCCATTTTTCACATATAGCGACGTGACATGTCCCGATATGTCCAGATAGATTCCCATTTGAGGAAGATCCCCTAGAACCATATCGAGGATACAGACAACACTTGTTCTCGTTTGCTGCAATTTTCTTCAGAACTAGGAATGTGTAGGATGAACATGGGTAGTAGTGTTCAGCAGTGCCCCTTTCAGCCAACCATCACCAGTTGATTCTCAGAAATGGAAGGTCCTGCTAAGCTCGCACATACCAAGTAGATCCTTTGTCTTGGGCCTCCCAGAAAGGTTATAATTCAGAAATGATCCATGCAGTCAATAAGCAGCCATCAGAGCCCAGTGTACTTTTCAACCCTGTGATTCAGTTGGGCAGGACATCTGGCTTCTCTCTATTCAGACAGAAGTCAAAAACTGGAAACTCTTTATCGGAGGCCTCCAGAAGCTCACGACACCGTCTCTGAGACCACTGTAGTTCATGCCTTTGGAGCTGCTGTCTGACCTGGTAATCAAACCGTGGGCCCAGAGAGGAAGCATGCTTGGTAGGGGCGTGATAGGTTCTGTGCTTGGTCAATGATGATACCCTTTCTGTCATGAAGAGTGTTGATGACATGAAAATCATGCTCAATAGGATTACACTCAGGCCCAGCCAAGGATGCACTTACATGGACGTTTGGTGTCGGCAGTCTTGGCTCTTCATTCGTGCACAAATTTTCACATACGGAAGTCTCCATGGTCATGCTTGAGCGTAGGAACATGGGCACTTATCATGTCCAGCCCGTCTCTGCAGAGAAGGGAAGTACCATATCAGAACTTGCTGCTCAGGGGTGACCTCTTGCAGGGATCCAATAAGGGCTATCACTCTTTGTTAACCTCCCTTCCTTATGTTTTGTCTTCCATTGAGACCTCTTTGCCAGGAGTACACCTGCCATTGTCCTACATGTGTAACTGGACCTCTAGGACTTTGGTCCATGAAGGACCGTGTGTGGTTAGCCTGAGAAGATGCCCAGGTGTTCATTGGGAAGGTGTGTTGTGATTAGAAGAGCCAGTTGAGGCATTTTGTTGCTCAGGACAGCCATATCTCTTTCTTATCTACCCAAAACATGTCTCGGTGCATGAGTAAGGAAGGGTGGCCCCCACTAGACCCATAGGGACTTGAGTCCAGGGAGCATGTGGACATCCCTGATTATTAGAAGGTTGGACATTTGCCGCCAGAAAAGGCACCTCCGAGATTATATGGGCTTTAGATCTGTGAACACATTGGCCTCCTGGCTATGGGCATGTGCTTGAGTCAAGGGGTTCTGTTGGACCTGGAGGCAAGGGACCCTCCGCAGATCTTCCTTCACCACTGTGGTTTCTATTTTGAAGGCTAAGGGCAACAGCCAAGAATGGAAGGCAACCGACCTAAGGTCCTTGCATCAGGCAAGGACTTGAGCTGTAAGCAGATAAAAGTGAATCAGAGAGGGCGCATATTTGTTGTCCTGCTGCTTCCCCTCTTCAATATGTCTTCTCTAGACAGGATTGATAAGGACTTCCTTGTAATAACCCCCTCCGTATGTTTGCATCCTGAACACCTTGGTAACAAATAGATCTAACGGGTAGTCCATGTCAAGCAGCTATCCCTTCAATGCTACACACATGTAGATGAGACACAGAGCAAGTGTGCGTGTCCAGGAGAGGGTTTCTCCCAACAAAAGTCTTAATATCGAACAGAGTTCTCTGTCCATTGGGTTTTGGCCCAAAGTTGGCCATGAGGGTCTGGTTCACAAAGGACACAAATCCCAAAGGCCTAGGCGCAAGGCTACGGGGACTTCCAAAATATGTATCTACAGATCTCATTGTTTGCTGGAGAGCAAGAGATAGGCCACAGATGTGTGTTATTCCTGCTGGGTCCAAATTTTGAGCAAGCAATTAGTACGAGAATACAGGATGTAAAGTCGTGTTAGTTGTCAAGAGCGGAGCCTTTGCCCAAGCATAATCAGGGTAATCAGGGCCACAGCCGCTTAGAATAGGATTGGTAAAGCTTTTCCCAAGTTCACTGGAGTCTGTGTCTTGTTCCTCCCCAGGTAGTTCCGAACTGAGAAATGATCTGCGCAGTCCGTAGGTAGACATCAAGCTCCATTGTGGCATCCCACGCCATATCTTGTGTGCTTTCATCCTTTTCATACTAAAGGGCAAGGGGAGGTATACCCTGAGTTCTCCCTTTCCTGATGCCTACAGGTGCGCAAGAGACCATCTCTGAATCCAGTGGATATCCTGCCTCCTGATTCACTCTCCTCGCCCTGTACTGCTACCCAGGGACATGTCAACAAAGCATGCTTGGGGAGGGCTTGGTCTTTTCCTGGGTCAATGATGACAATCTTCCTGTCATGAAGAGCGATGATGACATAAAAATCATTCTCAATAGGATTACGCTCAGGCCCGGGCAAAAATTCTCCTTGCAGAAATGGGAGTGTGATCTGAAGTGCTTTGGCGAGGGCCAGGAATTTGTGAGCTGAAGTCACCAGGCCATTTCTCATGGCATATGAGGAGCAATTGTCCAATGTTTGCCCTCCCAGTGAAGTACGCATGCTCCAAATCAGATCTGGCTGTCAAAGATCGCCTCACTCAGCGATACTATATGGGCTGTGGCTCATTGCGCAGCTCCCTTCCTGATATTTGCTCTTTTAGACTCCGGTATCCTTGTCCCCTGGAAGAACACACCTTTTTGTCCTGCTTAGGTGAGTAGACCACTGTGATTTTAGACCACATGAGTTACTATTGTGATTAACAACAGTAGAACATCTGATCTACGTTGAGAAGAAAGGATACACCTGCAAGAGCCAGTGGATGCTTTCTGAGCCTGAGCAAAGCCCCAACTCCTCCCTACCTCAACAAAGCCATGAGGTCAGGACTAGTGGAAGTCCTCTATGCCTTTTGCCTTTGTGGAATACACTTCTGTGTCCCAGGAGAGAATTCTGAGCATTTGAAAGGGAGCCCAGGTGCAGTCGGAAGCTGTACAAGAGGTCTCAAGGCCCTTGTGTCCACAGAGTGGCGACCCTCTTGGCCAAGTACCCATTGGCATTTGTCTGGCTTGGATTGTCATTTCCGACCCTTGATTCTCAGGACCCAGAACACATCTGGAGTCAGCTCTGTGGATCCTGATGGAGGCCTAGGGAAAGACCTGAGTCACATAGAGTAGGAAGCAGGGAACAGCCCTACTTCAGGAAATGATATTACATGGGTAATGTGCATAGGACTGTTGCTGTGTTCCAGTGTGGTCTTGGCCCTCCACAGGCCTTGATGATTCTTCTCTGGCTGTGGATTCTTGATGAAACAGGCTTCCAGTTATCTAAGCCTCAGTGCCCCGGTGTGCTCTCCTTAGAGAGACGTCCATACTAAGGAGCTTTTCCATCATGGTATTCCCTTGTAGGCTTTGTGGTAGAAAGAATGGGCAGGTCCACTGAGATCAGTGAACACGGAATGTTTTGGAGAGGAACAGATCCCCTTTTTGCCCTATATTCTCTCTCAGCACCTGCCATAAAGGGCTAGTCCATTGAGGACATCCTGTGCAAACCTTCAGCCATGGGTCTGACTCCACAGAGCATTCACAATAGGGACGTGATGCATGCTCCCTGTACGTATTCCTTTGTTCACATGTAGGTACGTGAGATGTCCAGTTAGAGTCCCATTTGAGGAAGATCCCCTAGAACCATATCAAGGATACAGACAACACTTGTTCCCGTGGGTTGCAATTTTCTTATTAACTAGGAATGTGTAGGTTGAAATGTGTAGTAGTGTTCAACAGGGGCCCTTTCAGCCAATCATCACCAGTTGATTCTCAGAAATGGAAGGTCCTGATAAGCTCGCACATACCAAGTAGATCCTTTGTGTTGGGCCTCCGATAAAGGTCGGAATTCAAAAATGATCTATTCAGTCAATAAGTACACATCAGAGCTCAGTGTATTTTGCAACCCTGTGATTCAGGTCAGCAGGACATCTGGCTTCTCTCTATTCACACAGATGTCAAAGGCGGAGAGACACCCATGGAAACTCTTTGTTGGAGGCCTCAAGAAACTCAAGACACCTTCTCTGAGACTACTGTATCTCATGCCTTTGGAGCTGCTGTCTGACCTGGCAAGCAAACAGTGGGCCCCAAGAGGAAGCATGCTTGGTAGGGGCGTGATAGGTTCTGTGCTGGGTCAATGATGATACCCTTTCTGTCATGGTGAGTGGTGATGACATAAAAATCATGCTCAATAGGATTACACTGAGGCCCAGCCAAGGATGCACTTACATGGACGTGGGGTGTTGGCAGTCTTGGCTCCCCATACATGCACAGATTTTCATATACCGAAGTCTCCATGGCCATGCTTAAGTGTAGGATCATGGGCACTTGTAGTTTATGGCCTGTCTCTGCACAGTACGGAAGTACCACATCAGATCTTGTGGCTCAGGGTGACCTCTTGCAGGGATCCAGTAACGGTTATCACTCTTTGTTGACCTCCCTTCCTTATGTTTAGTCTTTCATTGAGACCTGTTTGCCACGAGTACCCCAGCCATTCTCCTACTTGGGTGACTCGTCCTCTGGGACTTTGGTCTGTGCGGACCGAGTTTTGATAGCCCAAAAGATGCCCAGGTGTTCATTGGGAAGGTATGTTGTAATTAGAAGAGTCAGTTGAGGCCATTGCTGCTAAGAACAGAACTATGTCGTTCTTATCTACCCAAACCATGCCTCGGTGTAATGAAGTGTGGCCTCCACTTGACCCATAGGGACTTGATTCAAGGGAGGATGTGGACATCCCTGATTATTAGAAGTTTGTACCAGATGCTGCCAGAAAGGATCCCCGAGATTATGAGGGCCTTAGATCTGCGAACATATTGGCCACCTGGATATGGGCATGTCCTTAAGTCAAGGGGTTCTGTTGGACCTGTAGGCAAGGGACCCTGCCCAGGTCTTCCTTCACCACTGTGGTTTCTATTTTGAAGGCTAAGGGCAACAGCCGAGGATGGAGGGCATGCTGAGTTAGGGTCCCTGCATCAGGCAAGGACTTGAGCTGTAATCAGTTAAAAGTGAATCAGAGAGGGGGCATATTGATTGTCCTGCTGCTTCCCCTCATCAATATATATTCTCCGGACAGAATTGCTAGGGATTTCCTTCTGATGGACCCTCTGCAGGTGTTTAACTCCTAAAGGCCTTGGAACCCAAAAGATCTAAAGGCAGTCCATGTCAAGCAGCTATCACATCAGTGTTATGCTCATGCAGATGAGACACAGAGCACATGTACGTGTCCGGGAGGGGGTTTCTCCCAAAAAAGTCTTAATGTCGAACAGAGTCCTCTATCTATTGGCTTGTGGCCTGAAGTTGCCCGGGAGGGTCTGGTTTACAAAGGACACAATCCCCAAAGGCCTAGGCTCAGAGCTAAGGGGACTTGCAAAATATATATCTACAGATCTCATTGCTTACTGGAGAGCAAGTTATAGGACAAAGAAGTGTGTTATTCCTGCTGGGTCCAAATTTGGAGCAAGCAATTAGTACGATTATACAGGATGCAAAGTCGTGTTCGTTGTCAAGAGGGACGCCTTTGCCCAAGCATAATCAGGGGAATCACAGCCAGAGCAGCTGAGAATAGGATTGGCAAAGCTTATCCCAAGTCCACTGGAGTCTGTGTCTTGTGGCTCCCCAGGTAGGTCGAACTGAGAAAAGATCAGCACACTCCGTGGGCAGACATCAAGCTCCACTGGGGCATCCCACGCCATATCTTGTGTGCTTTCTTCCTTTTCATAGTAAAGGCCAAGGGGAGATAGACCCTGAGTTCTCTCTTTCCTGATGCCTACAGGTGCTCAAGAGACCTTCTCTGAATCCGGTGGATATCCTGCCGTCTGATTCACTCTCCTTGTCTTGAAAGGCTACACAGAGCCTTGTGAACAAAGTATGCTTGGGGAGGGCTCGGTCTTGTTCTGGGTCAATGATGACAATCTTCCTGACATGAAGAGAGATGATAACATAAAAATCATGCCCAATAGGATTACGCTGAGGCCAAGGCAAAATTCTCCTTCCATAATTGTAGTGTGGCCTGAAGTTCTTTGGCGAGGGCCAGAAATTTGGGAGCTGAAGATCCCAAGCCATTTCTCATGGCATATGAGGAGCAATTGTCCAATGTTTGCCCTCCAAGTGAAGTAAGCATGCACCAAATCAGATCTGGCTGCCAAAGATTGCCTCACGCCGGGCTACAATATGGGTTGTGGCTCTTTGCGCAGCTCCCTTCCTGACCTTTGCTCTTTCAGACTCAGGTCCAATGTCCCCAGGAGGAACACACCTTTTTGTCCTGCTCAGGTGAGTAGACCACTGTGATTTTGTACCACATCTGGTACTGTTGTGATTAACAAAGGGAGAACATCTGATCTACTTTGCCAAGAAAGGATACACCTGCAAGAGCCATTGGGTGGTTTCTGTGCCTGAGCAAAGCCCCAACTCCTCCTGACCTCAACAAATCCATGAGTTCAGGACGAGTGGAAGTCCTGCTATGCCTTTGTCCAATATGGAATAGACTTCTATGTCCCTGGAGAGAATTCTGAGAATTCTGAGCATTAGAAAGGGAGCACAGGTGCAGTTGGGGAAGCTGTACACGATGTCTCAAGGCCCTTGTGTCCACAGAATGGCGAGCCTCTTGGCCAAGTGCCCATTGGCATGTGTCTGGCTTGGATTGTCATTTCCGAACCTTGATTCACAGGACCCAGAACACATCTGGAGTCAGCTCTGTGCTTCCTGATGGAGGCCTAGGGAAAGAGCCTGAGTCACCTAGAGTAGCAAGGAGGAGATAGCCCTCCTTCAGGAAATGATATCACATGGGTAATATGCATAGGACAGGTGTTGTGTTCATGTGAGGTCGTGGTCCTCCTCCGGCCTTGAGGATTCTTCTCTGGCAGTGGATTCCTGATGGAACAGGCTTCCAGTTGAACAAATCCTCAGTGCCCTGGTATTCTCTCTTTAGAGAGATGTCCATACTAAGGCGCTTTTCCATCATGGTATGCCTTTGTAGACTGAGTCCTAGAAAGCATGGGCAGTTCCAGGGACATCAGTCAACAAGGTAAGTTTTAGAGAGGAAAAGATCCCCTTTTTGCTCTATATTCTCTCCCAGCACCTACCATGAGGGGCTAGTCCATTGATGACACCCTGCACAAACCTTCAGCCATGGGTCTGAGTCCACAGAGCATCCACATGTAGGTACGTGAGATGTCCAGTTAGAGTCCCATTTGAGGAAGATCCCCTAGAACCATATCGAGGATACAGACAACACTTGTTCCCGTGGGTTGCAATTTTCTTATTAACTAGGAATGTGTAGGTTGAAATGTGTAGTAGTGTTCAACAGGGGCCCTTTCAGCCAATCATCACCAGTTGATTCTCAGAAATGGAAGGTCCTGATAAGCTCGCACATACCAAGTAGATCCTTTGTGTTGGGCCTCCGATAAAGGTCGGAATTCAAAAATGATCTATTCAGTCAATAAGTACACATCAGAGCTCAGTGTATTTTGCAACCCTGTGATTCAGGTCAGCAGGACATCTGGCTTCTCTCTATTCACACAGATGTCAAAGGCGGAGAGACACCCATGGAAACTCATTGTTGGAGGCCTCCAGAAACTCAAGACACCTTCTCTGAGACTACTGTATCTCATGCCTTTGGAGCTGCTGTCTGACCTGGTAAGCAAACAGTGGGCCCAGAGAGGAAGCATGCTTGGTAGGGGCATGATAGGTTCTGTGCTGGGTCAAAGATGATACCCTTTGTGTCATGAAGAGTGGTGATGACATAAAAATCATGCTCAATATGATTACGCTGAGGCCCAGCCAAGGATGCAGTTACATGGACGTGTGGTGTCAGCAGTCTTGGCTCCTTGTATGTGCACAAATTTTCATGTATCGAGTCTCCATGGCCATGCTTATGCATAGGATCATGGGCACTTGTCATTACTGGCCCGTCTCTGCACAGTATGGAAATACCACATCAGATCATCTGCTCAGGGGTGACCTCTTACAGGGATCCAGTAAGGGCTATAACACTTTTTTAAACTCCCTTCCTTATGTTTTGTCTTTCATTGAGACCTGTTTGCCTGGAGTACCACAGCCGTAGTCCTACATGGATGACTGGACCTCTAGAAATTTGGTCTGTGAAGGACCGAGTGTGGATAGCCCAAAAACATCCCCAGGTGTTCATTGGCAAGGTATGTTGTGATTAGAAGAGCCAGTTGAGGCTTTTTGCTGCTGAGGACAGTACTATCGAGTTCTTTTCTTCCCAAACCATGTCTCGGTGCATGAGTAAGGAACAGTGACCTCCACTTGACCCGTAGGGACTTGAATCCAAGGAAGATGTGGACATCCGTGATTATTAGAAGTTTGGAACAGATGCCACCAGAAAAGGTTCCCCCAAGATTATGAAGGCCTTAGATCTGCGAACACATTGGCCACCTGATTATGGGCATGTTCTTGAGTCAAGGGGTTGTGTTGGACCAGTAGTCAAGGGACCCTGCCCAGATCTTCCTTCACCACTGTGGTTTCTATTTTGAAGGCTAAGGTAAAAAGGCGAGGATGGAGGGCACACTGAGCTAGCGTCCATGCATCAGGCAAGGACTTGAGATGTAAGCAGTTAAAAGTGAATCAGAGAGGGGGTATATTTGTTGTCCTGCTGCTTCCCCTATTAAATATATGTTCCCCAGACACGATTTCTAGGGATTTCCTTCTGAAGGACCTCCTCCAGGTGTTTCCATCCTGAAGGCCTTGGAACCAAATAGATCTACAAGGCAGTCCATGTCAACCATGTATCCCATCAACGTTACGCTCATGTAGATGTGACACAGAGCACTAGTGCATGTCCAGGAAAGGTTTTCTCCCAACAAAAGTCTTAATGTCGAACAGAGTCCTCTATCCATTGGGTTGTGGCCTGAAGTTGGCCATGAGGGTCTGGTTCACAAAGGAAACAATCCCCAAAGGCCTAGGCTCAAAGCTACGGGGACTTCCAAAATATATATCTACAGATCTCATTGTTTACTGGAGAGCAAGTGATAGGCCACAGAGGTGTGTTATTCCTGCTGGGTCCAAATTTGGAGCAAGCAATTGGTACGATTATACAGGATATAATGTCGTGTTAGTTGCCAAGAGGGACGCCTTTGCCCAAGTATAATCAGGGGAATCACGGCCACAGCAGCTGAGCATAGGATTGGCAAAGATTTTCCCACGTCCACGGGAGCCTGTGTCTTGTGCCTCCCCAGGTAGGTCCGAACTGATAAAAGATCAGTGCACACCGTGGGGAGACATCAAGCTCCACTGTCGCATCCCACACTATATCTTGTATGCTTTCTTGCTTTTCATAGTAAAGGACAAGGGGAGGTAGACCCTGAGTTCTCCCTTTACTGATGCCTACAAGTGCGCAAGAGACCATCTCTGAGTCCAGTGGATATCCTGCCTTCTGATTCACTCTCCTTGCCCTGTAAAGCTACACAGGGCCCTGTGAACAAAGCTTGCTTGGCGAGGGCTCGGTCTTGTCCTGGGTCAATGATGACAATAGTCCTGTCATGAAGAGAGATGATGACATAAAAATCATGCTCAATAGGATTACGCTAAGGCCCAGGTAAAGTCCTCCTTCCAGAATTGGAGTGTGGTCTGAAGTGTTTGGCGACGGCCAGGATTTGGGAGCTGAAATCCCCAAGCCATTTCTCATGGCATATGAGGAGCAATTGTCCAATGTTTGCCCTCCCAATGACGTACACATGCACCAATCAGATATGGCTGCCAAAGATTGCCTCACGCCGGGCTACTATATCGGCTGTGGCTCTTTGCGCAGCTCCCTTCCTGACCTTTGCTCTTTCAGACTCGGGTCTAATGTCCCTAGGAGGAACACACCTTTTTGTCTTGTTCAGGCGCGTAGACCATTGTGATTTGTTCCACATCAGGAACTATTGTGATTAACAAAGGGAGAACATCTGATCTACTTTGGGAAGAAAGGATACACCTTCAAGAGCCAGTGGGTGGTTTCTGTGCCTGAGCAAAGCCCCAACTCCTCCTTACCTCAACAAAGCCATGAGGTCAGGACGAGTGGAAGTCCTGCTATGCTTTTGGCCAATATGGAATAGACTTCTGTGTCCCTGGAGAGAATTCTGAGCATTAGAAAGGGAGCACAGTTGCAGTTGGGGAAGCTGTACAAGAAGTCTCAAGGCCCTTGTGTCCACAGAGTGGCGAGCCTCTTTGCCAACTGCCCATTGGCATGTGTCAGGCTTGGATTGTCATTTCCGAACCTTGATTCGCAGGACCCAGAACACATCTGGAGTCAGCTCTGTGCTTCATGATGGAGGCCTAGGGAAAGAGCCCAAGGCACATAGAGTAGGAAACAGGTGACAGCCCTCCTTCAGGAAATGATATTACATGGGTAATGTGCATAGGACAGGTGCTGTGTTCCAGGCCCTCCACCGGCCTTGATGATTCTTCTCTGGCCGTGGATTCCTGATGAAACAGGCTTCCTGTTGAACTTATCCTCAGTGCCCAGATATGCTCTCCTTAGAGAGATGTCGATAGTAAGGCTCTTTCCCATCATGGTATGCCTTGGTAGACTGAGTGCCAGAACGTACGGGCAGGTCCAGGGAGATCAGGCAACAAGGAAAGTTTTAGAGATTAACAGATCCCCATTTTGCACTTTATTCTCTCCCAGCACCCGCCATGAGGGGCTAATCCATTGAGGACACCCTGCGCAAACCTTCAGCCATGGGTCTGACTCCACAGAGCATCCACAACTGGGACGTGATGTATGATCTCTCTTCATACTCCATTGCTCACATGTAGGGAAATGAGATGTAACTGGCCATATGTCCCGATAGACTCCCATTTGAGGAAGATCCCCTAGAACCATATCACATATACAGATAACACTTGTTCCATTGGGTTGCAATTTTCTTCAGAACTAGGCAAGTGTAGGATGAAAATGGTTAGTAATGTTCAGCAGGGGCGCTTTCAGCCAACCATCACCAGTTGATTCTAAGAAATGGAAGCTACTGCTAGGCTTGAACATAACAAGTAGAACCTTTGTCTTGGGCTTCCCAGAAAGATCAGAATTCAAAATGATACATTCAGTCAATTATCAGCCATCAAAGCCCAGTGTACATTGCAACCCTGTGATTCAGGTCAGCAGGACATCTGTCTTCTCTCTTTTCACAGAGAAGTCTAAGATGGAGAGACACCGTCTGGAAACTCTCTTTGTCAGATGCCTCCATATTCTCAAGACACCTTCTCTGAGTCTACTGTATCTCATGCCTTTGGAGATGCTGTCTGAACTTGTAAGCAAACAGTGGGCCCAGAGAGGAAGCATGCTTGGTAGGGGCATGATAGGTTCTGTGCTGGGTCAATGATGATACCCTTTCTGTCATGAAGAGTGGTGATGACATAAAAATCATGCTCAATAGGATTACGCTGAGGCCCAGCCAAGGATGCACTTACAGGGACCTGGGTTGTCAGCAATCTTGGCTACCCGTACTTGGGCAAATTTTCATGTACTGAAGTCTCCATGGCCATGGTTAAGCATAGGATCATGGGCAATTTCGTTTCTGGCCCATCCCTCAACAATATGGAAGTGCTACATCAGATCTTGCTGCTCAGGGGGGACCTCTTGCAGCATCGAGTAAGGGATACCACTCTTTGTTAACCTCTCTACATTATGTTTTGTCTTTCACTGAGAACTGTCTGGCAGGATTACCCCAGCAGTTGTCCTACGTGGGTGACTGGACCTCTAGGACTTTGGTCTGTCAAGGACCGAGTGTGGATAGCCGGAGAAAATCCCCCAGTGTTCATTGGGCAGGTACGTTGTGATTAGAAGAGCCAGTTGAGGCATTTTTCTGCTGATAACAGCACTATCTCTTTCTTATCTACCAAAACCATGTGTCGGTGTATGAGTAAGGAAGGGTGGCTTCCACTTGATTCATAGGGACTTGAACCGAGGGAGGATGTGGACATCCCTGATTATTAGAAGGTGAGACCAGATGCTACTAGAAAAGGCTCCGAGGAGATCATGAGGGCCTTAGATCTGCGAACACACTTGCCACCTGGCTATGGGCATGTCCTTGAGTCAAGGGGTTGTGTTGGACTCCGAAGGCAAGGGACCCTGCCCTCATTTTCCATAGGCACTGTGGTTTCTATTTTGAAGGCTAAGGGCAACAGACGAGGATGGAGGGCACACTGACTTATGGTCCCTGCATCAGGCAAGGACTTGAGATGTATGCAGTTAAACGTGAATCAGAGTGGGGGCATACTTGTTGTCCTGCTGCTTCCCCTGTTCAATATATCTTCTCCAGACAGGATTTCTAGGGATTTCCTTCTGAAGGACCCCCTCCAGGTGTTTGCATCTTGAAGGCTTGGAACCCAATAGATCTAGAGGGCAGTCCATGTCAAGCAGCTATCCCATCAACGTTATGCTCATGTAGATGAGACACAGAGCAGCTGTGCAGGGCCAAGAGAGTGTTTCTCCCAACAAAAGTCTTAATGTCAAACAGAGTCCTCTGTCCATTGGGTTGTGGCCCAAAGTTGGCCATGAGGGTCTGGTTCACAAAGGACACAATCCCCAAAGGCCTAGGCTCAGAACTACGGGGACTTCCATAATATACATCTACAGATCTCATTGATTACTGGAGAGCAAGTGATAGGCCACAGAGGTGTGTTATTCCTGCTGGGTCCAAATTTAGAGCAAGCAATTAGTACAATTATACAGCATGCAAAGTCGTGTTAGTTGTCAAGAGGGGCACCTTTGCCCAAGCATAATGAGGGGAATCAGGGCCACACCAGCTGAGAATAGGATTGGCAAAGCTTTTCCAAGTTCCATTGGAGTCTGTGTCTTGTGCCTCCCCAGATAGGTCCGAACTGAGAAATGATCTGTGCAGTCCGTGGGCAGACATCAAGCCCCGGGTTGGCATCCTACACCATATCTTGTGTGCTTTCTTCCTTTTCATAGTAAAGGCCAAGGGGAGGTAGACCCTGATTTCTCCCTTTCCTGATGCCTACAGGTGCTCAAGAGACCATCTCTGAGTCCGGTGTATATCCCGCCTTCTGATTCACTCTCCTTGCCCTGTAAAGCTACACAGGGCCCTGTGAACAAAGCATGCTTGGGGAGGGCTCGGTCTTGTCCTGGGTCAATGATGACAATCTTCCTGTCATGAAGAGAGATGATGACATGAAAATCATGCTCAATAGGATTACACTGAGGCCCAGGCAAAATTCTCCTTCCAGAAATGGGAGTGTGGTCTGAAGTGCTTTGGCGAGATCCAGGAATTTGGGAGCTGAAGTCCCCAAGCCATTTCTCATAGCATATGAGGAGCAATTGTCCAATGTTTGCCCTCCCAGTGAAGTACGCATGCACCAAATCAGATCTGGCTGCCAAAGATCACCTCATGCCGAGCTATTATGTGGGCTATGGCTCTTTGCGCAGCTCCCTTCCTGATCTTTCCTCTTTCAGACTCCTGTCCTCTTGTCCCCAGGAGTAACACATCTTGTTGTCCTGCTCAGGTGAGTAGACCACTGTTATTTTGTACCACATCAGGTACTATTGAGTTTAACAAAGGGAGAACATCTGATCCACTTATGGAAGAAAGGATAGACCTGCAGGAGCCATTGGGTGCTTTCTGTGCCTGAGCAAAGCCCCAAATCTGCCTTACCCCAACAAAGCCATGAGGTCAGTATGTGTGCAGGTCCTGCTATGCATTTGTCCAATGTGGAATAGACTTTTGTGTCCCTGGAGAGAATTCTGAGCATTAGAAAGGGAGCACAGGTGCAGTCAGGGAAGCTGTACAAGAGTTCTTAAGGCCCATGTATCCGCATAGTGGCGAGCCTCTTGGCCAACTGCCCTTTGGCATGTGTCTGGCTTGGATTGTCATTTCCGACCCTTGATTCGCAGGACCCAGAACACATCTGGAGTCAGCTCTGTGGCTCCTGATGGAGGCCTAGGTAAAGAGCCCGAGGCACATAGAGTAGGAGGCAGGTGACAGCCCTCCTTCAGGAAATGATTTTACATGGGTAATGTGCATAGGAGAGGTGCTGTGTTCCAGTGTGGTCTTGGCCCTCCACTGGCCTTGATCATTCTTTCTGGCCCTGTATTCCTGATGAAGCAGACTTCCAGTTGAACTAAGCCTTATTGCCTTCATATGCTCTCCTTTTGAGACGTCCAAATTAAGGCGCTTTCGCATCGTGGTATGCTCTTCTAGACTGAGTGCCAGGAAGTATGGGCAGGTCCAGGGAGATCTGACAACAAGGAAAGCTTTAGAGAAGAATAGATCCCATTTTTCCCTATATTGTCTCCCAGCACCTGCCATGAGGGTCTAGTCCATTGAGGACACCCTGCACAAACCTTCAGCCATGGGTCTGACTCCACAGAGCATCCACAACAGGAACTTGATGTATGCTCCCTCTACATATACCATTGTTCACATGTGGGGACGTGAGATGTGACTGGCCATATGTCCCAATAGATTCCAATTTGAGGAAGATCCCCTAGAACCATATCGAGGATACACACAACACTTGTTCCCGTGGGTTGCAATTTTCTTCAGAACTAGGAATGTGTAGGATGAAAATGGGTAGTAGTGTTCAGCAGGGGCCCTTTCAGCCAACCGTCACCAGTTGATTCTAAAATATGGAAGGCCCTGCTAAGCTCGCACACACCAAGTGGATCCTTTGTCTTGGGCCTTCCAGAATGTCAGAATTCAGAAATGATCCATTCAATCAATAAGCAGCCATCAGAGCCCAGTGTACTTTGCAACCCTGTGATTCAAGTGGGCAGGACATCTGGCTTCTCTCTATTCACACAGAGGTCACAGATGGAGAGACACCCTCTGGAAACTCTTTGTTGGATGCCTCCAGATGCTCAAGACACCTTCTCTGAGTCTACTGTATCTCATGCCTTTGGAGCTGCTGTCTGACGTGGTAAGCAAACAGTGGGCCCAGAGAGGAAGCATGCTTGGTAGGGGCATGATATGTTTTGTGCTGGGTCAATGATGATACCCTTTCTGTCATGAAGAGTGGTGATGACATAAAAATCATGCTCAATAGGATTACGTTGGGGCCCAGCCAATGATGCACTTACATGGACGTTGGGTGTCGGCCATCTTTGCTCCCCATACGTGCACAAATTTTCATGTACCGTAGTCTCCATGGCCGTGCTTAATCGTAGGATCATTTACACTTGTCTTTTCTGGCCCATCCCTGCACAGTATGGAAATACCACATCAGATCTTGATACTCAGAGGTGACCTCTTGCTGGGATCCAGTAAGGGCTATCATTCATTGTTAACCTCCCTTCCTTATGTTTTGTCTTTCATTGAGACCTGTTTGCCAGGTGTACCCCAGCCATTGTCCTACATGTGTGACTGGAACTCTAGAACTTTGGTCCTTGAAGGACTGAGTGAGGTTAACTAGAGAAGATCCCCAGGTGTTCATTGGGAAGGTACATTGTGATTAGAAGTGTCAGTTGAGGCTTTTTTCCTGCTGAGAACAGCACTATATTGTTCTTATCTTCCCAAACCATGTCTTGGTGCATGAGTAAGGAAGGGTGGCTTCACCTTGACCAAGTGTTATTATTATCCATGTAGGATGTTGTTCCCTGATTATCTGAAGGTGAGACCAGATCCTGCCAGAAATGGCTCCTGGGAGATCATGAGGGCCTTAGATCTGCCAAGACTTTGGCCCCCTGGCTATGGGCATGTTCTTGAGTAAAGGTGTTGCATTGCATCCCTGAGTCAAGGGACCCTGCCCATATCTTCCTTCAGCACTGTGGTTTCTATTTTGAAAGCTAAGGGCAATGCCGAGAATGGAGGGCACCCCTATTTAGGGTTCCTGCATCAGCAAGAACTTGAGATGTAAGCAGTTAAAAGTGAATGAGAAAGGTGGCCTATTTTTTGTCCTGCTGCTTTCTTCTTCGACATATGTTCTCTGGACAGGATTGCTTGTGATTTCCTTCTGAAAGACCCCCTTCATGTGTTTGCATCCTGAAGGCCTTGGAACCCAATAGATCTAGAGGGCAGTCCATGTCAAGCAGCTATCCTATCCACATTATGCTCATGCAGATGAGACACAGAGCTCGTGTGCCTGGCGAGGGTAGGGTTTCTCCCCACAAACGTCTAAATGTCCAACAGAGTCCTCTGCCCATTGGGTTCTGGCCCAAAGTTGGCCATGCGTGCGTGGTCCACAAAGGGCACCATCCCCAAAGGCCTAGGCTCAGAGCTATGGGGACTTCCAAAATATATATCTACAGATCTCATTGTTTACTGCAGAGGCATGTGATAGGCCACAGAAGTGAGTTCTTCCTGGTGGGTCCAAATTTGAAGCATGCAATTAGATACGATTATGCAGGATGCAAAGTCATGTTAGTTGTCAAGTGGGGCGCCTTTGCCCAAGCATAATCAGGGTAATCAGGGCCACACCAGCTGAGAATAGGATTGGCAAAGCTTTTCCAAGGTCCATTGGAGTCTGTGTCTTGTGCCTCCCCAGGTAGGTCCGAACTGAGAAATGATCTGTGCAGTCTGTGGGCAGACATCACGCTCCAGTGTGGCATCCCACGCCATATCTTGTGTTCTTTCTTCCTTTTCATACTAAAGGCCAAGTGGAGATAGACCCTGAGAACTCCCTTTTGTGATGCCTACAGGTGCTCAAGAGACCGTCTCTGAGTCCCAAGTATGTCCTTCCTTGTGATTCACTCTCCTCGACCTGCACGACTATGCAAGGCCCTGTGAACAAAGCATGCTTGGGGAGGGCTCGGTCTTGTCCTGCTTCAATGATGACAATCGTCCTGTCATGAAGAGAGATGATGACATAAATATCATGCTCAATAGGATTACGCTGAGGCCCAGGCAAAATCCTCCTTCCAGAAATGGGAGTGTGTTCTGAAGTGCTTTGGTGAGGGCCAGGAATTCAGGAGCTGAAGTCCCCAGGCCATTCTGATGGCATCTTAGGAGCAATTGACCAATGTTTGCCCTCCCAATGAAGTACGCATGCACCAAATCAGATCTGGCTGTCGATGTTTGCCTCACTTTGGGCTACTATATTGGCTCTGGCTCTTTGTGGAGCTTCCTTCCTGACCTTTGCTCTTTCAGGAGACTTTGTCCCAAGGAGGAACAGTCCTTTTTGTCCTGCTCAGGTGCTTAGGGCAGTGTGATTTTTACCACGCCAGATTGTGATTAACAAAGGGAGCACCTGTGATCAATTTTTGGAATAAAATATAGACCTGTAAGCACCAGTTGGTGCTTTCTGTGCCTGAACAATCCCCAACTCCCCCTTATCTCAACAAAGCCATGTGTCATTCTTGGAGTGTGGAAATCATGTCATGCCTTTGGACATTGTGGTATTGTCTTCCATGACTCTTGGGAGAATTTTGAGCTTCAGAAAGGGAGCTGAGTTTCATTCAGGAAATTCTTATATGAGGTCTTAAGGCCCTTGTGTCCACCTAGATTGGTGATCCTCTTGACCATCTGCCCACTGGCATGTGTCTGGCTCAGGAAACTGAGAACAGTTTGTCTATTTTGGGAAACAAGGTTTTCCCTGCAAGGGCCTGTAGGTACTCTCTACCTGAGCAATTCCCTAACTTCTTTTCTCTTCAAGGACAGGTTTCACTTTTGGAGTGTCGAAGTTACGTCTGTACTTGGCCAATGTGCAGTTGCCTTCCATGTTCCTGGTGACTTGACTTACCTTTAGAAGGGGAGCATAGGTGCAGTTTTAAAAGCACACATCTGGTCACAATCATGAGGGTCTTAAATTTGCAAACATTTGGCCACATTTTTTTGTTTATTTTTATTTATTTATTTATTTTAATTTTTTTGATTGTTTATTTTTATTTATTTGAGAGCAACAGAGACAGAGAGAAAGAGGCAGAGAGTGAGAGAGAGAATGGGCACGCCTGGGCTTCCAGCCACTGCAAACGCACTCCAGATGTGTGCGCCCCCTTGTGCATCTGGCTAACTTGGGTCCTGGGGAATTGAGCGTCAAACCGGGGTCCTTATACTTCACAGGCAAGCATTTAACTGCTTAGCCATCTCTCCAGCCCTATTTTTATTTATTTATTTGAGAGTGACAGAGAGAGAGAGAGAAGGGAGGGAGGGAGAGGGGGCAGGGAATGGGCATGCCAGGGCCTCCAGCCACTGAAAACAAATTCCAGACGCGTGCGCCCTCTTGTGCATCTGGCTAACGTGGGTCCTAGGGAATGGAGCCTTGAACCAGGGTCCTTACGCTTCACAGGCAAGCACTTAACTGCTAAGCCATCTCTCCAGCCCTTGGCCGTGTTTTTATAGGCTTTTGTGTAAATCAAAGTATCATGTTGGACTGCTGGGCCTTGGGGCTTAGGTCCCTGTACTGATCTTGCTTCTGCACTATGGTATCTACTTTGAAGTTTAAGGCAATTGCCATAAGCAGGGAATGCCAAACCTGGTGGTGTTCCTACCTGGGGCAAGGGTTTGACATGTGTAAAGTGAAAGGGTTGTCATAGAGGTGGCAGTGTTGTCTTGCTGGTCCCCTTGTTTTGATGAACCTTCTCTCTCCAGTGTTCCATGGAATTTCCTTCTGAAAGACCACTGCTGCTGTACTCATTCTGAGGACTCTGGTGCCCTCTTGATCTATAGGGCAGTCCATTTCAAGGAGCCTTCCAATGAAGGCTTTGCACTTGGAGATTTGTCTTAGAAGGAATGGGTAGGGCCATGAGAGTGCTGCACCTAAGAAATATCTTATAGATGAACAGAGTCCTCTGCACCTTTTTTTTTGTGCCCAGAGTCGCCCCTGAGGGTCTAGTTCACCAAGATCACCACAGCCAAAGTCCATGTTTGACACTGCAAAGCATCCACAACTGGGACTTCCAAAAAATATGTCCACAAGTCTCATTTCTGACTGCATAGGAATGTGACATATGAAAGAGACTTATGTGTCTCCAAGTCCTTCCAGAGTCCTGTGTGGGAACATTTCTCTCGGACTGTTTCAAGGCCACAGAGGCCAGTTGTTCCTGGTAGTTCTCAATGTTTTGCAAGTAATGGATAGAAATAAGCAAAGACTTGGTAGTAGTCATGAGACATGCTTTTGCCAACCACAACGGGGAGACTCAGGACCACAAATGGTGACAATAGGTTTGGCAAAATGTATCCCACATCAACTGGATGATGTTTTTTGGGCCTCTCCAGATAGGTCAGAGTTCATGAATGATTCACTCAGTTGATGGGCAGCATTCAAGCCCAATGTGGCATCCAATGCTGCATATTGGGTTAGCGGACATCTGCCTTCTTCTTTTTCATACAGAAGTTGATATTAGAGAGACAGTCCTTGGAAATTCTCCTTCCTGAATGCATACTTTGGGCCAAGAAACCATCTCCAAGTCAGTCCACTCTATCTCCTGCCCTCTGACTCACTTTCCTCCACCTGTAAGCCAATGCAGATCCCTGTGAGGATGCATGCTTTCCGGGGGGGGGGGGGAGGGCTTGGTTTTGTCCTGGGTCAATGATGACAACCTTCCTGTCGCAAAGAGAGGTAATGACATAAAATCATGCTCAACAGGATTACACTGAGACCCAGCCAAGGATCCACTTACATAAAATGGGATGTTTTGAGTCCCTTTTCTTGGGCAAAAATTTGAGTACTGAAATACTCACAGACCTATCTGCAAGTAATCTGAGGGGCACTTGTCTTTTCTGGACTCTCCCTGTGCAGTATGGAGGTGCCAAATCAGATCTGGCTGCTGAGCATGGTCTTACACTGGGCTTCAAGGAGGGCTCTCAATCTTTACTGAGCTCCCTTCCTGACATTTTGTCTTTCAGTGAGACCTGCTTCCCAGGAGGACCCCAGCTCATTTTTCTACTCAGGTGAGTGGACTTCTATGATATTTGGTCAAAAAGAATAGAGTGTGGGTAGCAAGGGGAGATCCCTAGATGTTTTTGGGAAGCAAAGTGGTGACTGGAGGGACATCTGATGTCTTCTTTTCCTGAGAAGAGCCTTAACCCCCTAACTCTCCCACCTATGTCTCATTGTATGAGTCTGGATGGCATGACTATTCCCTTGACCAATGGGGAGTTACATCTAGGGAGAAGGGTGGTTTCCCTGAGCATTAGAGAGTGAGCCCAGCTGCAGTCAGGAAAGGCTCCCAGGGGATCAAGTGCCTTATATCAGCCAATATATTGGCCACTTGCTTAAAGACATGTCTCTGAGTCAAGGTGTCACATTGTATCCCTGGAGTTCGGGGTTCAGCACATATCTGGCTTCAGCATTTTGGTTCCTATTTTGAAGGACAAGAGTAACAACCAAAAACAGGGAGGGCCAAACTCACGTGCCTCAGGGAAGGACTTGGCATGTTCAAAGTGAAAGGACTGTCATAGAGGGGCAGTGTTGTCCTGCTTGTTGCCTTGTCTTGATGCATCTTCTCTGGCCAGGGTTCCATGAGATTTCCTTCTGAAAGACCCCTCCAGCAATACTCATTCTCAGGGCCCTGGTGCCCACTGTATCTAGAGAGCAGTCCATGTCAAGGAACTTTCCCATTAAGGCCATGCACTTGGAGAAGAGTTTCAGCTGACATAAAAATCATGCTCAATAGGATTACGCTGAGGCTCAGACAAAATCCTACTTGTCTAATCTTTGCCCTTCCAATGAAGTACGCATGCCAGGTGACAATGGTGTTAGCTAAACTTATCCTAGATCAGTTTGATGACGTGTTTTGTGCCTTCCCAAATAGGTCATAATTCAGAAATGATCCATTAAGTTAGTGGGCAGCCTTCAAGCCCAGTGTGGCAGCATCCATAGCTATACATTGGGTCAAGGGGACGTCTGCCCTTTTTTCATTTTCATGCAGAAGTCAAAGCAAGAGAGACAGCCCCTGGAAACTCCTGGATACTTACACATGCCGAAGACTAAGTCCACTGTATCTCCTGCTTTCTGACTTTCTGTCCTCTACCTGTAAGCTGGGTGCCATTCAGAAAGCCAGTAATTTGGGAACCAGAGGGAAATCTGTCTTCCTGATACTTTCTTCTTAACATCCTTATAGTGAAACAGACAAAAGGGAATAATTCAACTCAAGATTAAGTGTTATCTTTCTGGCTAGCAGATTTTGTCTCTGAAATTCCACTTTTTCTCATTGTCACCTTTCTCTGTGTACTGGTGGGAGGGTTCACACGCACAAAATGTCTTATAATCCTTTCTGAGCCTCATGTGGATGACATCTAGATTTAAGATCATCTGTTTTTTAAAATTTATTTATTTGAGAGCGACAGACACAGAGAGAAAGACAGATAGAGGGAGAGAGAGAGAATGGGCGTGCCAGGGCTTCCAGCCTCTGCAAACGAACTCCAGACGTGTGCGCCCCCTTGTGCATCTGGCTAACGTGGGACCTGGGGAACCGAGCCTCGAACCGGGGTCCTTAAGCTTCACAGGCAAGCGCTTAACCGCTAAGCCATCTCTCCAGCCCTTTAAGATCATCTTTAAACATTCAACCGTTGTCAGTGTGGATATGCTGAGATTCTACTAATTTAGGAATACAGATTTATTCCTAAAGAATGAACTACAGATCTGCTCTTATAACATATAGTGTATCTATACTATCAGTGTGCTATTGTCACATCTAACACAATGTAAATATAATGAAATGCTTGTATATGACAGTTTTAAAAAAAAATTCTACTTATTTACATATGAAAGAGAGATAATAAGCATGACTGTGCCTCTTGCCATTGCAAATGAAATGCAGATACATCAACACATTTTACATCTGGTTTTACATGGGTATTCAGTAAACAAACCCTGGTGTGATGGTTTAAATGAGGTTCCTTCCCATAAACACAAGTGTTTTGAATTCTTAGTTTTCAGCTGATGGCAATTTGGTAGGTGGAGCCTTGCTGGAGGAGTTATGTTGTTGGGGGTGGGCTTTGAAGTGTTATAGGCAACTCCCCTTTTCCTAAATTTAATTTATTTTCTTGTCTCCACCTGCTGTTGCAGAGGTGCTTTCCAGCCTCTGCTCATGCCATCTTTTTCCCTGCCATCATAGAGCTTTCCCTCAAGACTGTAAGCCAAATAAAAAACTTTCCTCCTATTGGCTGCTTTTAGTTGGGCATTTCCTTTGAGCAACTCCATTGATGGAGGTAGCAATTAATATTTTACATGTGATATTCCTAAATATTATTTTATTTATCTATTTTTATTTTCAGTAATTTCCTGTTAACATAATTTGCTTTGCAAGCAATAATACCTTAAATAGGACAATGAGATGTTGGGATGTCAGCCAAATAATAAAAATAGCAAAATCATTTTTTGAATTGGGATATATTACAGTGGCATTACTTGTGAAAGCAAATGTATTTTGTATTATAGTATTGAAGACTATGTTTCATAAAATATCCATATATTTGGAAGTATTTTAAAATGAATTAAAGTGAGAATTAATTAAACAGAATTGTGTTGGGTATGGACTATGTTGAAATAAGGTTGCTTCTAGTATGATAAAACAGAATAGCCCAGTATAATAATCCTGTTTCTAATATAAACATTTATCTAAGTAGCTTCTATAACTCAGAAGGAAGGATGTATATTGCCATCAGCTAGCTTTTAGTATACTTTAATAATCTGTTAAATGATATATCCCAAGCTAGTAATCAACTCTAAACTCTGTTTCTATAATATTGGGTAATGCTGTCATCATTGAAATTGTCTCACTTCAGCATTACTTCATGGATTACTCTAGGCAGAAAGGGAGATTTAGCAATATATGCAGGTGAGCTAAAGGCAGGACAGGTATCCACTTGTGCTATTATCTGATGTAAATGAAATGGTGCTGGTAAGTTGTGAGGCATGTGTGCAGAGATACCCTTGGTGTATTTATTGATAATGGGTATGTACTGAGCAAGGATGAGAACAAGTCTCTAAGGATGCTAATGTCCCTAAGGAGCTATCTTATGGAACCTATTGCTTTCAGAACTGGCTCAGTTGGTGAGCTATCAGTACTCTCACAATACCATTATTATATATATTTTTAGAAACATCACATGATAGTTTCATAAATTTTTTATTGGTTGACTTCAACTTTAGAATTTCCTCTTTAAGGAACAACTGTGATGTCATGTATTGGGTAGCTCCATAGAGTATTATTTGCTATTTTCAGAGAAAAGAATCAAGGAGAAACCAAGTGAACGAATGTGAAGTTGAAGGTGACCAAATAAATCAAGCAACACTGATGTCTGGGGCAAGGATAAGAGGTACTAGGATGCCTGTGTGTGTGTGTGTGTGTGTGTGTGTGTGTGTGTGTGTGTGTGTAGGGACTAAATGCTGTTTAAAAAAACTGTTACTTAACTCAGCACATACCTTCTGATATGAATCATTTCCTTAATTTTTGTGACAGGTAAAAAGCTAGAATAAGTTATTATACTCCAGGAAAGACAGGTAAGCAGCTACTGTGGTGCTTTTGAAAAATTTTACGTATTCTTTAGTGATGTCAGAACTTCAGGGCATGGGAATATTATTTCAAAGATTATAAAGAGATTATTTTTTGTTTCTTTTCATATAGATGAATTTTTCCTCATGACTTCCTTATATAATGAAACTTCATTTTCTATGCTTTATTTTTGAAAAGGTCTCTTTTTAAAACCCTTACCATGAAAATAAAATGAAAAAGTTCCATTTATTAAAATCCAGATAGCTCTAAATTCTGCTTCATTGAAAAATAAAACCCTTCAGTGTGATAAATGCAGTCATTAATTTAATATCAATCTTTTGAAACCTTTTATTTTATATTGAAACCTGTTGTAGAGTGTGTGAGTCAAAAACATTAAGGTGGAAGCTTTCTCAGATTTCTACAGATTGCTTCCAAGGAGCATTCTATGAACTGGAATTCTACTTGTTACCCTCTTTGTGCTCCTGAGTTCAGGTAAGGCAAGATACCTGATAGGAGGCAGGGCTTTGAGATATTGAGGAGCTATTTAAATTTTTTTAACTGACTTAAAAAATATTTATTTATTTTTTTATCAAGAAAAGGGAAGAGAGGAAAAATGGGCTTGGCTAGGGCCTCTAGCCACTGCAAATGAACTGCAGATGCATGCCCCGCCTTGTGCTTCTGGCTTACATGGATATTGGGGAACCGAACCTGGGTCCTTAGGCTTTGCAGGTAAACACCTTAACTGCAAATCCAATTCTTTAGCCCAAAACTAATTTTTTTTTTTTTTTTGGTTTTTTGAGGTAGGGTCTCGCTCTAGCTCAGGCTGATCTGGAATTCACTAGGTAGTCTCAGGTTGGCCTTGAACTCACTGTGATCCTCCTAACTCTGCCTCCCAGGTGCCAGGATTAAAGGTGTGCACCATCACACCTGGCTTTCCAAAACTGACTTTTTAAATGTATATGTCTTTCTTTTTAATTTTTTACAATTAGCATACAAAGTAATAGTGAGTTTTATTGATGGCATATCCTGGGCATATACCCAAAGGACTCCATAGCCTACTACAAAGATAATTTGTACACACATTTTTATTGCTGCTTTACTCACAATAGGAAGGAAATTGAACCAGCCTAGGTGTTCATCAATAGCTATAAACACATACATATATAATGCCTACATACAATAGAATTTTATTCATCTGCACAGAAAAATGAAATTTGTAGGAAAATGGATGGATTTAGAAATGATTATACTAAGTGAGGTAACCCAGACTCAAAAAGATAAATACCACATGTTCTCTCACACATGGAGATTCTAGTGACTAATTATTATCAATGTATCACTGTGGGAGTGTGGGAATAAGCCATGAAACTAAAACGTGACCATGTGAGTAGAAAAGACATTTTAAGGAATAAGGGCAGGGAGGGTAATTGAGTTGTGACATGGAAGTGGAAAGGCGACTACTATGAGTAGAAGGGTGCAAGTGGGATAGTTGGATGGAAGTGAGGAGTGGAGAGAAGGATCAACCAAAACAATGTATGAAAATGCCATAATGAAATGTATTACTTTGTATGCCCATTAAAATCTTTTTGAAAGGCTGGGCATGGTAGTGCATGCCTTTAAACCCAGCACACAGGAGGGAGAGGTAGGAGGATCACCATGAGTTTGAGGACACACTGAGACTACAGAGTGAATTCCAGGTCAACCTGGGCTAGAGTGAGAACCTACCTTGAAACCCCCCCCACAAAAAATCTTTTTGAAAAAACCAACTTTGATAAATTAATAACTTTTTTCATTTGATGCTAGGTAAAGATGATTTTATAATAAAATTCAAATATGTTAAACATTGTTTTTTACCACTTTTATTTGCACTATAATCATAATATATTATTTTGATAACTCATTTACTAGAATAATACATATTATGTGCTTTTCATACCATATGTGTGACAGTTCTGTTATTTAGATACTAGGCTGAGTGAGCATTTGTGTACACTCACTGTCCTTCATTCATAGCATGGTAGGTAAGCCTGTGCAAGTGAAGCCTGGCTATAGGAGATCTTATTTGCTGGGAGGGTTCTTGTCTGGATCAGTGATGAGCACAACTGTCTGAGGACGCTGAGGGACTCATTCCAGATGTCAATCTGAGGTCCAGATTTTGACCCTCTAATAAGACAAATAAGACTCTCAGAACTTGGCTTTGATTGGCACACCTTCAGTAACAACATTATACCACTGTGGGCAGGCCTTTTATTTCTCTCTCAACAATCTTATGAGACAATGTGATCCTTAACTGTGTTCAGAGACGCAAAACTTGCTTCATTTTTCTTATTTTGAACAGAAAGTTATACATACTTGTATATAGAAAACATGTTCTTGAGTAACAAGTGGGGAAACTGAAATATTGAGTCAAGACACAGGCAAGCAACTCTAATATGTACTGAGAGTCTTATTAGCATTGTTAAAAGAACAATGTCTGTCTGTTAGATAAAATAATCAACATAGTTTAGTTTCTATTACTGTTAACTATCTTTTAAAAGCTATGTCTTACTTTTCTATTTTTTTCTTTTAAATTGAGACAGCAGGACTGGAATCTCCATTGCAGAGAACAGAGGTGAGTAACTAAACCAGCATCCTTTGAAATTAATATGCCTTGTTACCCACACCAAGATCTGAGGTCTCTGTTATCTTTTCAAAAGCTTATTTGAGAATATTGTTGCAATAGGCTTTTCTTCTAAAACTCTAACCAAAGATGTTTTCATTACTGAATCCTTATCATTTCTTCCATTTTAAATTTTCCCTGATTTTGAGAAAAAGCATAAAATTTAGAAATGTTTTGGCAATTTCATGTTGGATCAAAAATACATTATGGTGAAATCCAGTTGTACCAAAATATTAACAGGTTGACCTTGTTTGTTCAATTATTCACTTCTTAGTATAGAGAACCCATGGTTCATAAGGCCTTTGTGGTCACATTATATTATTTTTGTTTCTATTTTTAATGAGTGAAGATTGATGTGAACTTGTTTTTCTCATTTTTGTGACTAGGAAGTTATACATGGAATTTTGTTTTCCTTCTCTATGGTATATACGAATCATAGAAACAAGACACTGGGTGGTTTCTAGCATCTTTTACTATATTTTATCTTTGTTGATTAATTGATATTTTGGGGTGTTTTGACCTTAGCACTTTATACACTCATGGTTGTTTCTGAGGAAATTAATCCTAGAAAGAGTAATGTTTAAAAGTTAGATGCATGCAATTTCCTTTAATAAGTTATAACCAAATTGCCACTCAAACATCAGAACATATATTTTTGGTAATGTATTCAAATGTTGAGATAAAGTGATCTGTATTTTACAGATGTATAGTTATAGATAGGACACTAAAATACTACCTAAGATATCTTGAGTGACATTTATTAAATTGAATTTTACAAAACAAGCAGCCTTTTTTTTTTTTTTTACAAACAAGTCATTACAGTTGCATTTATCACTCACAATTGTAGTAAGATAGTCTTTAATTTTCAATCATTTCAATACTTATTACAAAGCAAATTTGAATACTAAGATTTAGAAGTTATGAAAAAATATTCTATGGGCAGTTTATTTAAGTTTCTGTCTTTATTAATAGTAATATGTTCATAAAGAAGAATTCATAAATTTATTACTTAACTTGTTATAGTAAAGGCAAGGATAGTTAAAAGTTGACTACAATGAGAAAATGGTGCTTACATGATGAAATTCATGGGGATAGCTTTATAGTATGAATTTGGAGATATTTTATATGGATAATTTTCTGAAATACTTTTGAAAATTTTAACAGTCTAAGAAATTTTTAAGATTCTAGTATGTTTTTGTCTCCAAACAATTTGACATATAGTTATATTTGGCATATGGGGTTTTTCATGTTTTTGTCCTTAGTGTTGACAACATATTTAAGAATGAACAAATAAGAAAATGTAGGAGTTGATTTTTCTCTGCGTTGGTCTCCTTCTCCTTTGTGCTGGTATCCGGTTCACAGGAAAACATCACCCTTGCTTGTTTCGCCAGTTGTCCTTAGTTTCAGTTGGGCCCCTTTTGAGGTATGTTGGGGCAGCTCTCTTCTTAGAATCTGCATCTATCAGGAAAAGAGAAGCAGATTCTCCAACGGAGAGTAAGTTAGCACCCGGAAAATTGAGATGACACGTACTTTTTTGATAGACAGTATGATAGGTGTAGGAATGTCAGAGTCACATGTTGGGTCATGATTTGCAGAGACATTTATCATACCAATAACTGGGGGCTAACTCCCCAATGCACGACCCATTTTCATCAACAAGGAGGGTCCAATGGGAGGGGGTAGATCACAGATGAGCCTAAACAATGGTACCAAACTGCCTGTATTTACTGAAAAGAAAACTAATAAATTAAACTTAAAAAAAAAAAAAGAAAATTGGAGAGATGGCTTAGCGGTTAAGCGCTTGCCTGTGAAGCCTAAGAACCCCGGTTCGAGGCTCGGTTCCCCAGGTCCCACGTTAGCCAGATGCACAAGGGGGCGCACGCGTCTGGAGTTCGTTTGCAGAGGGTGGAAGCCCTGGCGCGCCCATTGTCTCTCTCTCCCTCTATCTGTCTTTCTCTCTGTGTCTGTCGCTCTCAAATAAATAAATTAAAAAAAAATGTAGACATAAATGAAGGTCTGTGATTGAGGTGATTAATTGATAACACAGACAAATGATTTTTAACCTAGTATAATGTTTGCTTAGCATTATAGAAAAGTGAATGTGATATATAAAATAGTTATTTTCATCTCACTGAAGCTTAATAAGTACTGAAATTCATGCTTTGATTTATACTAATAATCTTATAAACTCTTCTTTATATTTTTTAATTATTTGAGAGAGAGAGAAGGAACAAAAGAGATAGACAGACAAATGGAGAAAGAGCATGTGCATCTGGCTTTATGAGGGAACTGGAGATCTGAACCTGGAGCATCAGGCTTTGCAAGCAAGAGACTTTAACTGCTGAGCCATCTCCCCAACCCAATAACCCTATAAATGCTTAGCGATATTTCCAGACAAAAGTATAAAGACATGTGTGTGTCATGGCACAGAGAATTAAGAACATAAAGTTAACAGTGTGCTTCCCAAGTGTTTGTTGAAGCTATTATGGCTTTCTAGATCAAGGGTGAGTCTACAGATCAAACATGCCCAGCAAACATTATAGTCTTAATCATTTTGTATACAATATTTCACGACAACATTATGTCAGTAGTCTCTAAGTATACAGTTTGCATGAATACAAATATACGATGATTTTTTAAGCCAACCTATATGGGTGGTAATACATTATTTACTTACCTTATTTTTTAAAAATCTGATCATTAGCATGAGATAAAACGGCAAAGTAGATGTATGTCTATATTAATGCTGCTCCTGGTTTGGATAAGCACATCCAGAAGAAAACTGAGAAAATACATATGACAGTATGTATTATAAATAGTAATGTTGAGAAAGTTCCAAGGTAACATGGAACACCTTGACAATATATAATGACAACATGACTACATTGTATTATTTCATTGAAATTACCATTTATTATTTTCTAAATCAATTTCCTTTTCTTATGCCATTTATTTGGCAGATAGAGTACCTATTAAAAGTAATAGCATGTTCCCAAATAGAAATTCGCACATTCCTGTCTTTGGAATCCATTATGTGGTAAGAGGGTCATTGGCTGAGTATCAATAAATTTAAAATGAATTATATTCAAATAAAGTATGTTGAGTTAATTTCACTATTAGATGGAATTAGGTTCACATTGCTGGTAGAAATCACCAAACCAAAAGCAGCTTGTGGGGAAAAGAGATTTCTTTTGGCTAACAGGCTCAAGGGGGAGGATCCATGATGGCAGGGAAAACAATGGCATGAGCAGAGGGTGGACATCATCCCCGGCCAACATCAAGTGGACAATAGCAACAGGAGAGTGTGCCAAACACTGGCAAGGGGAAACTGGCTATAACCCATAAACCTGCCCCCAACAATATGCTGCCTCACATTAATTACCAAATCTCCATCAGCTGGGAATGTAGCATTCAGAACACCTAAGCATATGGGGGACACCTGAATCAAACCACCACACCTTTAAAAAAGAACAAAAGTCCTTGCTGGTTGTGATGGCACACATCTTTAATCCCAACACTTGGGAGGCAGAGGTAAGAGGATCACTGTGAATTCAAGGTCAGCCTGGAACAACAAAGTTAGTTCCAGGTCAGCCTGGGCTAGAATGAGAACCTACCTCAAAAACACCAAAAAACAAACAAAAACAACAAAAAACGGTATAGGAGAAAGCAGATGTTATGCTTACACAGATGTTAATCAACTAGTAAAAGGCATGCTAGAAGAACTAAAAGCAAACAACTCCAGATTTATATGAAGTATGAATTTGATGCTTTACCAAATAAAGACTGTTGTTAAGAGACATAAATTATCAGAATATGTATGTGAAATTTGTGCAGATAAAAATAAAACTGGGCTGGAGAGATGGCTTAATGGCTAAGACACTTGCCAGCAAGCCCAGAAGACCCAGGTTTGATTCTCCAGTACTTACATAAAGCCAGATGCAGAAGGTGGTGTGCATGTCTGGAGCTTATTTGCTGTGGCTAGAGGCCCTGCCCATTCTCTCTCTCTCAAATAATCAATCAATCAATAAATAAATAAAACAATGGGGTTGGGAATGTAGCTTAGTAGTAGAAGACTTACTTGTCTAGCATTCTCAAGGCCCTGAGTTCAATGCCAGCACTGGAGAAAAAAATGAAACAACTGAAATGTATATTACATAAAAAGACCTCTAATAGTTGATTTTAGCAGATAAAAGAATCCATTAACTTGAAAATGTTGCAATTAAGATTATTCATTCTGAGAAACAAAGAGGAAAAAAAAGGGAGAAAATGAATTGAACAATAGAGCATTGTGGATCACCATCGTTTATACCAATGTACTGCCTATATTTAAATCCAACAAGGAAAAGAGAAACATTGAAACATGATGACCAAAAGCTTCCTAAATATTATGAAACACATTAATCTACACAGATAAGAAGATCAACTAACTCAAGATACATTCAAAGAGATCAGTACCTTTAAACACCACAGTGAACTGTCCAATAACACATACAACAAGAATCTTGAAGACAATCAGATAAAAACAATTCATCACATCACATGGTCCTCAGTAAGAGGTGACATTTTACCATCCACTATGCAGACAAGAAGACAATGCATATACTCAGAATAATGAAACAAAAATGTTTAACCAAGAATTCAATAGCCACCAAGATATACTGTTTAAAAATAAGAAGTGAAGACATTCTTATATAAGCAAAAATTAGGAAAAATCCTTTCTAGAAGACTATTCTCTACAAAAAATGCTGAAGTTGCTGGGCATGGTAGTGTACACCTTTAGTCCTAGCACTCGGGAGGCAGACATAGGAGAAATGCTGTGAGTTCAATACCGCCCTGAGACTACATAGTTAATTCCAGGTCAGCCTGAGCCAGAGTGAGACCCTACCTCGAAAAACAAACAAACAAACAAACAAAAAAGCTAAAGTCACTGGAGAACAACATAAATCCATATGAAGAAATTAAAAGTACCTGTAAAGATAACTACATGTATGTAAGTATATGTAAATTTAAAACAAAAATGTATTTTTCACATGACATTTGTCTTTTATTTAATGTATAATATCATTTCAATGACAAATTTATGTTGATGGTCTTATATAATGCTATATGTAGTGATGCAAGTCGCGGAATAGTTTTCTACCATCAGCTTCCAAAAAAGCATCAACCATGGACAGAAGGTAAAAATCGTTGCAGGCAGCTTACAAGCACACAGATATCTGCCCTGACACCAGGACAAGAGGACTCACAAATTTCAGAATATCAGGATATAACCTGAGTAAACCAAACAGAAGACTCTCAGAACCTAGTCTGGATATAGGGAATGAAGAAGGCACTGAAACTTACTTCCTCAAAGGAACAAGAGATATGAATCAAGTTTATAAATATAAAAGATCAGAGTTTAAGAAATCACCTTATATTTAGAGCTAGCTTGGACTACAGAGTGAGCTCCTGGTTAGCTTGGACTAAAGGAAGACCCTTGAAGCAAACCAACCAACCAACCAACCAACAAAAATCTCATAAGCAATAAATAATTCTCAAAAGAATGAAATACAAATAGCAAGTAAAATATATGAGTTGGAGAGATGTCTCAGCAGTTAAGGCACTTGTCTGCAAAGCCTAAGGAGCCAGGTTCAATTCTCCAGTATCCAAGTGGTCCATGCTTCTGGAGTTTGTTTGCAGTGGCTAGAGGCCCTGCAATGTCCACTTTCTATATATCTGCCCCCTCCAGCAAATAAATAAATAAAATAATTTTTAAAAATCCATAAAGGAATGGACAGATTGCTTTTGCCTGTGAGGCTTAAGGACCCAGATTCAATTCCTCAGTACTCATGTCAGCCAGATGCACAAGGTGATGCATGAGTCTGGAGTTCCTTTGCAGTGGATAGAGGCCCTGGAGCACTTATTTTCTCTCTCTTGATCTACCTACCTCTATTTTTAAAATATTTTTTTAAAGAGATGAAAAAAAAAATGTTCAACATCCTTAACTATCAGGAAATGCAAGTCAAAACATTGAGATTCATGAGAGCAAACAAAGATGACATCAAAATAAATAAAGCGAGAGTAGTTGGAAAGAATAAGGGGTTCATTGAGTTTTCCTATCACATTTTACAACCTTACACACTGCATATCTCTTTTCAAAATATTTTATTTATTAGTTATTTATTTATTTAAGAGAGAGAATGAGGCAGATAGAGAGAATGGGTGCACCAGGGCCTCTAGCCACTACAAACAAACTCCAGACTCATGTGCCACCTTGTGCATCTGGCTTATGTGGGTCCTGGGGAATAGAACCTGGGTCCTTTGGCTTTGAAGGCAAGTGACTTAACTGCTAAGGCATGTCTCTAGCCCCATACTGCATATCTCTTAAGTAATTGTACTTATTAAGTTTCTTTTAATCTTCATACTAAAGAGACTTTACATACAAATGTTTATGTTAGGTGGATTTGACAGTGTACTTACTTTTGCCAGTGACTCTTACTTGCAAATGCTTTTTGTGGTACTTATTAACATCATTTCTTCCAAGTGTATTAAGTTGTCTTTATGTTTTTACAGTGCTATGGATTAAACCCAGGGCCTTACACATTATGGACAAATACTCTACTACTGAAATACATTCTTAGCTCTTTCTCTGTTTAAAGAGCCTTCCATGAAGGGGGTGCTAAGAATCAAACCCAGGGCCTTATGTGTGCTAGCCAGCACTCTGCCACTGAACTGAAGCCCCAGACCTTGTGAATAAGGCAATGTGTACAAGGCATGTCTAATGGTGATAAACTTCAAGTTTTTTTTTTTTTTTTTTTTTTTTTTTGGTTAGGGGAGTCTGGAAATCTTCTTTGTCTTACTTTTATTTAAGAAGGACAGAATGCTCAGTACAATAATTCTGGGCTGTCCACCCTATGTATAGCTTGGGTATGAGAAGACCTTCCCCTGCCAAAAAGGTTCCTCCATTAAAGCACTGGTCCACAGATTCAACCATTGAGTAGTGATTAGATATAGAGGGTCTTACCTAATTAGAGGATTAACTCCTTGTGGTAGTGGGAATGTGAATATATGTCCCCCATAGCCTCAGGTTTTTTTTTTTTTTTTTGCTTTGTTTCATTTTGTTTTTCAAAGTAGGGTCTCACTCTGGCCCAGGCTGACCTGGAATTCACTATGTAGTCTCAGGGTGGCCTCAAACTCACTGCAATCCTCCTACCTCTACCTCCTGAGTGCTGAATGCTGGAATTAGAGGAATGTACCACCGCTCCCAACTAGGTTTTTTTTTTTTTTTTTTTTATTAAGGTTAAGCTTCCTACTTAAGTTTCCAGCTACTTGCTAGAGAAGGTGTGTCCCTGAGGCCAGATCTGAATGCCAGCCCAAAGGTGTGGAGAGCAGTTTGAGCTCTGGCTGGATTCATGCTGTCTGTTGGTGGTGTTTTGTGTGCTGCATTGTTTCTCTCTACTTGGAAGTATGGAAGCAGCTTCTTCCACCATCAATGGAACTTCCCCTGGATCTGTAAGATTAAAAATAAACCTGTTCCTCCTATAAACTGTGTCTTGTTGGATATTCAGCCCAGCAACATGCAGCTGACTGCAATACTCATTGATTGGATTCATAATCTGTAGGCATTCCTGGGAGGTGGTAGAAACTTTCAGAGGAGAGTCCTTTTTGGAGGAAGTACACCAGTGGGTTTGTGTTCTTGGGGGTTATATCTGCTCTTGGGTTCTTTCTATCTTATTGTGTTTTGCAGCCACCCCACCATGAGTTGAGCGCTTTGCTCCACCATGCTCTCCTCTTTGCCATGTTATTCTGGTTAATAATACAACCAAAGCAATAGAGCCAGTGAACCATGGACTAAAATCTTGCTGGGCATTATGGCACACACCTTTACCCCAGCACTCTGGAGGCAGAAGTAGGAGGATTCACTGTGAGTTTGAGGCCACCCAGAGACTACATAGTGAATTCCAGGCCATCCTGGGCTAGAGTGAGACCCTACCTCAAAAACAAAAACAAACAAACAAAAATTGTTCCTTCTTTTAAGCTGTTTCTCTAAGTATTTGTCCTAGTGAAAACTGCTAACATATTCCTCGGCGCTTTCACTTAGCATGTGTTGTTAATTGTACTGCTATCTGCACCAGTAGACACATACATCTTTTACTTTGCTTTTAACACCCTCTTGTTGACCTGTGACAGTTTGATTATAATATTTCATGGGGTATGATATTTGGATTAAATTTGATTAGAGATCTTGCTCCTTCCTGTACCTAGATATTTATCTTTCTTCAGATGTAGAAAGTTTTCTATTATTGCTTTAGTTTGTAAACCTCTCTACCTTGTGTGTGCTATTGTGAGTGCAAGCAGTGTGGGCCAGTATGTGGACATTAGAGGACCTCCTTGGGTGTCAGTTCTTGCCTTTTACCTTGAAACAGGTTTTTGTTGTGTAGCACTGTATTTTCTATGCTAGCTGGCCTGCAGGCTTCCAGGGATTCTTATTTTTGCTTTTCATCTCCCTATAGGCATGCTTGGAGCTATTGAGTCTGGCATTATATGGAATATGGGAATCTGAACTCAAGTCTTCATGCTTGCTCTAGAAACTCTTTAATCATTAAGCCATATCCTCAGCCCTACAATTATTATTGTGTGTGTATGTGTATGTGTAGAGTATATATGTGATTTGATGTATAGATGTATGTGCGCAACTGCAAACACCCCACTTGTCTGTGTAGAGGCCAAAGGAAAATGTCAGGTGTCATTTTCTTATCACTCATCTGTGTATTGTTTTGAGACAGGGTTTCTTCCTCAACCCAGAGCTGCTGTCAGTGAGTCCCAGCAATTTTCTGGTCTCTGCCCAGACTAGGATCACAGACATGTGTGGCCATGTGCAAGTTTTCTTAATGTGGGTTCTGGGGAGTTGAACTTGGCAGTTTATACTTAAGCAACAAGTGCTCCTAACTGCTGAGCCATCTCTACCCCCCCACCTCCCCCCACACACAATTGTTCTTTTGTAAAACTTTGTGCTAGGGATTGAACCTCGGGACTTGTGTGCATAAAGCATGTATCCAACAGCTGAACATCCACTCTCAACACATTTGTTCTTTTAATATTATCCTAATAATCCCCTGACTTTCTTCATTGTTTAAGATTCTCCTCTGCCCTATACATTTTTCAGATAACTTTACTTTAAGATTCTTCAATCTAATCAATTATGCTATTGAATTCTCGATTTTATTTCATTATATATTTCAGCTCATGACTTATGTACTATTGTTTCAATAATTTAATTTATTCTTCTAGTTACTACTGTTTCTCTAATTTTGTTGAATTCTTAGTTTTTTGTTGCAGTTGACTGATATAATAATTTTCAGTACCTTCAAGTTATCCTTGACAGGTAGTTTATATATTTCCATCTGTATGCGATCATTCATTTGTTGCTTGTTTTGTTCATCTACTAGTGTCTTGATTTCCTGCCTTCCCTATGTCATTATGCCATGATATATGTGCACTGAAGTACTTACTTTAGGCTTTGCAGACTGCCTTTGGAAATACCCTTCAATAATAAACCTGTTCAGAGGCAAATTGACATGGCCCCTAAGCCCCGGGTCACTTATAGCCCTTGAAGCATTATAGAGTTCTCTAATTTCAAGACTGCAGTGGCTGACACATATTTAAACTGGAATCCTGTGGCTATTAGAATGGCACAGATTTGAGTAACATTCAAAACCCCCAGGCACTAAGGCTACTACTGCACTAGAACCACTGAAGCCTGCCTACCACACAAAGCCTCTGTAATGAGAGATAAGAGACTGCAGATCAATTCCTGAGGGCCAGAGCTACATGGTCCTCTCTGATATTGGGGAAAGTCCAAAGACAGACCATAGGAACTAGTTGGTGTCACAAGCCATAGTAGACTGCCCAATTGTTAGGCCTGGACAAAACCAATAGTTGAAAGGAAAAGGGCTATGCTCATTTCTCCATCTACTTCATTCATTTTAATGGATGCATAATAATTACACAAATATGCTATATGATGTTTTTATGTTATTTGGTAGATACTTAGATTTTTCTCTGCATTTTTTGAAGAGTGAAGCTTTGAAAACTGGTGTATTTATTTGAAAACTTTGTTCATTTGGTGATGTACTTGTAGGTGATATTACCAAACCATATAATTTTCTTAATTACTGAAGAACTAACCTCTCTCTTTCATGGCAGCATAATTTTATGGTCCTATAAGTAATGGACAAGGATTCCAATTTCTCCACATTCTTCCTACCCCTTTATTTTTTAAGATTAAAACTTAACCTAGTAGGTATGAAGGAGCATCTGATTTCAGCCATAAGTTTCATTTATCTATTGTGTTCATTAGTAAACCCAGTAGACTTTGTTGCAGAATTAGGTATCTTGTGTCAAAGTTTTTAATTTTGATGAAGTACAAATCTGCATTTTTTTCAGGTGCTTGTACTTTTAGTGTCATACCTCAAAACCAATTGTAAAATCCAAGCTTACTAATATTTACCTTAAGATATAAGAACTTTTACAGTTTTGACTTCACAGTTAAACCTTTTATCCACTTTGAGTAAATTTTGTCTACAAAGTAGGGGTGTAACTTTATTCATTTGAATGTGAACATCCATATAAACTTTTTTTTTAGTTTTCTTTTTCATAGTTAAATTGAGTTTACACTTAATACCTTAATGTTATAATCATGAAGTTTGAATATCAATTTTTCTTTTGTTTTGTATGTACATGTGTGGATGTGCCTTTGGGTGTGTATGTATAGGCCAGAAATTGACTTGGGTATCTTTTTTTTTTGTTTTTTTGAGGTAGGGTCTCACTCTGGTCCAGGCTGACCTGGAATTAACTATGTAGTCTCAGGGTGGACTTGAACTCTCGATGATCCTCCCACCTCTACCTCCCAAGTGCTGGGATTAAAGGCGTGTGCCACCACGACCGGCTCTTTTTATTTTTTTAATCACTATCCACTTTATTCTTTGAGAGAGGGTCTCTCACTTTACCCAAGAACTCACTGATTGGACTAAGTAAACTAGCCAGGAAGCCCCAGGGAGCCTCCTGTCTTTGCTTCGTCAGCACTGGGGTTACAAGCACATGCCAATACACTTGGTATTTGATGTGGATCTTATGGGGATCCAAATTCAGGTCTTCTTTTAAAAGATTTTTTAACATAGTTTGCTTTTATTTATTTATTTGACAGAGAATGAAGGGGAGGGAGGGAGAGAGAGAGAGAGAGAAAGAGAGAGAGAGAGAGAGAGGGAGAAAGAGAGAGAGAAAGAGAGAGAGGGAGAGAGGGAGAGAATGGGCATGTTAGGGCCTCCAGCCACTGCAAACGAACTCCAGATCCATGTGCCCCCTTGTGCATCTGGCTAACATGGGTCCTGGGGAATCGAACCTGGATCCTTTGGCTTTGCAGGCAAATTCCTTAACCGCTAAGCCATCCCTCCAGCCCCAAATTTAGGTCTTCTTGCTTCTATGGCAAACACTTTATTCACTGGGCCATCTCTCCAGCACCAAATATTGTTATACAAAAGTTCTTTCACACTCTGACCCTCATACATAACACTGTCAAATATTACAGCATTATACATCATGTTTCCATTAACACAGATCTATAATTATTTTATAATCTTTCTTAAATCAATAAAAAAGAAGCCATAAAGCAATAAATGCAAGAATATTTACCTAAATCCCTCCTTTTACTCTTGTTTCATTGGCCTTTCTTGTAAGGCAGGTCTTGTAGTAGGTAACCACTGCAGGTGTGTGTATCTGGAAATGCTTTCTTCATTGTGAAAGATAGGATTTAGCTGATATAGAATGATTTACTTTATTTTCTCTTAGCACTTTATTTGTTTGTTTGTTTTTCAAGGTAGGGTTTCATTCTAGCCCAGGCTGACCTGGAATTCACTATAGAGTCTCAGGCTGGCCTCGAACTCACGGTGATCCTCCTACCTCTGCCTCCTGAGTGCTGGTATTAAAGGCATGTGCCACCATGCCTGGCCTTTCTCTTAGAACTTTAAATGCCATCTGTTTCCTTTCTAATATCCATTATTTTCTTTCTCTCTCTTTTTTCCCTTACCCCCCTCTCTCCCTTCCTTTTTTTGACAGAGAGAGTGAAAGAAGGGTGTGCCAGGGCCTACTGCCACCATAAACTCCAGATGTATGCACCACTGTGTGTCTGGCACCACATGGGTACTAGGGCATTGAATCTGGTCTGGCAGGCCCTGCAAACAAGTGCTCATGTTCCCTGCCATGCTATCCATTGTTTAATAGAAATCACTTGTTATAATTACAGAAGATCTCTTGAATGTAGCAAGTAGATTCTCTTGCTGTTGTCACAGACTTTGTCTTTGGGTATCAATAATTTGACTATGTGGCTCAGTAGGCATGACTTTTCTGCTTGAAGTTGAACTTGTTTCTTTGAGACAGTCTTCCTGTAGCCAAGGATTTCAAACATACTTGATGACCAAGGATGAACTTGAACTTTTGATCCTCCTGCCTAATGAGTCCTGGGATTATAGACACGTGCCACAAAGTTCTTGAACATATAAATCTTGTGTACAATAAAGTACAATAAATGTGGCATTTCTAGCAATTATTCAAGCATTCTTTCTACATTTTTCTTTCTTTTCTTTTTCTAAGACTCCTATTATGTGTGCCTTTTACACTTGCCTCTTGGCTGTTTTTTTTTTTTTTTTTCTTCTTGGCTACTCTTTCTAGATATTCTCAATTGAATCAAGATGGCTGATCCTATTGCAGGTTCAACACTAGCCTCTTCAGCGAATTAATTGCAAATTGTCTTCTAATTTCTTAAATGCTTTGCTGGTTAGTGTTTAATTATCACTTATTTATGAATTCACCAGTCTTTTTGCTATGAATTTATGGTCGCATTCCATTACAATAAGATATTTTGTATGATCTGCTTTTTGTTTCATCACTAGAAGTCCAATGCATTATCCATTGTGCCACAGAACTACCCTGATTTGTCTTTTAATATTAAAATTTTATTATTACCTCTTACTTTCCCCCCTTTTTCTGTATTTGCTTTTGATATGTAAGATCCAATTTATCTATAATGTTGAAGTATTTTATCCATTATTCTTCTTTTGCTGTATATTAAAAGTGAGGTACTAAAGTCTCTGTTAATATAGGGCTATATTCTTCTCCCTGCAGTTTTGCTGATGATTGATTTATATATTCTGGAGCTTGTGTTTTATTGCCTACATAATTCTATCCTCTTAGCAAAATGACTACTTTAATTGATGCATATATCCTTTGTCTTTTCTAAATATTCTTTAAACATAAATTCAATTTTTTTTTTAGGTCTTAAGTATGGATTTCCTCCCCTCACCCTGACTCTAGCTCCCTTTTGATCACATTTTATATGTAGTACCTTTTTCCATCCTTCCATTTGCAACTTGTCTCTTTACATCTAAACAGATTTATCATTCCATTGTTCTTCTGAGTCTCTTACAGTTTTCAGTTTACCTTTTTATATTTTGCAAGCTCTGGAAATTCTTGGGCCTGTGCTGCCCTATGAGGCTTGGATTATAGGCATGTATGGCTATGTCCAGTGTTTATATGGGTCCGGGGGGATCAAACTTGTGGATCTCTCATATTTTGTCAGGCCCTCATGCTTGCACAGGAAGTGCTCTTAACTGCTAAGCTATCTCTCCAGCCCTAGACTCATTACTTTAGTTAGCTGATGTGAATGCTATTAGACTAATTTCATGTCCATAGGATTTTTCTGTCACATATGATTTTCTCTTCTTTCTTTTTCTTTTTCTTTTTTTTTATTTTTTTGAGGTAGGGTCTTGCTGTAGCTGACAAGGAATTCACACTGTACTCTCAGGCTGATCTTGAACTCACAACACAATCTTTTCCCACTCCTATATCCTGGAGAATTCCTCTTATTTTTCTTCCAGTAGGAGAAGAGTTTCAGTTATTATACTGAGGTCTTCAATCCATTTGGACTTGATTTTTGTGTATGGTGAGATGAATGGGTCTAGTTTTATTTTTCTGCATATGGTTATCCAATTTGTCTAGCACCATTTATTGAAAATGCTATCTTTTTCCAATCTAATGTCAAATGTAGCTGTAGTTACTTGACCTGAGGCCCAGGTCTTTAATTCTATTCCACTGGTCTATATTTTTGTTTTAGGCCACTACCATGCTTTTTTTTAAACTATGGCCTTATAATATAGCTTTAGATTGGGTATGATGATACCTCCAGGTAGTTTTTTTTTTTTTTTTGTGAGGATAGCCTAAGCTTGCTGCCATTCCATATTAATTTTGAGGTCATTTTTAAAAATATCTCTGTGTAGAATGATTCTGGAGTTTTTATTGGTATTGTATTAAATCTGTATATTTCTTTGGGTAGAATTGTCTTTTCCACAAATTTACTTCTACTTAGCCAGAACATGGGAGGTCTTTCCATCTTCTCAAGTTCTCCTTGATTTCCATCTTGAGTTTTAAAAAATTTTTTCACACCTTTGGTTACTGTTATTCCAAGGTATTTAATTTTTTGTTGTTATTGAAAATGGGACAGCCTTGGTGATTTCTTTCTCTATAATTTGTCCCTTGTATATAGAAAAGTTACTGATTTTTCTGTTTGATATTTGTATCCTGCCACCTTACTGGAGAAATTAATCACTTTTACAAGTTTTGAGATGGAGACTTTAGGTCACTTATGTATAGGGTCATGTAATCTGCAAATAGGTCTAACTTGACTTCTTCCTTTCCAATTCATATCCTTATAATCTTTCTTCTGTCTTATTACTTGGACTAGGATATCTAGTACTATATTGCAGAGCAGTGGTGAGGGTGAGCACTCATCTTGTTTATAATCTCAATGGGAACTCCTTGAGTCTTTCCCAATTAAGTATTATTTGGGCTTTATTATATAGCCTTGTGTTGATATATACATCCTCCATGCCTATTCTCTCCAGTGCTTTGGTAGTGAAGTGTTATTCTATTTTGTTAAAGATCTTCTTTGCATGAATTGAGATGAACATGTGGATCTAGTGATTAAGTTTATTTATGTGATGTATTACATTGACTAATTTCCATATGTTAAACCATCCTTGCATCCCTGGGATGAAGCCTACTTGATCAAGGTGGATAATGCATTTGAAATGTTGTTGGATTCAAATTGCGAGGATTTTGTTCAGGATCTTTGCATATAAATTCATCAGGGATATTGGCTTATAGTTTTCTGTTCCTGTTGTATCTGTCTGGTTTTGGTATTAAGGTAGTTTTAGCTTCATCAAAGGAGTTGGGGAAGATTCACTGCTTTCTAATTATGTGAAACAGTTTTAGAAAACTTGATTTCAGGTCTTCAATGAAGGTTTGATAGAATTTGGCTGAAAATACATCTGGTCCTGGACTTTTGTTTTTGGAGAGATTTTTTTAAAATTTTTTTGTTTATTATTTATTTATTTGAGAGTGGCAGACAGTGAAAGAGGCAGAGAGAGAATGAGAATGGGCACACCAGGGCTTCCAGCTACTGCAGACGAACTCCAGACATGTGCGCCCCCTTGTGCATTTGGCTAACATGGGTCTGGGGGAATCAAGCCTTGAACCAGGGTCCTTGGGCTTCACAGGCAAGTGCTTAACCACATCTCTCCAGCCCTTGGAGAGATTTTTGATTACCTTTTCAATATCCATGGTTGTGATAGGTTTGTTTAGGAGATTAATCCCCTCTGAGTTTAGTTTTGATAGGTGGCATGTGGCTAGAAATTCATCCATTTCTTACAATTTTGTGGAGGAGAGGTTTCAGAAATATGTCCTGATGATTCTTCCAATTTCATTGATGTCTGCTGTGATCTCTCCTTTTTCATTTCTGATTTTGTTAATTGTGGCTTTTTTTTTTTTTTTTTTTTGCTTGATCAAATTGGCTGGGGTTTATAAATCTTGTTTATTTTTTAGAAGAACCAGCTCTTCATTTCATCAATTTTTGTTTTCTTAGTTTCTAATTTTTGAATTTCTGCTGATCTTGATTATTTCTTTCCACATGGAGCTCTTAGGGTTGGATTTTTCTTGTTTTTAGAATGCTTTTAGGTGGACAGTTAGATTATTAATTTGGGATATTTCTTTGTTATGAAGGTGTTTCGTGCTAGACATTTTCCCCTTAGGACTGCCTTGTGTTCCACAAGTTTTGGTAAGTTATGTTTTCATTATTATTAAATTCTAGGAATTCTACAGTTTCTTTTTTGATTTCTTCCAAAACCAGGTCATTGTTTAAAAGTGTGCTGTTCAATCTCCAGGAGCTGGTGAAGTTCCTGATGTGTCTCTTGTTAGTTTCTAGTTTAAAAGCATTGTGATACAATATGATGCAGGAAGTTACTTCAATTTTCCTGAATTTACAGAAGCATGCTTTATGACCTAATATATGGTCTATTTTGGAGACAGTCCCATGGGCTGCTAAGAAGAATGTGTATTCTGTATAGTTGGGATGTATTTTCTGTTGGTTTGGCTTTGTGTTGAATTTTTTCATGAAAATTTTTTCTTTCACCATCTATTATGAGAGATATATTTTCTGGGTAGAGTAGCTTGGGTTGAAAGCCATGGTTTTGTAGACTTTGAAGTGTTCCATTCCAGGCCATTTTCATTTGAAAAATCTGAGGTAATTCTGATGAAATGGCCTCTGCATGTAGTGAGTTCTTTCCCTCTTGCTGCTTTTAGCACTTTCTCCTTCTTTTCATTAAGACTTTTAAGTTTGATATGCCTTGGGATTTTATCTTTGGTTGTTTGGTTTGTTGTGTGTGTTTCTTCTATCTGGATGGGTCTTTGTTGGGATATTGGGAAATTTTTCTGTAATAATTTGAATATGTTCTCTCTGTCTTTGGCCTGGATTTTTTCTCCTTCTAGTATACCCATGATCTGGCTGTTTGGTTGTTTTAGGATATTCCACAGATCACTTGTATTCTGTCAGCATGATTTTTTTTTTTTAACTAAGTGAAGTTTTTGGCCTCTGATCAGTTTCTTCTGTCTTTTTTTCCAGCTCAGAGGTTCTGACTTCCACATGAGTAACTCTGTGAGGGGTTCCAGAGAGGTTTTTAATATTTTTATTTATTTATTTGACAGAGAGAAGGGGGGGAAAGAGAATGGGCACGCCAGGGCCTCCATCCACTGCAAACAAACTCGACACATGCAACACATGGCTTACGTGGGTTCTGGGGAATTAAACTTGGGTCCTTTGGCTTTGCAGGCAAATGTCTTAACTGCTAAGCCATTCCTCTAGCCCCCAGAGAGGTTTTTAAAAGCTCTACTTGATTTTTGTTTTGTTATTTTCCATCATTTCCATCTGTTTTTTAAGGTACAATTTGTTTTAGGTCTGATTTTTCTTGATGCTTCCTGTAATTCATAATTGCATTTGACCAAGTCTTCATTAAGCTTAATCAGCTGGTTACTAAGACCTTCCATTTCTTGACTCATCTTCAATTCATTTATGTCTCTTTTGAGGCTTCTATGTCTTTCTTTAAAGCAAAGACTAATGACAAAAGTTGAGTGCTCTAAGAGACAATTTTGCTCTATTTCATTTATGTGCTTGTTATTTATTTATTTATTTTGATGGCTTGCTTCCACGTCAGCAATTGTTTTGATCAGGTTCACATTGCATGTTTTCATTTTGGGATTCAATTTATGTTGTTTTATCCATGTTTTCAATGGTGGCTTCCATGATGGGACTATGCATCCTTGTGGAAATCTCTCAGTTTTGTGACTTTTTTTTTGCATTGTGTTCTATCCGTCCTGGGGAAGTGTTTTATTTTATTCAGAGCGGAGCAAGTATTTGTCCTTGTAGGATATTCAGTGAGTGTTCTGTTTTCAATGTGAGCTGGATTGGTGTACAATCAGGTATAACTGCGGGTGCACAGATTGTGGAGATTGCCAGTACATCAAAGATACCTGGGAGAGGTGGAGAGCTGGGAGCTCTGGCCTACTCACTCCACTTGCACACATTCTTCACCATCCAGAGATCAGGAGTTGGGGAACCAGGAGCCTAGAAGCTGTAGAGCCAGGAGCAAGAGGCCAGCTCAATGGAATAGGGATTTGGCTACACAAGGGCCAATCAGGAAAACCAAGCAAATGCTTGCTTCTGCAGCCCACATGCAGGGACCCGGATGCCCCAAGCCAGCAACAGGGGTACCAGGACCAGGGAACTGAGAGGCGGGGAAACAATGAGAGCTCTGGCCTACTCAGCAAGGTGGAGTAAGGGGCTTACTTCAGCAGCAAGCTTGAAGGGTCCAGGCAGCCCCAAGCTAGCAGCAGGGGAACTGGGAGTACGGAATCAGCCTACTCACTCCATTTGTACACCCTCCAGAGCAAGGGTTCCAGGAGCTGGGGATCCAGAGGCCATTCGATCAGAAGAGCCTGATTTTTAACTGATGTGTGTGATGCTGTTATATAAAATTATCTGAGCTACAAAAGAAATATGCAACTCCTTTCAGATATATCATTTGGCTCTCTAAAATATCTAATCTTTAATCTGAATTGATACTTAACTTTGTTGCATATGCATCTCATAGACAACTCTGCCTCTGCATTTAATGTAATTACAAATTACATGTTTATGCAATGCATATAATGTGAATTTTATTGTTTCTAAGTCCTATGAAATATAAAAACAAAATTACATCATTGGGTCTTCAGTTTTTCAATGTAATACATTGCCAATGATTTTTACATCCTTATATGGTCTGAGTTACTGTTTCAATTTAACTTGACATTTTAGCTTTTTTTGTCTTTTTTAAATTAATTTAAAAATTTTTACTAACATTTTCCATGATTATAAAAAATATCCCATGGTAATTCCCTCCCTCCCCCTCGACACATTCCCCTTTGATATTCCATTCTCTATCATATTACCTCCCCATCTCAAACATTGTACTTACATATATACAATATCAGCCTATTACATACCCTCCTCCCTTCCTGTCTCTTCCATTTATGTCTCCTTTTTAACTTACTGGCCTCTGCTACTAAGTATTTTCATTCTCACACAGAAGCCCAATCATCTGTAGCTAGGATCCACATATGAGGGAGAACATGTGGCGCTTGGTTTTCTGGGCCTGGGTTACCTCACTTAGTATAATCATTTCCAGGTCCATCCATTTTTCTGCAAATTTCATAACTTCATTTTTCTTTACTGCTGAGTAGAACTCCATTGAATAAATGTGCCACATCTTCATTATCCACTCATCAGTTGAGGGACATCTAGGCTGGTTCCATTCCCAGCTATTATAAATTGAGCAGCAATAAACATGGTTGAGCACGTACTTCTAAGGAAATGAGATGAGTCCTTTGGATATATGCCTAGGAGTGCTATAGCTGGGTCATATGGTAGATCAATCTTTAGCTGTTTTAGGAGCCTCCACACTGTTTTCCACAATGGCTGGACCAGATTGCATTCCCACCAGCAGTGTAGAAGGGTTCCTTTTTTCCACATCCCTGCCAACATTTATGATCATTTGTTTTCATGATGGTGGCCAATCTGACAGGAGTGAGATGGAATCTCAATCTAGTTTTAATCTGCATTTCCCTGATGACTAGTGACATAGAACATTTTTTTAGATGCTTATATGCCATTCGTATTTCTTCCTTTGAGAATGCTCTATTTAGCTCCATAGCCCATTTTTTGATTGGCTTGTTTGATTCCTTGTTATTTGAGTTCTTTGTATATCCTAGATATTGATCCTCTATCAGATATCTAGCTGGCGAAGATTTTTTCCCATTCTGTAGGTTGCCTCTTTGCTTTTTTCACTGTGTCCTTTGCAGTGCAAAATCTTTGTAATTTCATGAGGTCCCAGTGATTAATCTGTGGTTTTATTGCCTGAGCAATTGGGGTTGTATTCAGAAAGTCTTTGCCAAGACCAATATGTTGAAGGGTTTCCCCTACTTTTTCCTCTAGCAGTTTCAGAGTTTCAGGCCTGATGTTAAGGTCTTTAATCCATTTGGACTTAATTCTTGTGCATGGCAAGAGAGAAGAATCTATTTTCATCCTTCTGCAGATATATATCCAGTTTTTAAAACACCATTTGCTGAAGAGGCTGTCTCTTCTCCAATGAGTATTTTTGGCATTTTAATCGAATACCAGGTGGCTATAGCTACTTGGGCTTACATCTGGGTCCTCTATTCTGTTCCACTGATCTGCATGTCTGTTTTGTGCCAGTACCATGCTGTTTTTGTTACTATGGCTCTGTAGTATAGGTTAAAATCAGGTGTGGTGATACCACCAGCCTCATTTTTGTTGCTCAGTATTATTTTAGATATTTGAGGTTTTTTGTGATTCCAAATGAATTTTTGGATTGTTTTTTCTATTTCCATGAAGAAAGCCTTTGGAATTTTGATAGGGATCGCATTAAATGTGTAGATTGCTTTAGGTAAGATTGCCATTTTCACAATATTGATTCTTCCAATCCAGGAACAAGGGATGTTTCTCCACTTTCTAGTGTCTTCTGCAATTTCTCGCATGTGTGTTTTAAAGTTCTCATTGTGGAGATTCTTTACTTCCTTGGTTAGGTTTATTCCAAGGTACTTTATTTTTTTTGATGCAATTGTGAATGGGAGTGATTCTCTGATTTCATCCTCTGTGTGTTTGTTGTTAGCATATATGAAGGCTACTGATTTCTGTGTATTTATTTTGTATCCTGCTACATGGCTGTAGGTTTTGATCAGCTCTAACAGTTTGCTAGTAGAGTCTTTAGGGTCCTTTATGTATAGAATCATGTCATCTGCAAATAATGATAACTTGATCGCTTCCTTTCCAATTTGTATCCCTTTTATGTGTGTCTCTTACCTTATTGCTATGGCTAAGACTTCCAAAACTATATTAAATAAAAGTGGGGCAGTGGACATCCTTGTCTTGTTCCTGATTTTAGTGGGAAAGCTTCCAGTTTTTCCCCATTTAGTAATATGTTGGCTGTAGGCTTGTCATAAATAGCCTTTATTATATTGAGATATGTTCCTTTTATACCAAGTCTCTCTAGGACTTTTATCATGAAGGGATGTTGGATTTTGTCAAATGCTTTCTCTGCGTCTAATGAGATGATCATGTTATTTTTGTCCTTCAACCCGTTTATGTAATGTATTACATTTATAGATTTGCGTATGTTGAACCATCCCTGCATCTCTGGGATAAAGCCTACTTGGTCTGGGTGAATGATCTTTTTGACATACTCTTGTATTCTGTTTGCCAATATTTTGTTGAGAATTTTTGCATCTATGTTCATGAGATTGGTCTGTAATTTTCTTTTTTTGTTCTATCTTTGCCTGGTTTTGGTATCATGGTGATGCTGGCCTCATAGAAGGAGTTTGGTAGAATTCCTTCTTTTTCTATTTCCTGGAAAAGCTTAAGAAGCAATGGTGTTAGCTCTTCCTTAAAAGTCTGGTAAAAGGACTGGAGAGATGGCTTAGCGGTTAAGCGCTTGCCTGTGAAGCCTAAGGACCCCAGTTGGAGGCTCGGTTCCCCAGGTCCCACGTTAGCCAGATGCACAAGGGGGTGCACGCGTCTGGAGTTCATTTGCAGAGGCTGGAAGCCCTGGCGTGCCCATTCTCTCTATCTCCCTCTATCTGTCTTTCTCTCTGTGTCTGTCGCTCTCAAAGAAATAAATAAAAATTAAAAAAAAAAAAAAGTCTGGTAAAATTCAGCAGTGAATCCATCCGGGCCTGGACTTTTTTTAGTTAGGAGATTATTGATAACTGTTCAGATCTACATGTTTGTTATAGGTCTATTTAAGTGATTAATGTCATTTTGATTTAATTTAGGTAAGTCATATAGATCAAGGAAATCATCCATTTCTTTCAGATTTTCATACTTTGTGGAGTATATGCTTTTATAGTATGTCCCTATGATTTTTTGAATTTCTCTGGAATCTGTTGTGATGTTACCTGAGGCAGACTGTTCTTTAAGCAGCCCTATCGGTTAAAATATTTCAGTTAAGGTTTGTTCTGTTCCTCATAAAATCATTTTCAATGTGAATTTTGCTTCATTGGGCATTTGCTTAGTTACTATCAACCTTTGTTTTCTAGAGCTTCATCAAGGTTGCTTGACCAGTTTCTTTTTCTTTCCTGATGATTCCATAGGGGACCTTTCATTTTTTAATTTTTTTTCCCCCTTTTCACTACTATTGCTCTGTTTTGTGGTGTGGAGACTCAAATCAAGGGCTGAGCACATGGTAGGCAACCACTGTACCACTGAACTAAATTACCCAAGCCCATATTCATTTTTAAATATGCTGACACTTGCTTTATGGCCCAGAGTAGGGTTTGTCTTGGCAAATGTACCATGTATACTTTTAAAGAATGTATATTCCACTGTTGTATATTTTATGAGTGCCATTTAAGGTGGTTAACAATTGTTCAAGTAAATCCTCTGAAGCCTTATTCATTATCTGTTGTTCTACCAATGACTCTAATAGGTATATTAACACCTCGAATTTTAATTGTGATTGTGTTTTTTCTTATAGTTCAATCAGGTTTTGCTTCAAGTAATTTATAGGTCTGTACATAAATAGGATTGTTACCTGATAAACTCTCCTTAATAGTTATGAAGTGACTTTCTTTATGGAATATTCTGTTCCAAAGGGTACTATGCTGTTAACATTGCCATTATAACTCTGTTGACCAGTGTTAGATGGTATTTTTGTTTCCTATTTTAAGCTATTTCTATTTAAAATACATTTGTTTTTAAGACATGTATTTCTCATATTCTTATACACTGTACCAACTGGGTCTTTAAAAAAATCCAACCTGATATTCTGTCTTTCAATGCAGCTTTTATGCTATAGCTAAGTTTATCATCTTGCAATTTGGCTTGTTATTTTCACTAGTTTTCCCCCCTTTCTCTGCCATTGTTTAGACTGAGCATTGCACTAGTTTCCTAGGACTGCTGTAACAAATATTCACAAGCTAGGTGGCTTAAAACAATAGAAATTTATTATCACAGTTTTGGAGAACAGTCATCTGAAATAAAGGTGTTAAATCACCTTATCAAGGACATGATTTTTCTTTTTCTTTAAAAATATTTTATTTTTATTTATTTGACAGAGAAGTGGTGGGGACAGAATGGGTGCACCAGAGCCTCCAGCCATTGCAAATGAACTCCAGACATGTGTTCCCCTTTGTGCATCTGGGTAATGTGGGTCCTGGGGAATTGAACTTGGGTCCTTTGGCTTTGCAGGCAAGCGCCTTAAGTGCTAAGCCATCACTCCAGCCCAGGACATGCTTTTTCTAAAACTTGCAAATGAAAATCATACTTGCCTCTTCTATTTTCTGATATTTTTCAGTAATTCTTGGAATTTCTTTGTCTTGGAGGTGCAATATTGAGGTTCTGCCACCATCATATGGCCATCTCCTTCCCATGTGCCTGTTTTCATCTAATAAGAATATCAAACTGAATTAAAGCTCCTAAAACTCTTATCATACACTGATTGCAAATGCATTGATTCTTTCCTGTTTGCTTTGTTTCTTGAGAGAAGGTCTTGTGTTAGCCCAGGTTGACCTGAAATTCACTGTGTAGTCTCAGGCTGGCCTCAGACTCACAGCAATCTCCTACCTCTACCTCCAGAATGCTGGAATTATAGGTGTGTGCCTCTATACCTGGCAAAGACACAAATTCTGTCTCCAAAAGAGTTCAACTGCACAGACATTACAACTTCAATGTATCATTTTGGGGGACTAAACTCAACCCATGAGAAATATTTTGAATGATTCTGTTTTGTTAGGTTATTAACTACAACTGTTTAGATTTAGGGACTTCTGTAGGGCTTATAGTATACATCCTTTAGATGATAAATCTCTGCGTGAATGGTAGAGGAAACTTACAATGGCATTTTTCATTTTCTTCCTTCTGCTCTTTATTGTTTAAATAATTTATTTGTATTTATGAACCTTATAATATACAAATTTTTGTTTTCAAATTCAGTTAATTTTTAGAGACATAATGTATATGTGTACACTTATTCCTTTTGTGTGGTATATGTTCATCTTTTATCCCTTCCTTCTATCTAAATTCTGTAATAAGAATTTTCTCATCACTAAGAGCAGTTTGATACATACATTGGTAGTTTTCTTTTATATCAGGTTCAATAATTTTAACTCTATTTATTTGTAGTTTATCAAATTTAAAATACTTGGTTAAGTTTATTGTCTGTACTTTTCTTGTTAAGAAGCTGATTTTGAACTTGGCATGATATATTTACCTATAATATATTACCAATATTGTGGGAAACATCTAGCTGTTACCAACATTTATTGTGAAATAGGAACCTGTGGTTACCCACCATTAAGTACCTATGAGTGATACCGATAGCCCAGTTAGATCTAAATTGTTTACAGTAGGATTTAAGAAAAGCCATTAAGTGTCTTACCAAGTAACTCCATGCTTTTCACAACTCTGTATTTGTTGGGTGTTAGATAAAAGTGACTCTCAGCTCATGGCAGACACATCTTGTAAAAAGTCCAATCAAAGACAGTTTTAAAACATGACAAAGAATCATAAGAAATAAAAACCTCACTTGGAAGCCTTCCTACCTTCTTTCTACTCCATTAAGAGCTCCTTTCAGGCTTACCTCATAGTCCATGCACCTCTCTATCCACTCAGCACACTGTAGGGCAATGCTCACTGTTTTCACAGCTATAGAAGTACATTCCTTCTCATTCTACTGTTTCTCTTGACCTTTCTATGTTTGGAACACTGTATTTGACAAGAGAGTTAATGACAAGATTTATGCAAACTAAAAGTCCACTAAAGTTAAGCTAGAAGAACTGGAACAAGCCAGTATCACATGAAAGGTGTAAGGATCTATGTGTTCTCTAGGGAACCCTTGGGCATGAAAGGTCAGGTGGACAGCACCTGTGCAGGAGGAGTTCCTGTGGACAACTCATATAAATGCACTTGTCTGTACTGTCCTCTGTTAGACATTTCTCCAACAAGGGAGGGAGGCAACTCAATACACAACAGAGCACTGGCCTGGGAGTCCAGTGTCTTAGTTTATGAATCCTACTCTGGTATTCCACACAACTCTGGCAAGTGCCTTTTTCTGGGCTTCAGATCCCCCTTTCACTTGAACTATGTAAGCTTTGGTCCTCCCTTGTTCTGCTTTTGTGCTGTAATCTTAAAATTACAGTAAGATTAAGTAATGTTAAGATTACCACAGTAGCCTGGAACTTGTGCTGATTCTGAGCTATAGTAAGTTGTCACTTGCCACAGGGAAGCTTCACACACTAGATCTGCCCAGAGCCAGCTCAGTGATGATTTGGGCTGAATGGCTGATTTGGCTGTGGAGCCTGGACTCTGATGAGGGCCGAAAGAATGGTGAGTGCCATAGACTTACTCTCTTTTTCTCTACTTTCCACTGATCAGCCTGGGATATACCTTCCACACTACTTGATGGCCACTCAGTGAAGGAAGTGTGTCCTAAATCTATGAAGTCACTTATATTTATGAAACATTTTCTAACCAGTAAATCAAATTTAGTTTCACTACTAAAAATACCATCTTTACATTAAATATAGGCCAAAGTTAATGCCTACATAGTAAGAAAGGTGAAAGAGCTATCAGAGTTTTGACATCTTTATCCAGAACGCCTAGGCAAAGTTGCCACTTTAAAAAAATATATTTTTTATTTTTATTTATTTGAGAGAGGAAAAGAAGCAGAGAGATAGATAATGGGTACCCCAGGGTCTCCAGCCACTGCAAACAAACTCCAGCCACATGTACCACCTTGTGAATCTGGCTTTATGTGGGCCTGGGGAACCGAACTTAGGTCCTTTGCCTTTGCAGGCAAGTGCCTTAACTTCTAAGTCATTTCTCTAGCTCAAAGCAGATACTTTCAAGGAAGGAGAGCAGATTCAGATGAGTCTACATGCTGTAAAGAAGAGAAGGCTTTAAGAAAGTCTGATGAGATGAAAGAAGGGGCAGTAGTTTTTCAGGTGTGAAGTGTTTAGGTAAAAGTGGCTGGGCACAGAAGTCTTGGAGATAGTTTGGGATAGAATGGAAAATAGGAATAAAAGGAATACTAGAAGAAAGACTGGGCTGATATACACACTATATGGATGACCATCAGTGGACCCTACAGAGAGAAAGATTATAGGTATTAAAAAGCCAGCAATTTTTATGGCAATCTTACCAAAAGCAATCTACACATTTAATGCAATCGCTATCAAAATTACAAAGGCATTCTTCATGGAAATAGAAAAAACAATCCAAAAATTCATTTGGAATCATAAAAAACCTCGAATATCTAAAATACTACTGAGCAACAAAAATAAGTCTGCTGGTATCACCATACCTGATTTTAACCTATACTACAGAGCCATAGTAACAAAAACAGCGTGGTACTGGCACAAAAACCGACATGGAACAGAATCGAGGACCCAGATGTAAGTGCAGGTAGCTATAGCCACCTGATGTTCGATAAAAATGCCAAAAATACTCACTGGAGAAAAGACAGCCTCTTCAGCAAATGGTGTTTTAAAAACTGGATATATATCTGCAGAAGGATGAAAATAGATTCTTCTTTCCCGCCATGCACAAGAATTAAGTCCAAATGGATTAAAGACCTTAACATCAGACCTGAAACTGCTGGAGGATAAAGGAGGGGAAACCCTTCAACATATTGGTCTTGGCAAAGACTTTCTGAATACAACCCCAATTGCTCAGGCAATAAAACCACAGATTAATCACTGGGACCTCATGAAATTACAGAGATTTTGCACTGCAAAGGACACAGTGAAAAAAGCAAAGAGGCAACCTACAGAATGGGAAAAAAATCTTTGCCAGTTATACATGTGATAAGAGGATTACTATCTAGGATATACAAAGAACTCAAAAAGTTAAATAATAAGGAACCAAACAAGCCAATCAAAAAATGGGCTATGGAGCTAAATAGAGCATTCTCAAAGGAAGAAATATGAATGGCATATAAGCATCTAAAAAATGTTCTACATCATTAGTCATCAGGGAAATGCAGATTAAAACTACATTGAGATTCCATGTCACTCCTGTCAGATTGGCTACCATCATGAAAACAAATGATCATAAATGTTGGCAGGGATGTGGAAAAAGAGAAACCCTTCTACACTGCTGGTGGGAATGCAATCTGGTCCAGGCATTGTGGAAATCAGTGTGGAGGTTCCTAAAACAGCTAAAGATTGATCTACCATATGACCAAGCTATAGCACTCCTAGGCATATATCCGAAGGACTCATCTCATTTCCTTAGAAGTACATGCTCAACCATGTTTATTGCTGCTCAATTTATAATAGCTGGGAAATGGAACCAGCCTAGATGTCCCTCAACTGATGAGTGGATAATGAAGATGTGGCACATTTATACAATGGAGTTCTACTCAGCAGTAAAGAAAAATGAAGTTATGAAATTTGCAGAAAAATGGATGGACCTGGAAATGATTATACTAAGTGAGGTAACCCAGGCCCAGAAAACCAAGCGCCACATGTTCTCCCTCATATGTGGATCCTAGCTACAGATGATTGGGCTTCTGTGTGAGAATGAAAATACTTAGTAGCAGAGGCCAGTAAGTTAAAAAGGAGACATAAAGAGAAGAGAAAGGAAGGGAGAAGGGTACTTAATAGGTTGGTATTGTATATATAGTAGAATGATTCAGATGGGGAGGTAATTTGATGGAGAATGGAATTTCAAAGGGGAAAGTGCAGGGTGAGGGAGGGAGGGTATTAACATGGGATTTTTTTATAATCATGGAAAATGTTAATAAAAATTGTGAAAAGATAAAAAAAAATTTTAAAAGCCAGCAATTTTTAAAAGAAACCTTAATGACTAACACTCTTGAACTACAAAGCAATTGGAGTCACTTAAGACACTAAACAAATGTACCAGGTTGTGTAAAGGTGCTCATATCAATGGAAATGGTGTGATGATGTAAGAGAACTAGAAATTCATTTTCTGCAGACCCATATGTCATCCAGGGAATCTGTGGTTCAGTGTTTTGTCACTGTTTCCAAGGCTAATCAAAGGTCTGACATCTAACCAGAGCCACATTTTTTTTTAACTTAGCATTCAATAGGTCTTTATTTTGTATCTTCCCTTGTTTCACCTTTTCTAGTACTTTTCCCCCTTGGTTGAGCCCACATCTTTTAGGCAATTTCATCTTTGAATAAAGTTCTTGACTATCACGTTTATAGAAGGGACACATCTTCAACAAATTGATTACATCCATCTTTGGAAACTTCATATGATAAATTTATATAAAATTATTTTAATGTGCATATAGAAAATATCCTCTACTAGATTATAACTCTAAATTTTATATGCATTTTAATAATTTCATTTAACATTTTCCTCTATCACTTGTTAGAGTATACAGAAGGAATGAAATTTACAAAATCTCCCGTTCCTTTTAAGTAACTGACAGTAAAATTATAGACTGCTCAGATATGCCTGTGCCAATTCAGCTATCAAAGAACATTGTAGATCATCTACAAGCTGCTCTCCCCAAATGGCAGGTCTTAAATGGAAGCTAGGCTTACTATTAATAGGGAAATGAACAAATCTCCTAGGAATCATGCCTTTGAAAAAATACTTGGTCACTCAGACTTGGAAATTTACTATTTTCTTAATAACAAGCACTGGGGCTATAATACAACAGTGACCACTAACTGCTAAGCATCCTCATAGGTCTGCTAACAGCCCTGGCAGCCTAATCCTCAGGTGGGCAGAGAAACTCAGATCCCCTAGCTTATCAAGCAAAAAACCTTCTATAAGTAATGTTGCCCTAAGTGATGTCATTCAAAGCAAAGGTCTGAGCTGGCACAGGACCAGAAGGTGGGCAACAGGAACGGTCAAGCAGCTCACCTAAGAGAGCATGAACTCCAACCACAGCATCACCTTGGTGGAAGGTAGCAGTGAAGTAAGAGAAGGGAAACATATCTTTTCAATTCAATCTGAACAAAGAGCCTCCTTAGTAAGAAGGAAACTCAGGCAGTTTCCAGATTGACTCTACAGATTCATTCTGAGGAAGTGGACATGAGAGTGTAGAATATTGAACCAGCAATGAAAGCTAGCTGTGGACAGCAGCCCACCTGCAGGGAGAGAGATCCCAAGGGACTTATCTAGCTGACACCCAAGCACTGTGAACAGCCATCTCCAAAATGAAGCCACTAGCAGGAATTGTAAGTACAGTCCATGGAGAAAGATGTGTGGAGTAACACCAAGAAAAAGCTAATGCACAGGAGTAGTATCTAGGCCAAGAGGATGTATGCATATATACAACCAGCACTGCTGAGATCCAAGCCATCCTAAGGCAGATTTTCATGAAAACACTAAATACCTGGTGCAGAGACTCATACATCACTTACAGCCCACCCATTAGAGAAAGTGAAGAAGCACTGCAGACCCTGAGCCAGAATGTATGGTGCAAAAAAGACAAGGAAAAAGAAAAAATACTGGAAGCAATCCCATTACCATGAAAATTGGGCATTTTTTGCTTGGTACTCCCCTCCCCGCCCCCCCGCTTTATTTTTTTTTTTTTTTAACCAACTTATGATTGAGCAACTGCTTCTATAAAAATAAACACTACCCCTGATCTCAAGACTGTTCCTGAACTTGGCAGAAAATGCTTTCTTCTATAAAATCACAGCAAAGTTGCACCCAGGATTTCATGGCTGGCCCTCCAGCCTTTCAAATAGACTCATGGAGTCAAGCAGTGAGAACCAGAAGCAAATGAAGCAGGCTCAGGTAGAAATATTCTTGAACATTCCTTACCCAAGCTTCATCTTCATACCAAGTAACTTTCAAAGAGGAATATCTAAGAGAAATATAACTCTGTAAAGCTTTATGAAGGGAGAGAGGAAGGCAGAGGGGTAGGAAGGAAATGCTTGGAGAATAATTAGCAAGTTTGATTATTCAATGGCTTGGAGAGGGAACCTGGTTCTAATTTTACAACAGTAACAACCCACCAAAATGAAAAGTATTGGACTTGACAATTACAGACCCTCATCCCTCATGCCAAGTCAAGTTCTATGGAAATATCCTTACATTTAAGACAATGCCCCACGAAAGAAGATGATTAAACCATCATGCTATGTTGTACTGATCATACAACTCAAGGTGGATCCTGTGGTTTCTGGATATGCAATGGCCAGTGATGCTGAGCAAAAATGAATCACAGCTTGGGACCTGAAACATCATAAAATAAAGGTTAAGGCAAGGTAATTTTCCAGGTTACTTTTAGTGCCTAGTTTTCCACAACCAAATTGATTCATCACAAAAAGCAGATCTTGGGTAGTGCCATTCGTTGATCTTTCCAGTGGAGAATCAACATTTCAGAATGTATGTATTGGGTATTTATAAGAAAAAGAACATTAGGGGGCTCCTGACCACTATTTCTGCTTATTTCCCAAATATTACATATCATGACAGTAAAAATAAGTCTATGAAAGTAGAATTCATGTCATCAAGCACATAATTACAAATTTAAAGTACCGTGTGTCAAATTTGATGCCTAAACTGATACCTGCCTGCAGGTAGGGGCTACTCATTTCCCCCAAAGTGGATGTATGCTGTTCCACGTGACTACTTTCAAGTCACAGGGAACAGTTTATCAATTTCCTCCATGGGCTTGGCTTTACTGAAGCATTGAAAGCAGATGGTTGTGATAGGAAAACAAAAAGAAATCCTTGTATAAATAATGGGCTAACAAGTATGATTTGAAGGGGTGGGGTTACAAGTAGACTAGAATAGAAAGAAGGGGGGATTGTTTAAATTAAAATTACTTCAAGGCCAGGGAAATGGCTTACAAGTTAAGGTGGTTTGCCTGTGAAGCCTAAGGAAGCATGGTTCAGTTCTCAAGGATCCACATAAGCCAGGTGCACAAAGGGGCACATGTATCTTGAGTTTGCTTGTAGTGGCTAGAGGTTAGCCCAATTTCTCTTTCTCTCACTCTCAAATAAAAATACAAAAAAAAATATAAATCTAAAATCACTTCAGAAAACATGAAGGACTTACTTGCTAACTTTTTAGGGACATATGGAAAACAAACACGGTGATTTTTCAAAAAGTGGTTCACAAAAAAAGAAAGAAAGAAAAAAAGTAGGGTTGTGTTATCCCTGCAGCGTAGGAAGGTACTTGTAAGGAATGTCTGAATGCCATAAAAGTCTCATCCTAAATTCTTCACGTGCAGAATAATTCTTATACGATCTTTTACTGATAATTTTGTAGAAATCTGCAAGTCTGGTTGACCAATCAGGCCCTTTGGTTTTGCAATTATGTGAATAGATTTATTCAACAAATAGGCACTATGTACTGGGCAATGGGATAAAGAAAATGAATATACTTACTTTCATGGAGCTTAGCTAGAGGGAATTAGGCAGTACTGAAGCAAACTTATCAACCTGACAAAATTATTGTGAGCATTTTGGGGAGTACAATTTAAATTTTAAAAATACATTGATAAGTCAGGTGTGCTGATGTGCACCTTTAATCCCAGAACTTAGGAGCTAGAGGTAGGGGGATCGTTGAGTTCAAGTCCAGCCTGGAACTACAGAGTGGGTTCCTGGTCAGCTTGGGGTAGACTGAGACCCTACCTTGAGAGAAAAAAAAAAAGTTCTTCTGATGCATTATACAGTTGCTGCTCTGTGTGGGTGTTGGATACAATCGAGGTGAGAAACTTCTGCTATGGCAGTTTGATAATGGCAGAATTTCCACTTGGTAGGGCTGCAGAGTAGTCCATCACAGTGACTGAAGTACTTACTGCCATAGATAATCACCTTTGGGTCAAGGGCCCCTCCTCATTTGCCTCAAGAAATAGATTTTAGAGGTTGAGGACATGGCTCAGTATAAAGTCTGCCTTGCTTACATGAGGCTCTGTGTTCCATTCCCAGATACAACCCCCCCACCCTTGCAAAAAAAAAGAAAAAGCCAAATGTAATCTCACAATGGTGCTTTTGGATTCACAGAGAAAGTAATCAAAATACAGCATACCGAACTGAAACAGATAAAATGTCAATTATTTTGGGGTTAATATTTAATTTGAAGTATCTTTAGTTGGCTAATCTGTTTTGCTATGATGACATTAGACTATACTTGGCCATCTTTTTTTGTTCTTTCGTTTTGATTTTTCGAGGTAGGGTCTTGTAGCCCAGGCTGAGCTGGAATTCATTATGTATATTTTTAGGGAAGGGAAGAGAAAGAGCTTGGGCACACCAGGCCCTGTGGCCACTGTAAACAAATTCCAGATGAACACACCCCTTTGTACACCTGGCTTCACATGGGTACTGGGGAATCAAGCCCAGGCCATTAGGCTTTGCAAGCAAGTGCCTTTATCACTGAATCAACTCCCTAATCCTAATATACCTGGCCATCATAAAAGGTAATGAGAGTTGAGGATGGGGAATAAGGTCAGCTAGTGATATGCAAAGTGGAGGGTATTACAAGAAGATTCCATGACAGTCTGGTTATGGTGGCTCCAAAAAGCATGCTCAAATTCTGATCTAGGCACTAGAGGCAAACCACAGATAAAGTCCCTGGTCTCAAGGAGTTTGGTCTATTAAATGGAACACGGAGAACCAAGCAAGTCAATAAATTGCTTTAACTTATTTTTTTTTTACTGTGGGTTCTTCTCAAATGCTAGCATTTGTATATACATTTTGTCCTTATTACCCCCTTGTCTTTTTATTGCCTTTTCCTGGTGATAACACTCCAGGGAATGGTGATATGACTGCCATCATGGATTTTAATCTTTTATATAGATTCTCTTCAGACTTATCATCTTATCTGTCTTGAATCAGGACCCTTTGAATATCTCAAACAAAACATTATATGGGGTTGGAGAGATGATTGGTGGTTAAAGGTACTTGCTTACAAAGCCTTTTGGCCCTGGTTCACTTCCCCAATACCAATGTAAAGTCACATGCACTAAGTACTCCATGCATCTGGACCTTGTTTACATAACAGGAGGCCCTGGTACACCTATGCTATGTGCTTGCCAAAAAAGTACAGCTCTCTGGACCTTTGCGGGGACACACCCACAAGTTTTGTGGCTGCTTTTCTGGTCACCTTTAGGAAACAAAGCTTCATTTTTGGAGCACCTAAAAGCCTACAGAAGTAAATTATCAAAATGCCAAACTTAGTTGAAGGCATAACTTTGCTTCTTAGGCTTTCCTGTGGATGTGAAACCTGAAGATAATACCGTGGCAATTTGTTTTTATTTTTTTCCCCTCCACCTGCATTTATACTCAACAGCTAGTTCTGGCACTTTTGCAGCAAAAGGAATTAAAGGACCTTGTCTTACCAAGTTTTGTTATTGTGACGCTATTCTTTTATAGAGCCCACTCTCTGGCTTGGCTGTTAGGATAACTTCCAATCTCTCATCTAACAGTTTCTACATTGGCTGGCACTAACTTCTGGGTGCTTGGCTTAAAGAAGGAAGCTCACGTGTATAGCAGGGTAATTTTCAAGATGGTTCATCTGTTACAGTAATCACATGTGGCCCATGGGAAACACCCACTTCAATCCCATCACTGATGTTGAAATTATTAAGCTGCCACAAAGCCACTTTATGAGTGTCTTACCTTGGGATCCTTGCCAGAGTCAAATGTAATTCATGTGTTACACAATAAAGATCACAAATCAAGTTCATGAAGATCATCATTGGAAACATACCTCACTAGATTTTAGAACAGTTGGAAAGCTCCCAACTCATTCTATGAGATCAGTATTACCCTGATACCAAATCAAAAAAAGATAACAAGAAAACTACAGACCAATATCCTTTATGAATATAGATGTAAATGTTCTAAACAAAATACTAACAAACCAAATCCAGCAGCATAGAAAATGGTTTATGTAGCATAGACAAGTGGGATTATTCCAGGAATGCAGGGTTGGTTCAATATACAAAAATTCATCAATGTAATACAACATGTCAATAGTGTAAAGGACAAAAACTACATGACAACCTTAATAGATACAGAAGCATTTGACAAAAATCCAATAACCCTTTTTTTTTTTTTAATAAAAAACACTCAACAAAGTGAGGATAGGAATTTCCTCAACTTGAAGCATCTATGAAAAACCCACAGCTAACATCACACTTGATGGTTTAAGACTGAATGAATGCTTTCCCCCTAAAATCAGGAACAAGAAAAAGATGTCCACTCTTGCCACTTTTCTCCAATACTGTACTGGACGTGCTAGCCAGGGCACTTAGGCAAGAAAATGAAACAAAAAGAATCCAGATTGCAAAGGAACTGGAAGTATTTCTATTCACAGATGCATGATCTTATATATAGGAAAAAAAAAAAAAAAAGAATGGGCTCTGAATAGCTATAGTACACAAGGTCAATATACAAAATCAACTGTAGTTCTAGATACTAGCAATGATAATTCAAAAATTAAAATTAGAAAACAATTGTTTACAATAGCATCAAAAGGAATAAGATAACTGAAAAATATTAACTAAAGAGATCAAGACATATACACACTGAAATATGAAAAAAAAAATCATTGAATGAACTTACAGACCTAAACAAATGGAAAGACATTCCATGTTCATGGATTGGAAAATTTAATACTGTTAAAATAGCAACATTCTTCAATCTGATGTATAGATTCAACACAGTAACTATCAACATCCCAGGTGTTTGTTTTGTAAAAATTGACACATTGATCCTAAAATTCATATGCAATGCAAGGGACCCATAAAAGAAAAAAATAAGATCTTGAAGTAGAACAAAGTTGGAGGACTCACACATCCCAAATTCAAAACTTAGTACAAAGCTACAGTAATTAAGACAGTTTAACACTGGTGTAAGACAGACAAATAGGAGCAATGGAATACAATTGACAGTCCAAAAATAGCCTTATATTTGTGGTCACTTGTGGATTTTTTTGTTATTGTTTTTGACACAGGAGCCAAACTATTCATCAATAAGAAAATAATAGTCCTTTTAACAACTGGCATTTGTTCTACTGAATATCGACATACCAAAGAAAGAAACTGGACCCCTACAATGCACCACATGCAATGTATCAGACCTAAATATAAGAACTAAAATAATAAGATGCTTAAAAGATATAACTAAGAGAAATGAAAACTTAACTTGTACATAAATTGTTCATAGTTATAGTATTCATAATATTTCAGAAGCAGAAACAACACAAGTATCCAACAACTAAACGGATAAACACAAAATACAGTATATCAATACAATGACATTATTCAGTCATAAAAGAAACAGTACCGATACATGCTACAACATGGATGCACTTTGAAAACATTACTCTAAGTGGGGGTGGGGGAGGAAACAAAAGGCCACATATTATGACTCCATTGATATGAAATGTCCAAATAGGCAAATCCATAGGTAGAAAGTAGATTAGTGGTTGCCAGGGGTTGGGGGTTAAGAACAGGCAGTCACTTCTAATGGATACAGAGAATTTCTTTATACAGTGATGAAAATGCTCTGGAATTACATAATGGCAATTGCACAATTCTGTAAATATACTAAGAACCACAAACTTTACACTTTAGAAAGGGTGAATTTTATACTATGTGAATTGTAGTCAATTAAACAAAGATTAAGGAAAGCACACCACTTCCATTTTAAGGTGGATAAGGTCAACTCTTCCAAAATAAATCTTTATTAAAAACATTTCCAATCTCAACATTTTTTCTCTTATTTAGTTAGCAAATGTTGGGAGAACTCTTCTCAGTCTCTCAGGATGTCTTCCAAGATATTGTCTAGAATGTGAATATCAATTTCATTCAATCCTCATAACCAGTGATAAGGTAGGATCGGGTACAGTTCAAATAAAGGGCCAAGACTAATAACCAGCCATCTAACTGTGAAAACTGCACCCTCAACCACTGCTTATTATTTTTCAGATACACCTCATCCCATTTCTGTTTTGCTGGGGAATGGGAAATAATTAGGATAGTTATTCCAGGTGCTGGTCTCTGAAAACTACAAATTTTGATTTAATGTTTAACATTTGGCAAGGGAAAAATGACAGAATTTAGGTAGGGGTGTGTGGTATATAACCCCATTCTTTTAACTGGCTATCTGATCTCTGGCAAGGTCTATGACCTCTCCAGTTACAGTAATCTGAGAAGATAAAAGATGATGTACACAAGGTACTTCACATGTACTGTAAGCAAGTTGTCAGAACCTAGAGGAGTTTGACTTATAAGTGTAAGACAATGTTAAATGCGACTCACATTCAAAAGTGGGGCGCATCCAGTCAAACGCTTGCTTCCTTTAAAGAGAACAGTTTCAAGGAGAACTACTCTTTGAAAGTCTGAAGAGCTGGTAACAAAAGCAGAATGATTTAAGATGCCAGCTCCCATCCCATCTCTCCTGGGATTGAAATAAAGTATGAAGGTGGCTTAAGAGCCTCCTAGTTGTCAGAGACACCAGAAGGGAAGAGCATAAATACATTATGAATTTACTTAGACTATGCAAGCGTATAAGGAAAAAAATGAAATAAATATTCGAAATTAAAGCTAAAAAGTACAACAGCAGCAAAAAAAAGCTAAAATGTGGGAAGAAAACCTTAAGGTCTCCTTAACTGCTCAGGTAATAAATCTTTCCCACCATTACCACACTGGGGATCACGGAGGTTTTTATGAGAAGGATGTCCTAACATTTGAGTTGAATACAGAGGTCTGACACGTTATGGAACTGGTAAAGATCTTTGGCAGTGACTTAGGTTAACTAGAAAACCCAGATAAGAACTTTAAATAAATCAGATCTATATAAGCAATCAAAGACCTGTATAAACTGAGATGGAAAAAGGATTACATAGAGAACAGTAGCTCATGTTTGGGGTGTTATCAAGGACTGAAGACAAGAGTTCCTGCCTTTGGCAAATAGAAGGTTATGAGTATTCTTGAGAAGTGTATTTTCGTTGAAATAGTACTGGATTAGCAGTTGTTCACACAGGGAAATGTAGCTCACACCTATATCTAAATCTTCATGTGATTGTTAACAAATTTCAGTTCACTGACTTGAAGGTGGAAGGCAAAAAAGTCATGGGGACTCTCCTTGTAAACCCTTTCCTCCCCAGACATACTGATTCTTTACATTCTGGCATTAAGTAAAAGGTGGAGATAAGAAAGACAGCAAATCAAAGCTATGCTTTACTTTTTTTTTTTTTTACTTCGGTGGTCTACACAAAGGTGGGAAGATAAAGATAGTCCTTAGTAAATAATGAAAGTCAGAAAAGTTTTTTGTTTTTTTTAATTTATTTGAGGGACAGGAAAGGAGGAACAGGGGAGAGAGAGACAGAGAGAAAGTGGCAGATAGAGAGAATGGGCAAGTCAGGGCCTCCAGCCACTGCAAATGAACTCCAGATGCATGTACCACTTTGTGCATCTGGCTTATGTGGACACTGGGGAACAGAACCTGAGTCCTTAGACTTCACAAACGCCTTAATCAATAAGCCATCTCTCCAGCCCAAAAGAAGTTATTTTTTGAGATTAGCAGCTAAAGGGATCAATATCACCAAGGGTGGTCTCAGAAAAAAGATTTCTTTCTCCTTTAGCTTGTATGAGTTTTTGAGAAAATCTTGATTAAGGGGCTTGAAATTTCTACAGTCATCTTATTATGGAACCAGGGACTAATGTTGCCTAATTACAATCATCTATCCTTTCTAATAGGGTATCTGTGCTAAGACAGGATGAATAACAGTATCAACCCTATATCCTCATTTTCAGAGTTCATTTTGATATATACTTTCCTACACAGGCATGTACCCCAAAATAAAATTTTAAAACTTGCAGTTGGATTTTACCACAATTACCGAGAACAGAGAATGGTCAGATACTCTATTCATTTGTTGTAGCTGCCAGCCTCCAGCAAAGTCTGGCTGAAAGTTGTGCTTTTGTTGTATGTATGAAATGGTCAAAATATTAAAATATACTCTTATTCTTATGATACTGCTCAGTGACATTCTAATAAGCAATAATAGGCAGTCATATAATAACATGTCCAGAGTAACTAATTAGTAATCAGGGAAGAGTAATGGAATTTTCTCTTAAAATTTTTCAAAGGGAGGTTTATTTTTGAGGTTTACTTTTATTAACTAAATTGATGTTTCTTCTGATAACCTACATTACTTAAAATTTTTTTTCAGAGACATATTATTACAATTATAGAACTTCAATATGGTAGCGATCATAAAACTAGAATTCATTTCTCTAATGATTTGATAAAATTTTCCCCATTTAATTTCCCCTCACTTCATAATACTTAAGAAACTCCATAATACTTAAGAAGCACAGTAGAGGCCCTTTAAGATGACTATAGCCACATGAGGGTTCCTTGCATCAAGGTGGCATATGTAACAGTGTTCTATTCTAAAGGCAGGCCCAGAAAAAACCCACGTTACCTTATCACAATATGGAAAGCACTGTGTTCTTTCTCCATCAAATTATGATAAAAATGTCACTACTTTATATAGCATTACAGCCCATAATGTCTTGGTTACTATAAGAACTAAAATAATCCTGAAAGACATCCTTTTCCCCTCTCCAATGATCTGAACGCTCTTTTTCCTGTCAATTCAAAAGATCGGGTTGATGTGTAGAAATCATTAGAACAATCAAGGCACAAGCTCAGCACACTGGCTGTGGCTTGTAGTAAAATGATATACCAATATGTCTCTCCTTAGTTAAAAATACATAATCATTTTATTTTATAATGCACAAAAAATTAACATCACAGACAGAGGACTAGGAAAGGGAAACAACTACTTTAAATATCAGTAATTTAAATCTATTTAAACCTACTTGTACTTTCTGTAGTACATGTAATCTTTTAACACTTTTCGAAGTAAAATTTAATCTTTGGGGATATACAATGTAATTCTTAAAGAGTAATAGTTCCATTCATTTCCAGGCCTGCTTACTGTATGACTAAGTAACACAAGGCACAGTAGCCATCCTTTCTGTTATGCTGCAACACTGATCATGTGCCTTGGTAAAATCGCTGATTAAACAAGATGACGGCAATATGAAGGGGAGACTTTGGATTGTCTATTTAAAATCTAGGTAATAAGTAATTAATAAAAAGTTTATTTTAAGTGCACTTTCACATGCTTGTTTATGATAAACAACAAACTTCCAAACTTTGTTGCAATAGGCTTGACTACAATATCATTTGGCCAAATGCACTTTCCCCAGTAAACTTAAAACAAGAACAACAACAACAAAAAGTCCCTGTCCTTTCATATACTAAGAAAGAGAATTGGCTACTGAAACAGTTCATTGCAAGACACATGAAGACAACATACTGTGGCATGAGTTGTTTTTAATTTGTTGTGCTGTTACTAAAGTAAAGTTCTGAGGGCTGTGTTTCAAACATTCCAAGTTCTCCCTTCCATCTTTATTGATTCTCAAAATTTTGCACAGAAAACTAGTGGGGGGCTAGAACAGCAGTACGTGCATCACACTGTTTCCAAGACTTCAAGTTTCAAAAGCAAATTGTTTAAAAAAAAAAATACAGTTCCTGATTTGAATTAGATACAGGGACAAAAAAAAAAAAAAAATAGCACATACTTGAAGGTTACGTGGTCTACAAATGGTGGCAATATTTTCCTTGGGAGAGTAGTTTTGTTGGTATATATATTTTAAATACTCAAAAAGGCTCAACTTCAAGCAGTAATAAACACAAGCAAAAGTGATTTAACCCTTAAAATAAATATTCAGAAAACCTCTCTGTACATACAAGTGAAAGAATATGTAACACTTTCACGCAAAAAATAATTATAATAATAATAAAGGATTTGTTCATATATGTAGCTGAAATCTGCTGTTCCAGCCCACATGTCCCCAATAAAGAAGGGAGGCACAGACATAGATGACTACTGTGGTTCACTATCTTACAGCCTTGTTGTACTGGGATACTATCACCACCACATTATACCTCTTATATATTTTATTAAAAATTTTTAATTTTTTTCTGTTTTTTTTCTTTTTTGATTTTCTTTTTTGTTTTGTTTTATTTTGTTTTACAGCATGCCAAATCCTTTGGCATATGTGATGGCCTTCAACAATCTCTCTTTAAGTTTTTCTTTGCTTGAATATTCCGGAAGTAAAAGGACATTAAAGCAAGTATGAGATGTAGGTAACCTAAATAGAGAGAAAGGGGAAAAACAGGAAAATAATAAGTCATAGGAAATATGTTCAGTATGACATGTTCCTATTTTTAGATGGTATATATAGTTAGGATGGTTTGCAATGAAGAACAATGCATAAAAGTAAATCGTAAATGTTTTGCTGTCTACCTACCAACAATCAGTTTGTCTTTATCCTACAAACTAATGCTAGTAAGAAGAGGTAATGATGGTAATAACATATTGCAACCATTGTTCATCACTATAAACAAGTATTGTTTTAGGTACATAATTGTAGTTCATATACATCTTTATAAAACCAACATAGAAAGCCACTGAGAAGTGACTTACTCTAAAGAAGGAAAAAAAAATATTAAAACCTGCTTTTAAACATTTCAAAGTTGATATTCTTACATGTTTATTAAAAATATTGCTGGCAATGTAGCTACTAAATGATTTGATGTCAAATGTACATTAGCTAGTACCATGACCAAGCAGCATAGAGGAAGTACTAATAAAACTATGTTTGTGTATCTACATCAGTAAACATACTACTGCTGATGTATGTGGTCCAAACCTGTCCCCACTCCCTCCAATTAACGAGGTACAGATAGAGATAGAATACAGTCAAGTGTCAAAATTATGTAACTGAAGATTCTAACATAATCAAATGATAAACAATATGTTAAGCCTCAAAGTAGCCATTCTAAATAGATTGTAATGTAAGATGGCTTTCAATTAATAAGTGTGAACCTAAAGAGGAACAAATATCAATTTGAAAATGTCTGTACTAATGTAAGGCTTGTAAGTTTTTTCAACTATGTCAGTTTTTTTTTCAAGTTCTTCAAACAATAGCAAATAGCAAACAATATTCTTTCAACTAATGCTTCATGTGACATGAAGGTTTCTATTTAAAAATCAGGAAAGTCCTCAGATGCTACAAGATCAGTCACATCTGTGTGGTACTGGATGTACAGTTTTCCATAGGTACATAGTAATAATTCAATAATTACCTTTCTGTGTCTGGACCATTTTTGGCTATAATCATCTTTAGTTTTCCTAGTCCTCCAACAGGTGCTCTGTCTGTGCCTGTGGTAAACTGTAAGAAGAGTCTTTTCTGTTCATCTGTAAAAGAATGAACGATTTCCCAGAACTCCCTAATGGAAAAAGATATATTATTGGTTTTAATTTGGCATTCATTATAAATAGTACTAATATAAACTTACAGTGTACTAAAACAATATTAGGGAACAATTTTAAAGTTAACTAATATTAAAGACCCTAACAATTCATACCTGTTGATCTAGAAATTCTTAAATCTCACAAGAAAATAATTCTAACACATAAAACTTGCATTTATCATCACATTATTTGCAATTATGTTAATCATCACATTATTTCTAATAGTGAAAGGGAAGTAATTACATATACTTAGGATTAGTCATAATATGCAGGCAAAAATAGCAAAAACTTATGAACTGAGAAAGACTGACAAGAATACTGTTGAAAATTAACTACAGTGGATGATGTCTTCAGGAACATAAATTATTTATTCTTCTCGTTTATTGTTTCTACTTGCACCTTACTCAACTTTGTGAGGAAAATGTGATTCAGATTTATAACAAAAGAGAAAAATAAACAAAAAAAGAGACAAATAAAAAAACTAATCAGTCATACTCAATAGCAACAATACAAAGATATATTTTAAAATTAATTTTATTCATTCGAATGAAAGAAAGAGGCAGAGAGAAAGAGACAGAGAGAGGATTAATATTTCAGGGCTTCCACCCACTACAAATAAACTCCAGATGCATGCCACCTTGTACACCTGACTTACATGGGCATTGGGGAATTGAACCTGGGAGAAGTCTTTGCAGACAAGTGCTTTAACTGATAAACCATCTCTCTAGTCCCAAGATATAAATTTTTATATGAAATAGAGAACCTATATCAAGTAGTATATACTATGCATGAAATAAGACAACTATCCTGATATTTCTACCATACATAGCTATTACAAGAAAATGAATAAATACCTGTTTTTCTGAAACATACATAATAATACTTTTAACTCATTATAGAATACATAAAATATTATTTTATTTGTGTGTATGAGACAGAAAGAGAGAAAGAGAAAGAGGAGAGAGAAGAAGAGGTAGATAGAGAGAATGGGCACACCAGGGCCTCCAGCCACTGCAATGCCAACTCCAGACACATGTGCTGCCTTGTGCATCTGGCTTATGTGTGTACTAGGGAATTGAACCAGGTCCTTAGGCTTTGCAGGCAAATGCCTTAACCACTAAGCCATTTCCTCAGCCCTACAGAATGTATTTTTTTAATGTAAAGTTCTTTCCAGAATCTTGTCAGAGAACATTGTATAGTACCATAGTCAGTAATGTTCTGTTCTTTGCTATTCTGTTATTTGCTATTTTTATTCCCCAAATGATGGCATTTTCATTGTGTTGATACTGTTACAATATATGTGTGTTCACTTTAAAAGTGCCCCTTCTGCTGGAGACTTAGGACCAGGAGGGCAAACTCAGACTGCTGTTTGAGCTGAGGCAACCTTGATGTATAACTTTATTCTTTTATCCATGTGCCTTCCTCTCTCCCCTCAATCCCAGCAAGGTTAGTTAGCATGAGGAGCAGAACATTTCTTCACAGCTTACAGATTCTGAAAGACCAGAGATTTTCTTCCTCTCTCTCCTACATTGTTTATGTCTGTACCCAGACATGGCCCTTTCCCAAGAAACTTTGTTCTTGTTTGCTTTGTTCTTCAGATTTTTGAGGCCCTCCCCACACAATAGCCCCCAAGCCAGTTTTCTCAGGCTTTAGACTCCACTATGCCACTTTGGTGTAATTCTAAAAGGGCATGTCATTTCAACTGTTTCATATCAAACCACCCTACTCTTTCACTACTCTCTACTCTCTTCATATCTATAGATACCATTACCATTATTTCAAAAAAATCAACTTTGGGCTGGAGAGAGGGCTTAGCAGTTAAGCGCTTGCCTGTGAAGCCTAAAGACCCCAGTTCGAGGCTCAATTCCTCAGGACCCATGTTAGCCAGATGCACAAGGGGGTGCACGCATCTGGAATTCGTCTACAGTGGCTGGAAGCCCTGGCGCGCCCATTCTCTCTCTCTCTCTGCCTCTTGCTCTGTCTGTTGCTCTCAGATAAATAAATAAAAATGAACCAAAAAAAAAAAAAGAAAAAATTTTTTAAAAAGTCAACTTCCAAACTCTCTATCAAACTTTCTGGCTTCTCTTCCTTGTTACTGTAATAGCCTGCCTTCCTTCATTTCCTATAGAAGTCACCTAGAGGAAATAATGCATATGTAGATGGCAACAAGAAAGGAATCAGATCCCTGTTGATACTCTTCCTTTGAGGGGTGGGTAAGAGAAACAAGTCATCTGTGGCAACATCAAATCAATGTCAGGACACCAAAGCTGTGCCACACTGGGCAGTAGGAAAGGAGCACACTTTAGGCGTGCCTGAGGAAGCAGAAGCACAGGAATCACGAAGAAGAGAAGACATGCCTGAATGATGTGGCAAATAAGCTACTGGCACACTCAGGAGGCAGAGGTAGGAGGATCACTGTGAGTTCAAGGCCACAATGAGACTACATAGTGAATTCCAGGTTAGCCTGGGCTAGAGCAAAACCCTACCTTGAAACCCCATTCCACCCTCCAAAAAAGGAAATACTCACTCATATCCTACCTGATGGAAATACAAAAATTTCTATACAACAATTTTACAGTATCCAGAAAATTACACATGTATCTACCAGTTCACTTCTAACTATTTTTTGGGGTCCCCAAACACACCTAACAATTTATTTTAAGGTTGACTCAATATGTACAGAATGAGATGTGCTTAAAAGTATTCATTGTGGTATTACTATTAAAAGAACAAAACTAGAGATAAAAAAAAATAATAATACACACACTCTATATTGGGGGCTAGAGAAATGGCTCAGTGGTTAAGACACTTGCCTGCAAAACCTAATGACCAGAGCCTGATTCCTTAGTACCAAAATAAAGTTAGATACAGAAGGTGACACATGCATCTGGGGCTCATCTGTAATGGCTAGAGGCCTGACTCACCCATTCTTTCTTCCTATTTTAAATTTAAAAAACTAACAAACGAAACCCTCTATACTGGATCACACAGTGGCAGTAAAAAGGTATACAAAGACATCTCTACATTGATAAAGGGTTACTTCTAAGATACACTTAGCAAAAAAAAAAAAAAAAAAAACCTTTCCTGGTCTGTCTCCTGATAACGGCTACACATAGTAGGAGTTACTAACAAAGTCCTATTTTATACTCCAAATATCACTACTAAATGCCATTTCCCAATAGTTTCTTGTAAATGTTTTTATTCCAGTTCTAAGAAAACAATGTTCAAAATAAGCCAAATTTTCAAACCTTGATGGGTCAGGTCAAAAATAAACGGCCAAACAATTAAATAGTGTTACTATCATGTGTATGAAACACACTGCATATATCAAAAAAAGTAAGTTCATACTATTCAAAGGCAAGAAAAATAACCAAATGCCATTATTTAAATTTTAATAGTACTTCCTTCCTTTACAAAACAAAAATACATTTTTATTTTGCCTTTTCAACAGAGTTGTTTCTTAAGGTAATCAATCAAATAGTATCCATTGATGAGAAAGTTAACAAAATGAAAGAATGATTTATATGCAGGAAAAAGTTAAAAAAGAAATTGTTTCCTCAAATCATCATTCTTTCAATCTTCAGGGAAATAACAGATTAAGAAAATGATTTAGCAAAATCAGATGAAAGAGTTGATTTTACTTTTTACTTCCCAATCTCCATAATAAACAGGGAAAATTGTATAGGAAAGTTCAAATCCCACAACAGAACTGGACAGTAAAGTATCTCCCATGAACCTTTGGGTATACGAGATATGCAGTGACATTCTGGTTGGTATCAGTACCTGATATGCAGATGAGAAAGCAAAGGAGATGTAGTTAAGTGGTTTCCTATAGTCCTAAGAACAAGAAAATCTCAAAATGGAATACCACTAGAAAGCAGAGGCCAATTTGAGAACTAAAAGTTGGCAAACTGTATGGCATCCAAATTTGCAGATCAGGCCCCTAAACTCATGAATAACCAAAACAAACCTTGCATTAAGGACAGACTTCTGTTATTCTGTTATAATATCAAAATGGACCAGATCAAGAATAAGAAAGAGGGCTAAAGAGATGGCTTAGCAGTTAAGGCGCTAAAAGACCAAGTTTCTATTCCCCAGGACCCATATAAGCCAGATGCACAAGGTGGTGCATGCATCTGGAATTTGTTTGCAATGGCTGCAGGCCCTGGCACACCCATTCTCTCTTTATCTGCCTCTCCCTCTTCCCCTTTCAAATAAATAAATTAAAATTAAACACCAAAAAAGAATAAAGGTATGATGGGTGGGAGGTAATTTGAAAGGATTATTTTTTTAAAAAATAATTTTTTTTGTCATTTTACAAAAGAACAGCCTTCTCTATAGTAGGAAGAGATATCTTGGTTCATCTGTCTTTTGGCAATATGACAAAGTCATTTCTTAAAAGAAAATGAGCAATAGAAAAATGGATCAGAATGAAACTCTACATATTAATTATTATTATGAAAAAGTATATAGATGAGAATGACATCCATTACAGTGTCAGTAAGAGATGAAATGATAAAGGCTATAAAAGAACTAAATCAGAATTAAAAATAAAACCTGGAACTGAAAGGTTTCAGAAGATGTGGCAGAACTAAGAAATAGAAATAAATGAAAAAGATAGGCCAAATATTAAAAGATTAAAATTCAATTAGAAAAAAAAAGATTAATAAAATATAAGCTTCCTGGGCTGGCAAGATGGTGCTTATCTGTAAACCTGACAGCCTGGGTTCGATTCCTTAGTGCCCACATCAACCCAGATACAAGGTGGTACATAAGTCTGAAGTTCATTTGCAGTAGCAAGAAGCTCTGGTACATCATTCTCTCTAAATAAATCAATTTTTTTTAAAAAGCTTCCTAAAATTCTAAGAAAGAAAGAGAAGAAAAATCTTAAAAGATGCAATCCTGATCTAAATTCCTGATCTAAAGACACAATGCTACTGGGTAGGCATTGCAAGAGGGATTTTGCAATGATTAGCTCTGTTCCCAGAAGTTCTCTTTTATCCTATATGCCCTGTTAGCCCAATGACACCACATGGCCAGGAGTATTCCAAGGGCTAACAGCAAATCCTACATGCACAGAGGTCCACAAGAAAGAGGGCAAAAATGTTCTTCCTCTCAAAGACAGTCTGAAAAAGAACCTCCTTAAGCATTAGCAGAGTGAATGAGGGCAAGCTCCAGTGAAAAGAAATAAATGAAGCCACCCCAAACTGAATCCCAAAGCCTTGGAACACTGATTTGTCACTGGAGCCATAATTCACAAAGTGTGTTAGGCCCCTAAATTCTGTATCTGAATAGGATGACTGCTTTCTAAAGTCAAAAATTTAAATAGGACTTTGAGTCTTTAATATAATACCCAAAATGTTCAAGCTATAATCCCAAATCAACTGTCATTAGCAAGAACCAGAAACATCACAGGAAAGAAGAAAATCAGCTGATGCAAACAGAGATGAATAAATGTTAAAATTTACCTAACAAGGCTTTTAATGTCATCATTACAAAAATAATTCAACAAGCAATTCCAAGTTCTTCTATTTCAAAAATGAAATAAACAATCTCAGGAAAGAACCAGAAGTTACAATCGAAAAGTCAAACAGAAATTACAATCCTAAAAAATATAGTAAAACAGTAACTGGAAGGGCTTAACAGAAGACTGAAGATAACAGAATATAGAAATCTGAACAAGAGAGAAAATGGACTGAAAACTGAACCAAGCTTCCAGTACATGCAGACTAACAAAAATGACTTATTCTCAGCTTTGGAAGCTAAAAATGAAAGGAGAAATGAGAATGGGCTGAAAGAGTGTTTGAAGAAATTATGGCTATAACTTTCACACATTTAGCAAAAAAACAAAAATCTACAGCTTCAGCTGATAAAACCACAAACAACACAAATGAAACCATTCTTCAACTACTTGGGGAAATGAAGTCACCTTCACACAAAGGAAAATTAAAAGAACTTGTTATTAGCATACCTGTCTTTGAAGGTGGAATCTTGGAGAAAAGAAGGAAAACACAGTATTATTTTCCTTGAGTTCTATGAGAGTTTTTTTTTTTTTTTTTTTTTTTCCCAAGTAGGGCCTCACTTTAGCCCCTGCTGACCTGGAACTCACTCCCAGGCTGGCCTCATCACAGAGTTCCTCCTACCTCCACCTCCCGAGTGTTGGGATTAGTGTGCGTCACCACACCCGGTTATGATTAAAAAATATTTTTATTCATTATGTATTTGCAAACACATGGATAAATGAATGTGGTCACACCAGGGCCACTTGCTACACTGCAAACTCCAGATGCATGTGCTACTTCTATGCAACTGGCTTTATGTGGGTATTGGGGAATCAAATCCAGGCCATCAGGCCTTGCAAGCAATTGCCTTTAACCACTAATAATGGAAAGAACAACTATAAGCACATTAATCTCAAAACAAAAAATATTTACAAGACCAAAGTGAAGTTAAGGTTTGTACACTTTACCCACAACATAATTAATGCTGTTTTTATGCATGCTAATACAACAACCATCCTACAGCTTGTAGGGCAAAGAATGCTTTCAAATTTCAAGTCTTACTAAGAAACATGTTTTGCCACAAAAAAATGATTATTCTGATAGATCTGGGCAAAGTAAAAGAAGCTGATTCCAAATGTCATGGATGACTTTAAGAGGTACAAGTACTTAATAAACAAGACAAGGGCTAGAGAGAGCGTTCAGTAGACAAGGCATTTACCCATCAACTTAACCATACAAGTTTGACTCACCAGTAACCACATAAAGCCAGATGCACAGAGTGGCACATGTGCCTGGAGTTCATTTAAAGTGGCTAGAGGCCCTGGTGTACCCATTCTCTCCCCTCTCTCTCCCTCCCTCCCTCTCCCTCTCTCTCTCTCTCTCTCTCTCCTAGGCATGGGGCTGCATACCTTTAATCCCAGCACTCAGGAGGCAGAGGTAGGAGGATCTCTGTGAGTTCTAGGGCAGCCTGAGATTACATAGTGGATTCCTGGTCAGCCCGGGCTAGACTGGAACCCTAACTCAAAAAAAAAAAAAAAAAAAAAAGACGGGGGAATATTAGAAAATTAGAAGTAGAACATGAAAATGTGTCTGAACTGCTGCAAACTCATGCCAAAAATTGTTAAACATTAGTCACTACTTATGGATGAACAGAAAAAGTAATCTACTGAGGTAGAAGATGGTATGCTTCAAACACTGCTGAAATGTCAAAGGATTTAGAATATTACATTAACTTAGCTGATTAAAAAAAGAAAGAAAAACTGAGAGGACTGGATTTATTGTGGGTAAAATGGTATCATGTTCCAAAAGAATTCTTTTTTTGTGAAATGAAGAGTCAGCTGATGTGCCAAAACTTTACTGCAACCTTACTGAAAAAATTGCCTAAGGTACCCTGGCCTTTAGCAACAGCCTCTCCAATCATGCAGAAGGCAGACATCGATCAAGGTAATTCTCAATCACCAAAAACATTAGCACTTAATAATGACATATCCATGATTAAAAATTTAAACAATGATTTTCAGTTAAAATACATTTTTAAAGAGATAATGCTATCATACACTACATAGATCACAGTGAAATTTATACATAACTTATAAATATGTACTGAGAAACAAACAAAAACCTCAAATGATATTTACTTCATTATAGTGGCTTGGAAGTAAGTCATTATTGACACCTTGGATATATGCTTACATTCTTCCTCAATCAGATTAAGAGCAAAGTAGGAATACTCCCGCTCCCCCCTCCCAAATGTTCTAGACTGTCAATATGACAGAGAAATGTTCAGTGGCATAATGATTAGGGGAAAAAATGTATCTTGTTAACATCTAAAATACTAAAGAATCTATCAAAAACCAATTAGAATAAGTGAATTCAGAAGAAGATCACAGGATACAAGGCCAATATATATTTTAAAAAACAAACTTTATTTTATAGATGGTGGCTATAAAAAGATGAAAAATAAATAAATAAAGCACCAAAAACATTCAATATACTGATTTATTTCTAACTATAATGTACAATATTCAACACTAGTATTACAAAACAATGTTGGCAGAAACTAATAAGAACTAAGCAGTGGAGAGGTTTTGGAGAATCCACATTTGTTTTAAAGTGGAAATTTTTACCAATGTTAAAAATTCACTTACCCTAGTCAAAGTGATTTAAATCAAAACTTCAATACATTTTTCAACATTTTATGTAAAACTTAACAAAATGATTTTAATATTTGTGTGGGAGTAAAAGTAGTGAAAACAAACAAATGAAAAAGTCACAGGACTTACACCATCTGATTAGAAGACTTGCTCTGTAAGTCTTTTGATAGGTAAAGGAATCAATAAACTGTGACTTTGACAAAAGGGACAAACAGATCAGCAGAGCAGAACTGACCAGAAGTAAGACCTTCATGTATTTTCAACAAAATTGCAATATCTATTGAACGGGGAAAGAAAGCTACAAACTAGAACATATTTACAACATAACAGAAGACTTATCTACAAAAGAAAGTCTATAATCAATGGAAAGTCTGACACTAATAAAATGGGGAAAATGCTTCATAAAGGTATGGTTAACCAACAAAAACATCTAAATATTATGAGCCATTAGAGATATGCAAATTAAAATTAAAACAGCATACCACTTCACACTTCCTAGAATGACTAAAATTAGAGCCAACCATTATCAAATACTGCGAAAACATAGAACTGGAACTCTGACACTACTGGCCATACTGTTAAATGGCACTTTCACTCTGGAAATAAACATTCTTAAGAGGTATGTTGTGGAATGTAAATGTACGTATTACATGACAGGAAATCTCCATCTCCTATATGTTGTGCAAGAGAAATGAATACACCTTCAAAATAAAACTGTGTAAAACCTTATTCGTATTAGCTCTAATTTGGAGAAAATATCCATCAAGAAAATGGATCTGCAAATTTTGTGTATTCATTTAATCCAACACTATTCTTCCACAATTTAACAAAGTACAAATTTAGTAACATGGAAGAATCTCAAAAATGAACACTCTATGACTCTATTTACATGAAATTCAAGAACAAACAAAACTAGTATTACAGCAATCAAAACAGTCATTGCCTGGGAAGCATGAGAATTGGAAGGGGACATACGGGAACTCTGGGATAATGAGCAGAGTTTATATATAATTATCTGAATCTGAAGTGTACAGTGGGTATTTCACTGTATTCAAAGTTTGCTTTACATAACATTAGCACCACCACTATCATAAACATCATAATGATAATGTTTAAAGAATAGTTATAGGGGCTGAAGAGATGGCTTGGCAGTTAAGGTACATGCCTACGAAGCCTACGGAACCAGGTTCAATTCTCCAGGTTCCACGTAAGCCAGATGCACACAGTGGCACACATGCATCTGGAGTTCATGTGGAGTTCTAGCAGTGGCTAGAGGGCCACCCCCCACACCCCCATTCTCCCTCTCTTTCTCTCTCCCCCTCTCTTACTCTAATAACAATAAAAAAAATAGTTATGATAGCACAGTATCTTGAAAATCAGCAAACACACGCACTCATCCTATTTGATAGGTATATGCTACTGTACGTACATATACTTATTTATTTGCAAACACAGAGAGCGAGCAAGAGAGAGAGAGACAGACACAGAGACACTGAATGGAATGAATGGGTGTTCCAGGGTCTCCATCCACTGCAAACAAACTCCAGATGCATGAGCTACCTTGTGCATCTGTCTTACATGAGTCCTGGGGAAATCAAACCTGGGTCCTTTGGCTTTGCTGGAAATAACCTTAATTGTTAACCCATCTCTCCAGCCCTGGATTTTAAACTCTAGGTAACCAAAGAACTAATTGATATTATAGGCAAGACTCAAGAAATACCTTAGACAATAAAAGGAGAAATTAAATACTACATCATAATTTTGTAACTCTTTTAATGAATTACTAGTTTTAGATTATTGTCACCATGACAAAAATTACTTAGAGGTAGTGCTAGCCAAATTAAAGTACCTCTAGATGAAAATACAATTTAAAAACCATAAAGTATTTGGGAAGGAAATCAAATCTGAAGCTAAATCAAGCCTTTAAAATAGAAATTATTTCCGGCTCTAGTCCTAAAAAGTGAGGAGGAAAAAGCTCTTGAAATCAGGTAGAACTTTTCAACTACACACCTTACCTAATCACAACAGTGTCCTTGGTATAACCACCATCATATTCTGTAGTTTCTTCCAGTGCCTGGAAATCTAGATTCTGCAAATTTAAGAAAATATGTCTTAATATCTACACCATTACAAACAATATGTTAACATTTTTTTAAAAAATAGGAGTTGGGTGATAAGAAGGAGGAGACAGCTTTCTTACCCGGCTTCCACATATAAGCAATTCAATTTCTTCAGGTCTGAATAGGTACTTTAAGGGAGATTCATTGGTCACCATATGAAAACCTCTGCGAAAAGCTTTGAATTGTTTTTCTACTGATTTATTGAGAATGTAGTCAGAATAGAGATTGACAAATTCCTGTAGAAAACATTAACCACAAAACTCTGGTTATATGTAGTGCAAATGAGGCACAGCAAGCCACTGTGCTACACTGCTAGCTTCCGTCTCTGTCAAAGAATAACAGTATACAAAAATATATTTTTAAAAATAAAATTACACATATACAAAGAAAAATAACAATTCTAAATTTCTCTGTGGTAGTCAATATTAAACCATAAAAAGGTTATATACAAAAAAATGACAATATGTTAGACAGGATTGAATATAAAAGTTGTACCTTCCATACAATACTTTAAGTTCTTTAAAACATGGAAATATAGACATACTTAAACCATGTACATTGGATCTTAGTAAACCACAAAGTCTTAAGTTTCTACTACAGAATTTGAGAAGTTATCTAATGTAGCCAGATTAGCAAATATGCTGGTGTTTTTCTTTTTTTTTTTTTTTAAAGGTACATCTACAATTCTTTGCAACTGTATTCTTTTTATTTATTTATTTGAGAGCGACAGACACAGATAGAAAGACAGAGAGAGCGAGAGAGAGAGAGAATGGGCGCGCCAGGGCCTCCAACCTCTGCAAACGAACTCCAGACGCGTGCGCCCCCTTGTGCATCTGGCTAACATGGGACCTAGGGAACGGAGCCTAGAACCAGGGTCCTTAGGCTTCACAGGCAAGCGCTTAACCGCTAAACCATCTCTCCACCCCTGGTGTCTTTCTTGATTAGCTAAATGACTCCACCAAATCATAAAAATAAAAGTGTACTTTGTATCTTGATTTAGTATAACATTTTATCAAAAATATTAAAATAAATACATTTCTTAAAGGCAAACTATTATAATTTACTTTTATGTTCTGGGTTATTATTCCCTGTTTCTAAATGAATACTTTTGGTCAACAGAAACCCAAAAATCTGATGTAAAGAATACTTTTCAGTTACATCTAAAATGGGAAATACTGTATATAGTAAATAAAATTATCATTTGTTCTGTGGTAAGAATCTTAATTACTAGGTCCTATTTACTTCTAAGTGCTAATATGGCAACATCCTGTTTCTGGTTTATACAGTAACTACATTTAATCTCTCATTAATTCTTATTCAAGATCCTCTTTCTATGAAAGTGGTTTAGTACTTGATCCTTTCATGTCAGTTCATACAGATTCAGCAATGTTCAGCTCAACTATTTAAAAGAATTTGGTTACTTGATATCTTTATTATTGGTTCAAAATATATCAAATTATTCTTTGAAAAAATGTAAGCATGTTTATTAACTGACAAAGCAATAATACAAAATTTCATTACCTTCCTGTTTTCATTTGTAATTGGAATTTTATCACCATTTTCCTTTAGATCATACATCATTGGATTACCAAAAAGATCTGTCTGTGATATCTGGAAAGTGATCATCATATCATCTTCCACATTCCCTTCATATTCCAGTAAGTCTTTTAAACTCTGATATAGAACCTAACAACCAGAAACAGAAAAGTAAGGCTACTAAAACTCAAAAATAAAACAAATGGCTTGTTTCAATATCTTAGGGAAGAAATAAAAAAAACAATTTTTCAGCAAAAATGAAATACAGACATTATTCCTCCTGTCCCCCAAATAGTTTATAACTTAGAAAGGAGACTGTCAATGATGATGTCTCATTCTCTGTATAGAGACTCATTCCCCACCCTCACCTCCAATAACAAAACAAGAAACACATTTCACCAACTGACGGCAGATTTCACATTGTGTTCTAGGAGATCCTGTCTTAAGGCAGAGAAAAAAAGACATACTAACTGTAGCTTCCAAAGAGTCAGGCAGCCTCTGACTTCACATGGAAGACTCATAGATTACATTAAAAAACAAAATGTTGTAATATACTTTACTATGTATATTAATAAAAATATCTTTAAGTATGAAAAAAAATGTGCACATGCATGTGAGCATGGGCATACCGGAATCTCTTTGCCATACTGGAATCTCTTTGCTATGGCAAATGAACACCAGATGTTTACACCACTTTTTGCTTCTGGCTCTACAGGGGTGACTTAGGAAATTGAGGCCAGGTCAGAAGGCTTTGCAAGCAAGTGCCTTTAGCTGCTGAACCAACTCTCCAGTTCCTCCTTTAAGCTTTTAAATGTTCATAATTAATCTGGTTAAAATAACTTTATCTTACTCTGAGTTATCAACCAAAAATTCCAAACAAAACCTTTAAAATGTTAAGATATATTTCTTCATTTGTATTAGAGACCGATAAAATATAACAAATAACTTACTGGGTGAGAGTCTCCCAAGTCACGAAAAGTTCCTTTTTTTCCCATTAGCTTCCTATAGACAACCATGGGAAAATGGACATCCAATATACAGTTGTTGTAAATAGCCAGACCCAGGACTATGCCAATCAGAGTAAATTGGCCTTCCGTTTCAAAAGAAGATGGATTAAACCAAAATAATTTTGTAGTTTCATCATATGTGAACATACCTATAAGAAATAATTTTGCAAAATACATTACATTTATATTTTATGAAAATCCAAAGAATCCAAATGTTAAGTATGAAAAGAAGTACCCATATAGAACTCTACATTTAGTAGATATAATTTTTTTCAATTAACGTTTACAACTGTAAAAACAACTTTGCAAATACAGAGTCAAATTGCCATAAATGTTGCAAATGGTTGAAAACAACTTTAAGGTAGTGAATGGAACAAAGTAATAACCTATTTTGGTGGCAGTTCTCTAAAGGATCCTAAGAAATATTTTATGGGCTTGGAGAGATGGCTTAGTGGTTACAGGCGTTTGCCTGTGAAACTTAAGGACCCAGGTTCAATTCCCCAGTACCCACGTAAGCCAGAAGCAAATGATGGCACATGCATCTAGAGTTATTTGCACTGGCTAGAAGCCCTAAAGTTCCCATTCATATTCTTTTTTGTGTCTTTTTTTTCTTTTTTTGAGGTAGGGTTTCACTCTAGTTCAGGCTGACCTGGAATTCACTATATATTCTCAGGGTGGCCTTGAACTCATGGCAATCCTCCTACTTCTGCCTCCTGAGTGCTGGATTAAAGGCGTGTGACACCACATCTGGCTTCATATTCTTATTCTTTCTCTGTTTCTCTCAGGAATCAAGCAATAAAATATTTTTTAAAGTATTTCATTAGAATCATTAATAATTAATGCACATGAAAGGTTAATTTACAATCATACTTCACCTACTCAATGGCTGAAAAAATTCATATATAAGTCATATGACTGAATATGTAAATGTGACAAACTTGAAAAGCTTAGAAGCTATTTAATAAACATATTAAATATGAGCCAAGACATAACAGTTCAACTCTTAAACCTTAAAGGAAATTATGTACATTATTCTATGCCATATTTTTGAGGATTCTAATGCTACAATTAACAAAAACATTTTTCTGTAATTTTTTTAACTTTAAAAGCAGCAAGGTGGCTATAATGTAAAAACTAAACCAGCTCAGAATTATCCAGTTAAGCATGTTATCCAAGAGGTTGTAACCTTTCTATTTCACTTTGTCTACCATATGTAAAATGGCTAAAAACAAGACACTTGTTCTTTGTTCATATATCTATTTCTTTTCCAATGTATTCCAATTAAACTCTTAGTGGAGGCAAATACTGTTAAGATGTAGAGTAAAAGGGGGGAAGGATTCTAAAGAGTTGTAAAGAAAATACTATTATACTTGTTGTTATTGTTACTATTTTGGTGCAAGTACTCTACTACTGAACTACATCCTCAGCCTCCCAAGAAATCTTATAGCAAATAAACAATATTTTAAACTTTATTTATTCGTTCATTTTTTATTTATTTATTCATTCATTCATTCATTCATAACAGGGGGTGCAGACAGAGAGAGAACGGATGTGTCAGGGCCTCTAGGCTTTGCTGGCAAGCGCCTTAACCGTTAAACCAGCTCTACAGCTCACAAATAATTTTTTAAAATATATTTTATTTATTCATTTATTTGAAAGAGAGAAAGAGGGAGAGAGGGAGGGGGAGAGGGAGAAAGAAAGAGGGTGGGGGCAGACAGAGAGAGAACAGATGTGTCAGGGCCTCTAGATACTGTACACTAACTCTAGACGCATGTGCCACCTTGTGCGTCTAGCTTATGTGGGGTACTGGGTACCTGGGTCCTTAGGCTTTGCTGGCAAGCGATTTAAACATTAATCTATCTCTACAGCCCAGAAATGATTTTTTTTTCTTTTCTTTTTTTTTTCCAAGGTAGGGTCTCACTCTGGCTCAGGCTGACCTGGAATTCACTATGTAGTCTCAGGGTGGCCTCGAACTCACGGCAATCCTCCTACCTCTGCCTCCCAAGTGCTGGGATTAAAGGCGTGCGCCACCACGCCCGGCTCACAAATGATTTTTTAAAATATATTTTATTTATCCATTTATTTGAAAGAGAGAAAGTGGGAGAGAAGGAGGGGGATAGGGAGAGAGAAGGAGAGAGAAAGAGAGAGAGTGCTCCAGGGCCTGGAGCCATTGCAAATGAACTCTAGATGTGTGCCGCCCCCCCCCCCCCTTGTGCATCTGTCTGGCTTATGTGGGTCCTGGAGAGTCGAACTGGGATCCTTTGGCTTTGCAGACAAACACCTTAACCACTAAGCCAACTCTCCAGGCCCACAAATGGTTTTTAAAAATATTTTATTTATTTAACTGCAAGTAGAGAGTGGGGAAGAGAGAGAGGAAGGGAATCAGAGTGAATGGGTGTGCCAGTGCCTCTGGCTGCTGCAAACTCAGATGCATGCACCTTGTTGTGCATCTAGCTTTATGTGGGTACTGGGGAATCAAGCCAGGGTTGTTAGGCTGTGCAGGCAAGTGCCTTAACCACTATGTCATGTCCCTAGCCCCAGCACAAGTGATGTAATACAAGCTAGAGTTTCTCTGGCTTGAAACACCTATAATTCTAACACAATCTCTACGTTCCTCAAATCATTCCAGCTTCAGGAATACCATATATTTTGTGATTATTTTAGACTACAAAGGACAAAAGAATTCTTTCAGTTGTCCTAAATACACCATTTTAAAGTTTTTCCAATTAAATTTACCAAGGAGATAATGTTCTTTATTAGAATATTTGACATAAGGGCTGGAGAGATGGCCTAATGGTTAAGGTGCTTGCCTGTGACACCTAAGGACCCAGATTCAATTCCCAGTACCTACATGTAAGCCAGATGCACAAGGTGGCAGATGCATATGGAGTTTGTTTACAGTTGCTAGAGGCCCTGGCATACCCATTCTCTCTATCTACATATTTCTCTCTTTCTGAAATAAATAAAATAATTTTTTTAAAAAATTACGAATACTTGGCAAAGTAATCTAAATAAGAACCTAAATAAATAACAGAGATCTTATAATCTATAACTACAGGTAATGCATGTCTAAATCTTTTGCTACTTCTCATAGGTGAGAATATTATAAACCAAGATATACAAGTTCATAACTCAAAAAGAATTAATACTATAATTGTAGCGCTAAAAGATTTACCAATGTCTGGATTGAAGATTTCTTCCACAACCAGCTGAAAAAATTCTTTGGAAACACCTCCCTCATCCACTCCTTGTTCTCCTTCAAATTCCACATACAACTGTTTCTTCAAGTCTGCAGGATTTTCCATAGCAATCATCTCTAGCTGGTGATTATAAAGATAAAAGTAAAATGAAGATGAATATCAGTAAGTAGTAGGATATAAGCAAAATAAAAATAAATAGAAGCAAAAGGAAAACAAGGACTGCTGCATAGGAACAATTTTGTTTCTAAATGGAAACAATGAGCATAGTGACCATCACTACCAACTATCCCATAAAAGGGGGAAAAAAAGGACAAAAGGGTGACTTTCCATCCATTTTTGCTGATTAAGTTTTCTATGACTTGTATATAATAGGACATGAGAGCAAATTACAACAAGAAAATGCTTATTGTGGTAACTCACAATAAGTCACTTCAGCAAAAGGAGCACGAACTGTAAATTACTAGAAATCCTCTATGGTGATTAGAACCAAAACTCAGAAGTAAGCCTTGTTATGCATCAAGTTTGAAGCAAAATAATGTCTATTAAGAAAAATACATTGAGAGGGTTGAGTATTTAGCTTAGTGGTGGAATACTTACCTGACAAGCCCAAGACCCTGTGTTCAGTACCCAGCACCCAAAACAAATGACAAGTACACTGAAAAGCCAGATGTGATGACACATGCATAATTCTAACACTCAGAATGCTGAGGTAGGAGAATCTTGAGTTCTGGGACAATGTGAGCTACATAGCACAACTCTACCTTCACTGCCCTGCACCCACTAGCCTCTGACAAAATCAGTTTGTGGTCCTTCACAATAACATTCAGCACAAATGGCCACTTTTTAGTGGATTATAATGTATTTTACAGATCCCATGTTTTCATGAAAGCAGATGAAACTCATTCTTGCTGATGACACTCTTCATATAAAAAGCAAACTTACTCTACTATCTAGCATTTCTATCACAATCTTTTAACATATGCCATTTGAATCTGCAAAATAAAACATACAGTGATTAAAGTTCACCATAAAATTAATCAATACTACATTCTATTGTGATATGTTTACAATGAAGTTTGTTTTACTTCATATATTCAAAATTGGCTAACAATATGCTTAATTAGCCAAATTATTTTCTCAATTGCTTAGAAATATCTACTGCCTAAAAACAAAAAATGTAATCTTCACGATGAAAACTTACCAAAACAGTATTTATGGGATGTTGAAGTTATTGTAAAAATTCTAAATGGAATTTTAAAATGTCTGTGAACAATGCAAGCAGCACTGAAATAAGTGCATTTATTATAACTCAAAAGTCACTATGGTAAGTAGCTATTTGTTCAGAAGTTCTAGTGTTTCTATAGAGAATTAAATTAAAATCTAGTAAATTTGTGAAGCTGGTAAGGTTTCAACCAGGAAGGGAGAATGTCCTCTCATGATAATAGAACTTATTTTTTAATGTTTTATTTCAAGTAGATACACAGATGGGTATGCATTATGTCTATGAAACTATACAAAATATTTTTACTAGATGCAGCCAAAAAAAAAAAAAAACGACGTCTGAAAAAAGTAAATGAAATTGTCTCTTGGGTCAGCTTCAACCTTAGGGGTCTATAATTCCATTGATTTATTCTTTAACTATAAAGAACTTCTTGTCTTGCTCATCTGCAAGTCATTTTAGATCAGCTGCTTTTAAAAAATTATTTTATCTGCAAGCAGAGAGAGAGAGAGACAGTGGGCATGCCAGGGCCTTTAGCTACTGTAATCGAACACCAAATGTATGGGCAACACTGTGCATTTAGCTTTACATGAATGCTGGGGAATTGAACCCAGCTTGTAAGGCTTTGCAGGCAAACACCTTAATCACAGAGCCATCTCTTTTCTGAGGATACATTTTCCACCGAAAAAAAAAAATCTCTTAAAAGTAAGTTCTCCTTAGAGGTTAAGGTGCTTACCCTGTGAAGCCTAAGGACCCATGTTTATTTGACTCTGTAGATCCCACTTAAGCCAGATGCACAAAGGTGAGACCACACAGTTACACATGCCCACTAGATGATGCAAACATTTGGAGTTCAATTGCATTGGCTGAGGCTCTGGTGTGCCCATTCCCCTCTCTCTAAAATAAAAATAACCTGAGTTTGAATCCTCCGGACCCATGTACAAACCGGATAATACAGCACTAGTGTCTGTAATCCTACTACATATAGGAGAGAAAGGAGACAGGTATAGCATAATTTCCTGGAAGCTCACTGCCAGCTATCTAGCCTGTCTGAAGGGAGTGGTGACCACAAGAATAAGAAAGATCAAGGCAAAAGGCAATGAACAACACCCTGAAGTTTCCTGTGAGTTCTACATGTATACTATGGTCCTTCTGAGACTGCACATAAACACACCAAAACAAAATGAGTTCCCTAAATAAAAACTAGTCTAGCCAGGCATCATGGTGCAAATTTTTAATCCCAGCATTCCTCCCAGGCAGAGGTCAGAGGATCACTGTGAGTTTGAGGCCAGACTCAGACTATATAGTGAATTCCTGGTTAGCCTGGGCTACAATGAGACCCTACCTAAATAAACCAAACAACCAGAAGAAAAGAGATGGCTCTGCAGTTAAGGAGTTTGCCTGCAAAGCCTTTTGAGCCAGGTTCAATTCCCCAGCATCCATGTATAGCTAGATGTACAGAATAAAGATTCAACTTCATACTACAAGGCTATAAAAACTTAGTAGGAATGTATAAGGAAGAGGTATATAGAGCAGCCAATAAGATAATACATTTTATATTTTTTTTAAATGAAGACTGTTATACAAAAGATTCATAATTTTATGTACCAAAAAGAAACGGAGATAGAGTAGTTCTAATTCAATCAGAAAAATACATTGAGAAACCAGATGTGGTAGCATATATGATCATAATCCTACTCTCATAGGACTGAGGTATGAGGATCATGAGGTCCAGCACAGCCTAGGTGATTATTGATAATCGTCCACTTTCATCAAGATTTACTCTGTTTTTCCCTCATCTTGGATATCCAAAGAATTTAGTTCAATATGTTATGGTGCAATATGTGCTATAAAAATAGCCCTACATCTTTTTTCTTTTAGTTTCATGTGTAAAATATGAACAATACTACAGTACTCAATAAGTTTATATTTGAGAAATTCTTAGATGAATTCCCTAGCATAAAGTCAATGATCATAAGTTCGTTGTTACTGACTATAATGAAGGAGATAGAGGAAGAGATAGATGCAGGTGGAGGAGATAGAGGAAGATGAACAATGGTATGCAGAATTTGTAGAGAACTTTATAAACAGCAACTCATTAAATCTCCAAAATAATCGATGAGATATGGATTATTAAACCCAGTATATAGATGAGGACCTTGACATAACAAATGGGTAAATAATTTGATCACACCACAGTAAATCACAAAAGAGATTCTAATTCAGGCATCAAGCTCTGAACTACTACTGTCTTCCACTGCCTCTCCATGAAGACTAGTAATAGCACCTTATTTTTAGAATTACATGTAATATGTATTTTATCTACATTTTTCCTTATTTTTCGAGATATGGTCTTACTCTAGTCCAGGCTGATCTGGAACTCACTATGTAGTCTCAGGGTGGCCTTGAACTCACGGCGATCCACCTACCTCTGCCTCCCAAGTGCTGGGATTAAAGGTGTGCACCACCACGCCCGGCTCCACATTTTTCATTTTTAAATATTTTATTTATTTGGGCGACAGAGAGGCAAGCAGAGAAAGAGTGAGAATGGGCACTGGTAGAGCCTCCCGCCACTGCAAATGAACTCCAAGTGTCACCTTGTGGATCTGGCTTACGTTACACTGGGCAATCAAACCTGGGTCTTTGAGCTTTGCAGGCAAGTAAGTACCTTAATCTCTAAGCCATATCTCCAGCCCTGTTTTTCATTTTTTAAACTTAACACTTACACAGAGTGGACATTGTAATCATTATCTCATAGTGGATAAGACTACATAATATGAGGGCAAGAAGGAAGAAAAAATGATGGTGTTAAAAATAGAAGAGCGGGCTGGAGAAATGGCTTAGCAGTTAAGCTCTTGCCTGTGAAGCCTAAGGACCCCGGTTTGAGGCTCGATTCCCCAGGACCCATGTTAGCCAGATGCATAAGGGGCGCACGCATCTGGAGTTCCTTTGCAGGGGCTGGAGGCCCTGGCGCACCCATCCTGTATTTCTCTATCTGCCTCTTTCTGTGTCTGTCACTTTCAAATAAATAAATAAAAAGTAACAAAAAAAAAAAAAATAGAAGAGGGACTAGTTGAAAAGAAGCTGCAGTGGAGGGGAGAGTGATAGTGTATATGCATGGAAGTTAGCAAAAAAAAGTTTTAATAAATACTTACATATTACTTTTAGAATAAGAAAATATTAAATGTAATAATTTAAAAACAAATAGCAGCTAAATCCTTCAGGTAAAAATTTCTAATTATTATCTATTGTCAAAGTTCCCTTTTGGGTACACACAGTGACTGTGTAATATATTATATTTTTTTAAGAATAAAGGGAATTCTTAGGCTGGAGAATGGTTTAGCAGTTAAGGTGCTTGCCTGTGAAGCCTAAGGACCCATGTTCAACTCTCCAGGTCCCATGTAAGCCAGACACACAAGCTGATCCAAACGTGCAAGGTCACACATGTACACAAGGTAACACACACATCTAAAATTTGACTGTAGTGTCTGGTGGACCCAGCATGCCAATTCTCCCTCATAAAAACGTACATTAAAAAAGGAATATATGGGGGTTCAAGAGATGGCTTAGTGGTTAAGGCACTTGCCTGCAAAGCTGAAGGACCTAGGTTTGATTCCCCAGGACCTATGTAAGACAGAAGCACAAGGTGGCACATGCATTTGGAGTTTACAGCGGCTGGAGGCCTGGCACATACATTCTCTGTTTGCCTCTTTCTCTCTCCTTCTCTCAAATAAAATAACAAAAATTTCCCAGAACTTCAAGGTAAAATGGAATTTCACCATATAAATATTATCCTATTTGCCTATCTAGAAAATTCAAATGAAAAGTTTCATCTGAAATACTTATCATGGGCTATTATCTCAAATTCCACCTCAACAAGTCAAACATACAGTGTATAGTTTTGGCATTTGAATCTCTTAACACAGATATGGACTTTTATTTAAATTCTTAAAAAGTACCCTATTATCCTGCTTTGCTGTAAGTTTCTGATTGCCTAATGATCAGTCACTAATGTGTTAATTATTCATGGGGCTCAAAGCCATGTTAAGTAAAATAACAAAGACGAGTGAAAGTACACAATGGTATCTACTTCAGGCCTAGAAAAGCCCCTAAGTGTCTCCATTAAAAGACTGCTTCAAGAACTGGAAGGCTGGCTCAGAGGTTAAGGGACTTGCCTGCAAAACCTAAGAACCCAGGTTTGATTCCCCAGTGCCCACATAAAGCCAGATGCACTAGGCGGTGCATGCATTTTTTTAGATGATGCAGACAGAATCCTTCTTCAAATCTAAAACATATATGACATATTTTGAAACCAATAAACAATAAAGGAGGAATATAATCTCTGATTTTCAACTCCTGGTATGTCAACATTTTAGGCTTACAGTTTATGATTTCCAAGATTTAGACAAATACATTCCAAAACTAATTTACATTTTTAAAGAAATACTATTATTTATTAGTTGTTTATGTCATGGGTTCCCATTATTTGCATATAAGATTAGCACTTCTGTTGTATAATTGATATTAAATTTTAATTTCAAGTTGACGAAAAAGAACGAACAATAACTAAAAAACCTAAACCTAATAGCATAAATGCAACCAAGCACTCCCTGTGATACAACAAATAAAATTTTGAAAAATGTAACTAGTAATTACTTTTCTTATGGCCAGTCCAGATTTACTATAGGGACACTAAAATTCTTATCTGTGGAAGGAAAGAACAAGAAGCAATCTCATGTGAAAACACAGACGTTTGTTAAGTACCTAACTTCCCAGTAAAAATCTGGATTTGGGTGATGATCCAAGTTATTAATCTCCAAATTCTTGGTATAGATGCTGTTTTCCCATAAATTTCAACAACTATACTTATCACTGAGAATCTTTATGTCAGACAACCTACCACAACTTCAAACAGACATATTCTTATGGGCTCAACAGGACTCCCAAATCCTACTGACAACATGTGCTAATCTTCCCTCATCACTTTATGAAGTTTACCATGATGAAAGCCTAAACTAAACATGATACAATTTGTACCACTTACACTTTTGTAATATAAATATGTCACATACATTGTGTTACTTCTCCCAATCATACACACACCCATAACTAATGGGCTTCACATTTCCCTTTTACTGTGTTCCAATCTTTTCAAACATTCTTATCTCTTCTGAATGGAGAAACTTCTGGAGTTATTAATCAATATTTAGATCTATTCTTGCTTGACTACATTAGCTAGAGACCCAATACTTCTGGTGAAAAGCAAAAAAGGTATAAGACTATAAACCAGAATAGCCCTATATTTCTAGGATATATGACACTATTTTTCTTCTAAAGTCATAAAATCAATTCCCTGAGCTATATTACAATACCCTACTCAACTTGTTTTTAGTTTAGTACTGATTTTAAATAGTAGCAAGACTTACCCGGACAAGTGCATCATCTATGATGTGGTCACGTCTGACTTTGAGTCTCAAATATGGATTCAACTGTTGTCCTTGAACTAAGCTGTAGAGAACAGTGATTCTTCGTTCACTGTACATGCGAATTCTATTGTCATAATATAATCCCAAATTCTTTGTGACAGCATTCAATATAAAGGGACATGTCATAAAAGAGAATTTGTTCTCTGTTTCTACTTTGAAGAAAGTGTAATCTTTATCCATTTCTAGAACATCATTCAGTGGTTCATTAATGAACTCTTCAAAAGAGATAAGTGGTTTTCGACAATCTAGAGTTTTAACACCAAGTTCAGTTTCTAGTGGGTCTACTCGAGGGCCTTTCTTATTTCTTCTTTCCTCTCCCAAAAGCTCTTGAAGTGTCAATTCACTGGACTCAGGAATAGGCTCTTCATCATCTTCTTCATTGTGATTTGTGTCCACTTCCCCTCCCACTACATTTGCATAGTAAACCATTTTCAAACATTTTGAAGCAGCAACAATGGCATCATCATCATTCACTAGATTCCGGCTGTTGAATTCATTGCTTATGACTTTATAAGTAATAAGTTGCTGAAATGTTTCCATCATTCTCCGAATCTGGTCTGCAGTGTATTTAGACCAAAGTCTAATCAGTTTTCCTTGAGCTGCAAGGGGTAGCTTACTCATAGCTTTGCAAAATAATGGTAACGCCATTTCCAGATATTCAGGACTGTGTAGATTTCTATTCTCCATTACAATAATGAACAAATTCAGATAATTAGGATCTCGGGAGTATACATTATGATACGTCAAGTCACATTCCACATTAGGTGACAAATATACAAGTGCATTGAGAAAGGCAGTTTCTATTTTTTCATTGGACAGCAATCTGGTGTAAACCCTTCTAATAGCATCAACATCCACAGATACGTCATCAGGACCCAATTTCTGTAAATTGTTGTCTCCCTGTGAGCTATCACCTATCCTTGAGGAAGAAGCTTCTGAGTCTTCATCCATAGCAGCAGCAGAACATGCAGCCTTTTCCTTTTCATCTTCATCCTTGTCTTCATCCTTTCCTTGAAGTGATTTCAGTTCTTCCTTGGTGTGTTGCTTAACTTTCCGAAAACTCTGGACCAATGCCTCAGCACTAGAGAACACTCTTCCAATGACACGGATTAAGGGAGAATAGTCCTCTCTCTCTCTACATAATTCAAGAATTTCATATACTAGCTCTTCAGTTAGGTAAGTCACATCTAGAAAATAGAATTAAAAAAGAAAACTTTTATGTCATATTATACAATTTTGCTTTGTTGTAATAAATTGTAGGGAAAATACAATAATTAAATATTCTGGAACTGTATCATTTGAGTTAGAATCATTTAAAATGTATCAAATTTGACCAATTAATATTTGCTAATTCTTCATTCACTGAACAATTGGTAACTACTGATCAGGTCATGACAGCACAAATTCCCTTTGCAACCAAGGCATGTATTAGTTGGTAGCTTTAATTATAAATATGAACAAATATACCATATGCTATTCTATCAGTATACTTTGAATACTATTCCTCTGAAAAGTTTTTTTTTTTTCCCCTTTGTACAATTCTCAAAAGACTACAGAAGCAAGGTTTTAAAAAAGATAACTCTGCCAGGCGTGGTGACGCATGCCTTTAATCCTAGCACTTGGGAGACAGAGGGAGGAGGATTGCCATGAGTTTGAGGTCACCCTGAGACTCCACAGTGAATTCCAGGTCAGCCTGGGCTAGAGTGAAACCCTACCTTGAAAAATAAAATAAAATAAAAAAAAGATAACTCAGCATCATCATTTGCAAAAAACTCTATTTCATTTTCTGTATTATTAAAACCAAGTGGCTTTTCTATGGTATTTATAATTTGTTCCAGGCTTGCCAGTCAATTACTGAGAATAATACATTATCTTTTATATGTTCAAAAGTTAAAAGTACTACCTACAACCAGGATTTAGGTGATAATACACCTTAACAGAGTGACTACAAATAGTTTGGAGGTATTTAAAAAGAAACTGTGGGAAGAAGCAAGAAAAGCAGAACCCACAATCACCAAAACTTATTTCCTCTTCTTCCAAGGCATGGAGCTGGATCACTAATGTCATAGCTTTCCAGCTTTGGGGGATATTATTTTCATTTTGTTAGTCAGAAAGGCAAAAACCTTGGACGAAAGAGATTTTGTTTTATAATAAGAACCAAGTGCTACGTTAAATATCAAAATTTTAGAGACTGAATATGCTAGTCAAACAGTACTGGTGAATACAGTCAATCTATTACTTTCATCAAAACAGTAATACATTATCATCACCAAATTAAATACTTCAGACACAGGATAAATTTGTGGTCATGTTGACAATCTATCCTACCTTCAGCTATATCCAATATATCCTTAAATACCCACTGTACAACATGTAAACTTTTTAAAAATTATTACCATGATTCAATGAATTTGCTTCTCAGTAAAAGGCAATAAAAATTAAGTGATCAATGAATAGCTGACCAAAGCCAAGCCACAAAAAATATCCAGCTTCGGGGCTGGAGAAATGGCTTAGCAGTTAAGGCGTTTGCCTGCGAAGCCAAAGGATCCAGGTTTGATTCCCCAGGACCCACGTAAGCCAGATGCTCAAGAGGCACATGAATCTGGAATTGGTTTACAGTGGCTGGAGGCCCTGGCGTGCCCATTCTCTCTTTCCTTGCAAATAAATAAAATTTCTTTGAAAGAAAATCAAACTTTATGTGCCACAAATTTGATCTGTGGCTCTGCTGCAGAAGTACTCACAACCATTTTTTAATGAGCTTATACTCTTTTTAAGAATTGACATGTTTGACCTATTAACAATACATAATAATTTCTTCCTGAAACATGTGAAATCACTAAACCAGAACCAATTTCTCATTATTGAAAATAGATTTTTTTTTTTGTCTTTTAGTTTTTCAAGGTAGGGTCTCACTCTAGCTTAGGCTAACCTGGAATTCATCACATAGCCTCAAGCTGGCCTTGAACTCACAATGCTCCTTCTACCTTAGTCTCCCAAGTGCTAGTGCTAGGATTAAAGCCATGTGCCACCATGCCAAGTGGAAAATAGAAATATTTTAGTAACTTTTTTTTTGTTTTGGTTTTTCGAGATAGAAGGTAGGGTTTTGCTCTAGCCCAGGCTTTAATAACTTTCATGACAACACAAGTCCTCTATCTAACCAAAACATATAAAATATCCACTATAAATAAAATAGCCTGTTAGGACATAAAGTATTGTACCTCTCAATCATCAACTCACAAGTTTATTTAGCAAATACTTGCTTTTCATACAGTAATGTAGATTACCTTTGGAATACAATATTGTTACCCATATACTCTTTGTTTGTCATGTCTTGCTTTCAGAACAGTTTTATCAAGTGACTGATACTACTAATCCTATGTAGAATGGATCAGTACTTACTTTAAAATAGTACCCTGTTAAAATGTAGAATTAAAAATTTTCAGGCATAGCTGCACACACCTGTAACCCCAGTGCTGAGTAGGGTAGACAGGAGGACTGCTTTCAGCCAGTCTAACCAAAAGAAGGGTAAAGTTCCAGGCTTAGTGAGAGACTGTCTCAAGAAAATAAGGTAGAAGTCTGAATGAAGAGAACACCAAACATATTTCTGTCATCCCTGCATGCATGCCCACAAGGTTTGAACATCTGCACACCCACATGTATGCCTCCAGCACAGACCACATACACTATACACACAGCACAGAAACTGCTGAATTGAGAAAGTGTGTGTGCTTGTGTAAAAGCATTGTAGTAAGAAATAAAAATATAAGCATTTATGGCCTGGATAGCAACAAGGTCAGAAAACATTCAAAAACTGTGAATCAAAATCTGTATGTTCTTGATAGTCCTTTTGTTTATTTGCATATTACATACAGTCTCACTGTGTGGTGCAGGCTGGCATGGATCCTACCTCAGCCTCTGAAATACTTGGATTACAGGTGTTTGCCACCATACCCACCTTGAAAATAAGTCTTAAATCATAAAACCTTACATTTATAAAAATGCAAAGTTTCCATAAAAAACAGTTGGGATAGACTATATGATGCCTACGTAACTTTGCAACTAAAGATAACAAATATAGTTGTCAAAATGCAAACATTAATATGATTAAACCATGACTCCTAAAAAATACATCAAATATGTTATATTTTAACAAGGGATATTGTAAAAAAAAAAAAAAGCAAAGGTTGATATTGCTAAGTTATGTAGATGAACAGGAGTAGATGGGAGTGAGCCACAAAATAAGAGAAGTAAAACATGGCCCCAAATAAGACTAGTGTATAGATTATGTATTACATTTCCCTATTCAACTGTGGTGGCAAATTGGATTTCAACTTCTGTTTCTGTGTGATAAACACTTTGCTTCAGAGATATGTAAAATGTAGTCAGTGTAGTTTCCACATCCTATATATTGACAACATTCAAGCATTTATACAGCATATGAGCTAATTAATGGAAGTGAAATAGCTGTATATTTATTTTGCCTATGCATTGTGTGTGTGGTATGCACTTTGTGTGTTTGTTCAGATGTGTTTGGGAACACAAAGTGAGTGTGCATCACATGGAGGCCAGAGGCCAAATTCTGGTGTCTCACTTGATTGCTCCCTACAGATTTGTTGAATCAGCAAGACTAACCAGCCAGTGATCCCCAGGGATTCTCTGTATCCATATCCCCAGTGTCAGAATTATAGGCATGCTGTATACCATAGCAGTTTTAGATCAGTTCTAGAGATCTGAACTTACATTCTCATGTTTGTGCAGCAAGCACTTTACCAATGAGCCCCAGCTATATGTATTGAGTAACAAAGCTGTGTAAAACTATGAAGCCTGTTCCATCATGGGCAGAAAAGCATAAAGCTTTAGCAATTACACTTCATTAATTGATTTAAATTTCTTTCAAATGATGGTTAGGCTAAACCCTGCTAGTCTCATAAATTCAGTTACCTTATTACTAGTAATAATTACTTTCACTGAGGGAGAAAAGCTTGAATGCTTGGGGTAGCTTATTTTAAGAATTTTCTGAATTTACCATTTAAAAATCTGAGTAAAGACTGCCAATAGTAGGTCACGATCCTTAGCATCATGAGTACGCCAAATGCTTAAGGCAGAGTGGGCAGAATATGAGAAGAAAATACTACAAGGAAAAGTAGAATTATTTCTCAGGTATGTGTTACAAAATTTTGCCTTGCCTTCTAAAATGGAAAAACAATTGACTGCTTTGTCTTTCTACTTCATTTATCAGCTCCAAAAGCTCAAACCAACATTTAGTTCAGATGAACTATAATTTAAATAGACTCTGTAACCTAGTTTAATGGATTAACCACAGTGGAAAAAATTTACAATTTACAAGTTGTAATGAACTAATTGACAAACCAACTTCTGAAGTATAATATGCTTCTGATTCGCAAGCACTAGCATCAATAAAAAATGTAAAGTTACTCACTCAATTATATATATCACTCAATTATATTGAACATAAAACTTCTCACTAAATCACCTCATAAAATATTTATTGTTCCCTTAACAAGTATTTTAAGTTCCACTAGAGCAAACTCTGTAAAGTTCTTTTACTTTGTGAATTTAAGGAATGTAGATTAATGTCTATTCCTTTACCAGAATATAGTGGTTCTTACTATATACTATGATGTCTTTATGTTATATAATGTAAATCAACAAAAATTTACATGTAAGTCTCTGATGTGGCTTTCTTCATAATGAACAATTTTCAATTAGAAATAAAACATCTTACCTTTAAAATCAATTCTAGCTCCTTTTCCTTCCTTCTTATTCATTTTTATCTCAGAGTTGTTAGGGGTACCTTTTGAGTTCTCAAGGTAAGCTGAGCTTGCGCCTTTCTTGGAGGGATGAGGATCACAAAGTTTTGCATTAATCTTATAAAGCTCAAGGGCTTTAATAGCTGCTGCATTGTTATCCATACGGAGAAAAGTTGGGCAGGAAGCACAAAATTCATTCGTGCAGGCCTCATTTCCACAGCCCTCAGTTAACTGATGGTAGTAGCGTTCTATTAGATGCTTTGCAGCTGCTCGCTTCCTGTATCAAACATTCAAACAATAAGCAGAGTGATTAGTACAGCTCAGAAACAAAGCTCAATGGATCAAGGCAAAAGTTAGTCAAGCACAGAAGTAATAATATACTCACATTTTAAGATGTGAAAACTGGAAACCCACTATTTACCACAACTTTTTATTTAATTTGTTCTTGGGAGGGAGGGGACACCAGGATCTCTTGCTACTGCAAATGAACACCAGATGCATATGCCACTTTGGCATCTGGTTTTATGGTGGTATTAAATACCTGAACTTGGGCCACAGGCTTTGCCAATAATAGCCTTTCATCTTTGAGCAACGTTCCCAGCTCCTACCCATAACTACTGACTACTGAAATAGATAATATTTTCTAAGAATCTAGAATAAAGGATGACAATGCTTATCAAAAGCATCATTTTATTGTGGTATGTTTTTCTTGCTTCAAAAAAAAGGTAGTTGGGCGTGGTGGTGCACGCCTTTAATCCCAGCACTTGGGATGCAGAGGTAGGAGGACTGCCATGAGTTCGAGGCCACCCTGAGACGCCATAGTGAATTCCAGGTCAGCCTGGGCTAGAGTGAGACCCTACCTTGAAAAACAAAAACAAACAAACAAAAAAAAAAAAGGGCAGGCTGGGTGTTGTGGCGCACACCTTTAATCCCAGCACTCATTCAGAAGGCAGAAGCAGGAAGATTGCTGTGAGTCCAAGGCCACCCTGAGACTACATAGTTAATTCCAGGTTAGCCTGGGCCAGAGTGAGACCCTACCTCAAAAAACAAAAACAAAAACAACAACAACAACAAAAAAGGCCAGGCATGTGGTAGTGGTGTACTCCTTTAATACCAGCACTCGGGAGACTGAGGTGGGAAGATCACTGTAAGTCTTAGGCTAGCCTGAGACTAATTTCAGGTCAGTCTGGACTAGAGCAAGACCGTACCTCAGGAAAAAAAAAAAAATTATAAACTGAAAAATTATAAAAATAAAAATGAAGGGCTTGAAGAGATAACCTTACAGTTAAAGCACTTGCCAGTAAAACCAAAGGACCCAGGTTCCATTTCCTAGTACCCACAATTCCCTAGTACCTGTGTAAAACCAGATGAACATGCATCCAGAAGTTGTGTGCAGTCACTGGAGGGCCAGGCATGCCCATTCTCCCATTCTCCCTCCTCTCCCTCCCTAACCCCCCTCTCTCTCCAAAATAAAGTATTGTTTTTTACAAAAAGAAGAGAGCAGCACTAATATTTACTTCACACTTCCTCTGTAATATTTCCTGCCTGGCAGGTATGATGGAGATGGCTGGTCTTGTGCTAAGCAGTCAGCATTCTTTTCTTGTCATACTGAAGAGTCTTGGGTCTCCCAGGTATTCGCTGCCATCTGTAAAAACACCCCCTCCAGGGAGATGGCGGTAGACACTGAGGAAACTCAAAACTCACCAAAACAGAAAATCAGAGGCTACTGAAAGCTCAACTCTAAATGAGACTTGTAATATGCCTTCTAAAGTTCAGGGAACATTGTGGAAAAGGGGGCAGAAAGAATGTAAGAGCTACATGGTAGAAGACTGACTGATACATTCATAACCCTACAGTGTATACCTGAAAACTACTGAGGAGGGTTCTCAGTGGAAGGGAGACAGGAGAGATGAAACATCAGACTACAGTCTAATGGGAATGACCATTATGCAGTAAGGTTTACAATTATTTTTTAAAAAGAACGAGAATGGGCTTATTTGATGATGTATGTGCTTAAATTGTTTAGGACAACTGCTGAAAAATCATAAGGACTGTTACAGCTTGCTTTTGCTTTTGGGAAGTGCCAGAGAAAGAATCCAAGGCCTCTTGTATGCTAGTCAAGAGCTCTACCACTGAACTACATCAATAGTTTAGTTTTCTCTTTATACCATCATTACTTTATTTCAATAGTTTATAAATGCTTGCTTTCCAGTTACCATATAACTTCTACCTGGGATTTAAAAAAATATATTTCCTAATTGACAACCATAATGAGAGATTTTTAGAAGTCTAGTATTGTACTATAAAACAAGCAGTTCCAAAGCATATAATCTTGAACATAAAACTTATCACTAAATCACCTCATAAAATATTTATTGTTCCCTTAACAAGTATTTTAAGTTCCACTAGAGCAAACTCTGTAAAGTTCTTTTACTTTGTGAATTTAAGGAATGTAGATTAATGTCTATTATGGCTACTCAGGCAAACTATTCAATAGATAAGTACTATTTCAGCAAGCAAGAAGTTGGACTATATAGTCTATCTTGGTTTATTCAACTTTAAAAATCTATGCTTCTATCAAGAGATATTAGATTACCATAACTTAAGTAGAAAAATGTACTGGAAAAGAAATATAATTCGAAAGCCTTCCTTTCAGTCTTGATTTCACAGGTATGGGAAACTTATAAACAACAAAATTGTAAGTAAAAATAAGTCACTTATTTCATTCTCAAAATAGTACACAATTGTGTTAACAGGTAGGACTAACAAGCCAATTTCAGTGGAGTTTATAGCTTGTTAGTTATGATATTCAACAAGGTGATAAACAAGTAAGGAGTGCTATTAAGCCCCAATTTATCTTAAAAGTAGGATTCTAACTCTTCAATAATCAAGGCAGATGACAAAATAATAAGTCAAACACATTCAACTCATTCTGGTGCTTATATTTTCAAAATGGTTCGTGCAAATTTAGCACTCACGGCATGCAAATAGAGGAAAAGAAACACCCACAACACACTCCAAAATTGCATGAACAAGACTTAAGAGAAATTTTGCTATATTTAGCTTTAAATAACTTCACATTAAAAATCAAAACTTACTTTTCCAGGTTTCATTAAAGAATACGATGGCAACAATGAATTAATATAAAATACACAGTATAGAACACTTAAAACACATTGATATTCTTCAGTATAGAATGAGAAGTTTATGCCATGCTCTCTCAAAAACAGCATATCTGTCTACTAAAGACACAAATAGTGCTTTCTTTTTTGTAGAGAGATTATAGTCATGCATCAAAAGTCTTAAAAATATGAAAAACATAAGTAAGAGATCCCATTCATGTGGAAAATACTGGATATTTTATGTAGATATATTCCTGCTTTGAAAAGAATCAGTATGCCCAACAATATGGATTAACTTAAAATGAACTGACAAAATAAAAAAAATGAGGCCAAGCATGGTGGTGCACGCCTTTAGTTTTAGCACTCAAGAGGAAGAGGTAGGAGGATCACTGAGAATTCAAGGCCACCCTGAGACTACATAGTGAATTCCAGGTCAGCCTGTACTAGAGTGAGGGCCCACCTTGAAAAAAAGTTGAAATAATGACTAAAAGTCTTCTTGCTATATCCCTAACAAAAATCAGTGAAAAAGTGGCAGCTGTAGGATGAACTCATTTTTGTTTCAAAGTATTAATCATTTTCTCTGAATGACAGGATTGAAATTATAAGTTCTTTCATGCTCCTGCTTTATTCTATAAGCATATACTTATAAAATAAAAACTACTGAATATGAGTGAGGAAAAGCATTAGACATTTCATGTAGAGGATTTGATGTCCTCAAACTTCATGTAAGTGGAGATTTTTAAACATACAGTTCTGAAATTCTAGATAGTAAAATACTTTATTTTTCTTAACAAAATGCAGTTTTGTTTGAAGATACACAAAAAACTGCCACAGAAATAATACTTCTATATGTAGGGAATAAAGGAGTATACATATTAAAAACAGAATGAATAAGAAGTCTAAAGATCTGTGTGTTAGCTCCTTCTAAGAAGCTACTGTGCTCTAGGCCACCATTTTTCAATATCAAGTCCTTTCATTTCACTAGCACATGCTGAATGCCCAGTAACATACTCAAACATGTTATCAGACACTTAGCTGGCCTAAGCTATCTCATGTGAGACCCATATCTTGAGGATTTTCTTCCATCAATGAAATGAAAGAGCTAGAACTGAATTAAGTTAAATCTTGTAATGGAGACCATACAAACAGAACAAAGTCTGAGTCATTTCCAATATAATGTTCCGAAGGTGATTTCAAAACAATTAATTCTATTTTTATTTTTATTTAGACAGAGAGAGAATATGAATTGGTGCCAGGGCCTCAGCCACTGCAATCGAACTCCAGATGCATGTGTCACCTAGTGGGCATATGTGACCTTGTGCTTGCCTCACCTTTGTGTATCTGACTTATGTGGGATCTGGAGAGGTGAACATGGATCCTTAGGCTTTGCAAGCAAGCACCTTAAACTCTAAGCCATCTCTCAAACCCTCAAAAACAATTAATTCTTAACGCTAACAGTCCTGAGAGCTTTTACAGGGGGTAAGGGAAAATCCTAGAACATATAATTGAAAAAGAAAACAAAACCTTCAAAAAATCTTAATTTGGAGGCTAGAGAGATGGCTTAGAAGTTAAGGCACTTGCCTGCAACACCTAGTACCCAGGTTCAACTCCCCAGTACCCATGGAAGCCTGATGCACAAGGTGTTGCATAGATCTGGAGTTTGCAGTGGGTGGAGGCCCTGTCATATATATTCTATCTCAAATAAATGAATAAAATTTTTAAAAATCTTACTTTGAAGCTGATACTTGGGCATACTATCTGTGAATTCAATGAGGAAACAGCATTGCTGCATTGTATAAAATTAATGTGTCTTTCATTTACTGAAGACCTATTCTAGAAGGAATATACTTTAATACTTAACTCATATTCTTAAGGCCAGGCTGCCCAAGTTCACATACTGCTCTGTCCCTAACAATGTGACCTTTACTGATCTACTTAGTAATCATAATAACAGGCACAGATAGGCTATCACTGGTATGAAAATTAAATGTGTTAAAAAACTATGTATGGATATGCTTAAAATATTACTAGGCATACACAAAAGCCTATGCAATCATTACTATACATGATACTATAATTGTAATCACAAGTATTTGATTCAGCTATTGTAATTCCCATTCTGTAAAAGCTCAAGGAGTAACATATCATGTTACATATCTAACAAGCTTATATACTGGAATTCAGCCTTGACTTTTAATACTACTGAAAGGAGATTGTAGAGTAACTGCCTCAAACTGATCTGCTTCTCTGTGTGCAGGTTACAAATAGTAAGTACATTGATAGAACACCAAGACATATTCTAGAACCACCACGATACTTGGTAGAATGAACCATATTAAGAATTACTACTTTTTCCCTACTGACAGTCATACTTTGATTTACAAAAGTACATTTGACTCAGGGCCTGTAAAAAAGCCTCTTACTTAGAAAGATGTATACTAATAATTTTCTAGTAAACCACCTGTTCAATAGTACATATATAGCAGGAGTCACCAAACCATAACTCATGTGCTAAATGTAGCCTACCTGTTTTGGTAAATGTAAGTTTAGAATCATTTGCATTTGTAAAGGGTTGAAAAGCATGGCATAAAGAAATCTATTAGAACATAGCCAGATTCATTTATGCATGATTATATAGCCTAAAAGCTGGTATTAACACTGCCCCCCCCGCAACCAAAAAGAAAAGATCTGGCTGGAGAGATGGCTTAGCAGTTAAGCACTTGCCTGTGAAGCCTAAGGACTCCAGTTTGAGGCTCAATTCCCCAGGACCCACGTTAGCCAGACGCACAAGGGGGCGCACGTGTCTGGAGTTCATTTGCAGTGGCTGGCGGCTCTGGCATGCCCATTCTCTCTCTCTATATATCTGCCTCTCTCCCTGTCGCTTTCAAATAAATAAAATAAACAATAATGAATAAATAAAAAGATCTGCCAGTGCTCATAGTTTATTCTTTGCCCTCAAGTGATACTTTCGTCTAATCATTTGGTCTTCTCACTTTCTATTTCCTTTCTTCAGCACATAAATACAGTAAGGCATATTGCTTTCTCAAAGTATTAGTAAAGAAAAGAAAGAAAGGAGAAAGAAAAGGAAGAAAGCAGGGAAAAGGAAAGTGAAAAAGGATAATAAGAAAAATAAAGAAATGATAAAGCCTTTTCCTAATATTCATCATCCAATCTCCTGAAGAAAAGTGTATCTTCCTTGAGTACATAATGAAGATAAAAGAGCTTCCTATAAGAATGCTAAACATTTTTTAAAATTTTTCTTATTTCTAGCTTAAGTTGATCTAGAATTCATTACATGCTAGTCAGAAACTCATAGTGATCCTCCTACCTCAAACTACAAGAGTGTTGGGATTATAGGCATAAAGACACCTTGTCCAGGAAGAGTACTAAATGCTAGATAATTTAAAATACTTATCTATTTACAGTACACAATACTTCCTATTTTGCACTTAACTTCTATGATTGAATGAGGAGAATCTACAAATGAAGGTTCTATGGATTAATTGAATCTAAAAGGACAGAGTTTAAACAACTAGAAACTAACTTTTTAAAATAGTTTCTCACCTTATGAAGTGTAGTCATGTCAGCATTTAACAGAGAAGTGCATAACAACATACAGAAGGAGGGGGAAGGGAGGGAGGGCATTACCATGGGATTTTTTTTATAATCATGGAAAATGTTAATAAAAATTAAATAAAAAAAGAAAGAAAATAAAAAGCATACAGAAGGGATGGATAGGATAGATGAGAAAGCAACAGAAATAACAGTAGCATGCATCTGAGTATCACACATATGGATGCCAGTGGGGAAAATTCTTTGTTTTGGTGTGCCATTAGGAATGTTTTTAATAAAATGTTCAAAATACTATTACTATACTGTAACTTCACAGAAAGCCATTACAAAGCTGTCCAAAAGTGGTAGGAAAAGATTAGTGTTATCAGTAGCATTAATGTTATATTTTCTGACTTTTAATTTAATTTTTGGAATGACTAGTACTTACCAAAACAAAGCTAATGTAATAGAACTCATAAAAATCATAAGCTGATTATAACAGTATATGGCAACTTAACCAATCTATCAAGGAGATATAAACAAAATAAAATAAATGTCCCTACATAATGGTTTACCACAGAGAAAAGAACCCTTAAATGGCTTCTACCAATATAGGAGGCAGAAATTGAAAAAGCTCTTAAAAAACAGAAAATAAGCAATAAAGTCTAGCACTAATGGGCCAGAGAGATGGCTTAGCAGTTAAGACGCTTGCCTGTGAAGCCTAAGGACCCAGGTTTAATTTCCCTAGTACCCACCTAAGCCAGATGCACAAGGTGGGGCATGCATATGGAGTCCTTTGCAGTGGCTTAACAGTGGCCAAACAGAAAATAATAACTTTGAGGTACAACATAAACAAACACTACTGGTAAGGTGCAGATTATATGGAAATGAAGAAGTAAAGAAGAATGTGACCTAAGTAGTGACTTTTATTACAGGTAAAATAGACCAAAAGTGAGTTAATTTAAGACACAGATAAGAATCATAAATGGCCAAAGTCTTGTAAAATCAGTCCATAAAGATACTACTTATTGCTAGTGAGTGGCTGACCATAAGTTGAATGTTTTTGGCTCCTAGGATGTTGCCTTTGTAAAAACTCTACTCCTGTATGGTGGCATATGCTTGTAATCACAGCATTTAAGAGGCTGAGGCAGGAGGATCATGAATTTGAAACTTGTATGGACTTTTTATTTTTAGTGTATAACTTATAACGTGTGACACAGCTATATTGAGAAAATGGTCAGGTCTGTTAAAATGGGGTTAGATAAATTTATTTTTTATCAAGACTGAAACTACTAGTATGAATCACTCAGTACCAGGAGACATTAGGTTTTAAAACAAGACTGTTCTCATGAAAAATTAAAATATCAATAGTCAAGGGGTTGTTTTATTAATCTTCATAGTCTCAAGGCCCAAATAAAAAGTTGTAGAACTAAATATTTATGTGGAATTATCCATGTAAACCTGGTTTTTAAAAATGTTTTATTTATTTATTTATTTATGAGAGAGAGAGAGAGATACACACAGAAAATGGGCACCCCAGGGCCTCCAGCCACTGCAAACTCCAGATGTATGTATGCACCATCTTGTGATTTGGGCTCACATGAGTCCTGGGGAATTGAGCCAGAGTCCTTAGCCTTTGCAAGCACAGACCGTAACTGCTAAGACACTTCTCCAACCCAAGTCTGTTTTTCTTAATGCTATATTTGCATTAGAAGAAAAGTCTTAAGTGAACAAACTAATATTTACAAAATAAGAAACGAAAATAAAAATAAACCTAAAGTTAGCAAAAGGGAACAATAAAAGGCAGAAATATACAAAAGAGACGCTCCCCAAATTTTTAAGTGTTGGCTTACTTTAAGTAATAGAACTGTCAAACCCTTAGAAAAATGAAAGGGGGAATCACTTTCATTTTGTTCAGCCTTTCTGTTTTCTATTTTTAATTTGACTGCCACCTTAATGACATTTTTACTTTATTATTTTAAAAGCTGTTTCATTTTAATTATTTTATATTTAATATATTTAATAGTTTTGATACTATTGTCTTAACATTAAGGACAATATATTTTTATGATTTATTTTATTACTTTTGTTTCTCTATTTGTACTTCATTTTATTTCTTTTATCATTTACTTTTTTCCTCTCATTCGTCTTAGCATCATTCTTCTCCTTTCTCTTTTCAATAATATAACTTTGCTTTTTTATACTATTTCCCCTTCCCCTGATCTTTCTTTTATGTCACTCATTCACTGTTTTTAGATTTTTGTTTTGTTTTGCCTCACTGTGGTCCAGGCTGACCTGGAATTAAGCATGTACTCTCAGGGTGGCCTCAAACTCACTGTGAGATCCTCCTACCTCTGCCTCTCTAGTGCTGGGATTAAAGGCATACACCACCACACCCGGCTTTGTTTTTTGATTTATCTTAACTAAATTCAAATTCCTACCTTGAACTACATTGTTTTTTTCATTTTCTCCTCTAGGGTCACTGATGATTAAGAAGAGACTTGCTTTAGTCAATGTGAAGAAGATTTTTTTATGTATGGCCTGGTTTGGTGTTATTGAAGTTACAGTGGGTTCTTTTCCTCTTCCTAAGTGACAAGAAGACTGAGCACTAAGAAGCCCCCTAAATAAAACTGGAAGAGAGAGCCACCCTCACATATATGCAAATCACAACACAGAAACAAACAAACAAACATAAAAACAGGAAAAAGAAAGGCAACATAATTCTTCCAAAAGATCATCACTCTGCAACAAGCAAAGATCCTGAAATGGTTGAAATGCTATACCAAGAAGTCAAAAGTCTGCTATAAAAATGGTTAATGATCTCAGAGAATGCAAACAGATGAATAAGGTCCAGATATCACTTCAGTACCTAGATAAATCAGCAAAATCGCTGAGAATATCAGAAAAGAAATTGGTCTTGATAGGGAATGAGGGAACAGAAAATGATGGAAATGAAAAACTCCATCAAATAAAAATCACAATTGAAAACATCAGCAATCCACTGGATCAAGCAGAAGACAGAATCAGAGAAATTTGAGGAAATACTACATTAAGACATGTATAAACAAAAAAAAAATAGTAAACAAGCATGATAATTCAAGAACTCTGGGACAAGATCTAGAACCAATCCCCAAAATCCACAGGATCGAAGAAGGACATGAGATGCAAACTAAAGCACAATCATCAATCCAATGAAATAACAGGATCCTTGCAAAATTCTAGGGAAAGAAAATGGCATCCACACACAAAGGCATTTTGAACCTCAACTAAACATAACAGGAAAGAACTTCCCCACAACACATTATAATTAAAATGTCAATAGTACAGAATAAATAAACAATTTCACAAACTGCAGGAGAAAAGTGTCAACACACAAAGAAAGACATCAGAATAAAATTAGTGTGGACTGACATATCGAATGCCCTTAACATAACTACAGATTGGGATTACTATATTGACCAGTTATCTTTTAAACTACTGGGCAAATAAAGATCTTCTTAGATAGACATATACTAAAGCAATTCATGACCACAAAACCAGAGAAGGTAGAATAAGAATAGGAGCCTTAAACCAAAGAAACCTGGGGGGAGGGCAAGATAACACACAATACAAATTCCACCAAAGAGTGAAGGTGTGAAAGCAATTGGTGAGATCTCTGAAGAGAAGTAGGAGGGAGTTAGAGGCTAACCAACAACTACACAATCAGCAAGGACTGGGCTCCAGCCTCTACTTGTCAGGCCCTGTCTAAGCCAGCAAGAGCAGAACTATATATAGGGAAGGGAATTTCCCAAGACACTGGCCTTATAAAAGCAATAAACACAAAGCAGAAGACAATAAGGTCCAGCTAAGCAGCTCCAGAACAACTTCAGGTAGCTTTCCACAACTTTCCCTCCCTCATACACAACCGGGAATACCACTAGGAATCTCAGAAAAGCATGGGGTCCGAACCACCACTCCCCGACACAAAATGAGTTATCTGAAGAGCAGACTTGCCTAACCAGCTGATCCTAGCCAAAGGGAAAAACAGCATCACACTCAATGTAGGTGAGAGGATAAGCCACCCTAAAAGGTAACTGGGATGTTTTACACTGAGGCAATTCAAGTTCCAAAGCCAGGTATATAGGCTTGCAGGGGTATGAGGGTGGGGGTAGAGAGAGACTGATAGAGAATGGGCATGTAAGGAGTCCAGCCACTGCAAATACACTGCAGATGCATGCACCACCCAGTGCATCTTTGCCAATCGTATCTAAGTTGTGTGTTAGTGTTAACTTTTGTCACTTTTCATACTTCTTAATTTACAGTGCCTTTTCTTTTAATTCATCAAAAACATCATTCGTGCTGGGCGTGGTGGCACACACCTTAAATCCCAGCACTTGGGAGGCAAAGGTAGGAGGATCACCATGAGTTTGAGGCCACCCTGAGACTACATAATGAATTCCAGGTCAGCCTGAACTAAAAGCGAGACCCTACCTCGAAAAACCAAAATAAATAAATAAAAAGATCATTCATGGGCTCCAGAGATGGTTCAGCACGTAAGGTACTTGCCTACAAAACTTAATGACCTAGGTTCAACTCCTCAGTACCCACATAAAGCCAGATGCACAGTGGTCCATATATCTGGAGTTTGTTTGCAATGGCTGGAGGCCTTGGTACACCTATTCTCTCTTTCTGTCTGTCTTCTATCATTTTTGCCTGTAAATAAATTTTAAAAATTTTAATATAATAAAAGATCATTCACATAGCATTTGCCAGCATAAGGATCCAGGTTCCATTCCCCAGTACCAACATAAAGCCATATGCACAAAGCGGTACATGTATCTGGAGTTCCTTTGAAGTGACTAGAAGTCCTGGCACTCTCCCCCTTCTCCATCAAGCCCAGTGATGCAGGGATGGTTCAAAATATGAAAATCCATAAATAAACCACATAAATAGACTCATTGACACAAACCACATGACCATCTTAATAGATACAGAAGAAGGCATCTGATAAAAACCAACATCCCCTCATGATGAAAGTTCTAAACAAACTGGTACTAAAAGGAACATTTCTCAATATAATAAAAGCTACTTATGACAAAACTATAGCCAACATTCTACTAGAGGGATAACTCCACAAACATTTTCACTAAAATAATGAACAAGACAAGGGTGTCTACTTTCTCCACTTTTATTTAATATTATTAAGGCAAGAGACAAACAGGAAAAGAATAAGTTCAGTTATTATTACTTGCAGATGATATGATTCTGTACAGAGGGACCTTAAAGACTCTACCTGAAAACTATTAGAGCTGATAAATGCTTTCAGCAAAGTAGGAGTATGCAAAATTAACACACAGAAATTAGTAGCCTTTCTATGTACCAATTACAAATATGCTGAAAATGAAATCAAGAATGAAATCACTCCCCATTCACAATTATCTCATAAAAAAAATTTGGAATAAAACTAACCAAGAAAATGAAGGACCACTACAATGAAAATTTTAAAACACTCAGAAGAGAAATTGATGAAGACATTAAGAAACAGAAACCCCATGTTCATGGACTGGAAGAATCAATATTGTGAAAATGTCTATCTTACCAAAAGCAATCTACAGAACTAATACAATCCCCATCAAAATTGCAAATAGCATTCTTCATTGAAATAAAAACAATCTCAAAATTCATTTGGAAACAAAAAATCTTGAATAGTCAAAATAATTCTAAGCAACACAAATACAGCTGGTATCACCATACTTGATTTTAAAATATATTACAAAGCAGTAGTTAAAAAAAAAAAAGCATAATACTGGCACAGAAACAGACATGTAGACTAATGAAATAGAACCGAGGATCTATTTGGGATGTCAACGCAGGTGGCTACAACCATCTGGTTTTTTTGGTTGGTTGTTTGTTTTGTTTTTTAACAAAAAATATTCATTGGAGAAAATACCTCTTTAACAAATGGTTCTGGGAAAACTTAGTATCTATATATAGAAGGAGGAAACTGGATCCTTAACTCTCCATACTCAAGATTCTACTCCAAAACAATCAAAGACCTTTACATCAAGACCAGAAACTCTGAAACTGCTAGAGAAGTAGAGTAAACATTTCAACATATAGGCACAGACAGGAATTGTCTGAAGAGAATCACAGTCACTCAGGATGCAAGACCACTAATCAATTATTTGGGAATTCATAAAATTTAAAAGCTCGTGTACAGCAAAAGACAGTGAATGAATCAAAGAGACAGCCTATAGAATAAATCTAGCCAAGAGATGAAAAGCCCTCCATGATGAAAACCTATAAAAACTCTCAAAAAACTGAAATAGAACAATGCTAGAAAATGGAACAATACAGTGTTACTACAAAATACAGGGTTACTACAAAAATGGCTGTATTACTGAATATGATCTACAGACTCAAAATGCAAACCCAAATGTTTAATAACATTTTTCACAGAACAAGAATAAAAGTCATAGAAGAGCCCAGAGGAGCCTGCATAGCAAGTGGGAGCAGGAATAATAACTGGAAGTATGGTAATATTTGATTTTAAATTATTCTCCAGAGATATATAACATAAACAGAATGGTGTTGACACAAATCCTGACACAAATGAAAGATAAATTAATCAAACCTATATATCTATATGGCCAGTTAAATTTCATCAAAGATAGCAAACAAATATTGAAGAAAAGGCAATCACTTCAACAAATGAACTAAAAAATTTGGATAGCAACACACAAAAGAGTGAAATTAAATCCCTCTCTGACTCTGTACAAAAATAATTAAGGACTGGAAAGATGGTTTAGAAGTTAAAGCACTTACTTTGTCTTTGACGTCTAAGGACCTAAGTATGACTCCCCAGGACCCATGTAAACCAGATGCACAAAGTGGCACATGCTTCTGGAGTTTGTATGCAGTGGCTGAAGACCCTAGCGCACCCATATATTCGTTTGCTCTCTACCTGCCTCTTTCTCAAATACATAATCCAAGCAGCTACAGCAATCTGATTTTTGACAAAAATGCCAAAAATATTCATTGGAAGAAAGACAGCCTCATCATCAAGTGGTGCTGGGAAAACTGGATATCTATATGTAGAAAGATGAAAATAAGATTCTTGTCTTTCTCCATGTACAAGAATCAAATCAAAGTGGAGCAGGGACCTTAATATAAGATGTGAAACCCTGGAATTGCTAGAGGAAAAGGTAGGGGAAACCCTTCAATATATTGGCATAGGTAATGACTTTCTAGAAAATAAAACCACTAATCAACTACTGGGATCTCATGAAATTACAAAGCTTTTGTATAGGAAAGGACACTGTGAACAGAGCAGAAACAACCTACAGAATGGGAGAAAAACTTTGCCAGCTACACATTTGACAGAGGATTACTATCCAGAATACAAACTAAAAAAAAAAAGAAATCAAACAACCCAATCAATAAATGGGCTATGGAACTAAAGAGAAAGTTCTTATCAGAAGAAATACAGATGGCATATAAGCATATAAAAAAAGTATTCAACATCCTTAGCCATCAGGGAAATGCAAATTTAAACTACCTTGAGATTCCATCTCTCTCCCATCAGAATGGCTACCATCAAGAAAAAAAAAAAAAAAAAGACAATAAATGTTAGCAAGGATGTGGGGAGGGAACCCTTCTGCACTGTTGGTGGGAATGTAATCTGGAACAGCCATTGTGGAAATCAGTGTGGAGGTTCTTAAGGCAGCTAAAAATAGATTTGCCATGTGATTCAGCTATAGCATTACTAGGCATATATCCTAATGACTCTTCTCACTACCTTATAGATACTTGCACAACCATGGTTATTGCTGCTCTATTAACAACAGCTAGGAAATGGAACCAGCCTAGATGTCCATCCACAAATGAATAGATAATAAAGATGTGGTACATCAACACAATGGAGTTCCATTTAGCAGTAAAGAAAAATGAAACTATGAAATTTGCAGGGAAATGGATCAAGTGAGGTAACCCAGGCCTACAAAGCCAAAAGTCGCATGTTCTCTCTTATATGTGGACCCTAGCTACAAATGTTGACTTGTGTGTATCTGGCACCAATAATCAGTAGCAGAGGCCCATAAGCTATAAAAAGGCTATAAGGGAGGGAGGAGAGGGAAGGTCTTAAGGGGATGTTACTGTATGTATATATGCATATGTATGTATGTATATACATATATTTATATGTATGTATATATATATGTACATTTATATGTATGTATATGTGTATATATATATGTATATATATCTGTTCTTCTAAGTATACATATGTATGTATATGTGTGTGTGTGTGTATATATATACATACATATGTATATTTAGAAGAACAGATTACAGGGAGAGGAAAGGCCTAAGCAGGGTCAGGGGAAAAGATTGCACAAAAGAAGGGTGGTAGTGGGGGATCAATCAAAATTCAAGATATTTTGAGTAAGACATATGAGAATCTATTTTCTTAAATAATGGCACATCCAGGAGCCATAGATTATTACTAGAAAATTTTCAGTGCCTGATATGGGATACCTTACAGTGAGTTGTTGGCCAGGGAAGTCCCTGTTGCCTCCAAAACATTATAGGCTATTGCCAAGGCCCTTGGTTTCCCATGAGAAAGAGATGGTAAAACCCTATGCCTGAGTGGCAAAGTCACTGAGAAATAAAGCTGGTGCTGAGCAGATAACCTTTTCCCTATAGCCCAGCCAACTGAAAGCTAGAAAAAGCTACACTGTATGCAGCCTTAAGGGAGACTGAAGTCATCAGCAGTGAAAACAATGGACACTGGAAACCTCAAGTTTGGCCAGATAGGCCAAATGACTGAACCAGTACAATAGTGGCATGTCTGCTGTGAGGGAAACCAACTGCTCTCTAATTGGACTGAAGGCCCACTCTATGGGAGGAAGTATGTGCCTGTTACTGAAAACCTAATCAAAAGCCTATGGCAGGGGAGGTCATGAGCCTTAGGGGTATAAAGCCTGTTCTTGTCTGGATAAATGCATATATTACTCTCATCAAACTGCTGTGAAAGCACAACACTTAATGTTCATCCTCATATATTAATGCTACTCTCACTTCTGGTTAGAGAAGCTTTGCTTTTCAGAAGGAGACGACCACTGGGATGATCCAAAAGGCAACATAGTGCTCAGAAGAAGGAATGGAAGAGTGTCCAGCACTGAAACATCTCACACCCTCCAAGGCTCAGGGTCCGTTGCAGAAGAGGTGGCAGAAAGAATGTAAAAGCCAAAGGAAGGGTACACTCCTTATATACAACTGTCTAGACAGAATTTGGACTTGATATCCAAGACCTTGCAGTACCTAGCAATACCCACAAGAAGACCTCATAATAGGAGAAAAAGATGATGACATCAAATTAAAAGAGAGACAAATGGAGAGAAGGAGGGGATATGACGGAGAGCAGAATTATGAAGGGGAAAGTGGGGGAGGGGAGAGGAGAGAAATACCATGGTAATACCAGAGCAGGGATTGAGTGTGTTGTTTATAAGTACAGAAAATGTCAATAAAAATATATATAAATTAAAAAATAATAATTAAGGCAGGCGAAGAGACTAATGTCTTTAATCCCAATATTCAGGAGGCAGAGGTAGGAGGATCGCTATGAGTTTGTGGCCAGCCTGAAACAGTTTCAGGTCAGTCTGGGCTACAGCAAAACCCTACCTCAAAAAAAAAAAAAGAGAGAAAGAGAGAAGAAAAGCTGGGCATGGTGGTGTACGCCTTTAATCAGAAATGCGAACCTCCAATATTAAGCCCCCAGGTCCAGCACAGCTGATGAGAGCGCCAGTTCCACAGTACCACACGAAGTGATTGAGGTGGGCACTCAGCATTGGAGAGATTGGAAGACATGCCAAAAGGTAAAGAGGCGGACCAACCAAAATATATAGTCTTGGTTAGCTTTGCCATTTTCAAATAACTTGTATTTGTGGGTTGAATGTTGTTGCCTTTGATGCTTTCATATTTATAAGGGCTTTGGTCTTTTGCTTCTGTCACTCCTGGGGGCAGGGTCTGATCCAGATCCAGGCTGACCTGGATCCCAATTCAGAACAGAAATTTCTACCTCCCAGCTGACAAGATGAAGGGTGTAGAACACACACCCTTAGGGATTTTGGCTTCATAAAACTACATGTTTGTTTTAATTCCCACAATTGCATACTTTGTGCTGGTTTATATTCAATGTGTATATTGCTCAGTTGAAGTTTAGAATTTGCCAGTAAATTGTTCCACCCAGTAGTACACTAGAACAGTTGCTTAGCAAGCCAACTCAACACCTAGGATTACTTCAGGGGCTGGATTGGGGAACAAGTGCTACACCTGGCACCTTAAACTCATATCCTGGAAGTATATAAAGGTGGACTGCCACATCTAAGAACATTGCAGATAAGTAGAAAACCCATCATCAAGTCAATTCAGGATGCAAAAGTCACTACAATATAATACAAGAAACTCAAAGAATCAAGACAATACAGTCCCACCAAAAATTGTAAATCCATTGGAAATGATCAAAAATAAGATGCTTTGAATGAAGTGCCGGACACAGACTTAAAAAAATGATGATATCAATACTCAAAGAAGAAATGAGAGGACTTAAAGAAGAAAACAACTTCTGAAAGAAAACCCAGGAAACCAGCTTAATGAAATAAGAAGGTCATTACAAGACATAAGTAAGGATATAGAAATACTAAAGAAAAACCAGGCTGAAATCCTAAGACAAAGACAAACTAATAGGAAGGTATGAATGAGAATTTCATGATTATCTGTGACACTATGAAAAGATCAAACATAGGAATTCAGGTTAGAGTAGAAGGAGAAGAATTTCAACCCAGAGGCTTCGTAGGTGTTTTCAACAAAATCACAGAAGAAAATTTTCCCCAAATTGGGAAAGAAATGCCAATGCAGTTACAAGAAACTTTTAGAATGCCAAACAGACAAAACCTGGAAAGAACCTCTCCTCAATATGTTATAATTAAACTTCTAAACATGCAAACCAAAGAAAATATATTGAAAACAGAGAATAAAAGCAAGTCACCTACAAAGGCAAACCCATCAGAATAACTGTATATTACTCAACACAAACTTTAAAAGCCAGAAGGGCTTGGAATGATGTATTCAAAGTTCTGAAAGGTAACAACTGTCAACCAAGATTACTTTATCCTGCAAAGCTATCTATCCAAATTGATGGAAAAATAAGGACACTCCACAACAAAAACAGGCTAAAGGAATTTATGACAACTAAACCAACTCTACAGGAAATACTTGAAGGAATTCTTAATGCTGAAGAGAAAGCAAAACATATACAAGAGAAAATAGGAAAAAAAATAATAAACCACACTCAAATATCAGTTAAAACAAACAAGTAAAGGGAAAACAGGAAACACTACAAAATAAGAAGAATGGTGAGAATAAATGCATACCTTTCAAAAATAACTCTTAATATCAATGGCCTCAATGTACCAACCAAAATACATAGGCTAGCAGACTGGGTTAAAAGGCAGGATGCCATTTGCTGCCTCCAGGACACTCAACTCTCATTGTTTTAGGGTGAAAGGATGGAAAATGGTATTTCTAGCAAATGGGCCTAGGAAACAAGCAGGGGTTGCTATTCTAATATCTGACAAGATAAGATTTCAAAGGCATGGCTGGAGACGGCCTGTGCTTCCAGGCATAGCTAAGGACCTCCAGGCTACTGCAGGCCACATCCGCTCCAAGCTCTCAGCACACCTGAACTTAGGCTTTGCCCATAGCCCTGTGACCTTTGGCCAGTTGCCTAGGAAACTCCTTATCAGCCAGCAGCCTTCACACACTCCTGAGACCCTAGATCACCTGAACTCCCCCCCCACACACAAATGAATGTCCCCATATGATAATTAGGCATCAGAAATGAATATGGTGTGTCCAATCCCCTTAGGGTCCTCTCCCCACCCTCAGATGCTTAGAAACCTATTTTCCCTGACAATAAACAGACAGAGCTAGCTGTTCACCAAGACTCCTCCGGAAAGTCCTTTGGCATGCTCACCCACCCCAGTTGCCTGGGCATCTTGGCGGGGGGCGGGGGGGGGTGCAGAAAGGACCACAGCCCACCCCGGAGCAAGAAGCCAAGAACCCACAAAACCAATTAGTGAGAAAAGTTAAAGAATGTCATTCTATACTGATTAAAGGACCACTCCAACAGTAGGAACTTATAATCCTAAATATCTATGCACCTCAATTGGGGCTCCCAGTTTCATTAAACAAACACTATTAGACTTAAGGTCACAGAAAACATCACACATAATTGTAGTGGGTGACTTCAATACCCCACTCCCATCACTTGACAGGTCATCCCAGCAAAAAACTAAACAGAGTGACATCTGAATTAAATGATGTCATGGAACAAATGGACCTAACAGATAACGACAGAACATTCCCAAATGCTGCAAAATATAAATTTTTCTCAGCAGCACACGGATATAAGGACACAAAGAAAATCTCCACAAATACAGGAAAACTGAAATAATCCCTTGTACTTTATCTGAACATAATGAGATTAAACTGCAAATCAGCAACAAGAAAAGCTACAGAGCATAGAAAAATTCATGGAGACTAAACAGTACACTATTGAATGATCAATGGGTCATTGAAGAAATCAAAAAGGAAATCAATAAATTCATAGAATCAAATGTGATGATAATACAACATACCAAAACTTTGGGGACACAATGAAAGCAGTCCTTTTCCATGAATAGATAAAGAAGGAAATCGAGTGAACTCCTTCTATGAAGCCAGAATGAAACTGATACCAAAACCAGACAAAGACAAAACAAAAATAAAGTTACAGACCAATCTCTCTCATGAACATAGATGCAAAAATTCTCAACAAAATATTGGCAAACAGAATACAAAAATATATCAGAAAGATTATTCACCCCAACCAAATAGGCTTTATCCCAGAGATGCAGGGATGGTTCAACATATGCCAATCAATAAATGTAATACATTATATAAATTAACTGAAGGACAAAAATCCCATGATCATCTCTGAGAACAGAAAGAACATATCTCAACATAATAAAAATTATTTATGAGAAACCTACATCCAACATAATACTAAAATGGAGAAAGAAGCTTTGCTACTAACTTCAAGGAACAAAACAAGGGTGTCCAATATCCCCACTTTTATTTAATATAGTACTGAAAATATTAGCTATTGCAATAAGTCAAGAGACACGCATAAAAGGGATACATATTGGAAAGAGATAAAATTATAATTATTTGCAAATGATATGATTCTATACATAAAAGATCCTAAAGAGTCTACCAGCAAACTTAGAGCTGATAAACACTTTCAGCAAAGTAGCAGGATACAAAATAAATACACAGAAATCAGTAGCTTTCCTATATACAAACATGCAAAGAATGAAATCATGGATTCTTTCCCATTCACAATTGCCTCAAAAAAATTAATAAAGTACCTTGGAATAAACTTAACCAAGGCAGTGAAGGATCTCTACAATGAGAACTTTAAAACACTCAAGCAAGAAATTGCAGAAGATATAAGGAAATGGAAAGACATCCCATGTTCTTGGATTGGAAGAATCAATATTGTGAAAATGTCGATCTTATCAAAAGCCATCTACACATTTAATGCAATCCCCATTAAAATTCCAATGGTATTCTTCACAGAAATAAACAAAAATCCTAAAATTCATTTGGAAGCACAAAAACCTCAAATAACCAAAACGATTTTGAGTAACAAAAATAAGATAGGTGGTATCACCATACTCAATTTTAAGCTATACTACAAAGCCATAATAACAAAACAAAAACAGCATGGTACTGGCACCAAGACAGACATGTAGATCAAAAGAATAGAATAGAGGACTCAGATTGAGAGACCAGAAAGAAATAACATGTAATTAATTAAACAATGACACTGCCATTGTAGGACAAATCATTGTGAACAAAGGAGGATCCCGGGCTCAGCTCAGATAAGGAACTAACTGATTAAAGTGCCGACCTTTGCTTCTGAAACTCATGCTCGCTTGCTCAACAGGACATTCCAGAAATATTTAGCTCTGGGGGCCTCTGGCCCCTTGCAAAAGATAGGATCTGCAAGCAGTCTGCTGACCAGAGATGAGCAACTAGAAATGTTCCCGCGCGTGCCTTCTTGGAACCAATCATTTCAAAAGATGCAATGTGATGTAACCCCTTTTCCCCCTTCCCACTCTTTTCCTTTATAAACCCCTACTTTTAGAAGGTCGAGGCTCTCTCCCACTCCCGCTGCGTTGGTCTGTGTGGATTGAGTCCCTGCTTAAGCTTGACATTAAAAGAAACCTGTTGCTTTTACATTCGAGTGTCTCGGCTTCTGTGGCAGTCCTCTAGGTGACTCCTGGGTGACCGGGGGTCTTGGCTCCTGGTCAGGGGTCGTGGCACAACAAGATGTTAGTCCAGTGAGCTACAGCCATCTGATTTTTGACAAAAATGCCAAAAATTTTCATTGGAGAAAAGACAGCCTCTTCAACAAGTAGTGCTGTGAAAACTGGGTATCTATATATAGAAAGATGTAAACAGATATCAAACAACCCAATTAAAAAATGAGCTATGAAGCCAGGCGTGGTGGCGCATGCCTCTAATCCCAGCACTTGGGAGGCAGAGGTGTGAGGATCGCTGTAAATTCGAGGCCACCCTGTGACTACATAGTTAATTCCAGGTCAGCCTGAACTAGACTGAGACCCTACCTAGAAAAAACAAAAACAAAAAACAAAAAGCAAAGGGCTATGGAACTAAATAGAGTTGTCACCGGAATAAATAATGGCATATAAACATCTAAAAGTGTTGTACATCCTTAGCCATCAGGAAAATGCAAATTAAAACTACCTTGAGATTCCATCTCTCTCCTGTCAGAATGGCTACCATGAAGAAAACAAATGACAATAAATGTTGGTGAGAGGAACCCTTACATACAACTTGTCTGGAAAGAAATTGACCTCGATATCCAAGACCTCGCAGTGCCTAGCAATACCTACCTACACAAGACCCTCATAACAGCAGAAAAAGATGATATCAAATTAAAAGACAGACTAATGGAGAAATGGAGGGGATATGAAGGAGAGCAGAGTTATGAAGGGGAAAGCAGGGAGGGGAGGGAAATAACATGGTTTGTTGTCTGTAAGTATAGTAGTTGTGAATAAAAAAACACATATATATTAAAACATAATAAATGATCATATTGTCAGTCACACTACTCCTGGGCATATACCTAAAAGAATCTACCTCGCAACAAAATACCTATATAACCATGTTCACTGAGGGACTGTTCATAACACACAACATATGGCATCAGCCTCCAAGTCCATCAACAGATGAATGGATAAAGAAAATGTGACACACACAATGGAGTTTTATTTAGCCATAAAGAAGAATGAAATTACTCCCATTTGCAGGAAAATGCATAGAACTGAAAATTTTCATGTTAAGCAATATAAGATAAACTATGAATAAAGTATTACATATGAAACTCGCTCTTTAGAAGCCCATTTTAAAAAAATATACAAACAGCAAAGTAGTAAAATTATCTTGTTAGAGAATGACATTATCCTATATAGTGAAAATCCTAAGAAATCTGCAAAGTACTTACAACTAAGATCTGCATTCAATAGCTACAGCATAAAATTTAGCATAAAATAAATTTTCACTTCTAAAACTAATATAAACTCTAACATGAAATCAATTTTAAAAATTCACAAGAAAGTCAGGCAGGGAGGCACACATACACTTTTAATCTCAGCATTCAGGGGGCAGAGGTAAGAGAATTGCTATTAGTTCAGGGGCAGCCTGGGACTACAGAGTTCTAGGTCAGCTTAGTCTAAAGTGAGAACCTACCTCAAAAGAACAACAACAAAAAAAAAAGGTAAAAAAAAATTCACAAGATACAATCAATGAAGTTAAGCATGGCGTTATACACCAGTAATCCCAGCAATAAGTAGGCTGAAGAAGTAGGAATATCAAAAGTTGAAGTCCAGCCAGTGATACTCTTATGAATAAATAAAAATAACGAAATACCATCAAAAATTAAACTTTGGTCAAGCATGGTAGCTCTTAGGAGGTGGAAACAATAGGATATGGAGTTCAAGGCCACCTTGGGCTATGATACTGCCTCCAGAAAAATACCAGGATAGGGCTGAAGAGATGCTTAGTGATTAAGGAACTTTGCTGCAAACCCTAAGGGCCCAAGTTCAATTACCCAGTGCCCATGTAAGCCAGATGCACAAGGTAGCACCTATGTCTGGAGTTGGTTTGCGGTGGTTAGAGAAGTCCTGGTGTGCCCATTCTCTCTATCTGCCTCTTTCTCTCCCTCCCCCTTCCTCTATCACTTCCTCTCTCCCCCCAATTAAATAAATAAAATATTAAAAAGCCAAGATAAAAATTCTTAAAAATAAATTTAAGCAAAGCTTTATAAAACAGCATACTGAAACTTGTACTATACTGCTCAAAGACATTAAAGAAAAATAAACATATTACAAAGTTAAAGTAACCAAACCAGTACAGTGATAGCACCATGTAGACCAGAACCTAGAAAACTCTCATGATTGTCAAACTAAAGTTAAGCAACATAGAAAAAGAATGGGGTCTGCAAACTGTTCTAAGACAACAAGGTATTACAAGGTAAACAACAAAGTTAGATCTTCACTTACATTACATTACAGCACATACAAAAACTATCTCAAAATGGATTATGGAAGAAAACATTTCCTGACATTAGCAGAAAGGATTTCTTGAATATAGAAAACACAGTCAACCAAAACAGACCAATCAAGGCTCTATCAAAATTATTTCTGAACACCAAAGAAATGACAAAAAGGCAACCTGTGAGATATATAATGTGCATACCATCTAAATATTATATAATATTCAGAACGTATAAACAACAACTCAAATAATCTAACTAAAAAGTGAGCTAGGGGCTGGGGAAATGGCTTAGAGGTTAAGGCATTTGCCTGTGAAGCCTAAGGACACTGGTTTGATTCCCTAGGACCCACATAAGCCAGATGCACAAGGAAGCACATGTGTCTGGAGTTCCTCTGCAGTGGCTAGAGGCCCTGGTATGCCCATTTGCTCTTTGTCTCTCTCAAATAAATAATTCTTTTTTTTTAAACTATGAGTTAGGGGATGTAGAGATAGCTCAGTGGTGAAGGTGTTTGCCTACAATGCTAAACAACCCAAGCTCAAGTCCTCAGTGTCCACACAAAGCCGTATGCGACCAAGTGGTGCTTGCTTCTGGTGTGTTTGCAGCTGCTGGAGGCCCTGGAGGGCTCATTCTCTGTTTCTCTATCTTCTCTCTTTTTCTCTCTCTGCTTGCAAATAAATTGTATCTTTTAAAGTGAGTAAAAGATCAAAAGTCAGTTCTCCAAAGGCTATATGCAAATGGTCAATAAGTAGATGCAAAATGTTCAACATCAGAAATCATGAGGGAAATACAAACAAAAAGAATGACATATCCCTTTATATTACAAGAATGAGCAATGTCAAAGAATCAGAAAATAGCCAAGTTATTTGTGAAGTAAAGAAATTGTAGCCTATATGCACTACTGGTAGAAATGTAAATGATGATGATATTGTGGAAAATATATTTAAAGCCAGATGCAAAAAGTAGATCATGCATATGGAATTTGTTTCGAGTGGCAAGATACCTGGTACACTCATTCTTCTGGCTCCTCTGCTTGCAAATAAGTTAATAGAGACACATTTTAAAAGAGAATAGAAAATTCACAAAATGCTATTTAAAAGGGGATTCAACAAAGGAACAGAGGATTCCTGTTCACAGAATCTATACTGAAAATATCAAGAGACTACCAGAAAACTCTTAGACCTAACAAACATTCAGTAAGGCTGAAGGCAGGTCACAAAATAAACTTAAAAAAATTATTTACTTTCATAAACATGGATAACAAACATGTTGAAAAAGAAATTGAGAACTATGCCATTCAAAATGAAAACTGTGATGTATATACAAATGGAATATGATTCAGCTGTGTAACAAATACAATTTAAGGGGTTTTTGTTGTTGTGGTTTTTCTTTTTTGTTTTTTTGGTTTTTTTTGCCCAGGCAGGGTCACACACACCTGGAGCTACTGAGTGAGTTCCAAGTAAAGCTAGGCTGGAGTGAGAGACAGACAGACACACACACACACACACTCATGGACACACCACACACAGGGTTAAGTGTGGGTTTATACTATGAAACTAAAATAGGGACCAAAAGAGGACAAGGGTGTTGAGAACACACACAACATAAAAACTGAAAGGAGGTTGCAGGGAGTTGCAAAGAGAGAGGAGGAAGGGGAAGGAAATTCAACAAAATACAAGTTTTGTTTGAAAGTGCCATAATGAAACTTAATACTTTGCATTCTGATTTTTATTTATTTTTTTTATTTTTTGAGGTAGGCTCTCTAGCCCAGCCTGACCTGAAATTCACTATGTAGTCTCAGGCTAGCCTCAAACCCACAGCATTTCTCCTACCTCTGCCTCTCAAGCATTGGGATTAAAGGTGTGGGGGCTGGTGGGGAGATGCGGGGGGGGAGGGAGGTGAATGCTACAGCACCTCCAGCCACTGTAAATGAACTCCAGATGCATACACCACCTTGAGCATCTGGCTTTGAATCGAACTAGGGTCGATAGGTTTTGCAGGCAAGCAGTTTAACCTCTGAGCCATCTCTCCAGCCCTGTAGTCTAATTTTTAAAATATACACATTCTATTTACTTGAGAGAGAGGCAGACACAGAAAGTGATTATGGGCACACCAGGACCTCCTGCCACTATAAGTGAACTCCAGATGCATGCACCACTTTGAGCATCTGACTTTACATAGGTGCTAACCATCAGGCTTGCAAGCATGCAAACTTCTCCAGCCCCTATATTCTGATTTTATAAAAGAAAACTTGGCAGCCTCAAACTTCTTGTCTACTGCACTTTGTAGAAGGGGGCATATGAAAGAACATAGTTCATTCAGTCTCTGGAGTCTGAAGAGCAATGTAAAGAACAAGAGAAGATAGAAGACTACAGCTGGTAGATAGTATGGGTAGGACACCTCTCAGAGATGGAATGTCGGAAATAAAGTTGAAAGAAAAAATACATCCCAGTATTAATATTCAAGAACTAAGAAGTAATTAGTTCACTTGACAAGGTTGTTCATCATCTACTTTCTACTTTTAAAAAAATATTTATTTGAAAGAGAGAGGGGGAAGAGAAGTATAGAGAGAGAATGGGTGCTCCAGGCACTGCAAACGAACTCCAGACTCATGCACCACCATGTGCATCTGGTTTACAAGGGTACTGGGGAATTAAACCTGGGTCCTTAGGCTTCATAGGCAAGCACCTCAACCACTATGCCATATCTCCAGCCCTACTTCCTACTTCTAACATTTTTCACACCTCCTATGATCACCTAACCCAACAGTTCACGAGCCTATAATTTGGTGGACTTCCTCTGTTATGTTCCCTAAGTGTAGGTCTTAAAGGAGTATTTCTTTATATCTAAAACATTATGGTTTTTACTTATCCCCAATCACCCTCATGGGTTTCAGCTTAAATAGCACTTCTAGAAGGATTAAATAACCTTATTCTGGGCTCTCACAGTAATAACTGCCCTACTCCTCCTTTGGTATACCTTGTAACTATCCATTTTTTAAACAGCAAGCTTCCTGTGGCACATGACACCTTGACTTATTGTTGTGTCCTTAGAACGTAGGAAATGACATATTCTCAATGAAGATTCTCCACCTTTTCCTTGATACTGCCTAAAAAGGTAACAAATAACATTATCCTTTTCTAGTTTAAATAATTCAGGTGTCCATAAGACTCTACCACATGATATTTACAAATTTAAAACAAAAATCCAGGTAGAAGAAACACATGACTAAGTATCTGGGTTACTATGCTAGTTGTATTTCTAAGTGATACTCACTGTTAAAAATCTTTGTTATGAGCCAGGCAGGGTGGCACATGCCTTTAAACCCAGCACTCGGGAGGCAGAGGTAGGATAGGATCGCTGTGAGTTTGAGGCCACCCTGAGTACATAGTGAATTCCAGGTTAGCCTGACTAAAGCAAGACCCTATCTCAACAAGAACAACAACAACAAAAAACCTTTTTAAATGAATTATGCTCTACTTATATATAATTTAAATGCACATCAATTGTACCGAAACATATCTGTAAAATGCAAAGTAAGCCAGATGCAAAAATGAATAAATGACTGGGTATGGTGGGAAAAGCCTTTAATCCCAGCACTTGGGAGGCACAGGTAGGAAGATGGCCATGAGTTCAAGGCCACCCTAGGACTACATAGTGAATTCCAGGTCAGCCTGGGCCACTGTGAGATCCTTACCACAAAAAAACAAAATAAGAGTTAAGTGTCCTCTCACTCAACAATAAAATGTGCTTCAGGAAATGTAGATATTTTAATCAATGAACCACTTTTTTAGGCAAGACTATTAGTGCTTCATTACCTATTTTGCAAATTAAAACAATTCTGACATTATGGGCCTGCTCATACCTTACTAAAGTGCTTCCTGGTTATGGTTTCAGAATGTACAGAACTAAAGAAAACAGTAGCTTAGGAGTATATCCCCATAGAACTTATACCTAAGATGTTAATTAAGATAGCTCTGCTGAGATACCACTGTAGGTACTCTACTTCAAATATGGTCAGGTAAACAGCATTAAGCTAGTTTGCTTGGATTTATTAGTAGAGATTTATATGTAATCTTGGGACAAACATCCTAGTATATCTTATAATGTCATCTTTGTTTTTTTTTAACAGATTTGCAAGTTTTATTTATCTTCTACAATTCTTAAATTTTGACTCTCATAACAATCCACCAAGACCTCCAGAAATGAACCTGTGACACAATCTTTAAATAACTCATCTTCAACTTTTATATAACTGATCCTCAACCTCTTAGGTTTCTTGCATAGGAAATTCTTATCCTGAAATCATTTCATATGAAATATCAGGGTTCTTTCTGGTGTTGGTGTTTTGTTTGTAAATAAATAAATAGACCAGGACCTCACATTGCAAGAGCTGGCTTCAAATTCAGTATTTTTCAATCTCTACCTCTCAAATGCTGGGATTACAGGTATGAGTCACCATACCCTATGAAGTATCAGGATTCTTAAACCCCTAAATCCACCAACCTCTAACTGGAAACTCTCACATAATCTACCTAAATACCTTCTGACTTTCCTCCCTGTTCTGTTATACAGACTATATTCTCCTCAATTACAACTAGCATAGGAGACTTCAACGCCTATGTATGTATTCTATTCCAATTCACAATTTCCAAAAATATTAGCCTTTTTTTTCTTCTTGAGGTAGGGTCTTACTATAACCCAATCTGACCTGAAATTCACTATGTAGTCTTAGGGAGGCCTTGAACTCACATTGATCCACCTACCTCTGCATCCTAAGTGCTGGAATATTTGCTTTTTTAACCTAAAAGGGCTGTATATTTTTATTTTTTGTATATAGGTATATGCGCATATTTGTGACTACAGATGTGTGTGTGTGTGGAGGCCACATGACAATCTTGAGTGCCATCCTCAAGAACAATGTCCACCTCTTTTGAGACTGGGTCTCTCACTGCTGGAACTTACCAATTAAGCTACACTGGCCAGCCAGCAAACCCCAAGGATCCACGCTTCTCTACCTCCCCAGTGCTAGGATTACAGGCACATACCACCATTTTATATGTGTCCTTGAGATATAACTCAGGTTTCATGTTTGCAATACAAGCACTTTGCCAATTCAGCTTTCTCTCAAGCCTTTTAACCTTCTTTTTGTTTCAGACAATCACGCCTTTATTTTAGAATATACATGATCATTATCATGTTATCTATCTTTGGAAGGCTTTCACACATGAAGAACCTTTTTTAAAAACTTTATTTTTATTTGTTTGAGAGAGAAAGAGGCAGAGAGAAGGGGAGAGAGTGAGGGAGAAAGGGTGAGCCAGGGCCTTCAGCCACTGCAAATCAACTCCCCATGCGCCCCCTTGTGCATCTGGCTCACGTGGGTCCTTGGGAATCGAACTGAGGTCCTTTGGCTGTGCAGGCAAATGGCTTAACCGCTAGGCCATCTCTCCAGCCCAGAAAAAATCTTTTTGATATATCAAGACAGCAGACATTTTGAATTTTTTTTTAATTCACAAGTTGGAATTATATACATTTATCATGTGCAACATGGTGTATCAAATATATGCAATTCCTTGCAGGTACAGCATTTTTGGTGAAAACAAAGTTTACTTTCTTAATGATTTTTAATCAAACAATACATTAGCAGTCACCATGTAATACAATAGATCTCCTGGATTAATTTCTGTACAAGTGAAATTTTATATCCTTTGACCAACATCTTACCTGCCCCTGACAACCATTCTTTCTATATCTAGGTCAAGTTTTTTTATATTCCACATATAAGTGGCAGTGCTTTTCTTTCATACCTTCATTTGCATCAAGATTTAAAAGTATTTTATTTATTTGAGAGGGAGAGAGAGAGAAAGAGAGAAAGGCAAACAGAATGGACACATCAGGGCCTCCGGTCACTGCAAAAGAACTCCAGATACAAGTGCCATCGTGTTTGTCTGGCATAAATGGGTCCTGGGGAATCTAACTTGAGTCCTTTGGCTTAGTAGGCAAGTACCTTAACCACTAAGCCATCTCTCCAGCCCCATTTCAATGAGTTTTGTTACAAATACAGGATTTCAGTCTTTTTGATGGCTGAATTTTACATATAGTACATATGTACCACATTTCCTTTATTTGCCCCTTGATGAACACTTACAACTGTATTTTGGCTAGTGTAGCTAATGCTGGAGTGAACATAAAAGTGTAGCTGTCTTTTTCAACATATGATTGTATTACCTTTGGTTATACAATATAGTAGTCAGCTTCAGTCGCTAGGATAAACCTCCAAACCAGACACAGTTTATGGGAGGAATAGCATTTATTTGAAGCTTACAGATCCAGAGGAAGTTCCATAATGGTGAAAAAGAAAACAACACCAAAATCAAGAGCAAAAACCAGCAGCCAAGACACAGAGAACAGAACTCAGGCATTTTATGTATCTTTTTTGGCTGGAAATTCCAGATCCAACCCAACATCTTTCAGCTCAACCCTAGGATCTGCCCAAGTGACAGGCAATTGGAGATCTAAAGCTTTACCAAAACTGCATCTATCTGGGGACATCTATTCAAACCATCACCCTCAGACCCAAAAAAATTCGTAACCCTCTACATTATTTTATTCAGTATAATTTCAAAGTTCCCCATTGTCTTACCTAAAAATTTTAAAATAGTCTGTTAACTCCGAGTCTTGTAAAATCAAAATAGGTTATATACTTTCAACATATAAAAGAACAGAGTAATCATTTCCAACTGTTATAAGGCATAACAAAGACAGACAAGAACAATGCAAACTCAATAACCACCAAACAAACATCAAACATCTTCAGTTCAAGTCCAGTATCATAAATAGTGACTGACAGTATCTGGATTTTCCAATCCTACCACTCCACCCAGGCTGAATAGCCAAGGAAAACTTCCATCCCAGGCCAGCAGCACTCAGTGGCAGCCCTTGTACAGTCCTGGTATATCCAAAACATTTTCAGGTCTCCATACAAAGCATGGTCCATCTTCCAATGCCTTCACCAGCCTCGTTCTCGGGGTCATTAAGACCTGCCTATATGCTTTATCTCCGCAGTGGCTCCTGGGACCATGTGCACTTCATGACGCACTTCACATTTTTCATGCTCCTGAAATCAATACCAGGTGTGTAGAACACAGCCATATTCTTAATTAAGGAATGGAAATAAATCACAGCCTTGAAGAGTGGGTTCCTTTTCCAGTCAATTCTTTCCAAGAATTTGCATTTCTATCATAAGTCTTTCCTAAGGCATCACTTTCATTGTTTCAATGTAAAGCAGTTGGGCCATCTTCCTTATGATTGCTAATGTGTTTGACAACAGCAACCTCATTAAACTAAAACCAGTGTCTGTGCTAGTAAATTTAAACTTGTTTTAATTTCAATTTTAAATCTTTATTTCTCAGTCCCATATTTTTAGCCAAGCAAATCAGTCCATTATAAATTTAACCTTGATCAAACTCTCTGGGCATGTGCAACAGAATGCAGCCAGCCTTTAAGTCAGTAGGCCAGTTGCAACAAACTCTTCTGCAGCCTTTCCTTCCCCTTAGAAAGTTCTATAAGCCAAGCCTCCAGCAATTCTCTCTGTACTTAGCATTTTCAAACTCTCATCAGAATAGTTCATAATACTTAGCTTACTGTTCCAGAAGGTATCTTCAGTGGCAAGCACCAAGTTTTCTATTCTTCCAGCACAGAAATTCCAAAAGACCAAAATCCACATGGTCAGATTCATCACAGAGTAACAGCCCACACGATGGTAACAATTCTGTAGTAATCAGCAACACCTTGCTGGGATGAACTTCCAAATGAGGCTCAGTTAGGGAAGGAATTTATCTGTAGCTTACAGGTTCCAGGAAGCTCCATGATGGCAGAAGAAGCTGGCCCACTTTCATAGGCCCACATGGAGAGAAAAGCCACCACCATCAAAAGCAAGCAAGCACAATTCAGGAACTCCAGGCAAAGCTCAAGCACTTTGCCTATCTTTAGACTGGAATTCCCCAAATACACGTTAGGGCTGAACCCTGGGATCCACAGGGACATCCATGCAAACCATCACATACAGTCTATACTAGAATTGCAAGATCATGACAGGTCTGATTTTAATTTTTTAACAAACCCATTATTTTCTATAATTGTACTAATTAACATTCCCATCAACTATGCAAGGGGGTCTCTTTGCTCCATACCCTCAATAATATGAAAATTCATCTTTTTTTTTTTTTTTTTTTTTTTTTTACAATAACCATTCTAGAAGGTATGTGGTAAAGCCTTGTTGTTATTGTTGTTGTTTTGCTTTGTTTTTGATTTTGGGGTAGGGTCTCACTCTAGCCCAAGCTGAACTGGAATTTACTAAGTTGTCTCAGGGTAGCTTCCAACTCACAGTGATCCACCTACCTCTGCCTCTAGAGTACTGAAATTAAAGATATGTAATATGACACCTAGCTTCATTGTATTTTCAATCTGTTATTTCCTAAATGGTTAGTGATGTTAAGAACTTTTAAATTTATTGATTAGCCATGTATATTAGTTTTTTGGAATAATGTTAAGATCCTTTGCCTGTTTCTTCAACTGCTTACATACTCTCTTAAAACTGAGTTGCCCAATTTCCTTATATCTTTTATTTACTGACTCCTTGTCAGACATGTGTTTTACAAATGCTTTCTTTTATTATTTGGTACAATTATTTTTATTATTTGGTATAATCTCTTTAGTCGATCTTTTGTTTTGCTGCCTGTACTTTGAGGTCATATCTTAAACAGAAAAAAGCCACAAAATTACTAATTATCTTCTTATAGTAGTTGACAGCATTGCATTCTTTAGGATTTTTTTCCCCAGCACCATTTTTTTTTTTAAAGGCAGCGTCTCTCTCTAGCCAAGGCTGACCTGGAATTCACTATGTAGTCTCAGGGTGGCCTCAAACTCACAGCAATGCTCCTACACCCCTGCCTCCCAAGTGCTGGGATTAAAGGCAAGCACCATCAAGCCTGACTCAAACACCATCACTTAAACACATCTGTCCTTTCCTATAATTTCCTTTGTCAAGAAGCAATCAATTATGTGATTTATTTTTAAAACTCTTTATATTATGTTTCTTATGTCTGTCCCTTTAATGCCATGCTGGTCTCACTACGACACCTGTAATGGTATTTTCAAGTCAGGAGGTATGACACTTCCAACTTTGTTCTTTCTTTAACTACAGTGGTTAGTTCGTATCTTCAGTAGTTTCCCATAATTTTAGGATTTTTTTTCTATGTTTGTGAAAAGTAACATTGGAAGCTTGTCCTTGGAATTGACATCAGACATGTTGGCCTCACAAAGAGCTAGAAAGTACCCCCTTTACTCCTTTGCATTTTGGAAGAGCTTCAGAAGAACTGATACTAATTCTGTTATTTATTTTTTTCCCCCTTCGTATTTCAACATAGCGTCTCACCTTAGCCCAAGCTGACCTGGGCAATCCTCCTACCTCAGCTCCCATGCCCAGCCCTGGATACTAATTCTTCAAATGTTCAGTTCTATCAGCAAAGATGCCATCATTCCTGACTGGCCTTTATTATAGACAGGAGATCTATTGCTTATCACTGATTTAATTTCCTTAATCATTCTTGTTCTATTCAGATTTCCTACTCTCTTAATAATTAAGTCTTGGTAGACTTACAAATGTGTTTTTGTTCTTCTAGGTTAAAGAAACAAAAAAAATATTCTCAAGGTTAAAAAACTTATTGATGTGTAATTGTTAATAGTATTCTCTTATAATCCTTTGTTAAAAGTAACCACATATAATACCTCCTTTTGTTCTTAACCATGCTAAAGGGTTTTTGATGCAATCTTTCCAAAATCTAACAACTTTTGTGAATCTTTTCTGTTTTTCCATTCTTCACTTTTTTCTGCCACCAACTAACAGGGTTAGTTTGTTCTTTAAAGTTCCTTTAGTTACTACAGCAAGTTACTTGAAATTGTCATGCATTTTTTTTATGTAGGCTAGACCTTACATCTTAGAAATAATTATCTGTATCACATGAGTTTGGGTATGTTATGTTTCCACTTTCATCAAGCTATGTTTAATTTCTCTTTTAATTTATTCTTTGGCCCACTAGTTTTTCAGGAATGTGTTGTTTTAATTTTCTTCTGTTAGCTTCCAGTTCTATACCCCTATGATTGGAAAACATGCTTGAAATGACTTCATTAATTAAATCTGTTAAGACATCTTGGGACCTAGCATAAAGCTCATCCTTTATAATGTCCAATGTATATTCTCCCACTGTTGGATGGACTGTTCTAGATATGTCTTGTAGGCTCACTTGGACTAAAGTATAACTTAAGTCTAATGTTTTTCTAGTGGTTTTCTATCTGGATAATCTGTACATACATCACTTGGAGTGGGTACTGAAGCTTCTAACTGTTACTGTTTTATAAACTGCCCCTTAAGACCTCTCAGTATATGCTTTAATACTTCAGTACTCTGGTGTAGGACGTATTATAATAATTCACATCATTAATGATGGCCATCTTTTTGTTTTACAGTTTGTGACATTGTATCTATTGTATACAGTTGTTCCTGTTCTTTTGATATTCATTTTGACAAAATAACTCCCTCCATATTTTTACTTTCAATTTATATATATCCCTACAGGTGAAGTATTTTGTAGGCAATCTATAGCTACTTTACTATCCATTAACCTAATTAATGTGTTTTGATTTGAGTACTTAATCTATTTGCCTTCAAAGTAATTACTAAGAGGTAGCTACTACTGCCACTTGGTTAATCACTCAATGGTGGTTTTAAATATTTTTGTTCCTTCCTCTGTCTGTCTTGATCAGTCTAGTTTGTGGTTGCTTTTTTTTTTTTTTCCTTCCCTTGCCTTTTCACTTTGGGTCCTTATTTTTTTTTGGGGGGGGGAGAGAGGCTAGGAGTGGGACTTCTTACCTTTTTTATTTGCTGTGTATCTACCATAGGTTTTGCTTTGCCATTATCAAAAGGCTTACATACAATAGGCAATCTTGAGATCCTAACAACTGAGATTGCACAGACAGAAAGAAGAAAAAAAACTTTCACCAATCCCAGTCCACATTCATTTTTTTGTTTCTGTATCTGTACAAATTATTGTTGCTACCATGAATAGTTTTAACTCTCATACTAAACATGTATTAATTACACAACCTTTCCAACTAAGGCTATTAACAATAAAATTCAATGACTTCAATGTTGAACTCTCATGTTTTTATACTATAAGTATTTTTCTCCCATCTAGTCTTCTAATATTAAACTTAAAAATATTATGCATCATGTTCTAATGATTGGAGAAGTCTCTAAATTGCAGGTGTTGCCTCTGCTGGCCATTCAATACATGAAACTTCCAATAATATTGGGTCTAATTCCTCACCCCAAAGCTTTAATAGCTTCGTAAGTTTTCAGTATTCTTAAATGGACTAACTAAATTCCAGTAACTATAGTGTTCCACAAAACACCAATAGTAAGTTCCATAAAACATTACATAGGACAGGCAATTCTTTGGTTACTGCCATGCCCACTGCTCTCTTTGAAGTATACAAAATAAACTTGATTTCTTTGCAAAAGAAAAAAAAAAAAATACTTGGGTACTAAGCTACAATGAAATACCACCTCACATCCTTTAGGATGAACACTTCTAAAAAATAAAATAAGGGCCAGAAAAATGGCTTAGCAGTTAAGGTGTTTACCAGCAAAGCCAAGGACCCCAGTTTGATTTCCCAGTACCCAGGTTCAATTCTCTAGTACCCACATAAAATCCAGATGCACAAGGTGGCTCATGCATCTGGAGTTCGTTTGCAGTGGCCAGAGGCCCTGGCAAGCCTATTCTCTGTCTCACTTGCTCTCAAATAAATAAAATATTTAAAATAAAATAAAATGTAAAATGTGTTAAGAGTTACACCTATGCTCACAGCAACATTATTTTTAAATGCTAAAAAATAAGCATGGGTTTTGTAGTTTATGCCTTTAATCTCAGCACTTGGGAGGCAGAAGTAGGAGGATTACTGTGCGTTCAAGGCCAGCCTGACACTAAATACCCAATTCTAGGTCACCCTGGGCTAGAGTGAGACCCTACCTCAAAAAAACCAAAAATTAAAAAATATATATGGAAACATCCAAATATCCATTAACAGATAAATGGATAAGCAAGATGTAGAATATATACATATATATGTATGTGTATATATATGTGTGTACATATATATACACATACATATATACATATACATGCATATGTATATATGTATGTGTATATATATGTACATATGCTATTGATTATAATCAGCCTGAAAAAAGAAATTCTGACATGTTTTATACACTGATGAAACCTAACAACATTATGTTAAGTGAAATAAGCCAACCATCCAAACATAAAAAGTGTGACTATGCTTACATGAGGTAATCCAAGTAGCCAAATTCAGATAGAAAGGAGAATGGTGGTTGCCAGAGCAGTGACAATGACAAGTTACTGTTTAATAGGTACGGAGTTTCAGTACTGCAAAATGAAAACAAATCTGGTGATTGATGCACAATATTAACCTTCACAACATCACTGAATGTATACTTAAAAATGGTAAAAACAAAATTTTCAGCATACTTTACAATTGTTTAAGTTATCAGAAAAGTCTCATAAACTTCAGTAATACATTTGAGTCATTCCTTAGATTTACAATGTAGATGAACATTTTAAAGGGTATATCCTCTTTTCAGCAAAGAAAACCTTGACTTTTTCAAGCCCACCTATAAACACACTTAGCTTCACATATCTGTTTCACCTCCTTCTAATTTTAGAAGGTATGGGTGAGTCTTCTATACTTTTCTTCCCACAGGGTCAACTCCTACACCAATATTTTCAACCAAAATCCTTACTACCTTAAAAGCTTGTTTTGATAATTTCCATTATCTTAGGCTTAAGTTCTTACAACAAATCACTGAAGTCTTACAAAACTTGATCATAAATTATCCTTATATCACTGACCTTCTTAAGTCATATATTGGCTTAAAAGACTACTAAAACCCTATTGAACCTAACACTATACTGTTCTTTTCAAATCTGTTTCTTTGCTGTTCAATTATTTAAAACGCATATGGCAACATAATGACCTTGAAGAACGACTGACCTACTAAGCAAATTCTATGATTCCTAAATACCTATGAGATAGAAGACAAGACATCAAGATCATTCTCATAGCATACAAAGCCCAGCCTCATCTATTTTAGTGATCAAATCTTATCTTCATTTTTCAGGCCTCTTTGTCAATCTATAATATACAATGTCTCAAATGCCTTCTCTATAATTTGTATCCTACTTCCTATTAATATACATGCTTATGCTTAGAAGAACACTGATCAAGTTTCCAATCACCTAACTCCCAGTAACATTTCAAAACTTAATCTAGTCTTATCCAGTCATATCTATTTTCCTGCCATCTGCATTAGGCTCCCATTGCATACTCTGGTACTCCTCTGTGTATTTCCATTGTATGTCTCGTACCATTTACTGCAATAATTACAAACATCTGCTCCTCCAACTTTCACTCTGAGCATACTTTCAAGTTTTTCCAGGGTAGAAACTAAGCATTATGTATCTTTGTATCCATAACACAGGATCTAATACCTTACATGTAGAGCAAACATACAATTAAGTAATTGATAAAGCAATCAATCTAGCTTTAATGATGTAGGCACTCAAACTGTCAAAGTCAACCTTTCCTTCAGCCTCCTTATTTTCCTACAACTGTTGAGAGTTCAGGATTATATGATTATCTATCTTTGAATAGATATCTAATGAAAATACCCAAAATTTAGAAGAATTTTATTGGGGGAGAAGTTATGTTCCTATCTCTTGGTATACTTTTAAAAATCACCACTTTTTTTGTTCCAAAGTGGGGTCTCACTCTGGTCCAGGCTGACCTAGAATTCACTCTAGTCTCAGGGTGGCCTTGAACTTACAGCGATCCTACCTGTACTTCCCAAGTGTTGGGATTAAAGGCATGCACCACCATGCTCAGCCTAAAAATCACTACTTTTATAAATATATATATATATATATATATATATATTTCTGTTTATTATTTGCGAGGCAGACAGAGAGAGAGAGAGAGAGAGAGAGAGAATGGGCACGCCAGGGTCTCTAGCCACTGCAAACAAACTCCAGATGCATGAGCCCCCTTGTGCATCTGGCTTACAATGGGTCCTGGAGAGTCAAACTGTTTGGCTTTGCAGGAAAGTGCCTTAGCCGCTAAGCCATCTCTCTAGCCTTAAATCACTACTTCCTTTTACCTGGAAGTTTTTTTAATAATGTGATGTCATTTAAAGCAGTCTATGACAACTTAAAACACCACAGCCTCATCCAAGTTCTACTTACATTCGGCTAGTTTCAATGTCGTCAGACTGAGGTTCTCCTGGTGATCTGCAAAATGAAATTAAAGAAGAGTTAGCAGAAATATTCCAGATCCCAAAAAGGTATAGACATGTAACTTATAAATAAAGACTTAAGCACTTAATAAAAACATGGGAAATAAGGGTCAGATCACATTGGCATACAACACATTTAAAGGCTCACCAAACAAAAGTTCATGCTTTTTTAAAAAGAAAACTGTAAACACTATACTTATATATTAAAATACAAACCAGTACAAGACAAAATTATTCACAAAGCCAAATATATGATAGAAACACAAAACTATGAAATTTTCCTTTTGGAGATAATAGCTTGCTTTTTTTAGTAATGTTTTATTAGAACACTGTCACATTCATTTAGGTAGTGTAGATAGCTGTTTTTATGCCTAAAGAGCAGGTTAAGTATTTGTAATAGAAGCCACCTTGCCCTCAAAGTCTAAAATATTTATAATGTAGCTTTACACAGTCTACCAACCTCTGCTCTGAACAATTTAAACTACGATATAATAGTCTTGATGAATTTTGAGATCCTTAATCAGATTTACCATTCTAATCATGATTATCTGCATTCAACAATGAAATCAGGTTTCCCTAAAAAGCACACCAGCAAAAAGACCTGCCCTAATTATGAATTAACATTAATTTTAAACAGCTGCCAACTGTTTTATTTTTGTATATACTGATATAGAAATGCTCAAAATTCTAAGCCACTCAAAGAAGCTTTTTGTTTTCATTCTGGGGACATGAGCCAATTTTCCTTATTCCTAGCATGTTGTTTCCAGAGCCAGTGCACGATAATAATCCCAACATTCAGGAGGTTATGCAGGACAATCCCCAGTTGTAGAGCAGCCTGGACTACATATTAAGTTCCAGGCCAGCCTGAACTATACAGTGAAGACCTGCATTGTGGTTAGATAGTGAAATATCCCCCACTGGTTCATTTGTTTGAACACTTAGTCTCTCAGTTGGTGGTACTGTTTGGGAAAGTAGGATGATTGCTGGAGGAAGCAGGTCATTGTTAGCAGGCCTTAAAGTTTGATAGCTCGGCCCCAATTGCCTCTCTCCTTCCCGCTCCTCTTTGCTTCTTTAATGTGGCTAAAATGTAACCAGTGGCCTCCTTTCCTTATACCATGTCTTCCCTAACAAGATGAAATATATCCTCTTGAAATTCTAAGCCCCAAATAAACACTTTTCTTAAGTCATTCTGGTCAGGTAGTTTTTCCAAGCAATGAGTAAAAGGTAACAAATATACCCTGCCTCAAAAAATAAAAATCTGTTTCTCTGTTAGTTTTTATAGAAACCATGAGTCTATGTTGTAAGATGAATTGATTATAATACCTATTTCTAATACTTCAAAATATTGAAAAGAGGTTTTTAGTAGCTGCTCTAGAGGGTGCACACACAAAAAGGTACACAAGACCTAAGGAGATAAACTACCCCTAGCACTTCAGCCAAACCACAGCTAAAACACAGAGGAATCGGAGAGATGAGCAAGAGTGCTGCTTCCATGCTGAACCTGACAATCAGCACCAGGGAGAAGGAGACAGACCCTGAGGATGCTCAACACATATCAAAGCAGAGATCCAGAGGCTCCTCAGAGCTCATCACTCAAGTAGACTTAAAACACACCAACCATGGCTCAAAGACTTTTGCAGAAGGGGAGTGGAAAGATTCTAAGAGCCACAGAGTGAGACATCATGCCCACAGGCATAATTGCCCCCCCAAAAAAAACTGGCTGCTGCACAAAAAATAACCCATAATGTCATGGGGAATACCTGCAACCCCACTGAGAAGGGTCCCTAGCTTAATGAAGTCAAGGACAAGGGAAAAGAGGATACCAAGACATGATGTATCCGTACAATACATTATTAATAATAATAAAAATCACCTCCAAAAAAGTTAAGGTTAAAATTTCAAATTGCCATATAAAGACTTGATTTGTGAATTTATCAGACTTCCAACTTAAATAATTTTTTAACAAAAGAACGATAAGTCAACTGTAGTCTACATTTCTTAGCTTTAGAAAAACTCACTTGTTTGTCAGGCTTTCAAAATTACACTCAACTGAAGTTCACTCAGATTCCAATTCATTATCACAAACAAGTACAGACATACATGCGCGTACACAGACACACATGCACATACACACACACACACACACACACACTCAAACTAAATAAAAAATAAATAATCCCAGCAGTTCAAAAAATGTATTTTACGTTTGCTTAGTATATTTTTACACTTTCAATTTTGCATAAAAATTATAAATAACTTGAAAACTGGGCACCCTAAAGTTGGCAGAGGCAAATGCAAAAATTTTCTCCACCCTCTTTCCCCAAGGAACAAGCAAATAACTTGTGACAGACACATCAGCCTTGTAAGTAACCCCAAGATTGCTTCCAAACTTCTATCTCAGACAAAAGAGTTAAAAACTGATGGTAGCCCCAAGTGCAAGCTGACTCATTTTGAAAGTGTAACACTCCAGTATCAAATGTTAGACTGTTAAGGCGGTAAAGCTGGTATGTAAAACAAAACACAAACTTACTAGCACTAAGGAAAGAAAGGCAGATGAGAAACTTTATATAGGTTAACAAAAAAAATGTTCAAAATTAGCAGTGAAAGAGAATGAGAAAATTATGGCATGATGACAGGAAAAAAATTAAGGCAGAAGTGTAAGATATGAGGAGAAAAACAAATCCAAATCTCAGAAGAACATGATATAAATAACTGCCACAAAGTTTTGGCATTCTAAAGTGAAATAAAGTTTAAATTTACATTAAAAATGACAAATGCATCATTTTCCAATTTGTTCCATAACCACAAGATCTGTGAATATAGTAACAAAATGTCGCCAAATCATTGTAAATAACCTAGATCTCTACTCAACTTTTTATATATATTAAGATGTGCCATTAAAAATTAAACCAAATAATTTAAATAATGTAAACTAATCCAGTCTAAAAAGTCAAAGGGCAAAAGATGATTATGACCCTAAAATTCTAAAATTAACTTTCTGGGTCTCTTAAACCTAACACAGGTTGCTCTTATTCCAATTGCAATTTTTAATAAAGAGCATGAACATAAACTTAACTAACAGAAATGTTTTAAATAATATTCTATGCATCTATAATATTCTGTAACAAAAATACTTCCTAAAATTAGAATTATTTCACAAAACTATGAACATACATAGTAGCACCTACTAACAATTCCAAAGCTTTATTTTGACTCCTAAAGGGTTATTTTTTTCTTTACTGCCAAAATGTCAGAAATCCAAATCCACTACATGCTTCTAATTTTACCAAATTCAGAATATGTAATTACTGACTTAACATATGCAAAGTTTCCCAAAATAATAAAACAGGAAATTTTTAAATGGAAGCGTAACAAATAAAATAAAATAGAAATAAATATAAAGCCAGGCGTGGTGGCGCACACCTTTAATCCCACTACTTGGGAGGCAGAGGTAGGAAGATCACTGTGAGTTCAAGTCCAGACTGATAGAACATAGTGAAGTCCAGGTCAGCCTGGGCTAGAGTAAGTCCCTACCTCGGGGGGAAAAAAAAGAAAACAAAAAACAAATACATACATATTAGAAGAGTCTCAATTTTAGGCTTTAATTTGAATGGCAGAAAATGTGATCACAAAACACCCACTAATCTCAACTGCAACATGAGCTAACAAATTCAAATGGTGGCACATTTCCATTCCTTTTAACTCTACTGTAACTCTTTAGGAGAGAAAAGCATACTAGTTTTATGAAAATTACAAAAGCTGCTAGAGAAATAAACTTCTTCCACATAAAAGGTACACTTTAAAAGGCACATTAAAACATTTCCCATATCGCTTTTAAATGTTTATTATGATTCAAACATTGAAAAATTTTTGAAAAAATTTTACTTATTCATAGAGCCAAGTGTTTGGTTACTAATTTTATGAATGATAGGATAGATAAGAGGAGTATTAAAATATAAAGTATATTAAAGCAAAAAAGTAGCCTATTCTTAGTTCCTCTATTCTTAACAGTATCCTACCAGCTATACAATTTCCTTATTTTTGTAATATGTATTTTACTTTACAATGACAGCCTTTTAAAGACTGTGAAATAACATTCAAAATTACCTTTTACAAGCTGTGGCCATTCGGTGACATCTGGGTGATCACAGCTTTGAGTCACTGATTAAAAACAGGTTGCCACACCAGTCTAGATGCTAACTTGATCTGAACGTAGGTTTAATAACTCTAATAAATTAAACAAACCTTTAGTTAGAACACTAGCATATTCATGAAATACAGTGTTTGAATAATAATTTTCAAAGCTTCAAATCAGGTGTCTAGCATATTTTTTAAGTGATGAGATCACTTGAAAAAATGAGGTACAGGCTAAACATTTCCAATCCAAAACTACAAAATGCTTCAGAATCCAAAAAAGATTTAAAGCATCGTGTCAATAACTCAAAGTTTTGGATTTGAAAATATTCTAGACTTTGGACTTTAAAATATGCTCAACCAGTAAATACGCCAAAATCTAAAAAACTCTGAAATCTGAAACACATCTGATGCCAAACATTTTGGATAAATAATCCCTTATACTTTTGTATACTTTTTAGTGTAGTCTTAAAGTTTACAAAGCATTTTGGTCAATGGTACCTCATGTCCCACTGACTTTGGCTATTCTAATCAAGGCAGATACTGTAAGAATTAAATAGCAACAACAGTAAGCAACCTCAAAGTGATTGACTTGCCCAAGATTTTAGAATCAGTGAGATTCAGGCTAAAACCAGTATCTACTGACTTTTAACTAAATGCTAGATCTTTTCTTTTGGCTTAGTTTTGCTTGCCAAATTTCATGGATTAAAAATGCATAAGTAAGCAAGAATTTTAGAATATGGATTACTATCTTATAACTATGGCAATAACTGAAATGAAACTAATTTAATCATAAGTTTCTTAAAATCATGGGGAAATCAGCCACCAATTAGGCAAACTCTTAATGAAACTTCTCCTCAAATGTATGCGTGTGCATACATGCATATAAATGTGAATAAATACTTATTCTATATTTACGTACCTCATATAACATTAGCTAAATAAAATCCCTTGGATGCACATGAAAATGTGTTTTCTCAGTCACAAGCCTCTTTGATTCAATTTCATGAAAAATATTAAAATATATCCTTCAATAAGGTACATTTTTACTCAAATTACATGGTCTTAATTAAACACTTTTGATCATACTATAATTCTGAAAAAGACACCATGTATCTACAATATCCTGAGACTGAGAGATCATTTTATTTCATTTTTCCCCTTAAAACTCTCCTATTGATCTATATGCCCAGACCAAATATGAAGAGCAAACTAAGTTAAGAGGAGAACGACTGAGAAGCTGAAAGCAAGACTCCTCATACTAACATTTCCAAACAGAAACAGACAAGCATAGATGGTGGTTGACAACATGGATCTAGAGTCCAAAATAGAACAAACAGCAAGATGTCTGAGAACCCCAAAGAAAGGGTTGAAACATCAAGGTGTGTCCCCAAATTTCTGCAGCAAGGAACTTCAAATCCAGATAAGGGCAGCATAAGCCTGTATAGAGATTCTAATAAATAGGATTCATAATCCCTAGAAAAAAGTGAGTCAATTTCCCAGATTTTCCTATCATAACTATAAACCCTACTCAGGACCTAAGCATCAGTGAGGTAATAGGGGGGAAAAAATAACATCATCCTTGAAATGAAAATGTAGTTATGAAGAAACCTTTTAGTTTTTCGTAAGACCAATACTATATATGGAATGAGAAGAGCCAAACAAGTTTAATTTCCAACTTATAAACATAGAAATGATAAAGTTGATTGATTTTTTAGCTAGCATATTAAATAACTGAGGTCAACTAAAGACCTATCTATATGGGCTGGGGAGATTGCTTAGCTGTTCAAGGTGCTTGCTGGCAATGCCTGCCAGCCCAGGTTGAATTCTTCAGCACCCAGGTAAAGCCAGATGCACAAAGTGGCGCATACATCTAGAGTTTGTTTGCAGTGGCAAGAGGCTCTGATGCACCCATTCTCCCTGTCTCTCTGTGTATATGTCTTTCTCCTCACAAATAAATTTTTAAAATGTATTTCTCATATATATTCTGACTATTACTAGGACAGGTACTCTTTTCCAGTCATCCCTCTTATGAGGTTCAGTGCTCAGCACAATACAGATTCCAAAGCCAGATGGGGATTCATGTTTCTGCTTAGTCATTTACTACCTTAAATATCTTAGGCAAGATTAACCTCTCTGAACCTCAGTTGCCTTTACATATAGAATTAAAACAGTAGTATGAGTTGTCATAAGGATAGACAAGCTAACATCTAAATAGCTCAGAAGAGTGACTAGCATTTAATGCATTTACAATGGAAGAGATTTTTAATACCCACAGCCAAACACATTACTACCTTAATTTTCTTGTACATATTATCTCTCTCAGCACCCTAGTTAGCTTCCTCATGCAGTCGACCTGGTAGCATAGTTACTCAGCACCGAGGATAAGACTTAAAAAAATGGCAGATGCCCAAATTCATCGAACGTGTTTGTCATTATCCTAACCGTGAAATTAAGATAACCCATGCAATATGAATTTTAAAAAAATAAAACAGAAACATACCATATTTCGCCAAACTTCTGAGGAGCTGGTGAATTCTAAAATCAGGCTCTTACAGATTTTTAACCTAAAATATAAAACACCTCACTCAATTCTCTTTACATAAACAACTATATAAACTTAATTTTTCACTCAAATTCATTATAAAGTAAATCATCTTCTGTAATATTTATGAACATCCAAAAATATATCAGAAGACAAATTACCCTAACTGCTGTTGCTAGAGTAAGTGCCAGGGTGCTCAGGCAGGTCCTGTGTGCTTTCAGCCAGCAAAGCCATGTTCCCCATATTTATCCTCAATGCTTAATGAAAAATGCTTTTTCCTCCCTACAAACAGGCTATGAAAACTGTTTCACCACATACCCCTAATCCCTTCAGATACTATAGTAATTCTGCTTTAAATAATATTCTAGCTGAAGAGTATATTCACCAACAACCTCTTAAAGCAGAAATCATGGTGAGGTCCTTTGACCTCTGAGTCTCAAGTACCAAGCTGTTGTACTACAAAAAATGTACTAAAAGGATGTACAGCAATGCCTTCCTGGCTGGGTGTGGTGGCACACACCTTTAATACCAGCACTCGGGAGGCAGAAGTGGGAGGATTGCCATGAGTTCAAGGCCACCCTGAGACTACATAATGAATTCTAGGTCAGCCTGAGCTAGAGTGAAACTCTACTTTAAAAACCCAATAAAATAATAATAATAATAATAATAATAATAATGCCTTCCCAGCACATAACAGAAACCCCAATATACTGTGACTATGACTACTTCTTAAATCACTTAATACATCTGTCAAAACACAACATCAAAAAATAAAGAAACTTTACTCTGAAGCTTAAAGCAATTCCCAAAATATTTTCAAATTCTTAGCTTGTTAAAAAAAAAAAAAAAAAAAAAAACCACTGGGTATGCTGGTATATGCCTTAAATCCTGGCACTCAGAAGGACAAGATATGAGGAATTACTGTGAGCTCTAGGCCAGCCTAAGACTAACTACACAGTGAATTCCAAGTCATCCTAGACTACAGCGAGATCCTACCTCAAAAATAAACCAACAACAATTTTTTTTTTTTAAATTGCCGGGCATGGTGGTGCATGCCTTTAATCCCAGCACTTGGGAGGGAGGCAGAGGTGGGAAGGTCACTATGAATTTAAGGCCGCCCTGAAAGTACATAGTGAATTCCAGGTCAGCGTGGGCTAAAGTGAGACCCTACCTTAGAAAAACAAAAAACAAAAACAACAACAACAAAAAAGTCAGAGCATTCCTCAGTCTTTAAAAAGTTTCTTAATCAGATTATTCATAATGACAAAGCCAACTTCCAATGATTAAGAAACCCACCCAAGTATAGTCTGGTGGAAAATGAATACATTATATTAGATACTCTTAATCAACTTTAACAATAATACTATGTTTAGAGAACTGAACCTCAAACTTGAGTCACAATCACCTCAAGAATCTATTAAAATGTACCTGCTACATGGGTATGGTAAACCACACCTAAAATCCCAGCAACAGAGACGTGAAGTTAGGGGGATCAGGACTTCTAGGCAAGCCTGGACTAAATGATATCTTCTCTCTGACAACAAAGACTGCTGGAGATAGCTCAGCAGGTAAGAGACTGAATGAGCTGTGTAAATATAAGAACTCAAATTCAATCCCAGGCACTTATATAAAATCAGGTATGGCTGTGCATCCTGTAACCCGTCTGGGGGTAGGGATGGATGTAGAGGGAAGAGAGCTGGATTGCTAGAGCTCACTGATCAGCCACTTGGCTAGTCTAAACAAGAAAAAAAAATTTGAGTTTTTTACTCTCCTTTGATCTCCACATGGGAATGCTCACACATGTGAATACAATACCCTGGGTTTGATTCACAAGTACCCATCTAGAGCCAGATGCACAAAATGGGACATGCATCCGGAATTCATTTGCAGTGGCTAGGGGCCCTGGTGGACTCATTCATATTCTGTGTGTTTGTGTGTGTGTGTGTGTGTGTCTGTTTGCAAATAAGTAAAAATATTTTTTAAAAAGCACCTAACTTCACACCTGAAGTTATGAACCTGAATATACAGCTTTCATTCTACTTCTGTATTTAAGGACTTACTTTACTGGACCTGTCTTTATCTCTGCCTGGCATTACACCACCATTTGACTATATTAGCATTTAAAGTGAATTTATAAAAACAAAACCACTTCAATTATTCCTCAGACTGGGAAGATGGCTCAGTGGTTAAAGGTGCTTGCTTGCAGAGCCTACCAGCCCAGCTTCGACTCCCCAGTACCCTTACAAAGCTAGATGTACAAAGCAGCACGTCTGGAGCTCAAATGCAGTGGCAGGAGGCCCTGGTATATCCCTTCTTATTCTCTCATTCTCTCTGCTCCCTCTCTCAGCAAATAAATATTTAAGTGTGTGTGTGTATGTATGTATATGTATGCATGTGTGTGTGTATATATATATATATATATATATATATATATATATATATGTATGTATATATATATGTATGTATGTATTGGGCTAGAGAGATGGCTTAGCAGCTAAGGCCTTTACCTGCAAAGCCAAAGGATCCTGGTTCGATTCTCCAGGACCCATGTAAGCCACATGCACAAGGGGGTGCATGCATCTCTAGTTCGTTTGCAGTCGCTGGAGTCCCTGGTATGCCCATTCATATTCTCTCTCTTTCTCTCAAATAAATAAATATATTTTAAAATATATATGAATATTTTTTTCTGGGCTTGAGAGATGGCTTAGCGGTTAAGGTGCCTGCCTGCAAATCCTAAGGACCGAGATTCAATTCCCCAGTACCCATGTAAGCCAGATGAATAAGTAAACAGATATGCCTGGAGTTCGTTTGCAGTGGCTACAGGCTCTGATGTGCCCATTCTCTCTTCCCCAATTTCTCTCTCAACTAACTAAATAAAAAAAATATTTCTCAAGAAAATTCTAATCTATACACTGTCCTTCTAGCCATGGACTTAAAAACGAAAATCTGATGTTAGACTTAATTTTCTACCCCTTATTTTTATTTAACCTAACAACTACTTGTCAGCCTTTGAATTATTTTTTAAGTATTTCATTTATTTATTTATTTATTTGAAACAGAATAGGTGTTCCAGGGCCTCCAGCCATTGCAAACAAACTCCAGACATAAGTGTCACCTTGTGCACTTGGCTTAAGTGGATCCCAGCCTTTTAATTCTTTTTGTATGGACAGCTTGCATAATTATAGACAATAAACCATGGTAATTCCCTCCCCCAGCCTTTTAATTCTTTTTTTTCTTTTAATAATTTTTATTTTTAATTATTTGACATAGAAAGAGGGATAGAGAGAGAATGGGCATGTCAGGGCCTCCAGCCACTGCAAATGAACTCCAGACACATGCACCCCCTTGTGCATCTGGCTAACATGGGTCCTGAGGAATAGAACCTGGGTCCTTTGGCTTTGCAGGCAAATGCCTTAACTGCTAAGCCATCCCACTAGCCCCCTTTTAATTCTTCCCCTTTTAATTCTTTAGACTTATTCATTCAAAACATTTCAACTAGATTTTGAGTGTGTATTATGTGGATGGAAAACACAATGGTAAAGAGATAATAAATGGGCTGAAACTGTGACACAGTTAGTAGTGTGCTTGCCTAGCATTCATGAAGCCTTTCTCATAACTGCAGAAAACTGGGTGTGGTGGTACACAATTATAATTCCAGCCTTGGTAAGGACAGGAGGATCAGAAGTTCAAGGCTATCCTTAGTTACACAGGGAGTTTCAAGACAGCCTCAGCTATATAAAACTGCCTCAAAATGAGGGGGAGGGGATAAACTGAAGACTCTTGTCTGCATGTTGTATGGGAGACTGGCACAAACAGTAAAATAATCACAATAAATTAAATCATTACAAAGCATAATTAAATGCTGTGAAGGAGAAACAAAGGCAATGATATATACAATAATGGAATCCAGACGGACTTCCTCTAGAGAAAAAGAGAGCCTGCACAAGTGATAAGATTTATCACATACTAAGTAAACTCCATGAGGTAATGGCAACACTCTGAGTCTGTCAAACAAATCAGAAGGTTGAAGTCATATTCTAGAATCTCTCACTCGAAGTAAAACAATTTGCCCACCAAGTATTACCAATACTAATTCAGGAATTCTCTCACAATCCAACACCATCCACAGTTCTTTTGATGGCCTTGAGCTTCTGCCAGAATAAAACCAAATCTCTCAATCATGTTAGATGAAGCTATTAATATTCAGCCAAAACCTACCAGTCCAAGCCTCTTCTTCCAAACTAGATAAAGCTTTGAGAGACAATGTAGATCATCCATTTTTGTAATTCTAGTATTTTAAACTGTTCATAGAATAAAACACTGCACATAAAACTTAGGTGACTTGCTTTGAACACTTTATGTAAATCTAAATTTATCTGATTCTAAAAGGCCATACTCATTCCCTTGTAACCTTTGTAATTATATTTAGCCCTGTATAGTTATCTTTAAAACTGTTCTTGCTTCTGTTTTTCCCATGAATACCATCAGTATTCTAATACTCTGCCACATTATTTTATCTGGAATCAATTTCACCTGTATCCTGTTAAAAATCAGAATTCACCCAGTCGTGATGGCTCACGCCTTTAATACCAGCACTTGGGAGGCCAAAGTAGGAGGATCACCATGAACTCCAGGCCATCCTAAGACTACAAAGTGAATTCCAGGTCAGCCTGGACTAGAATGAAACCCTACCTTAAAAAACCCAAACATGGGCTGGAGAGATGGCTTAGCGGTTAAGCGCTTGCCTGTGAAGCCTAAGGACCCCGGTTTGAGGCTCAGTTCCCCAGGTCCCACGTTAGCCAGATGCACAAGGGGCGCACGCGTCTGGAGTTCGTTTGCAGAGGCTGGAGGCCCTGGCGCGCCCATTCTCTCTATCTCCCTCTATCTGTCTTTCTCTCTGTGTCTGTAGCTCTCAAATAAATAAATTTTTTTAAAAAGTTTAAAAATAAAATAAAAAACCCAAACATTAGAATTCAGGGACTGGAGAGATGCCTTAGCAGTTAAAGTGTTTGCCTGCAAAAGCCAAAGGACCTTGGTTCAATTCCCCAGGACCCACATAAGCCAGATACACAAAGTGGCGCATGCATCTGGAGCTTGTTTGCAGTGGCTGGAGGCCCTGGCACATCCATCCTCTCCCCCTCTGTCTCTGTCTTTCTCTCTCTCAAATAAATAAATAAATAAAATTAGAATTCAGCTGGGCATGGTGGCGCAGTCTTTAATCCCAGTACTTGGGATGCAGAGGTAGGAGGACTGCCCTGAGTTCAAGGCCACCCTAAGAATAGAATGAATTCCAGGTCAGCCTGAGCTAGATTGAGACCCTACCTTGAAAAACCAAAATAAAAATAAAAAAAGAATTCAGCTATATTACTATTAAAAGTTCCATGCCTTCCCAATGCCCAAAGGATAGATTTCAAACTCTTTCAAATACTACTTGGAATCCTTGCCACATGTGCCTTACCCAGTTCACATAATCATTCCTGCCTAATATATGATACCATTACTATGTACCAGATCCTTCTAGGCTGTCCATAACATATTGGCTATTTATACTTTGGATCTCAATGGTTTTGCTCCTTGGAACAGTTCTTTTTTCCCCCCACTATTCCTGAACCCCCCCCAATAGAAATATTTCTCTGTTCTGAAAATTCTACCTATTGATCTATCAAACACTATTTTAAAACTTCTTATTCTAAAGGCTTATCTCAGGTATATGCCCTTGAAACCATGTGTGTGTGTGGTATATGCACATGTATGTGCAAATGCATATGCTCTGTGCACCTACATGAAGGTGTCAGAGAATAATGTCAGGTAACCTCATCTATCACTCATCCACAGGGCATGTTCTATGACACCCTTCCACCCCAGTGGATGCCCAAAACCGATATAATAACAACTTTACATATGCCATGTTTTATCACACACATATACTTATGACCAAGTTAAATATTAAGCACAAAAAGAGTAATAAAACAGTAATATACTATAATAAAATTTATTTGAATTTCTCTCAACATTTCTTCCTGTATTATATTCACATCTTTCTTCTTTCTGTAATAATGTTAGATGAGACTTGGGGTACTTTATGGCTTGTATTTGATATATCCATATTGCCAGGATCACTGCTTTTGCACTTAAGGGCCACTGATAAATAAAATGAGGACTGTTTAAATAAATACACAGTGGAACTAAAATAGCGAATCTAGTAAGTCCTCATTGCAGACCAAATGGCAAGTGGTATATGTAATAGATATTGCTAGGCAAAGATGATTCATATATTGGGGCAAAAAGAGGGAAGTCATACTACTCAACAGCATGTGATTTAAAATCTGTACATTGTCCTGAAAATTGCTACATATTACTTGGATCTCAGTTGGCTATATCAACTAAAGCCATAGAAAGTGAAAACACAAATGAGGAAGGACTATTTGTAAACTGGAAAATCAATTATTTACCTTCATGATCTCATAGCTGAGAGCTGCATCACTGCTGCCCACCAACATGGGAGAGTATTCTATCACATGTACAACTAGCCTGAGAAAAGGACAAAATTCAAAGTACAGCTTCTACTGAACATATGGCTTCTATGCAGTCATAAAGTCAAAGACTTTTTAATCAAAATGCAGCTGAGACCACCTCTGAATATGGCTAATTATACTTACATAGAGTATTAAAACACACAAATATAATCTACACTATTACACTTTAGGCTTTGGAAAAAGCTGGTAATGTTTACTGACCTGAAGGTTGGCAAAAATGCACTTAGTTTATCAAAGTTCAACAAGATGTGTATACATGCAAATGAACTTTTCACTAGATATGCTACATTTCTACGTAAAACTTTTTTTTGAAAAATCCACGATGATCCAACATTAGACAACTATATATACTGAATAGAAAATACATCTAGAAGACTCTTATGTCTAAAGTACACAACAGTTGCTTTTTGACAAAAATTTCCAGAAGCCAATAACAGACAGTACAAGACTGATCAATGAGAGAACAAGCAAATGAAACGAGTTACCCACTGCTCAAATTCTGCCTAAAGGCAATTTCCAACCAGGAGTCAATAGAGGGTAAACTCATCTAAGACTACAGTTTTACTGAGCTATCAAAAGTGAGGGAGATGAAGTTGGTATAAGACTGAGTTTAGAAGAGGGCAACAGAAAAATCACTCTAAAAATCTGCAACTTGAGAGAGTACTATTGTATATTAAATATGCATTATAGGGCTGGAGATGGCTTAGCGGTTAAGCGCTTGCCTGTGAAGCCTAAGGACCCCGGTTCGAGGCTCGGTTCCCCAGGTCCCACGTTAGCCAGATGCACAAGGGGGCGCACGCGTCTGGAGTTCGTTTGCAGAGGCTGGAGGCCCTGGCGCGCCCATTCCCTCTCTCTCCCTCTATCTGTCTTTCTCTCAGTGTCTGTCGCTCTCCAATAAATAAATAAATAAAATTAAAAAAAATATGCATTATAAAGTGACAGAAACTTTATGAAGCTGGGGGAAAAAATTAGGAGCTGAAACATGCCCAGTGCTTATAAAAGGAAGGCACCTACGTTCCCGCTAGAATAATAAATAGTATATACTGACAGCAATATTCATAATAACTAAGTTATGAGACCAATTTAACTGTAAACAGAGGAACAGATAAATAAATGTGGTATATACACAAAAATAGTTATTCATGTACAAAAAATGAAATCTTATTTGCAAGAAAATAGATGTTACCTGGAGATGTTCACACTAAGCAAACTAAGTCTCAGAAAAACAAATGTCATAAGCTTCCTTTCATTTGTGAATGGTAGACTTTATGTGACATAAAATCATGTATGCATACATGACACAGAACTAAAAGTAAAACTGGAAGGGAACATAGGGGACAAGCCGAGGGCAAAGAGGAGGATTGCAGGTATGGGGGAAAATGTGCTCAAAGTACATTAGACTTGTATAAAATGTCATTATGAAATCCTATACCATGTATGATATATATAATATGCTAATAATAAGAAAGGTAGTCAAGCCTTAGTAGTAGCTACTGTTTTAAAACCTTCTCCAGACAAATGTAATGAATACTTGAATGGATCAAACCAATATACGTATTATTTACCTGGCTGCTAACTTCTACACTAAAACAAAATTGAGTCTTTTAACAGTAAAATATGACAATATTCACAATTCAACAATATATTACTTATGGAAGCTAATAGAAAAATATAACCTTCAATCAACAAAATAACTAAAATTATTTGCCATCTAGTAGAGTGGATCTAGTAGAGTGGACAGCAGAAGCATTCTGTGCCCATAAAATTATGTATTAGTGCATCAGGAAAACAAAGGAGAGAAAAGTAAAATGAACCACACGAAGACAAAAAGACTATAAAGCAACGACCACAATACTACAAGACTTGTGAACATCAAATGACCTAACATCCACGTAACTGTGATTCCAGAAAAACAGGAAATGCTGTGGTTAAAAAAGATATGAAAAAAAGCTAAGTGTCGTGGCACATGCCTTCAATCCCAGCACTTGGGAGGCAGAGGTAGGAGAATCATTGTGAGTTCAAGGCCCACCAGGAACTACAGAATGATTCCAGGTCAGCATTGGCTAGAGTGAGACTCTACCTCAAACCCCACACACTCACCCCTTCCCAAAACAATAGATTAGTTAGGGAGGGAGGGATGCAGGGAGAGATGGAGAGAGAGGAAGGAGGAAAAGACAGAGGGAGGGAGAAAGAAAGTTGGACATTATGGTCCCAACATGAAGACTGTCATGGGCCTGAGGATAGCTTAGGCAACATAGTGATGATACTGCCTCAAAAAATACCATTAAAAGTTAGAGAGAGGGAGAGACAGACAAACCACCAGGCATATACCAGAATGTCTAAATTACAAAGAATGACAGCAGGAAATATTAACAACCATGCAGACACCTAAAAGTGGAGAGGGGGATATCACAAAGAATAAAAGGTATCGTGTAAAAAGAAAAAATTGGGCTTCAGACATGGCTTAACGATTAAGGCGCTTGCCTACAAAGCTTAAGGATGCAAGTTCAATTCCCCAGTACTCACATAAAAGCCACATGCACAGGGTGGCACATGCATCTGGATTTTATTTGCAATGTCTGGAGGCCCTAGTGTGCCCATTCTCTCTCTCTCTCTCTGTATATATGTATGTACGTATGTATGTATGTATGTATGTATGTATACATACACACACACACACACACACACACACACACCCGCTTCTTTCAATCAAATAGATAAATTATTTTAAAAAGCAAAAATTAAAATCTAATTTTCACAATACGCGTTTCATAACACATTCATTATGAGCTCTTAGAATAAATAAATCCTAATTCAGTAAACACTGATGAAAACACATTAGATTTAGTCTTTTATCTCATTTACTCCAGTACAATTTTCTTTAACGATTAATTTCACCTGTGTTGGAATATGCTAAAGGTATTAAGAAAATAAAGAATATGAGTTTGGAGCTGGGGAAATGGCTCAGCAATTAAAGGTACTTGCTTACAAAGCCTGCCCAAGAAAAGCCAGATGCAAAATGTGACATGAGTCTGGAGTTCATTTAAAGTGGCAAGAGGCCCTGGTGTATACATACTCACTATCTCAAATAAATTAATAAAAATATGAGTTTCAGAAAGAAAAAATGCAAAGAAAAAACAAAATGTAAGGTTTTTCCATACTCAATAATAAATAACTACCTAGTTATTGTATTATCTGCTGTAATGTCCATATGTTTAACTGAGGGCATCAGAATTTATTCTGCCTCACCAAGGACATAACATTTTTGTGGTATTACACTCAACAAAAGCAACTGTAAAACTACTTTCTCAACATCTGAGAGCACACAGATGTCTATTAGAAGCTTCAAGTGGGTTAAGTGTAAGGCTAACAGACAAGCTACTACATGAATTTCCAGAGATGTACAGAACCACAAGCATCTTCATTCAGCCCACAGCTACATAAAACTACTCGTCTTTTGTGTATGCATCCTTTTTATACTGACAGTGTTCATACATGGAAATAATATATTTTGATCATAGTCCTCTCATATGCTTCTCTTGTTTCCTCATGCCCTTCCCACCAAACGCCTTCTTGGTTCCAATTAGTCCTTCTTCTACTTTGATGTCCATTTTACTATTTTTTTTTTTACTCTCCATCATTCATGATATAATGTTGGTAGGTAAAATACTATGCAGGTTTGTTCAGGTAATGACTGTCATTGTGAGGTCTTGAATGCAATGGCCATCATGTCCAGAAGACAGCCATTAAATAGCAATCCTCCCCATCCTGTGGCTCTTACATTCTATCTACTCCCTCTTCTATGATGTTCCTTGAGTCTTGGATAGGGTGACATAGATATTAAGCACAGAGAACTCCATTCACTTAATCTCAGCACTTTGACAAATATTGAGTATCCCCACTGAGTCACTGCCAATAGCCAAAGTAGTCTATCTGTCAAAAATGAGAAAAGCACTAATATAGAGACATAAATATATTTAGCCCATGTCTTGATAGAAACAGCGTATCTACTTACCTGAGTGACAGAAGTAGCTTCTCTTCTACAACTTATAACCTCTCCAGTCATAGGCTTTTGACTATGCTTTTAGTACCAGGAATGCATTCTCTCCCACGGAGTGGGCCTCAAATCTATCACAAAACAGCTGGCTACCCCATAACAGCTGGTCAGTTGCACAGTTCAGTGTCTACCACTGGGTAATATTGCTAATTTTTTTCTCCCACCAGATTACATAACAACTTCCAGCACTATGACAGCTGGCCATTAAGGCAGAAGCTTCCAGCTTAGTTACAACTTGGTTTTTCAAAAATGCTTGTCAAGTTGGAAAGATGGCTTAGTCGTTAAGGCACGTGCCTGCAAAGCCGAAGGACCCAAGTAACTCAGATGCACAAGGTGGTGCATTTACAGGAGTTCATTTGCAGCAGCTGGAGGCCCTGGCACACCCATTATCTATCTGCCTTTCTCTCTTTCTGTCAAATAAAAATAAAATAATTTTTAAAATGCTTGTCTTATATGTGAAAAGAACATCTTGAATTGAACATATATGCAACAGGCACACAATAAGAATGGTAGTGGGGGGCTGGAGAGATGGTTTAGCGGTTAAGTGCTTGCCTGTGAAGCCTAAGTATCTCGGTTCGAGGCTCGATTCCCCAGGACCAATGTTAGCCAGATGCACAAGGGGCGCACACATCTGGAGTTCGTTTGCAGTGGCTGGAGGCCCTGGCACGCCCATTCTCTCTCTCTCTCTCTCTATTGGCCTCATTCTCTCTCTGTCTGACCCTCTCAAATATATACATAAAACAGAAAATTAAAAAAAAAAAGAAATAGTAGTGGCAGCGCAGTACTTAGGAAATGTTGGCAGAAGGATCAGGAGCTCCAACCAAAGCTACAGAAAGCTCAAGCCCAGTTTTAGCTACCAAAAAAAAAAAAAAAAAAAAAACAGTTTCCAAAAAAAGGGGGGGCAGATATAGTCAAGGAAGTGGGCTCAGTCAGCCCCGTAAAGTACAAACACCTGAATTCAGATCCCGAGAATCCACATAAAAGCTAAGCAAACCTGTAATCTCAGCACTGGAGAGGTGGAGACAGGATCCCTGAGGCTTGCTGGCTAGTGACTTCTACATTCAGATACCAGTCTCAAAAATATATATATATATGGCTGGAAAAATGGCTCAGGAGTTAAGGCATTTGCCTGCAAAGCCTAAAACAACCCAGGTTTGCTTCCCCAGTACCCACATAAAGCCAGATTCACAGTGGCACATTCATCTGGAATTTGTTTGTAGTGGCTGGAGGCCTTAGCATACCCATTCTGTCTCTCCTCTCTCTCTGCTTGCAAATAATTCTTTTAAAAAAGATAAGCCAAGCACGGTAGCATAGCCAGGTAAGCATGGGCTAGAATAAGACTCTACCTCAAATAAATAAATAAATAAATAAATAAAGGTAGACAGTGACTGAACAAGACACTTGACATCAAGCCCTGGCCTCCCCACACATACGTGTAACTGCACACATACATGTGCCTACATGCATAAGTGCGTGTGTGTACACACACACACATACACAGGTCCCCACATGTGTCAGAGAGTAGGATCAGGATTTCAAGGCCAACTTGGACCAAATGTCTACAAAATTAGTTCCAGACTAGCCTGGGGTGGGGGTGATTGACCCCAGCATTCCCCCATATACAATAACAAACAGAAAAGAACTACAAGCCAATATAATACAAAGCAGCCAAAATATTTTTTCAGTCTGGGGATGAAGTTCACTGGCAGATTAACTGTATAGCATGTGCCAAGAAAGACCAAAGCTTTACCCCTGTACTGTAAAAATTAAAATAAAAGTATATTTCATGTTTAGTTTCTGTAACTTTATGGAATCTGTGCTACACTACTGAACAGATACTGACAGGTACAAAACACCAACTTCTGAACACACTGAGCTGTTAAGAATAAGCGTCAGATTCCATACAAGCCAGACAACAGATCAATGTAAGAAACATTTTATGCTTCACATACAGTATTCAAAATCTATACACTATTTCTGTGTTTTTACTTGCAATAAAGATGCCAGCCTTAGTAAGATTTATAAGGATTCTTTTCCATGATCCAGAGGGAGATTCCTGTTCAGGTTTGCTGCAGCTGAACTTCAGGAATAAGCTTATCTAAATGGTTCAATGTCCCCTAAAACTTCTTCTTTCAGTCACTCTTAAGATAGTTCCAAAGTCCCAAGTCTCTTCTGAGATTTAAGATAGTCTCGTAGCTATGAGTCCTGTAAAATTAAACAAGTTAGGTATTTTCAACATATGAAAGCACAGAGTAAACATTTTCAACTGGTATAAGGCAGAAAGTTTAAGAAGAGACCAGAACAATGCAAACTCAGCCATCATCAAGCAATCACTAAACTTCTACAGTTCAATTCCAATATAAACAGAGACTGACAGTCTTCAGATTTTCCAATTCGTCACCTCCAGCTGGGCAGAGGCTAGGGAAAATTTCAATCCCAGATCAACAGTGCACTCCATGGTATCATTTGCACAGTCCTGGTATATCCAAAACATCTTTGTGTCTCCATGCAAACCATGGTCCAACTTCCAAAGGCTCTCCAACCTATTAATGAGGATCATTACAACCTGCCTATATGCCACATTTCAACAGCAGCTCCTGAAACTGTGTACATTTCATCATCACTCCAATCATTTTTCATGCTTCCAAAACCCAATACCAGGTGTTCAGGGCACAGCCATATTCTTAATTTAGGAACAAAATAAATAATAACTTTGAAAGGCAAGTTCTTTCTCCAGTCAACTCTTTGCCAAGGGTATGCATTTCTACCACAGTCTTTCCTCAGGCATCCTCTCATTGTTTTAATGTAAAGCAGTTGGGCCATCTTCCTGAAGATTGCTAATGTGTTAACATCAACTTCAGTAACCTAAAACCAGTCTCAGTGCCTGCAATTTTAACTTGCTTGAGGTTTTCCAACTTAAAATCTTAAATCTCTCAGTCCAATATCTTTAGTCAAACACTTCAGTCCATTACAAATTTAACCTTGCTCAAACTCTCTGGGCCTGGGCAGCAGGACACAGCCAGCCCTTATGCCAGCAGCCCAGATCCAAGAAAGTCCTCTGCAGTCTTTCCTTCCCCTTAGAAAGCTCATAAGGCAACACTCCAACTAAAATTCTCACTGCACTTAGCATTCTCAAACTCTCATCAGAATAGTCCATTAAATTCAGCTTACCACTCCAGAAGGTGCTTTAGTTTTAAGTTCCAAGTCCATGCCCATATCTCCAAAACAAAAGTTCCAAAAGACCAAAATCCACATGGTCAGATTCATTTTACCCCACTTCTGGTACCAATTTCTGTAGTAGACAGACTCAGGTCACTAAGATGAACTTCCAGAGCAGGCAGTTATGGAGAAAGGAATTTATTAAAGCTTACAAACCCAGGGGAAGTTCCATAATGGCAAAAGAATCTGGCCCTGCTTTCACAGGTTCAAGCAAAGAGAGAAAACCACAAGCCAAAAGCCATACTACACAGCATGCTTCAGGAACTCCAAGTGGAACTAGACACTTTGCATATCTTTAGATTGGAATTTCAAACCCACCACACCTTAAGGTCCACTCAGTGACACCTCCTCCAGCCAGGTGTCTGCAAATCTAAACTACAAATAAATAAAACACTGAATATATTGGAGGCCATCTATTCAATCTACCACAGAGGCACATGCATCTGGAGTTTGTTTTCAGTGGCTGAAGGCCTTGGCACACTTATGCTCTCCACCCCCACACTCTAAGTAAACAAAAACAAAATATTTTTAATTAAATTTTTTTAAAGTAGAATCCTCTAAATAAGCACAGTAAGCATCACCTCCTTGTGATAGGTCAAACAAAAGGCGTAGAAAGCAAAATAACCTGCTGATAACCAAATAAAAGCCAGTGAACACATGGTAGTACTAGATCTTCTGACGCCAAAAATAAGTGTGCTCCTTACTCCATTTCAATGGTCCTTGGTGGGTTTTGTTACCCAAACCTATTAAAACTCTGAAGCATTGTTTTAATATAATTTAAGGGATGTAAAACACAAGTCTCAGAACCAAACAACTAATATATAAAATTTTTAAAAAGCACTTAAAAAATCAACTTTATTTCATGTGTAGAAAGATCCAATATTAATAGCCTTTCCAAATTACTATTTCATTGGAATCTACTTGCTAAAGAGAACAAAGATCAAAGCACTACAAATGAAATTTTGAGATTAAATGAAAATCAAAAAGAAAGCTTACAGGCATTAACTAATATTAGTAGTAAGTTATTTTACTAAGAAATTAATAGCGTATTTAAGCGTTTCAAACATTTAATGTTGAGATACATAATATAAGCTATGATAAAAATAATACCAATTGTATTTAATATTATTTCATTTCCTTTATTAGAAGAAATAAAACACCTGCTCATGACATACTATGAAGGCTATCCTTTAACAGTATGAATAACACATAGCTCTATATAAAAGGATGGATAATTACAAAGACAGCCTAACTATTCTTCTCAACAGGAAGGCAGAACATGTGCCAGTGTGTTCAAATCTGAGCTAGAGACCTTAGACTACAGACTGATTCTCAACCTAAGTGACTATTAAAAAACAAAACAAAACAAAAAAACAAAAAAAACTTTGCCAAGTGTGATGGCACAGGCCTTTAATCCCAGCACTCAGGAGACAGACAGGAGGATCACATGAATTCCAGGCCACCCTGACACTACACAGTGAATTCCAGGTCTGCCTGAACTAGACTGAAACTGTACCTCAAAAAAGAAAGAAAGAAAAAAAAAAAAAAAAAACAAACCAATTTAGGGGCTGGAGAGATGGCTCAGTGGTTAAGGTGAAAGCCTAACAACCAGAGTTAAATTTCCTAGTACCCACCTAAAGCCAGATGTACAAAGTGGCCCATGCATCTGTAGTCCATTTGCAGCAGCTAGAGGCCCTAGGGTGCCCATTTTCTCTGTAGTGGGGCATGGTTGACACATGCCTCTAATTCCAGCACTGATGAGGCAGAGGCAGGAGAATTGCTGTGAGTTCAAAGACACCCTGAGGCCACATAATGAATTCCAAGTCAGCCTGGGCTAGGGTAATACCATACCTGGGGGGGGGGGGAGGGTAAGGGAAATCACTTTAAAGTATTGTTTCAATTTCCTTATATGTAAAAATAAATAGTAGTCCAAGTAGACTCCTACTCAGGTTTCCTAACACACATGAATCTATTATGAGAAGTCAGAATAAAAGTACTGGGGGAATGGCTCAGCAGTTAAGTCACTTGCCTGCAAAGCCTATAAGAATCCAGACTGATTTCCCAGGATCCACATAAAGCCAAATGCACAAAGTGGCACATGCATCCAGAATTCACTTGCAGTGGTTAAAGGCCCTAGTGCACCCATTCTCTCTCTCTCTCTGCTTGCAAATAAAGAATTTAAAAAAAAAATAAAAGCCATGTCCTAAAAATATGTATTTACAAAATAAATAAAATAAAAATAAAAAAGTACTTGCAAGCAACTATGAGAGTAAATTTATTTTGTTTTGGATACACACACACCACAGCGTGCCAGACAATGAATGATGGGCTGAAACCAAGATGTGAAGTCATGTTCCACAGGGCTGTACCCCCAAAAGTCTGTAGACATTAAGTCTGTAGAGTTGGAGCTGGGGGGTAAAAGTTGCTGAGTCTACAGAACTGGCATAAACCTGGAAGGGCAAGGAGAAATAAGTATCATTATGTGACAGAGTTAAACACACCAAAAAAAAAAAAAAAAAGGTGTCATGAGAAATAAGACTTGATTATCAAGTTCCAAATAACACATTTCTGGATTTTATAGCCCCTAGAGCCCAGGTCAGTTCATAATATCCACAGAGGTGCCTCCTAAATGTTGTTGGCTATTTCCTAATACAGGCATACTCCAGTGATATTGTCAGAATGTTTGTGCCCCCCCCCAAAAAATTCCTATGATGAAAGGCAAAGTTTCAAAATGATAAAATTAGAAGCTGGGGCTTTTAGGAGTATCTGATGTCATGAATGGTATTAGTGCCCGTGTTGGTTTCAATGTAAATATTCCCATAGACTCAAATGTTTTTCCTATTTAAGTTTTCAGTTGGTGTAAACCCTTTGAGAGGTGGAGCCTTGCTGGAGGTGCTGTATTTCTGTCAATGAAACTTGGACATGAGGAATTCAGCCCTACTGTGTGTTTATAGCCAGCTAATACTTGCTCTTGTTCGCTGATGTGAAGAAGTTGAGGCAGCTTCTTTCGCCATGATGAAGGCTCTCCTACAAACTGTACACTGGAAGTAAATCGTTTCATCTTATAAGCTACTTTTGGTCAAGTGTTTTGTTCCAGTAATGTGAAGGTAACTCTCAACAAGTGCCCTTTTATAAAAGAGACCCAAAAGAACCAGGGGTACAGGGCTGCAATTCAAGCTACTATGGAGTCTAAGGCAAGAGGATTCCAAATTCAACATCTGCCTGGGCTACCGAGTGAGTTAAGACCAACCTTAACTAAGACCCTGTGTTACAATGAAAAGTACAAAGAGGGCTAGGAATATAGCTCAGTAGTACAGCATTTGACTACCAGATCCTTAGGTTCAGTCCCAAGCACTACTAAACAAAGACCTAACAGAAACCCTTCTTTCTAGCCTACTACGTAAGACTAGAATCATGAAATGATACCTTATAACACTCACAAATTTGCTGGCACCTTGACACTGGAAATTCTCAGCCTCAATAACGATTCGAAATATATTTCTACTTAAGAAAAAATATTTTTTTGATGCTTTATAAACAGCAGTAGACTGAATAGACTTAAGTCATCTGGTAATACACAATGTGATAAAACAATAGATGTTCTTGCACTTTTAAGAGTTAGTTCAGGGCTGGAGAGATGGCTTAGCAGTTAAGCACTTGCCGGTGAAGCCTAAGAGCCCCGGTTCAAGGCTCGATTCCCAAGGACCCAAGTTAGCCTGATGCACAAGAGGGCGCACGCATCTGGAGTTCGTGTACAGTGGCTGGAAGCCCTGGTGCGCCCATTTTCTCTCTCTCTCCCCCCTCCCTCTTCCTCTCCCTCTTTCTTTCTCCATCTGTAGCTCTTAAATAAATAAATAAAATAAAATAAACAAAAGAAAAAGAGTTAGTTCAGGGCTGCAGAGATTGCTCAGTGGTTAAAAAGGTGCTTGCTTACAAAGCCTGACAGCTGAAGTTTGTTTCCTCCGTACCCATATAAAGGCAGACATACAAAGCGGCACATGTATCTGGAGTTCATCTGCAGTGGCAAAAAGTACCTATTCCCATTCTCTCATAGCCTTTCTTGCATGCTCCTCCCCCACCTTTGACTGCAAAAATTAAAATTAAAGAAAAAAGAATGAGCTCAAAGTAAAAAAGATAAGTAATAGAAAGCATAATAGGCTATATAGTCCTCTATACAAAGTGCTTGAAAACCATTCAGGAAAACTACACATTACTTCTAATGTAAAACTTATTGTCTATATATTAGGTATTTTACAGACTTCAATCCTCACAAATCTGGGCTAGCTTTATCATCTTGTTTACTGATAACAAAACAGTGACTCACCAAAAATAAAAGTAGGCTCTAATTACAAAGCTATTTCCACTACAGATACCAAGACATCTCTGATTACTACAATAACTTTTGTTTGTTTTGAGACATGATCTTGCTCAGCCCAGGCTGGCCTAGAGCTTCCTGCAATCTTCCTGCCTTGGCCTCCCAATTAGAGTTACAGGTGTAACTCTAAATGGTTGCTCATTTACATTACCTATCTTTATTCTTAGCAGTGAGGGAAAACCTGTCAAAACCAGCTAAAACTGTTGCCTTAAATCCTTATCATGTACGATACCTTTTTAAAAATACATATATAACCTTCTGGTTGTTGCATTTTTTTTTACTTGGAAGATGACTGTTGAAAATTTGTTTCTACTCACAAAAATCAAGAGTACTGTTTCTAATGGTTGCATATGCACATAATATGTTTCAACATTTCAGCCCAAATACAGAGCTAAATAAAGAGTGCAACATAACTGAAGAATATAACTGGTGATCACTTAAGAAAGAAGACATTTAGAAACAATACTTCAAATGTGTGGGCAGTCATGTCACTACATTGAGAGACAGTAAGTTATTATAAATTATTTGCATGGGAGAGAGATAAAGACTGATATGGTGTTTAAGAAGTAGAGCTGGGGCTGGAGAGATGGCTTAGCAGTTAAGGCACTTGCCTGTAAAGCCAAAGGACCCAGGTTCGATTCCCCAGTACCCAAGTAAAGTCGGATGCACAAGGTGGGCATCCATCAGTTCGTTTGCATGACTTGTGGCCCTGGCGTGCCCATTCTCTTATCTGCCTCTTCCTCTCCTTCTTCCAAATTGAAAAAAATAAAAAGTAATATTAGCTATCAGGAGGGCCAAGCAGTGTAAGGTGCTGCTGCATTCAGAAAACTGATTGTTATATGTGAGAGAAACTGTAGATACTCAATGAATCCTGTTAAATGTGTTTTCCCCCTCACATCTCTTACTTTGAAAGCCACAGAAAGGGGGGGGGGTAGACTTGGGAGATAAAAGTGGTCTACAAAATCTGTAAAAAGAATCAAAACAGTACTTTTCTACCTCTGCATCAAGTTAAACTCCTCAGGTATGGGGGCAATGTCCAGAGAATGACATGTACACTGCTCAGCACACTAACAATGGAGGTTAAATATTGACAATTCTTTTATAGCTTATATCCTAATTTTATTTTTTTAAAAAAAGGTTAAAACTTGTTTCTTTGAACTATGTTCTATATTTGTTCTATATATATGAAAAATAAAGATTGTAAATTTACTGAGCTATTTCTTGTTTTTTGTTAGGGTTTGAGGGTTTTTTTTGTCATGCTTATTAGTGTTTGTGGTCATCTTTAGGCACATCAGTAGTAGCAACAATACTGTAAAAAAGGTGTAATTAGATTTAAAAGGAGGATCTAATTCCACTAAACAAATCAAGACAAAATCTTACTTTTATCTTTCCTGAGTATTATAAAACCTACCGAATAATCTACTAAACAAGGGTACTAACTAATGTGAGGTATGAAAAAAACACTTTTCATCCCACTTGTTCACCAAAATTTACAGGCTACCTACATGTCTTCGGTAGTTACTTTTCAACAACTGCATTTCCTAAACTTTCGGTCATCTTTATTTCAAATTACCTTGCCTCTCCAAAATATCCTGGAATAATCTGCTTTTTGTCTTAAAATTACGGGTGATGTCTCTATTTCTTCGTGGTTTAAAGCAATCTGGGACCATAAATCGCGCATGGTATTTATAATTGCAACAACACACGAACCACTCAATAAATATAATCCCACAGAGCTTTTGCACTTTCTATTTTGGCATACTTGCGACGAATCACATAAAATTAAGACACTAAATTATCTTTCGAGGACTCTAAAATAAACCAGTTTGTATTAAAACCATTATATATTTTAAGGACTAAGGCATTTGACGCATTCAATTCTGACTTTTCCAACAAATAGCATACACATGAAGATGAGGAAATCGTCCTTTTTTCATTTCTCAAATGAAGGGGAGGGGGAGCAACTGCTTACAGGTTTTCGTTCAAATCTAACAAGGCAGTGTCTGACAAATCCAGTATTCACGTTCAAATACAGTACCGTGGTGACCAACACCACACGAAAAAAAAAAAAAAAAAATCAGCGAGCACAATCCTGGGTTGATATGTCACTTCATCCGCCCCCAAAACCCCAACCCACTAAGCACACATCTAAATATGTCTTCCTCATAAGAGCCCCAAACCTGGAAAACGCAGAGCGCTCCCCTTTGGAGGAAAAGGCCTTGTCCTTCCCAACCTGGGGGCCGCGGCTGGCCCCGCGAAGCTGGCTCGTAAGAGGCGCAAATCTCGACGCCCTGCAATCCCGCTCGTCCGTCCACCCTCCCTCTCCACCCCCGAGCCCGCTCGGGTCTCCTCCGGCGACACAACCCGTCTCTGACAGTTAGGGCTGCAGCAGCCGCAGCCACCGGGGGCCCTATCCCCGGCCGCGGCCCCTCCGGACCACGCGCCTGCCCCCCGCGAACACTCGCTCCCGGAGGCGGCGGCGGGCAGGGCGCCTACCGGGGTCAGAACGGGCCCGAGGGCGGCGAGGCGTCGGCGGGAGGAGGGGGTTAGAAGCACGCCCGACAGGCCGCGTCGCAGGAACACTGACCTGTCGTCGCCCCCGCGCCTGGGCTGCGGCCCTCGCAGCTGCGGCCGCCTCACTGGTCGTCGTCGCCCTCGTCCGCCGCCTCCGCCCGCCACCTCCTCGTTCCCTTTCGCTGGCGCCACCGCCGGAGCTCATGCGGGACCCGCGTTCCCTTTGCTGGAAACCGAGGCCGGCAACCCGGGCGCCTGCGCCGCCCAACACCGGGCGCTGGTCGGCTGTGGTCGCTGTCTGTCCACAGTGGGGGGCTGCGGGGCCCAGGTGGTGGGGGGCTCCAGGCCGCGAGCGACTCTAAGGCGGAGTCAAGGGAGGCGCCACCGCCTGCGACCGGGGACGGGAGGGGGGGTCGGCGAAGGTGAAGCGTCAAGGCGGCGCACCGCTACGCGGCGACAGGGGCGCGCGAGCGAACGCAGGGCGGAGGGCGTGCAGTCCTAGCGAAGGCGAAAAAGGCCCTGGTTGTCTCCTAAAGTCACCCGGAGCCCAGCGCCACCATCTTGGAAGAAACACGGATCTCGCGACCGCCGCTCAAGACGGGATGGCTGGCTGGGCGGGCCGAATATCCCGGCAGGCAGCGCGCGCCACCCGGCAGGCCGGAGGCTCGAGGCCCCGACGCCAGACGCGGAGCGGGAGGGGCCGTGCGTGCGCGCGCGCGTGCGCGGGTGGTAGACGTGCTCCTCTGCGCCCCGCCCCGCCCCGCGCGCCCGGCACGCCCCGCCCCTCCCTCACGCTGGGGGCGCGAACGCGAGCGCGCCCGCGGGCGCATGAGCGCATGGGCCGGTGGGAAGGGGATACGGGCCGGGGCTGCGGATGCTCACCGGAGTCGGTGGCCATCTTGGTGCTGAGTGAGAGAAGAGTAGGAGTCATTTACGCCTCTGCTTTCTCCGACTGCCAGAAAGAACGCGGTGGCCCTCGGAAGTGTTCGGGCAACCGCAGGACGCGGGAGAGCGATCCTGGTGTACCCGACCCTGGAAAACCTCCAGTAACTTTGGGACATTTCAGCTCCAAAAGTCCAACCCGGGCAGCCTGGAGAACCGTCACCTCCCACTCCCATCTGTGTGGTTCAAGCATTTAGTGACTGATTCCGACCCTGACCCCTTTCCCCCTGAGCCACCATTGTAACATGGCAGGGGCAGCCCATAGTGTGGGCCAGCTATGAGGACACCAAGGTCACCAGTTTAGGCCTCATGCCAGCATAATAAGTGTCACTAGTGTAGCAGACATTAGAAGGTTTTAAAAGCGCACCTCCTGCAATGCTGTATTTCAGGAGAGTTGACCACCTGATTAAGCTCAGGCAGATAGAGGCTAATTTTGATCCATATGGTAGCTGAACCCTTTTAACTTTTTTTGTGTGTATTTCTTTTTTGTTTTTTTATGAGAGAGAACTGGCACACCAAGGCTTCACGACACTGCAACGGAACGCCAGAGGTGTGTGCCACCTTGTGCACATTGCAACCTTGTGCATCTAGCTTAGGTAGGACCTGGAGAGTGGAACTTGGGTCCTTAGGCTTCTCAAGCAAGCACCTCAACCTCTAAGCCATCTCTGCAGCCCCTGACCCTTTTAAAGTCACACATTGTCATATTTAGTGCCCAAGTCACAGTTTCATTCTGTTTTGTTTCCTGATTTTTTTTTAGGACAATAACACTACTGAAGTTACAAAAACTCACTAAAAATTATGTGCCTTGCAACTTTTTGTAAATAAACCCTTAGGATAGTTTGTGAGGCTCCATCCACCTGGTATTCAATGTAGCCCAGGTTACCCTCCAAGTTAGTATGAAGCAGAGGTCAGAAACCTGGTTTATGGTGTGCTGGGGATGGCACACAGAGCCTGAAGCATGCTAAACTCTACCAACTGAGCTACATCCCCAGCAGCCAGAGGGGGTTAGAAGATTGTAGGACCCACAGGGAGGGTACAAATATTCTGAGGCCCAGCCCCTGTTAGAACTAGAATGCTTCAATTTTTGGACTCTGACTGCCATTTATTGTAACCTTGTGTTTCCCAAGAGTGACCTAACTACCATTCCCAATTATCACATTCACATTCCTGAAATGATACAGACCACCCACCCTCATTATCACTTTCCTGGAATGGCCCAAACCATTCCTTTCTTTCCTGAGGCGAGATGGACTGCTTTGCTATCAAAGAAATTCTAATCATCCCATAAGTATCCCTTAGTATGTAAGGGAACATGCTTCTGACCTGCCTTGTCAAAACCCTTCACAGGGTTCATGAAATAAAGCCTGTCTCTGCTGTTGAGCCGAGTCTTCTCTCTCCTTTTAATTCCCACTTTTTCTAACATGTGCTGAAATCCAGACAAGTGCTCACACAAGAGACCTCTGGCTTGCAAGAGAGCAATGGGCAGTGGCAGCTCATTCCAGGCTAATCCCTTGATCCTGAGATGTCCTTGATTTCCACCCTGTTTGCTCTCTCTACTTTTTACCACAGTGAATCACATGACAATTACAACTCCTCTGGACTGGACTGCTAGGACAAAGCAGAGGCTACTCTTTGGTGGTGGTGGTGGGGTCTCAAAACTCCCAGGTCACTGGAACAAGTTTCCAGCAGCCTGGCAGGGTAAGTTACTTGCCTTAAAGCTTTCCTTTCACCTCTCTTCTTGGCTCCAGCCATAGAGAGGTCATTTGCAATATCCATTGGGTAATCCAACACAACCTCTGTCCATCTGTTTTCCTATGGCACCTGAGAGAGACAGACTCAGTTTCTTTGTCTTGTCCTCAAAGGACTACCCTGGGATCCTCCAGTCAGAAGCAATTACTTGGGGACACCTGCTTTCCTTCTGAAATCCCTGTCCTCCAGGAGAAGGTTTCCAGCCTCTTGTCTTCAGAAAAGGGACCCCTGACCCTCAGATACCCTGGCATTTCTATCCCCCTCCCCCACCATGAGTTCCCAAATTTCCAAAACTTCACTACCTTCCCAGCTAGGATGTCTCCTAGAAAAGGAGACATAAAGCCCAAGCATCTCATTCATTTTTCTTAGTTTTGTCACAGTACAAATTGGACAATGATTCCCACTGGCCTAAAATGACACATCTGACTTCCAAATTCTTAAAGATCTTGATAACTTCATATATCAGAACAGCAACTGACAAGAAGTTCCCTCTATTGAGGCATTCTACCTCTGATCTTTTCCCATTCTATTAGTTCTGCTCTTCTACCCAGGTTTTCCTGGGGGGGGGGGGCAATCTTCTTTCCACCCCATTAAACAGTTCCTTTTAGCTATTCAATTTGCCAAAGCCCAAGATGACCACAGCCCTCCTTCACTGTGCAAATGGCCAGTGAATCCCTCTCCCTCTCAACATGAAATCTGAAACTGAGGTTAAGTTTGCTTAACCTATTTCAATTCAAAGTACAGCTATAAAACTGGCCTTTGAGAATGTTCTCCAGCCCATTCTCCAGATTCCACTGGTTTCCTCTTTTGTGCCTCTTGTTCTACCTGCAAGATTTCTAACATGATTTACTTTCCCAGAAAAATCTGCCTATAAAGTTTGGTTCTCTGTATTTTTAAATTTTTCTTTGTTTATCTTTATTGTTTTATATTATCATTTGAGAGTGACAGACAGAGTGAAAGAGGGAGAGAGAGAGAGAATTGGCACACCAGGGCCTCCAGCCACTGTAAACAAACTCCAGATGGATGTGGTGCCTTGTGCATCTGGCTTACATGGGTCCTGGAGAATTGAGTCTCAAACTGGGGTCCTTAGGCTTCACAGGCAAGCACTTACTGCTAAGCCATCTCTCCAGCCCCATCTGTATTTTTTTTTTGCCTTAATGGTTATATAAATCAGACTTAACTATAATAAGTTGGTAAATTTATTTATATTGCCATGTCTCATATCAAAGTTAAAATTAAGCTATACCTAGATTACCTACTATGTCTATTAAACTTTAACCCATCTCTACAGCCCATTAACTACTGGGGAAACTGAGTTATTAACAACTTCAAAATTTATTTTAACTAGTTTGGTTTAAAGTTGACTTTAGCATTATCTAAGTGTGACATGATAGTCAAAATGCAAGACTAATATAATTGACCTTCTGGACACTCAGTAAGAAAATTGAGACACCTTTATAGTTCTATCAGTCCACCTCAGAGGGTCCTATAACAATCTAATTCCATATATCTGGGCACCCTTTTGATTGTTCTTCAAGGTCTAAAAGTCAACAAGAGTAGAACCCCCCCCAAAAATATACCCTCTTTGCCCCACTTCAGGTTGAAGAAGTCAGATTTGAACTGACATCCATTTCCTGAAAGAAATTGTGATCTCTACTCTTAAAAGGTGAAATGATAGATATTAAACTTGGAAGTCATCAGAGTACAGATCCAAACTCCTTTTTCCATGGGAACATTAGAAAGAAAAGAGCCACTCCCAACCTACCAGAGATTTGATCCTAAATAGAGATATAAAAAATATATGTACTTCTAAATTAAAAGGTTATTAAACTTCTAATTAAGATATATTTTAGACAATACATTTTAACATGAGTATATTAATAAATTCTGGCATTCAGCCATGTGTTGGATTACCCAATGGATATTGCATTCTGGATGTGGAAAAATTCAAAATTCAAGTTTACCTAAATATATTTCTGCTCTTAATGTTTGCAAAATGCATGATTCTCTGTTTATAACAATAGATCTCTTAGATATTTCTCTACTTTTTTACGAACCTGTGAAAGTTAGATCCAGGTGTCTCCCAAAACCTTATGTTTTCTGAATGCCTAAATCCCCATTTGGTGGAAATTTGGGAATTGAATCCTCCTGGGGGCAGAGTATTGTTGGGAGCGGGCTTATGGGTGTTATAGCCATCTTCCCCTTGCCAGTGTTTGACACACTTTCCTGTTGCTATTGTCCATCTGATGTTAGTTAGGAAGTGATGTCCACCCTCTGCTCATGCCATCATTTTCTCCAGCCATCATGGAGTCTCCCCTTGAGTCTTTAAGCTAAAATACACCCTTTCCTCAACAAGCTGCTCTTGGTTGAGTGTTTTCTGCCAGCAACACAAACTGCAACAGTAAAATTGGTACCAAGAAGTGGGATCATTGCTGCTAGAAAACTAACTGTGTGTCTTTGTTAATTGGAATTGACTTGAGGGAGGGATGTGGAAGAATTTGAAATTTTGGCTTACAAGATGCATGTACAGAGTGATGGACCCTTCTGATCAGAGTTGAAAGACCTGAGTGCAGTAAGAACTGTAGACTATGAGGTTTGCCTTATGAGGGTGAGAAAGAACTTTGCCTGGACTAGGCTCAAAGCAGTTTGTGTGAGAGGCTTGCTGTTATGCCCATGTTCTGAGACCTTGTACAAGGTTCTATTGTATAGAAATGGACTAGTGTGAGTAGAGGGATATGGCACAGAATAAAAATTGATAATCTTTGAGCCAAAATTTCTGCCCACTCAGCAGCAATTGTTAGAGAGATTATAGCCTTCGAGATTGGGCCAGCTGATCTGCACTGGAACAACAGGAAGCATTCAGACTCATTTGAAGGGGCTTGAATGCTGAAGGAGTCTTTTGTTCTTCAAAGTCTGCTTTATACCCTCTCCCCCTTGATTGATAAATTGGTAGTCCACCTGGTATTGTGGAGTACAACAAATGCAAAAAAATGGATCATTGGATTTGCAACAAGGTTTTGTCTATAGGAAATGGCCATGGGCAATATGAAGGAGGCTTGTTGAATTACCAGCATGGTAAGCCAATGGAGCCATGAGGATGAACCATGGATTTCAGTGGAGACCCAATGGAGATGCTAGGATTATGGGATGGTTGCCAAGGAGAACTGCCATCACTGGATGAAGTTTTCTGGGACTGTGAGTAGCCTAGCTGGAAGGCAGAATTGAGCCTCCAGAGACTTGTCATGGGTTAGAATTTTCAAACTTGGAGGCTTGTCATTGAAAAGTTGTTGGATTAGAGCTATAGAGTTTGATGTTTGCCCTGTTTGTTTTAAATCTTGTATTAGTTCAATTTCTTTGCTATGCCCATTGCCATCTTTTACAGTGTATTTATTCTGTGCCATTAAGGTTTTCTTTTGGTAGTACAACTCAGTTAAAAGATCTTGGACTATAGGAATGTTTGAACATCATTGGGATTAATAAAAACTATGGGAACTTTTGAAGTTGGACTGAATGTATTGCATTTTGCATCATGTATGGTTTAGTTTATCAGGGATTTCAAGGGCAGAATGTGGCAGTTTGATTCTAGTGTCCCTCATAAACTTATATGTTCTGAATGCTTAAGTCCCCAACTAGTGGCAATTTGGGAATTGAATTAGGAAGTGTATTGTTGGGGGTGGGCTTATGGGTGTTATGGTCATCTTCCCCTTGCCAGTGTTTGACACACTATCCTGTTTCTATTGTCCATCTGATTTTATCCAGGAGGTAATATCCACCCTCTGAACATGTCATTGTTTTCCCCTGTCATCTCTCCAACCCTGTATTAGCTTTTAAAATGGCCAGATTAATATCTTTTTCTGCATATGACTTCACATCTCTGTGACCAGCTGAGATACCTGCTGCTCTGGGTTGCAATTCTTATAGACATATTCCTATTAAGCTCACTTATTTCTTCTGAACAAAACTCATCCTCTTGTCTTCCAGGCCTCCCTCACATTTATTGAAAATTTTCTGCTTTGCAATATCATAATTTAATCTTTTACTTGCCTACTTACACAGCTTGTTTCAGCATCTCCAGTTCCTAATGGTTTCAGAAGTACCTGTAACTCCTTGGGATTCTGAGACTGCCTTCCAGTATGCCATCTCTTCAGATAAGACCAAATCCATGTTCTTGCCACAATCCCACTGGGCCACACATACACCTTGACCCCATGATCAGACTGGAACCAGCTTGCTCCTATAACATTCCTACCCTGGCTTTCTATATAATGACAGAGTTAGGAATAATAGAATATCTCCATTTTGGACTCTAACTGTCATTTCATTGTAAACCTCTGTTTCCCAAAAGTGACCCAAGCATCTCTCCCAATTTATCACATTCCCAGAATGATCCATTCCACCCATCCCCATTATCACTTTCCTGGACTGCTTCAAATCATCTGTCCAGTTATCACTTTCCTGTAGTGGCATAAGCCCTGAGGCAAGGTGGACTGCTCTACTACCAAGAATTCCAAGGACTCCTATAATTATCCCCATAATTATCTTCTAGTCTGTAAGGGAAGTTGCTGCTGACCTGCCTGGTCATAGCCCTTCTCAGGATAAAGGCTGTCTCTGCTGTTGAGCCAAGGCTTCACTCTACTTTCATTTCCCACTTTTTCTAACAGCACTCCCCACCCCCATCTGAGACCTTATTTATCCAGCAGTGGACACCAATAACCTTACTAAAGAGAGATGGAGGGGTATATAAGACTAAAGAAAGAAAGAAAAGAAAGAAAATTTAAAGAAAAGTTATAAAGAGGTCAAAGAAGGGAAAATTTTATATAAACAGTCATAAATGACAATGTATCTTTTTTTTTTTTTTTTTTTGCTGTGGTTCCTACAAAATTATATATGATACTGCCTAGGAAGTATCCAGGAGAAATTTTGGGTACGTTTCTCTGCCCACTAAAGAATTAAGGTGCAGGAAAGTATTTTAAAAGAATAAAGTCTATTTTAGAGTAAGAGGAGAGGAAAGGGAAAGAGCACAGACTCCTTAGAGAGGAGGGGGTTGTGAGAGCTCAGAAAACCAGGGTTTCTGTGGGAACTGAACTTTTATTGGATGGGAAGACCTGCCAATCCAGAGTATATAGTTGGTCGACGTGGGTGAAGGTGAGAGGCGCTGATTGATTTACTGTGTGTCCAGTATGCGACTTTCAGGAAGCTATCAGGCCTGCCCAGCAAGGCAGGGCAATGGTGGGAACTTCTTACAGGCCAGGAAGGAGAAGTGATTACTTTCCATCTTAATTTACCAAGGCCTCTTCCCTACCTAGTTGGCCTACTCAGAACGCTGTGTCCTGCAGTGTTTCATATATTTTATACTTACAGATACATATCACACCTCCAAACTTTAACCAGCTATTTTTTTAATGGAGAGGGAATGATAACACAGCACACCTGGGTCTCTGTGCTCTGCAAGTGAATCCCGCATGTATGTGCCACTTTGTGTATATGGTTTTATGTGTGGGTGTGCCTGTTTTCATTCCATCCCTCTGTCTCTCTCTGTTCCTCTCTCTTTGTCCCTTACCCTCTCTTCTTCTCTTTATCTCTCTTAAAAAATAAATAACAACAAAATTTTTTTTTGTTTTTTTGAGGTAGAGTCTCACTCTAGCCCAAGCTGACCTGGAATTCACTATATAGTCTCAGGGTGGCATCGAACTCACCTCAGTCCTCCTACTTCTGTCTCCCTAGTGCTGGGATTAAAGGCATGTGCCACAATGCCCTGCAATTTTTTTTTTAAAGCAACAAAAATGATCACATTGCTTCTTTTCCACTAGTCAGTGGCTTACCATGGGTTTCTGAATAAAGTATAAAGAGCAATAGTCGACTGGATGAAATTCCTGCCTTCTTTCCAATCCTGTGTTCCTATTTCCAACATGAAACTATTGCATTAGCAGACTTACATAGTCACTAGGCATTTGGAGCCTTTTTGTATGTAATTTCTTCCATGTTTTAGACAAATCCAAGAACCTGAGAGGCCTCTCCAATCAACTCAAGGCTTTTGGATTTTGCCTCTGCTACATCTTCCCATCCTGCCACTTCTCCCACATTGCTGGAATATGTACTTTGGCTTTTTCCTCTTAAGCACTGTAAGAAGTAGAGTGCTCTTAACTTCCCCCTTGTTATCAACACATGTCCAAATGGCTAAGACTGGGTAATGCATCAAAAAACAAAAAATAAATGAATGAGTAATTCAGTCGTTGTGAGTGTATAAAAGGATAAGAGAAAAGGGAAAAGTTAACAACCATGTCCTTTACTGAACTTAAGTGATAATGTAGTAGATCTGTGGATATTACTTTTTTCAAGTGTGTCAAAACATACAAAGTCCAGAGGTGCATTTATGCAGCTCGCTGGGACAGAAGAATGGGGCAATTTACTGTAAGAAATCTCAACTTGTGTATTCCAATAGATCTTTTAAAAACTTTGTATATGATATATAAATTTGAGATGATCTATAAAGTCTTCTTAAATTTATGATTTATCCAACCATTATTTCCACTGATTACACCTATATTTAAGACTATTTAGAAGTTATGTGAGCAAAAACATAGACATCCTATCAAATCCTGCTTTGACTTTGGTCATTTCAATCCCTTTGTGCCTCTCTTAATCCAGTTGGAGAGTAGGTGGGAAAGGGAAGTATTTCACTGAGTACCAGCTGCTGCTGCTAATCTGACCTGTTCTCAATAAACCAGTTCTACTCAAATCAATGAAGCAACACTTTGGATTTTTTTCCTACTGAAAAGTGTATCATTTGAGTTCTTTGAAATCACTCAAATTGTTTAATACCATTTTAAATACATGTCATAGTGATTCTAGGGCTCTAACGACAGTTTTTAAAATTTTTTGTTTTTTTTTTAAATTTCTTTATTTGAAAGTGACAGAGAAAGTGGGAGAGAGAGAAAGATAATGGGCACACCAGGGCCTCCAGCCACTGTAAACGAACTCCAGACACGTGCTCCCCCTTGTGCATCTGGGGTCCTGGAGAATGGAGCCTTGAACTGGGGTCCTTAGGCTTCACAGGCAAGCACTTAACCACTAAGCAATCTCTGCAGCCCCTACCAACAGTTTTTTAATTCAAGGAAATGTATCACTTAAATAAAATCTTAGTAAATTCATAGTTAAAAACAAAAGATCATGCAGACAGCTACCCTTACTGCTTTTATTCAGCATCTTTCAACTAAAGAAAACATCTTGCTAGGGAAAGATTGTATCATTTGAAATTGATAGGTAATACTTAATTTTTTTTTAGTCTTGCTTAACGCTGACATGAAGAAAACAAAATTCTATTGCTGAAATATTAATTTCACTGTTTATACCAATATTGTTCAGAATTTTATACTCAAAACATACTTTTTGTTTATAGTGTTAAGCTTGCCTTGTAGTATAAAATGAGAAAATTTGGGCTGGAGAGATGGTTTAGTGGTTAAGCACTTGCCTGTGAAGCCTAAGGACCCTGGTTCATGACTCAGTTCCCCAGTACCCACATTAGCCAGATGCACAAGGAGGCGCATGCATCTGGAGTCTGTTTGCAGTGGCTGGAGGCCCTGGCGTGCTCATTCCCTCTCTCTCTTTCTCTCTCTATCTGCCTCTTTCTCTGTCTGTTGCTCTCAAATAAATAAATAAAAATAAAAATAAATTTTAAAAAATGAGAAATTGTAATGTAGTAATATAAATAACATTCATAAAAATATTTTGAGTTCCTGCCAATCCTGGTACTGGTTGTATCTGCATGAGTTTCTGTAGATAGTAGTGAGTTCCTGAACTGATAGTATATTTCATAAGTTAAATTTATATGCTAAAAAGGCAAGGTGGCACATGCCTTTAATCCCAGCGCTCGGGAGGCAAGGTAGGAGGATTGCCGTGAGTTTGGGGCCAACATGAAATTACACAGTAACATCCAAATCAGCCTGGCTAGAGTGAGACCCTGCCTCAAAAAAACAAACACACACACACACACACACACACACACACACACACACACACACAAATCATGTACTCATTGGGTGCAAGGTGTCTGAGTAAACTGCATTATTACAAAAGTCTTGGGTACTATAAATTTTATAAGTTATAAAATTGAGCCTAGAATATGTGAGCAAGTTGTTCATGTCTCACAACTGAAAATTAGAGCTATGACTTAAGCCTAGAGATATGTGCATATGTATATGTGCACATGTGTATGTGCTCTTAATAATTGTTTTTATTTCAAAATATTTCATGGGGACTGGAGAGGTTGGTTCAGTGGTTAAGACACTTGCCTATAAAGTGGCGCATGTACCTGGAGTTTGTTTGCAGAGGCTGGAGACCATGGTGCACCCATTCTGTCTGTCTGACTCCTCTTTATCTGCTATCTGCTTGCAAATAAAAACATTTAAAACAATATTTCATGCTTTTTCTTGATCATTTAATACTATCCTTTTTAATTGCTCTATAACAAAACTATCAGAATGTTTTTAAATAGCTCCTGTTTTGAATTATACAGCTCAACACAGGAGTGTCTGGGTCCCCAGCTAGCCATATATACTCCTTTCTAGCATCCCCTCCTAATCATGTGATGTTGAACCAAATGCTGAACTCTTTCAAGTCTCAATTTATTTCTTTGTAAAGGAAATGATATTATGATGATTAAAGAGATGTGTTTCTTAGAACTTGTGCCACAGTACCTGTACATACTGCTCAATAAATATTGATTTATTAAAGACCTAGGAGCAGGGTTTTGAGTGCATATAATCTATTAGGAGGTAATCTCAAAAAAAAAAAAAACATAGATAAGGATGGGAGTTAAAGAAAGAAAGTAGGGTTGAAGAGATGTTTTTGCAGTTAAGGTGCTTGCCTGCAAAGCCAAAGGAGTCATGTTTGATTCCCCAGTACTCACATAAACCCACATGCAAAAGGTGAGGCATGCATCTGGAATTTATTTGCAATGGCTAGAGGCCATGGCATGCCCATTTTCTCTCTCTAATAAATAAATAAATATTAAAAAATTATAAAAGATAGAAAGAAGAAAGTGCAGGTAAGCTAGCAAGCAACTAATAAAGGTTGCTTCATTAGTCAAGTCTCCATTGTGGATAGTTGGAATTTATTTCTGATGGGGAATTCTGGGAACTGGCATTTCACAATTTTCCTGTCAGTCCACAGCTTCCTGTAAGCACAGAAGTTCTAACTAGTCAAGTGAAGCTGTAAGTAAGATTCTTGACTTTAGAACTAAGACTGCATGCAGTACACTGTAAAGATCCAACAAGTCAAGTGCATCTGCTATGTGAGCAAATAGTTGAACAAAACAAACTATACTTGATAAATTTATTACAGTAGGGGTCTGACTATCATGATTACAGGCTTAGAACCATATTTTAGCCAGCTCATTACCAAGTTACTTAGCAAGCTCAAGAGGTGGAATTACAAATCAGAATGCCAATTTATTAACTTAAATTGAGAATGAACTATCATGGGGTTAGAATACTGGAAAGATTGGAGTGCACATGAATGAAGTATTATTATTTGTAAGAAGATATATAAAGCATTTAAATAATATCTGGTTTCTAAGGAAGCTTGAAATCTACAAAAAAAAAAAAAGCAATTGAAGTACTGTGTTTTGATGAAATTAAGCAGAGCTCTCTGGTGCATTGAATGAACTTCTGTGAAGGACTATCGTGTTGGAGGAAAGACAATATTTGATGTTTTTTTACCAAGGCCCTCTAGGAGGGTTATATATAACCAGTTTTCATAATCTAACTTTATCCAACATCTCTACTGATAATTAGCACTTTTATTTAGAAGTGTCAGGTTTTAGCTGTGTTTGGCAAGCTTAGATACCAGTTCCATATTTTCAAAGTGATTTATACCAACCTCTGTTCTAGTCCATTATGTGGTTAATCTGAAAGATTAGAACTCAACAGGCAATCTTATGTTCCTTTTCTCTGTTTGTGGCACTTATCATCACAGGTGTGGTGTACGGACATTATTATACTTTATTACCTAATGATTGTAATCTCATCAGGAAAGGATTTTCTATTATATGTATCTGAACATCTACAGGCCTCTAAAACCATCACATTTACTAATTGGCTCCTAGATTTTTTTCCATTTCTTTTTTTCAAGTCAAATATTTGTCATATGCAATATGCTATAGACTTTGTTACCTCCACATTTCCTAGTCTTTAGCTAACCCAAAAGGAAAGTTCAAAGAATCATATTCACCCCCCTTACCCTCTCTTGTCACTACTCTGCTCCCACTCCTTACCTTCCTCTTCCCAATTAGCCTCCTTCTTTCATATTACATATACATATATACATATACATATACATGTGTATTCATTTGTAAATGATTTTAAAATATAGATTCTACATATGAGAGAAAACACGCAACCTTTATGTTTATGAGTATGACTTATATCACTTTAACATAGTGATCTCCAGTTCCATCCATTTTCTTATAAATGACATAATTCTGTACTTTTCAAATGACTGAATAAAATTCCATTGTGTATGTTTACATTTTATGCATTTCTCTGTTGATGGACATCTAGGTTGATTGCATAATTTGTCTATTTTTGAACAGTACAGCAATAAATATGGATGTGCAGATATCAATGTGCTTATGTTTACCTAGGAGTGGTATAGCTGTATCATATACAGTGCTATTTTAATGTTTTGGGATACTTCCATCTGATTTCCATAGTGACTGGACTATTCCCATTGAAGTTTGTTTTTTAATTTTATGCAGCTTAACATCCTTAGCACTTGTTTATTTTCTTTTCTTTTTATTTATTTATTTATTTATTTGAGAGCAACAGACACAGAGAGAAAGACAGATAGAGGGAGAGAGAGAGAATGGCCACACCAGGGCTTCCAGTCTCTGCAAACGAACTCCAGACGCGTGCACCCCCTTGTGCATTTGGCTAACGTGGGACCTGGGGAACCGAGCCTCGAACCGGAGTCCTTAGGCTTCACAGGCAAGCGCTTAACCGCTAAGCCATCTCTCCAGCCCTTTTTTATTTTCTTAATGATAGCCATTCGACTGGCATGATTTACATTTCCCAGATGACTAAGAATTCTGACCTGTTTTTCATATATTTACTAGTAATTTGTATTTTTTTCTTTTCAGAACTGTCCATTAAATTCATTAGCCCATTTGTTGGATTTTTTTTTTTTTGGTGTTTAGTTTATTGAGTTCTTTAAATATTCTAGATATTGACAACCTGCAGTTGTATAGCTGCCAAAGATTTTCTCCCATTCTGAAGGCTGCCTCTGTACTCTGATGTTGCTTTTGCTGTGCAGACCTTTCTGATTTGTTGCAGAAGCTATTTTATTTTATGCAGCTCTATTTGTCAATTCCTTAAAAATTTTTTAAATTTATTTATGTGACAGAGAGAGACAGAGAGAGAGAGAGAGAGAGAGAGAGAGAGAGAGAGAGAGAGAGAGAATGGGTGCGCCAGGACCTCCAGCCACTGCAAACGAACTCCAGACACGTGTCATCTTGTGCCTCTGGCTTCCGTGTGTCCTGGGAAATCAAACCAAGGTCCTTTAGCTTTTCAGGCAAACATCTTAATTGCTAAGCCATCTCTCCAGCCCCTCACTATTTGCCAATTCTTTTTAAAAGTATTTTGTTAACAATTTCATAATGTACATGATGTATTTAAATCACAATTTCCTCCATTTGCTTTCCTTTGTCCCTTTTCCCCTTGTTCCATTTCCCATATCCCTCTTCTATTGAATCCCTTCTTCTTTCCAGCTAGTCCCTTGTATTTTTATGTTATTTTTTTTCCCCCTTTAGGCTTGTTCCCATCATCCATGATGAACTGCAAATGGGCCTAATATATATAGGTTTCTTTTGTCGGCTTTTTGGGGGACAGAGTCTCACTCTGATCTAGAATGACCTGAAACTCTCTCTGTACCCTAGGCTGACCTTGAACTTACAGCAATCCTCCTACCTCAGCCTCACTAAGGAGTGATGAAATTACAGTCATGCACCATCATATTCATTGGTCCTAATATTATGCAAGTCTTCTGTTGGTAATGACACTCACCGTGAGGTCAAAAATGCAACAGCCACTTCATGTTTGGGAAACAGCATCTCAAACCACTTCTCTCCATCCTCTGGGTTGTGCAGTCTTTCTATAATCTGCTCTGCACTGTTCCCTGAACCTTGGATGATATGACAGAGATGTCTCATCTGTGCCTGAGCACTCAACATTCATTTTTTTTCAGCATGTTAATGAGCTTTGAGTCTCCCCAGCAGTCACCACCATTTGCAAAAAGAAGCTTCTATAACCAAAGGTGAGGGGAGCACTAATCTCTGGGCAAGACCTTAAATATCTTGTGACTTTAAGGTGGTACATGCATCTGGAGTTTGCAGTGGTTAGAGGCTCTGGCATGCTCATTCTCTCTTTCTCTCTCCCTGTCTCTCTCTCAAAATAAATAGAAAAAAATATTTTAAAAAATCAGACATACAGCATGGGCTTATTTCTGGCTTTTGTATCCTATTCCATCAGTCTATATCTATTGTCAGAAAATTATTTTATAGAATTTCATACAATCTGATTCATCTGTTTGTTTCTCATGATTGTATACATGTTATATATTCTTGGAAAGACCCTACAGAGGTTATGTGTGTTTATCATTGTACCACATAAAAATATATAATGGAAGCTTGCTCTATAGATGAATGCTGTTTTATTACTTGGTTAATGTGATAGATGCTAGATTTCTACTTGATAAGTATATATTTTGCAATTAATAAATAATCTGAGTGGCAATAATATGAGAACTGAGTAATTATTCCAACATCTTATCCACTGCTTTTGGCATCATAGTAATCACTGTCTGGATCAACTTTACATTAATGGATTCTCAATTATAATATTTCAAATTTTTCTATATTATTAAAATCTCTTTCCTTTTGCCAAAACCACCTTATTTTAGAATTAGTATTTATTACATTTCATTCACTATATCACAGTACATCATATCACTTTTTTTAGTACTGAAATTGTTCCTATTCAGTCAATTGGGACTCCTTCAATCCAGTTTTATGTTTTATTGATATGTGCTGTGTTTTTTCCTACAATAAGATATTCAGGTTAATTCTTCTTTAAACTTGAACTCAGCATTTCTCATATGTGTAAATGTGGGCAATGCTCATCACATCTAAGTTGTTATTTCTTCAATGCCTATATTTATTGGGAAAAAAAAACTAAAATTCATGTTTATAGTTCAAGCTTTATTTTCCCAGTCTTTTTGTCTTTACACTAAATTTCCCAAAAGATATCTGGAGTGCTGTGTTAAGGACTTTCTTGAATCAATTCTTGTCACTTTGATATATGTATAGATTTGTTTTTGTCTATAGATTTGTTTCTATATAGATTTGTTTCTGTCTTGATGTTTTTGTCCTTGTTAATAGATTTTGTTTTAATATGTAACACTTTGTGATGTTTCAGGTATCATGACTACAGAAAATATACACTCCAAATGGTTTCCTTCTTAATTCCCATCCCATCAACCCCATTTGCATATTCTCCTGAAATTAATGCTGTCATTCTCTTGGAAAACCATTCTGAGAGTACATGACATTTTTGACGGTTTGAATGTAAAAGTCTTCCATAGCCTCAAGGGCTTGAGATTAAGCCTCCTACTTAGTCTCCAACTGATAGAGCCTTTGGGAGGTAGAGCCTTACTGGAAGTGATATGTCTCTGGTTGCAGGCCTTGGAATTTTATAGTCCAGGGTTACTTAACAGTACTATCATGCTCAGAGAATTTCCTTCCTGCTACTGTGAATGGATGTGATGCCCCACCTGCCTACTCTGCTATGATTTCCCCACACAGTGATGAAATTTCTCCTTGAAAGTATAAGCTAAAATGAACCCTTTCCTCCCATAAACTGCTTCTGGTCAGGTGTTTTTTTCCTGCAATGAGAAGGTAACTGCTGCATATAAAATATCCAGTTTTTATTCTTTCAGGATCATGATCATCCAGTAAAAAGGTCAGTCCCTGTTCATGAATCAGATTAAGTTCCACAATGTAAAAATTCAGAATCTATAACATAAACTGAATGACTTTCTGAAGGAGAGAGGTATAGATTATTAGAAATGACTCCAACAATTATTGTTAAACAATACAAAAGCCTAAAAGCAGAAGACAACCAGAGCCTGAGTCTCAAATGTCCCATTGGACCCTTTCATCTCTTTCTTTCTCTAGTTGTTTTTCTACTAAAGATTGTTCATTTCTTGCAATTGTTAAATGAAGAGATAGGTAATTTTAATTTTTTTTCTGTCTCCCTCTTACATTTTTTAAAGTCTAGCATTTGTTCTTCCTGTTTCTGGCTAACCCTCATAGAAGATTCTGACATTATTTGGCCTTTCTTAGGTAAGAAAATATTCTTTGATCACTACAGTCTCCCAAACACTTTAGCTCAGTAATTAAAAAATTGATCCAAGGTGCCATGGTTTGCCTGTATCCCCTTTTAATTTTAGGTACCACATTGTGCATCTGACTTTACATTAGTATTGGGGAATCAAACCTGGGCTACCAGGCTTTGCAAGAACACAATTTTAGCTGTTGAGCCATCTCTCTAGCCCAGAAATACATTCTACAAAATACCAAAGATCTAAAAACTACCTGTCAAAATAAAAAAAACCTACAGATGTGACTTTACATAAAGCTGCTTCTTACCAATGAGACTTTTGTGTCCAAAGTAACTGATGGTTGACAAACTTGACAGGCTAGGAGACAAAATTTGGAATCCAGAGCCTAGCAATTTCTTGGCAAAGCCCCGTGGTTTTGGATGAGAGACCCTGTGGTATTAATTCTTATAAATAGGTACATAAAGAATGAACCAAGGTGTTCCACAAAATTTAATTTAGTGACAAAGGATTGCTCAAAATCCTAACAAATAAATAAATAAAATGTAAAAGGAAAATATAAATGGGTTATAAACAAATAATCAATTGTGCTGAGTTGAAACAGATGTCCCTCATAAACTCATGTGCTTTGAATGCTTGGTTCCCAGCTGATGGCAATTTGGAAGGTGAAGCCTTGCTGGAGGAGGTGTGTTGTTGAGGGAAGGTTTCAGGTGTTAGCCTCTTAGGGAATGTGAGTTAACCAAAACAAAGTAAGAGAATTTGAAAAAATTGTCCTGTATGGTTGGATTATGCTGCCCCCCTGAAGCTATGCACCATTAAATCCAAATCCTACTCCCAAATATAGGATGAACTTTTGGTCAGGGCAGCTCTGAGACCTCCAAACAATATAGGCTATTGTCACTGCATTTGGTCGACCAACAAAACCAGATGGTAAGAACCTATTGCTGAAGACACCACATACTTCAGTTACAGCACATAAAAGTCAAGCTGGAACTTTACTGGGAGTTTCCTCCCTACTGACTAGCCTTCATAGTTCTGAAAGGCAAGCTGCTAGAGAAGAAAAATTATCAATGGTCTTATCTGCCCGTGGATCCTGCATACTATCACACTGACCTGTTAGACAAGTTATGCCATGGATGGAATAATGGCATAATATTATTGGAGTAATCAACAAACATTTATTTTTGGTTTTCAAGATAGGGTCTCACTTTCTAGCCCAGGCTGACCTAGAATTCACTATGTAGTCCCAGGGTGGCCTCAAATTCACAGCGATCCACCTACCTATGCCTCCTGAGTTCTGGGATTAAAAGTGTGCACTACCATGCCCAACACAAACACTTTATGGAATTAGTGCCACTCAACTGGAAGAAAATCATGCGTGGCACTGCAAATATGGTCCAAAAATCATGGCTGGAGAAGTCATAGGCCTTAAGGGGGAAGTCACCACTGTTGTTAGGCTAAATGGGCATGTTGTTAAACTGACTTCTAAATATTTATGTTTATACCCATAGATTGTTGTTACTCTAAGCTTTGGGTAGAAAAACTTCTTTTCTACCCAAACAATTGTGAATGCAGAGATTCATAATTCATATGACCAGTTATGAGAGCATAAATGATATGTAAAGTAATCAAAAGATCTAATGCAAGTATTGTACAAATTCCAGTAGGCGATCAGAGAAATATGGACAGAGGGAATATAATGAAGATATTTCCTCAAGTCATTTAAAGCTATCAACACAAATCAAAGTTAAAGCCTCAGGCAGAATAAATACAAGGAGAACCTCATTGAGGCATATTATTTAGAAGTTTTAGCCAAACTGATAAAAAGTCCAAATTTAAGGAGATGACACTAAAAATTGCAAGGGATATTAAAAGCATCATTTTTAAAGGACCAACATTAAAGATGACAACTAACATTTTAGCAGAAACTGTGTAGCAAAAGATTATGGAATGACATCTTTGAAAGCCAAAGGGGGAGAGGGACTGAACAAAACATAGACAGTAGCCAGAAATCTATGCTCAGAGACAACAGAACTGTTTTAGACAATAAAGTTTATAATATCCATGCCATTATGTCTTTCCTAAAAGAAATTCTTTAGGCTATAGGAAAACCACCCCAGATGGAAGCATACACTTGTTAGAAGGAATAAAAATGTTGAATTGGGTAAATATGTATAAAAATATATAAACAGGTAAAAATTGTAAATAATTGCAATATATTGTGAGGTGTATGGCATAGAATTAAAATATATGCCAGCAACAGCATAAAGGAATGAGGACATTAAATGGATCCAATATGTTTTGAAGTACTTATATTGCCTAGGAGGTGCTAAAAATAATTAATTTAAATGCTGAGTATTATGGCCCTCAATGCAACATCAGTTGCAAGAAATGGAGAAGCCAAGCAATTAGTTCAGTTAGAGGGGAATCCATGGTTGAAACCCATCTGATCAACATGTCATTTCACAGGCAGAAACTGAATTACAAAGAGCTACAATGGATGCTACCCCAACAACTTGTCACCTGGAGGAAGCTGGTGACAATTTTGAAAAGCAGAAAATAAAGGGCATAAAGAATATATTTTCAGCATTCATCATAACTGAAATGTTATTTCATGGCAAATCTTTAGAGGTCTACATTGCTGCCTACCAAAATATATAAAAGATTAATGAGGATGAAGATTTAGAGGTGGTCCAAAATTCTCTGTATCCCCCCAGAATTATTCATCTAATTTAGGTATTTTAAGAGCTAGCTCAAATTCTCTACTTCAGAGACCACTGTCAGTTAAGTGTATATCTGGAACAGGGGAACAGGATAGATCACCACCTGCCAACAAAGAAAGGACCAACCAGCAGAAGATGAAGATTATAAGGAATTATATATTACAGAAGATGAAACTTAATTTTTAAAAATTTCTCATTTTCATTTTCATTTGTAAATGACTTGAAATCCAGTATTATCCAACTATAGAACTTGATACTCACTTGACAGTTTAAACTTCAAAGTGAAATCCTACGAAGAAATTAAAATTAAAGGAAATTTATGCTGACAAAAAAAGGTGAATCCTCATGTATGTTATGGGGAAAACAACCACTCTCTGGTTGGACTAGAGGCCCGCTTCGTGGGAGGGAATACATCCCTGATACAGAAAACCTATAACAGGGGTAGTAGTGAGCCCTAGGGGTGTAACATCTGCTATTGTCTGGCTAAAAGAATATACTATGTTCACCAACCTACCCAGTAAGCACTACTTCTCTTAATGTTCATACCCATATGTTAATGTCACTCTCACTTTTGGTTAGGGAAGCTTCTCTTTTAAGATGGCAGTGACCTTGGGATGACTCAGAAGACACCATAGCGCTGAGAAGAAGTAACAAAGGAGTGCTCATCACTGAAATATCTCCATCACATCTTCCAAGGCTCAGGGTTCATTGCAGAAGAGGTGGTGAAAAGAATGTAAGGGCCAAAAGAAGGTTAGGACTCCTTACATCCTGCTCCTTCAGACACAAAATGGCCTGGATATTCATGACCTCACAGTGCCTGACAATACCTACAGAAGACCATCACAATAGGAGGAAAAGGTGATGATGTCAAAATAAATAGAGACTGATTGAGAAGGGGAGAGAATATGATGGAGAGTAGAGTTTCAAAGGGAAAAGAGGAGGAGGAATGGAATTACCGTGGGTTATTGTCTACAATTATGGAAGTTGTCAATAAAAAATTTAAAAATAAATAAGGAAACAAAAACTATTAGTTTGGCATGGAGTGAGTAGGCTGGAACTCCTGGTTTGTTTCCCACCTCCAAGATCCCTGATCCTGGTATACCTGCTTCTGGCTCTGGGTCAGAGATCTAAAACTAATAAACCAGCCATCTACATAAAAGCACTGGAAAAACAAGAATAATAGAACCGTAAGAGCTCCAGACAGAAAGAAATAATCAAAATCCAAAGCATAAATGAATGAAGTAGAAACTAAGAAAACAATTAAGAAAATCAAGGAAACAAAGAGCTGGTTCTTTGAAAAAAGTATACAAGATTGGCAAACCCCTGGCCATTTTGATAAATAAAATAAAAAAGAGAACTGTCAAATTAACAAAATCAAAAATGAAAAAGGAGTAGTCACAATAGACATCAATGCAATTGGTAGAACCACCAGGACATACCTCCAAAACTTCTACTCCACAAAACCGTTGTCTGGCTAAATGTACATACTACGCTCATCAAACTGCCTAGTAAGCACTTCTCTTAATGTTCATACCCATATATTAATGCTACTCTCACTATTGGTTAGAAAACCTTCTCTTGTCAGATGGCAGTGACCTTAGGATGACTCAGAAGGCACCATGGTGCTGAGAGGAAGTGATAGAGGAGTACTTAGCACTGAAATATCTCTATCACATCTTCCAAGGCTCAGGGTCCATTGCAGAAGAGGTGGCAAAAAGAATGTAAGAGCCAAAGGAAGGGTAGGACTCTTTACAAAGTATTCCTTCAGACACAAAAGGGCCTGGATATCCATGACTTCGCAGTGCCTGAAACTACCCACACAAGACCACCATAACAGGAGGAAAAGATGATGACATCAAAATAAAAGAGAGACTGATAGAGAGGGAGATGGGGTATGACAGAGAGTGGAGTTTTAAAGGGTAAAGTGGGGGGGAAGGGAGGGAATTACCATGGATTATTGTCTATAATTATGTAAGTTGTCATTAAAAATAAATTAATAATTTTTTAAAAACAACCCCCACACAAAAGTGAATCAGGCCAATTTCTTCATGAAAAAAGAAGTAAGAAAAGAACAAAGCATGAGTTAAGAGTTTTGTACCAAACTTTATTGTTAATAACTGTATGAAAGTTACACCTTGGGTTATAAAAGATTATAATTTGTTTTGTTGAACATCGAGATCATAGGATATACTCCAAGTAGTGTATTAATACATTATTCTTGCAAATAATGATATGCACATATCCTCTGATGATACCAAACCACAAACCTTGAAAAAAAAATGAATTCTTGGGGCTGATGAGATGGCTTAGCAATTAAAGCACTTACCTACAATGTTTAAGGACCCAGGTTAGATTTCCCAGTTCCCACATAAGCCAGATACACAGGTGGCACATGTATCTGGAGTTCATTTGCAGTGGCTAGAGGCCCTGGGGATTCCAATTCTCTCCCCCTATCTGCCTTTCTCTCTCTCTCAAATAAATAGATAAATAAAATACTTCTAAAAATGAATACTTTAAAATTATAACATACCTGTCATTTCAAGATCTTACCTACCAGGATGGGTATGTGATCTTTTGTATAAGTTCAGTTTTTTAAAATATATGTATTCTAAAATACTTCTAATTCATACATTATACCTAGCTGAAGGTGCAATAATAAGGGGATAACAAAGATGCAACAGTTCCTCTCAGCTTCATTTAGGTTGAATCCAGATGTCTAATACCAAAAAGGGTCTAGTTACATATAAATTCTACTTTATGAAGCCTTAAGTAAAAAGTTGTTTCTTTTTTACTTTTATTAAACCTTATATTTCATCAAGGAAGAGAGGGGGGGGAATAAATATAGATATAATTTATTCTGGCATTTTCAAATGCCACTGGTTTTAGTTGATTCTCATCCTACATGTTCTCTGGAAACTACCTCTCCCCATCATCTCTCCCCTCATACTCTCCCCTTCCTAGTCACATGAACATGTGTCCTTTGCTCTTCTCTCACCCCTCTTCCTGCTCATTTCTTTATACTCAGTATGGTTACCATTCTACCTTTGTAGGTCTTACCCACAATTGACTGCTTTGGCTCATATTAAAATTTTTATTTTTTTTTCATCTTTCTATCTTACATGTCACATTATAAACTTGATGAAAGTTGTATCTTTAGCATGTAGAAAGAACACAGGCGGGCATAAAGTGAATGTTCATAATTATTTCTTGCACAAATGGATGAGAGCAAAGAAAGCCAGAGATTTCTAAATCCCTGAAGTGACATTAAGTATGTGCACAAAGAGCTACCTATAATCACATTGTGTCAGTCCTGGGAAACACTCAGCCTCAGAGGTGGGCAGGAGGAGTAAGTCTGACAGATCTTTGATTGCCCAGCTCACTCAAACCTGAACTATATTTTTGTTTATTTGTTTGTTGATACTGTGTCTTTTTTTAAATATTTTGTTCATTTTTTTATTTATTTACTTGAGAGTGACAGACACAGAGAGAAAGACAGAGGGACAGAGAGAGAGAATGGGCACCAGGGCTTCCAGCCACTGCAAACGAACTCCAGACCACATGCGCCCCCTTGTGCATCTGGCTAACGTGGGACCTGGGGAAGCGAGCCTCGAACTGGGGTCCATAGGCTTCACAGGCGAGTGCTTAACCGCTAAGCCATCGCTCCAGCCCAATACTGTGTCTTTGTAGCTCAGATTCCTCTTATTTAAGCTCCACAATTGCTGGGATTCAAGGCATGCACCACTATGTCTGCCTATGCACCATTCTCTGTATTAAAAAAGCCTCACTGAGAATTGTTGAAGCAGCCCATTTTCCCTAGCTCCCCTGTCCACATAAACAGGGAAGATCAGTGGCCAGGAAAGTCAATAAGGAGGGATGGATTAGCTTACTTTAGTTCTCTCTCTTATGAACATATTGATGGAAATAAATTTATGCATTTAATTACATTTTTGCTGTCTGTTTGAGTACCCAAACACTACACCATAGTTTAGCTTTCTTTACTTCTTGAACTTCATGTGAAAAGAATGCCATAACATGTGCTCTTTTGCATCTGTCACAAAAATGCTGCCCCAAATTATGTTTGTAAGATTTATCCATGATGTAGTGTGTATCTATAATTGCTCATTAATTCATTTTCATTGCTTTGCAATGCTAATATACTACAGGGTATTTAGCTCTTCCACTGCTGATGGGCAGTTGTGTTCTTTCCTATTTTTGGATATAGTGAGTAATGCTGCTAGGAAAATTCTTGAACATAGCTTACTGCTCTCTGAGCCATGAAAAAAGGACTCTTCCACAGAAGCAGCATCCTAGCATCTCTATGCTTCCTTACTGCAGTATAGTTAGCTTTTGCTAAGCCAGGCATGGTAGTCCATATCTGCAATTCAGCCCTGGGGATGTGAAGGCAGGATCACCCTGAGTTTAAGTACAGCCTGGTCTACATTGTGAGTCTAAAAAAAAAAAAAAAAAAAAGCTGTTTTTTGGGTTGGTTGTGTTCTTCCATCAGAGGGTATGATTCATCAGTGCAAAAATAATCTCTACCTCCCTTATAGTTCTATCTATACATGGTTGGTAAGAGGGTCATTAGAGAGATTAATGAAGCAAGATTGCTTCTTTTCTTTGATATAATCTTATTATGCCCCCCCCACACCAGACTGACCTTAAACCCAAGATCTTGTTTCTACCTATGTAGCTCTGAGATCAGGTGGGTGCCACCATGCTCCACTGAGAACAAAAATGTTTGAAGTCTTCTGAGCCTCTTGGGAGAAGTATACTAAATTCAAGAGATGGTGAGGTCCAGGAAGACCACAGATCAGTGATACCAACAACATGCAAATCTTGGGTGAATTATACACACAGATTTTTTCCCCAATTTAATAAGACTGATAAGAAGAGCAAAAATAGTAAGTAGTAATAAATTTGAATAGCTAACATCTATATGAATCTCTCCAACTTCTTACCTGTCCCTTATTGGCACCTAACCAGAGTATTTCAACTCCCATCTTGTCACTTTCAGAGTCATTGTTTTTCTTGCCTCAAGCCCTCAGGCATAGTTACAAGAGCCTCCTAAGCCCAGCTGTCCTCAAGCTTCCATACCATGATACCAGCCTGCTATTTTTCACTTACTTCTGGATGTTCCCAAGCTGTCTTGGACTGCAGCCATATGGCTAATTGCTAAAGAAAAAGGAGTCCCCTTTATAACTAAGGAATTTGCACTTGTCCTCAAAGACTACAGCAGTCTCCTTTGCCTCCTTTGTGCCCAGACAGGTCTTATTCTGTCTCTGAATCCTGACCTGTCCAGCTTCTTGCATGCCTTGTTGCATTTTTCTTTTAACTTTGTACCCCCAATCAAGAAACTGGGTTCCTGCTAATTTCCTGGTAACTAAAAGCCTCTACTAACCCCCTTCAGGGACTGAGGCCCAGCTACTCTTGACAACTCTCTCTTGGAGCCTGAAATTCTCTGCCAGAATAATAGAGTAGCAGCTGAGACTGCTGCCTGCCTCATGCACCTGCTTGAGCAGCTGCATAAATGCCTGTGTCCAGCCTCCCAATGACCCTATGAGGAATATCCTTAACTTGCAATATGTTGATCCATTTCCAAGACCAGCACCTGTGCTTTTTGTCAGATCTGGTGCCTCTTCCCTAATCATTCAAAGTTATCTTCAAATATCTGTTCCTGGTGATCCCAAACCAACTCCTAGGGTATTATTCATCACTGACTGTGAGGTAATTATTTATGAAAGATGTGCAGTTATCTTTAAGTAGTTTTCTTTGGAGGAGAATTTATAGAGCTTTCCATATACTGTTGAATATTGTTAATGTTCTTAGATTAGAATTATAGTTAAGGAATACCCTTGTTTACTTAAAAACAAGGTCCTATTTTTTAGTGACTAGCTCCAGGAACATTTCAGAAATATTGTTCACAACTTGATTTGGCTATATAGTGTTTAGGCCCTATTCCTTTCAAATATGGCCTGCTCCATTTCTTATATACCTGCACTTCTAAAACTCTATTAATACTGTAGCTTTGGTCCCTAGACAAAGGTTAGGGACAGTACAATGGCAAGGGAGTAAATCGCTCTCCAGGAGTATGGAAATTTCACAAAAAAAAATGATATTTGCCTTGGATGTTGATTAACGATGCAGTAAATTCTGCTTCAGGAAATATAAATGGCTATCACAAACTTAAGAAAATGTTCAATACCTCTAACCATTAGGGAAATGCAAATTGAAACAACTATGAGATTCCATCATCCTCCAGTAAGGATGACAATCATTGAAAAATCTAACAAAAACAAATGTTGGTGAGGATATGGGGAAAGAGGAACCCACATGCACTGTTGGTGGGAATGTAAACTTGTACAATCACTGTGAAAGTCAAAATGGAGATTCCTGAGAACGATGAACATACAGCTACCAACAGACACAGTTATTCCCTTATCTAGTTATTCACTACAGAGACATTTGCTCAACCATGTTTATAGCTGCTTAATTCATTATAGCTAAGAACTGGAATCAACCTAGGTGCCCATCATTGGATGAATGGATAACAAAGTTGTGGTATATTCATACAATGGAATTCTACTCAACAGTAAAAAAAAAAAAAAAAAAAATGATGCAATGGAATTTGCAGAAAAATGGACAGAGTTGGAACAGATCATACTCAGTGAATTCACACAATCACAGAAAGTAAAACACTGTATGGTCTCACTTATCTGCAATTCCTGGCCTTGACCAGCTTGACATACTGCATAGGCAACTCAAGGCCCAGAGAATAGGGATAGAAGGATTTGGGGAGAGGGGAAAGGGAGGGTGTAGAAAAACAAACAAAAAACTAAATCCAAAATGAACTTTTACTATAGAAACCTTTATCCTTGGAGATAGACTAAAAGATATAACTCTTGACAGGAGTAAGGGGGGAGCACCTGAAAAGAAGGGCCCTGGAGAGCAGGGGGTGAACCCTAAGCTTAATAATTTTTTTTTTCTTCTGTTTCTGGCCTGAAAAATTGGTTGCTACCTACAATGAGCTGCTTATCAGAAAGACTTACAAGGTCCCCCAAACAAAACAGTTTTCTGTCAAAGCACTGGGTTTCCTGCCTCAGGCAAAAGGTAGGACCCTATTGCTGAAGACACCATATGTTGCCAACACAGATCATGGAGAGTCTGGCTGGAATCTGAAAAAGAACCAGTCCCCAGATAGTTAGCCTGTCTAGTGCTGGAAAGTGCTACATGAGATACTGGGAGAAAGTGGCCAACAATTGTCAGAGCAACTAGAGGTCTAAGCTACTTAGAAGCAACCAGTCTGACAAGAAGTACACATCAGTGTAATAGTGGCACACAGCCTTAATGGGTAACCTATAGCTTTCTGATTGGCTGAGAGATCTATTCAGTGTAAATAAACTCATATCTGGAATTGGAAACCAGATCAGAATCCTATGAAAGCAAAAATCATGCTTTCCAGTGTCAAGCTCTCATTAGTCTTTGGTTAAAAGAGAGGTTACATACATCAAATTCTTCCTAAATTAATAATGCTAATTCCATTTAAACTATGCTGACTTCAGTCTCCATTGGAGAATCTGATCTTCTTTTTCAGAAGGTAGTGATATGCAAGCAGATAAACTACCCCTCACACTTCAGCCAAGCCATAGCTGAAACCACAGAGGAATTAGGGAGATGAGCAAGAGTCCTACTTCCATGCTGAACCTGATAGTCAGCACCAGGGTGCAGGAGACAGACCCTGAGGATACTCAAAGCAGAGATCCAGAGGTTCATCAGAGCTCATCACTGAAGTAGACTTAAAACTCACCAGTCATGGCTCAGGGAATTTTGTGGAAGAGGGGCCAGGAAGATTGTAAGAGCCACAGGTTGAGATATCATGCTCAGAGGCATTCCTCTCCACCCCCCACCCCGAAATAACTGACTGCTGCTCCCACAACACATAAACCACAACCCGATAGGGAATACCTGCAACTCCACTGAGGAGGGTCCCCAGTGGAATGGGGGCAAGTACAAGGGGAAAGAGGGTACCAATACATGATGTAACCATACAAAACATGTTGTTAGTGATGATGATGATAATAATAATAACGGAGAGAAGATATATATATATATATATATACACATATATATACATATATATATAATATATATATTATATATACACTATATATATATAAATATATATATATATAAATTATGTATATATATATATATATATATATATTGCTTCAGGCAAAACATGTGCAAAGGTACAGAATCACACAGCACTGAGCATGTCTGGGTATAGGTATGTTTCAGTGAGTCAGGGTTGTGACTTGCCCAAAAGCAAGAGAGGAGGCTGAAACCAATAAGAAAAAGCCTTAAAAATAACAATGTTAAATTTTGGAATGGTCAGAGGAATTTTAGAAAAGTTTATAGACAACAAAGTAGCTTTGGTGGATTATGTCCTATAAAAGATACTCAGCAGGTAGGTCTACAGGTTCTGTTTTCAGTGCAGATAAAGCCTCAGTTTAGGAAAGCTGGCATGATGTATATTTCCCTTTGCTTGTCAGTCATATCATTATTATTAACCACATTCTCTCCTATAGCATGATACTTCCTTTTTCAAGGTGACCATTATCCACCAAATTTCGTCACACACGATTCACCTCAAGCACATGTACAATGAATATACTTACTGTATCTTCCACAATAAAGAGAGCATTAAATAAGACTCTATTGCCCACATGTACCATGGTTTGGGGGAAAGGAGCTTTGTAGGGGCTGAAATAGAGGGGTACATCCCATGGTGGGGGGTCTGATTTTTATTGTTGCAGTATAGATGCAATTGGGATGTGAATGAAGGAGATCTACTCATCTCAGTAAAGAGAGTAGCTCCTACCAGCATCAGAAAAGGGCAGAGCCAAGACTGAGAGAACAGGCAAACCCAAGGTGATCTATGAAATGCTGTCATATGTAAAGGACAGACACAGAGTTCAGGAAGCAGGACTGGGACCTACCTGCCTCTGTGGCTACCTCGCTGGCAGCTTGCCACATCTGTAACGTACTAGGCGTGGGAGCAGGATGGCATTGCAGTCCGGGTTGCATTGCTGGTAGAAATCACCTAACCAAGAGCAGCTTCTGGGAAAAAGAGGTTTATTTTGGCTTACAGGCTCGAGGGGAAGTTCCACGATGGCAGGGGAAAAGGATGGCATGGGCAGAGGGTGGACATCACCCCCTGGCCAACATAAAGTGGACCACAGCAACAGGAGGGTGTGCCAAACACTGGCATGGAGAAACTGGCTATAAAGCCCATTAGCCTGCCCCCAGCAATACACTCCCTCCAGGAGGCATTAATTCCCAAATATCCAGCAGCTGGGGAGCTAGCATTCACAACACCTAAATTTATGGGGGATACCTGAATCAAACCACCACATTCTGCCCCTGGCCCCCATAAACTGATATCCATACATGATGTAAAATACAATGCATTCAGTAACTTTAAAAGTCCCCATAGTTTTTATCAATCCCAATGATGTTCCTACATCCCCATAGTCCAAGATCTTTCAACTGAGCCATAATACCAAAAAAACCTCAAAAAACCCATAATGGCACAGAATAAATATTCACACTGCAGTAGATGGCATTGGGCATAGCAAAGAAACATTCAACCAATACAAGATTTAAAACAACCAGGGCAAACATCTGTAGCTTCAAGTCCAACAACTCTAGCCAGTGACAAATCTTCAAGTCCGATAATTCTAACCAGCAACAAGTTTCTGGCATTCCAATTCCGCCCCTCCAGCTAGGCTTCTCACAGTCCTGGAAAACTTCATCGGGGCCGGCATCTCCACTGGGTCTCCACTGCAAGCCACGGTTCATCCTCATGGCTCCATGGGGTCTCTATGCAGGCAACAGCAAACCTGCTTCACACTGCCCATGGCCATTTCCAATACACAAGACCGTGTTGAAAACTCAATGACTCTCTTTCCAGCATTTCTTATACTCCACAATACCAGGTAGGGTGCCAACTGGTTAATCCAGGGAGGAATAAAGCAGACTTTGAAGAACAGGACACTCCTTGAGTACTCAGGCCCCTTCAAAAGAGTCGATATTCTTCCTGTTGCCCCAGCACAAGTCAGCTAGTCCAGTTTCAAAGGCTGTGATCTTTCAGTTGCAGCTAAATGGGCAACAATTGACCCAAAGATTTTTCTTTCTGTGCCATATCCCTCTGCTCACACCAGTTCATTTCTGTGCAAAGCAACCCTGCACAACTTCTCAGGACATGGGCATAAGAGCAAGCTTCTCACACAGATTGCTAGCCCAGTCCAAGCAAAGCTCTTTCTCACCCTCATAAGCCAAACCTCACAGTCCATAGTTCTTATTGCATTCAGGTCTTGCAGCTCAGACCAGAATAGTCCATCAAGCTGTACTTACAGCACTGCAAGGCATCTCTTAGGCCAAAGTTTCAAATCCTCCCACATTCCTCTTGAAAATTAGCTCCAAAAGGCCAAAGCCACACAGTCGGTGTCTAGCAGCAATCCCACTCCTTGGTATCACTTTACTGTTGCAGTCCAGGTCGCATTGCTGGTAGAAATCACCCAACCAAGAGTAACTTCTGGGAAAAAGAGGTTTATTTTGGCTTACAGGCTCAAGGGGAAGTTCCATGATGGCAGGGGGAAATGATGGCATGAGCAGAGGGTGGATATCACCCCCTGGCTAACATAAGGTGGGACACAGCAACAGGAGGGTGTACCAAACACTGGCATGGGGAAACTGGCTATAAAGCCCATTAGCCTGCCCCCAACAATACACTCCCTCCAGGAGGCATTAATTCCCAAATATCCATCAGCTGGGGAGCTAGCATTCACAACACCTAAGTTTATAGGGGACACCTGAATCAAACCACCACAGATGGGAAAAAGAGGAAACTGAAATGGCAGTGTTGAGATGAAGGAAATGGTTATTAGACTGAAGAACAATGTAGGGTCTTGTTGTCAAAGGCGAGGAAATGCTGAACAAATGGACAGGCAAAACTAGAAGATGAGATGGATGAACAGCAGGTGCGGCCAGTTACTGAAAGTTCCTTTTATTCCTCACAGGGAGGGACACAGTTGTCCCTGGGTTGGCTGGAGGGTTTCAGGGAAGGAGTGGTTAAAGGTTTTTTTTTTTTTTTTTTTTTTTTTTTTTTAAAGTGTTTAAAATGTTTACATAGCTTTGGCTGTGTAAATATTTTGGATCTAGGAAGGTACAAAAATGATCACTGATTGGCAGTGAGGAAACTGGACACAGTATACATTGTAGAATAGGAAAGAAATAAGATTGAGTAGCTGGATCAGATTTAGGGTGTATATTTGCTCTCTATTATCATAACACATGCAAGAAATTAATCAACATAACGGATGATAAGTTTATTGTGGCTCACAGTTATTAAATATTTCAGTCCATGGTTGTCTGGTACTGTTGCCTTTGTCTCTGTGGTAAGGTAAGGGTATGCAGGAGTGACAGAGGAAACTGCTTGCTTCTTGATGGCCAGATAGCAAAGCAAAAAAGAGAAAGTTGGTTAGGGTTCCAATATCCCCTCAATGTCCCCAGTGACTAAGCTCCTTTCACTAGGGCCCCTCCCTAGAGCTTCTCCTACTTCCTAATACTTCCTCCCCACACAAAACCTTTAACACATGGGCCTTTGGGAGAGAGTCAAGAGCCAAGGTATAGGTTAGTAGGATTGGTATGAGCTGAGGAATGTACATTTAAGCCATGAAAAATAAGTCCAGACATTTGATAGAGTAGAAGTATGAGGAAAGCAGCAGCAATCAATAGAGGTTCTGAGGAACAGCCTAGAGTCAAGGATACTTATGGAATGATATTGATGCAAAACTAATGTGGCTGAGCCATGGAGGGAGCAGCATGACTGAAGAGAATCAACACAAAGAGCATTTGAGTAACGAATGACCAGTATGGGTGACTGATCAGATAGGACAAAAGGAGAGAAGTAAGTCAGAGATCAAGTCAGCCTTTAGGTTTGCTTGACAAAGACCACAGGGGCTTTCACCAGACAATGCACCTGACTGGCCAGTGGAAGGAGCACATCTCATCCTTTCGTGTTTGCGCAAAATCATGGCTTGTGTTGATTTCTCAGACTGCATCTCTACAAGGTAGGTAGAAACCATAGACAGATATAAAGACAGCTGAGAACCATAGCCCCTGGCTCATGCTGTAAGAAATTTGTATCATGGTTTGTTATGAATGTCTTTGTAGAGCATTTGAGAGAGTAAAATGATTGGCTTGGGGCATTAGTATAATATTGCCTGGAAGTTTGCACAAATCCTAAATATCCCAATGGAGGAAGAGTGAACATAATGTAAAATCTGAGGTGCTGGTGGAGGAAAAGATCTTGGGAACACTAGCAAAACTCAAACAATTGTCCAACCTGGTTTCTGGTTGCAAAATCCTATCACATCAAGCATTACTTCAAACAGTGAAGTCTGCGAGATGTTTTATATTAGGTGGTGTTTCACTTTAACTGGATTTAGCTGTGGCATAGATTCGGGTATGTATCCCTAGCATGTATTTTAGGGAACAGCAGAGGAGGTCACTGCATTTGGCATGTTGCTGAAAGCAGTGCCTAGGGAATAAACCCTGACATCAACCAGTTTTCTTAGCTTACTGAGAGCATGCCATACTTCCTTGATCTTCTGCCAAGGAACACTGCCAACTACTGACACAGACACCAAAAAAGATGTTGGGTGTCTAATTTCCCTTCCACTCTTAGAAATAATCCCAAAAATAATTCTACTGGGCCCAGTGTGGAACAGAGAGGGTCAGCCTACACAAATGGGTCCACATTTACTTTCTGAGTTACTTCTGGCCAAATTGTGGTGGCTTTTATCAATGCTTATATTTTTTCCTTGTAGAAGGAGCAACAGCAACATAGTCAGTGGGTAATTTTAAAATTGAAATTTAGAGGGTAGAAATGTTGCTAGGGCTCCTGTGTTAAAATGTGTAGTGAAACAAGAAACAGAAAGTTATTCCTCAGAGCCCTGTGGACTGAATTATGTAGCACAGTGAAGGCTGGGGTCAGAACAGATGCGTATTTTTTTTCCACATCAGTGACAGTCTCAAATAATGCTTAAGATCTAAAGATTTCACAGAAGGGAATTTAGTGAGGCAATAATATTGCCCTGGAATGAGTCAACACCTAAGAGGGACACTCCAGTGACAGGCTTGGCTGAGTCATCTGCCCAGCAACCTCATTATAAAAAGACAAACCTGTCAATTGGTAGCAATTTCTGAAGAACAGAGCCTTTGGAGTGCTTTCCTAGAATCCGTTTAAAAATCATTCTAGAGTTAGCAGAGCATGTATTAAAACATGTTTGAAGGAGATGACTATGTAATTACCTTTTAGTTTTTCTTAGAAGCTTTAACATAGCAGTTAGCTAAATTAGTATCTACCTGAGTACACACATATACAATGTCATCAATAAATGCGTTCTTAGAGTCCATATTGTTAAGAATGGTCAAGGACATGGCTTAAAGATGTAATAATAAACAGAAAAGAAACATTAAAGGACTTCTTGGTAAAATGGAAGCCCCATGTGAGTGAGTTTGCTTATTATAATTATGGAAACGAAGGGAACAGAAATATTGGATCACTCAGCCAGCTGCTCCTCCTGTCTCCACTTACTTGTCACCTCAATGACCTTGCCCCATGATTGAAGTCATTATCATCATTACAATGGTAGTTTCTGCTGCCATTGATGAACCAGACCTAAAGGCCCTTTCCAGAAAATTTTCTTCAGAGGTTGTATCACTAAGGTTCTTATAGAAGGAGTCCTCAGGACTCCTTTATGCCCCAGTAGGAACCCCAGAAACTGTACCCAGGAATGGCCCACAAGCTCCAGCCACTGGAAAGCTATGTGCCTGTACCAATCACAGCAACAGCAGTTGGGGGTGGAAGGAGTCTGCTTCAGATATTCTTAACTCCTAGAACACAGTCAACTATCTCCACAAGTGAAACTCTCACAGGTATGGCTCTACGAACCTCCATAGGAAGAACGTGATTGGTGTAAAACAACATGAAGCAAAGTTGGAAACAGAATGGAGAGAGGAGGGGAATCAAAGGAACTCCAGCAGGGAGAGGAAATGCAAAAATCGGGCTGTTCAGTTCTAATATCCTAGATCTCCATCCAGCTCTTTGTCTTCTTTCAACTAGTCTTTCTTTATAGAATATCCAAGGTCATTTAGCAGGCAAGATCATTCTTCCATTATTCTTGCCTCAGATTCTTTCTCTTGCTTTTCTTTTAATTTTAAAATGATTTTTATTTATTTATGTGGGAGAAAAAGGGAGAAAGAAAGAGGGATAGGGAGAGAGAGAGAGAAATGGGCATGTCAGGTCCTCCAGCCACTGCAAATGAACTCCAGATGCATGTGTTACCTTGTGCATCTGGCTTACATAGGTCCTGAGGAATTGAATCTTAGTCCTTTGGCTTTGAAGGCATATGCCTTAACCACTAAGCCTCCTCTCCAGTCTTGTGCTTTTTAAAAAGTATTATTTCTCCTTTTCTTTCAATGAACCGAGGTGGGTCTGGTTTGGAGGGTCTCTGTGGCTCAACCTCCTGAGAGATGAGACTATTCTACATTAGCTTATTATATAATTTTAATTCGCTTCAGTGTGCTTTTAACCAAAACTCCCTCATCCCCTTCCTTTTTTCTTGCTCCTGCATTTCTCCTTCTATTTATTTTCCCTCTTCTACATCCTCTCTATCAACTTAACACTAATAACTAGTCTCACTATTATTTTTTCTTCATACCCACAATAGCTAATGTATTAGTACACATATTTCTATCAGAAGATTTCTAAAGGAAGAAATATAATGGTTAATAAATATTTATAAAGTGTCAACATCCTTAGCCAATAGGGAAATGCTAATTAAAACTACTCTGTGGTACCATTTTACCTGTCTGCATGAGATTGCCATCAAGAAAAATGTTCTCAGGCTAGAGATATGGCTTAATGGTTAAGGCACTTGCCTGCAAAGCCAAAGGACCCAGGTTCAATTCCCCAGAACCCATGAAAGCCAGATACATATGGCACATGCATCTGGAGTTAAGTTGTAGTGGCTGGATGCCCTGTCAAGCCCATTCAGTCTATCTCTCTCTAACAAATAAATAAAATAGTTTAAAAAGTGAAATCTTAAAAATACAAATAAAGAAAAAATGGTCTCTAATGCAGGATGTGGCAGCTCATACCTTTAATCCCAGCACTTGGAATGCAGAGGTATGAGGATCACCATAAGTGTAAGGCCAACCTGGCACTACCAAGTGAATTCCAGGTCAGGCTGGGCTAGAACAAGACCCTACCTCAACCCCCCCCCACCCAAAAAAAAGATAAGAAAAATGGTCTATGTTCTACAGGTTTCCCAGGTAAACCATTAGTGAATTCAGGTATGGATTTTCTTCTGATCCTTTTTGTTCTCTTTGAACTTCTGTGGGTTGACCATTTGTGAACTTTGGTCTGGCTATTTTCCCACACTGTCTTAGTGACCCCTGCCTATGGGTCAGCCATTGGTGTTGAGTTAGATGTTTCTCCTATGCCATTATTGTTTCCCAGTCTCCTGTGGGTTGGCCATTGATTTTTTTTGTGTTGGCTTTTCTCATGTACCATCTCTGTTATCTCCAGGCTCTCACAGGTCAGCCATTGGTGAGTTTAGGTGCACATTTTTTTCTCCTGTACCCCCTCTTGGGTTTCCACAGGTCAGGCATATATAAGTTTGGATGTTGGAACCATCTTGTTTCCCCTGGTCTTCCACTGGTCAGCATTGGTAAGTTCATGTATTAGCTTATCTTTGACATTTCAATAATAACTCTACATAATGATCTTAATTTACATACTGATTAAGGGAACAATTCAACAAAGGACATTATAATTCTAAGCATATGTGCATACAAATAGCTGAACCTAATTTTATAAATCAAATTCTACTTGATGTAAAGTGAGAAATAGATGTCAACACAGAAATAGTAGGTGGTTTCAACATTTCACTCTTACAAATTGATCATCTTGACAAAAATAGAGAAACATTGGAGTTAAATGGCACTATAGATCAAATAGACTTATCAGACATTTACAGAACATTCCATCCAAACATTATATACATTATCTCAGCATCCCATGGAACATTCTCTAAATTAGATGACATAATTGAACACCAAGCAAGTCTTTAAAAATTCAGGCAGTCTGTGGTGGATCAGACCTGCAATCCAAGCACTTGGAAAGCTGAGGTAGAAGGATCACTGTGAGGTTGAGACCAGCCTGGGTTACAGAGTAAGATCTAGATGAGCCTGGGTTAGAGTGATATCCTATCTTAGAAAGCCCCCCCTCCACCCGCAAAAAAAAAATTAAGCAAGTGGAAATAAACCCTTATATTTTTATCCAACCACAATGCAATAAAAATTAAGAAATTACAAGAAAAAAACTATAGGAATTCCCTGCACAGTCAGTGTGTGGGTGGGTGATATGGTCTGAAGTGGGTAAACTGGACCCATTTCTGGTCTCCTCCTACAGCCTGGGTCTGAGTTCCTTGTGCAGTCAGTGTGCAGGTGGGAGCAGTGGTCTGGAGTGAGTAGGCTGGACCCATTTCTGCTGCCTCCCACTCTGGGGTCTCAGTTCCCAGTATGCTTAGTATGTGGGCCAGCTCTGTGGTCTGGACTGAGTAGGCCAGACAGATATCTGGGCTCTTCCCACTGCCCAAGTCTGAGTTCTTTGCACATCAATGTGTGGGAGACCACATACCTCTGGAATGAGTAGATCAGACCCCTGTATCTTCCCAGTCTAGGTTTCCTGCACTGGTCCATGTTCTGGAGGGCTCAGCATGAAGTAGGCCAGACCCCTGTTCCCTTGCTCTTCCTAGTCCCCTGATCCTGGTAGGTCCCATTGTATCTTGCTCAGGGAGGCCTGGTCCCTATGTGAGATAAGGAATCAGGCCTTTTGCTCAGGTATCTTGACTGGACACTAAGTACTAACATCCCTGTTCACCTGAGTCAGAGGGTGAATGGGCCAAAGGACACAAACTTGCTTACTCCTCAATAAAAAAAAAAAAAAGTGTCTTCCTAAAATAGGGAGACAACAGTGCAAAAAAGCCAATAAAAATTAGAAAATAGAGATCTCCACCAAGGATGCCTAGATCTACTACAAAAGCCTCCAACAGAAATTCATTCCCCAAATGAAAACACAACAACCAATGACACCCTGATTAAAAAAAATTGCTGAACTTGAAGCAAACTGTCAAGGAACCAAAATCATATCCATGAAATTGAGCAGAATCTTCTCCTAGAGTGTTCAGATTTTGACCGCAGGTTTAACTTAATGGAAGAAAATGTTAGAACCCTCCAAAGAGATATGAATAAACTGAAGGTAAGTCAAGAAATGGAAGACTTCAAAAACCAGTTGATTAAGCTTAATGAAGATTTAATGAAGAATGAACTACAAGAGGCATCAAGAAAATCAGAATTTGAATTGAAAACATGCCTCAAAAAAGAGATGGACATTACACAAAACAACACAAGAGAAAACAAAAATCAAATAGAATTTATAAAAACCTCTCCAGACCCACTCACCAACAGAGTTACTCATGTGGAAGACAGAACCTCTGGCCTGGAAGATAAGACAGAATACATTGATTGGGAGGCCAAAAAATTTGTTCAAAATATCCAGTGAACAGAATATGAGAGAACTGTGACACACTCTAAAATGACCAAACATCTGGATCATGGGCATACAAGAAGGAGAGGAAATCCAGACCAGAGGCATAGAAAACATACTCAACAAAATAAATGAAGAAAAAATTCCAAATCTTGCAAAAGAGAGGCCCATACAGATATAAGAAGCTCACAGAACACCAAACAGGCAGGACCAAAGAAGAAACTCCCCAAGACACTCATAATTAAAATCTTTATCAATGAAAATACAGAGTGTTAAAAGTAATAAGAGAGAAGCAATTCTCAACATACAAAGGCAATCCCATTAGAAAAACATCAGATTTCTCATTGGAAATCATGAAAGCCAGAAGGGCCTGGAATGGAACACTTCAAAGTCTGAAAAATTAAAACTTCCAACCCAAGCTACTTTACCCAGAAAAAGTACCATTCATAATAGATGGTGAAAGAAAAACTTTCAATGAAAAAAGTCAACTCTATAATTATGTGAACACAAAGCCAATCCTACACAGAATTCTTAAGGAATACTCCAAACAGAACAACCAATCTCAGAAGCCAACAAGAAGATCAAAATAACCAAAATAGACCAGGCTCAAAACAGTACACAACACAAATAACATTCAACACCATAAAACACCTCATCATGGCAGGGACTAATTCAAACTTCACAGTAATAACCTTAAATATTAATGGCTTTAACTCACCCATCAAAAGACAAAGGCTATTAGGATGGATCAAAAAACTGGACCCTGGAACAGATCATTCTCAATGAAATTACCCAATCACAGAAAGATAATCACCACATAGTCTCACTCATCTATAGCACCTAACCTGAATATACCCAAGATGCCGACATAATCAGCAAGCATCTCGAGGACTAGACAATAGGGTGGGTGGGGAGGGAGGGGAAGACAAGGGAGAGGGTGGAAGACACAAATCTAGACCCAAACAGCAATGGTACCATAAAATTCTATATCCTAAAAGGCAGACCAAATTGTTGAACCTTCACCAGGCCCTTAGAGGGAACACCTGAGCCACAAGGCACTGGAGAGGGTACTATGAGGACTAACCTGAATTTTCTACAGCTTCTCCCTCTTTCTCTCTAACTCTTTTAAATTAGTTATCTTTTTCTTCCTTCTCTTATTGTGCACTGACCTGTAACTCCCAGTACCAGCATGTGGCTATCATCCACAATGAGCTTTTGATCAGAGAGACCTACAAGGTTTCCTAAAAGTAAGACAGATTTCTGTCAGAGTACTTGATGACCCACCAAAAGTTAGCAGTAAGACCTTACTGCTGAAGACACCATATGCAGTTGACATGTAAAATGGAATTACATGGCTGGAAGCTGGAAGCAAGTCAGTCCCCAGACAGTCAATGCATCTAGTGCCAGAAGGTGCTACATGGGCGACTGGGGGAAAATGACCAATATCTGTTCAAGCAACTCATGGTCTAACCTACTTAGCAGCAAATAACCTGTCATGGTGCTCACACAAGTGCAATAGTGGTGCACAGCCATGGTGGGAAACCAGCTGGTCTTGATTTGGCTAACTGATCCAGTTAGCCAAATAAGTGGAATGGGACCCATAGCTGGAGGTTGGAAACAAGTCAGAGTTATACCCAAACATGAGCCTGCTTTCCATTATCAAGTTACCACCAATTGTGGGCTACAAGAGGGCCTACACCTATTAAATTCTCTATAAAACTGAGCTTCTACGTGAGAAAGAAAATACTTAGTAGCAGAGGCCAGTAAGTTAAAAAGGAGATATAAAGGGAAGAGAAAGGAAGGGAGGAGGGTACTTAATAGGTTGGTATTGTATAAATGTAAGTACAATGATTGAGATGGGGAAGTAATATGATGGAAAATGGAATTTCAAAGGGGAAAGTGTGTGTGGGGGGGAGGGAGGGAATTACCATAGGATTTTTTTTTATAATCATGGAAAATGTTAATAAAAATTAAAAATAAATAAATAAATAAAAGTGAAGAAAATCTTTATAAAAAATAAGGTTTATCCCATGTGTCTGGTGTTAACTTTACTCTCCATTGGAGAATCTGCTTCTCTTTTTCAGATAGATGCAATCTTAAGGAGGGAATCACCCCATCATACCTCAAAAGGTCCCTAGCTGAAACTAAGAATACTTGGCAAAACAAGCAGGGGTGTTGTTTTCTTGGTGAGCTTGGTACCAGCACAAAGGTCAAGGAGATCAGCACAGAGAACAATCAACTCCTACCAAATCAGATATCTAGAGACACAGAGGCTCCTAAGACCTCATCACTAAATCAGACCCAAAATGAACCCAATATGCCTCAGGGAAATTTTATGGAAGAGGGGGCAGAAAGAATCTCAGAGCCACATGTTGGGTCATGATACAAAGACATTTCTCCTACCCATAACTGTGGGCTAACTCCACAATGCATGACCCATATACCTCAACAAGGAGGGGCCAGGGAGAGGGGGTAGGACATGGACAAGGTTAATGATGGTACCAACTTGACTGTATTCACTGAGTACAAAACTAATTAATAAAAAAATGGATTTAAAAAAATTTTATTTATTTACTTGAGAGTGACAGAGAGAGAAAGAGAGAGAGAGAATGGGCGTGCCAGAGCTTTCAGCCACTGCAAACGAACTCCAGATGCATGCACCCCCTTGTGCATCTGGCTAACGTGGGTCCTGGAGAATCGAGCCTCAAACCAGGGTCCTTAGGCTTCACAGGCAAGCGCTTAACTGCTAAGCCATCTCTCCAGCCCCAAAAATGGATTTTTAAAAAAATTAAAAAAGAAAAACACTCAAAGGATATAGGTTGTTTTGAGTGGAGAGACACACATGTTAAAATTTCTAGAGTAGTTTAAATGATAATGTTATAAAGCCATTAAGAAGATGCTGCACCACACTTTTCAATTAAGATTTCACATATAAAACTTATATACAGCATCTTCCAGTCATTTAATTCATGTTAACAGCATGGCTTTCAACTTCTAAGTTGGGTTTTGTATTTACTTTCTTGTGAGTTTCTTTCTTTTTATGTTTTTAAAGAAAGACAAGTAACAGAAATAAACCAAAAATACATGGGGGGGAGGAGAAACTGGACCCACTAAAGATAGATACCTCCTCAGAGTGAATGGTTATAAAATGATATTCCAAGCAAATGAAAATAGAAAAACAAGTGGGTGTTGCTATATTAATATCTGGTAAAAGTCTTTAAACAAAAATTAATCAAAAAGGACAAAGAAGGCCATATCTTATTCATCAAGGGAATGATGCAACATGAGCACATAACAATCATAAAAAATATGCCCCAATCACAGGGGCACCACAATTTATAAAACAAAATCTACTCACCACTAAAACAGAAATAAACACCAATACCCTCATAGCTGGAGACTTCAGTACTCCACTGTTATCAATAGACAGATCCATCCAAGCAGAAAATCAACAGGGAAATGAGAGAGCTCAACAACATCATAGATCAACTGGCCCTAAAGGATATATACAAAACTTTCTACCACACCTCTAGAGCAAACCAATTCTTAGCAGCCCATGGAAGCTTCTCCAAAACTGACCTATATGAGGTCGTAAACCATGCCTTCATAAAGTCAAAAAAATTGAAGTAACTTCCTGCAACCATGTCAGATCATAATACTTTAAAGCTAGAAGTTAACAACAAGAGACACATCAAGAATGCCATTAGCTCCTGGAGATTAAACAACACACCTTTAAACAACAAAGGGGTTATGGAAGAAATCAAAAAAGAAATTATAAAAATCCTAGATTTGAATGATAATGAAAATAAAAACTATCAAAACTTATGGGACTCATTGAATGCAGACATAAGGGGAACATTTACAGCCCTAAATGCCTTCATTGCAAAGACAGAGATCACAAATCAATAACCTGACTATTCACCTAAAGGCACTGGAATAACAAAAAGTATCCAACCCAAAGAGCTTCAGATGAAAAGAAATAATCAAGATTAGAGCAGAAATAAATGATTTAGAAACTAGGAAAACAAATTTAAAATTCAATGAAACAAAGAGCTGGTTCTTTGAAAAAATAACCAAGATTGACAAACCCTGGCCAAAGTGATCAAGCACAAAAAAGAGAAGTCACAAATACACAAAATTAGAAATGAAAAGGGAGAGATCACTACAGACATCCATGAATTTGGTAGAATAACATGGGCATAGTTCCAAAACCTCTACTCCACAAAATGAAATAATCTGGAAGAAATGGATGAATTCCTGGACATATACCACCTACCAAAACTAAACTCAGAGCAGACTAACCTCCTAAACAAAACTATCACATCCAGGGAGATTGAAGAGGTAATCCAACCCCTCCCCCCCACACAAAAAAGGTACAGGACCAAATGGCTTCTAAGATGAATTCTTTCAAACCTTTATAGAAGAATTGAAACAAATATTTCTCAGGCTATTCCACATAATCAGACCAGGGAATCCTCCTCAACTCTTTTTATCACCCTAATACTCAAACCAGACAGAGATAAACAAGGAAAGAAAAGTACAGGCCTATATCCCTAATGAACTTAGATGCAAAGATCCTGAACAAAATCCTTGCAAACCGAATTCAACAACACATCAAAAACATTATCTGCCTTGATCAAGTAGGCTTCATCCCAGGTATGCAGGGATGGCTTAACATATGCAAATGGGTCCATGTAATACATCACATAAACAAACTGAACCATAAGAACCACATGAGTATCTCAATTGATGCAGAGAATGCCTTTGACAAAATACAACACCTCTTCATGAACAAAACACTTAAAAGAATAGGCATGGAGTGTATATACCTCAATATAATAAAAGCTATATATAAAGCTCCTAAAGCCCTAATAATTCTTTTTTTTGTTTTTATTTATTTATATAATTTTGTTTCTTTTCGCAGTTTTTATTAACATTTTCCATGATTTAAAAAAATCCCATGGTAATACCCTCCCCCACCACACTCCCTTTGAAATTCCATTCTCCATCATATTACCTTCCCATCTCAACCATTGTAGTTACATATATACAATACCAACCTATTAAGTACCCTCCTCCCTTCCTTTCTCTTCCCTTTATATCTCCTTTTTAACTTACTGGCCTCTGCTACTAAGTATTTTCCTTCTCACACAGAAGCCCAATCATCTGTAGCTAGTATCCACATATGAGGGAGAACATGTGGCGCTTGGCCTTCTGGGCCTGGGATAGCTCACTTAGTATAATCCTTTCCAGATCCATCCATTTTTCTGCAAATTTCATAACTTCATTTTTCTTTACTGCTGAGTAGAACTCCATTGTATAAATGTGCCACATCTTCCAAGGTACTTTATTTTCTTTGATGCAATTGTGAATGGGAGTGATTCTCTGATTTCATTCTCTGTGTGTTTCTTGTTAGCATATAGGAATGCTACTGATTTCTGTGTATTTATTTTGTATCCTGCTACATGGCTGTAGGTTTTGATCAGCTTTAACAGTGTGCTAGTAGAGTCTTTAGGGTCCTTTATGTATAGAATCTTGTCATCTGCAAATAATGATAACTTGATCTCTTCCTTTCCAATTTGTATCCCTTTTATGTGTGTCTCTTGCCTTATTGCTATGGCTAAGACTTCCAAAACTATATTAAATAAAAGTGGGGACAGTGGACATCCTTGTCTTATTCCTGATTTTAGTGGAAAAGCTTCCAGTTTTTCCCCATTTAGTAATATGTTGGTTGTAGGCTTGTCATAAATAGCCTTTATTATGTTGAGATATGTTCCTTCTATTCCCAGTCTCTGTAGGACTTTTATCATGAAGGGATGTTGGATTTTGTCAAATGCTTTCTCTGCATCTAATGAGATGATCATGTGATTTTTGTCCTTCAACCTGTTTATGTAATGTATTACATTTATAGATTTGCGTATGTTGAACCATCCCTGCATCTCTGGGATAAAGCCTACTTGGTCAGGGTGAATGATCTATTTGATATACTCTTGTATTCTGTTTGCCAATATTTTGTTGAGAATTTTTGCATCTATGTTCATGAGATTGGTTTGTAAGTTTCCTTTTTTGTTCTATCTTTGCCTGGTTTTGGTATCAGGGTGATGCTGGCCTCATAGAAGGAGTTTGATAGAATTCCTTCTTTTTCTATTTCCTGGAAAATCTTAAGAAGCAATGGTGTTAGTTCTTCCTTGAAAGTCTAATGAAATTCAGCAGTGAATCCATCTGGGACTGGGTTTTTTTAGTTGGGAGATTATTGATAACTGCTTGGATCTCCATGCTTGTTATAGATCTATTTAAGTGATTAATCTCATCTTGATTGAATTTAGGTAGGTCATATAAATCAAGGAAATCATCCTTTTCTTTCAGGTTTTCATACTTTGTAGAGCATATGATTTTATAGTATGTCCCTATGATTTTTTGAATTTCTCTGGCATTTGTTGTGATGTTACCTTTTTCATCTCTGATTTTATTAATTTGTGTCTCTTCTCGCTTTCTTTTGGTCAGATTCACTAAGGGTTTATCAATCTTATTTATCCTTTCAAAGAACCAATTCTTCATTTCATTAATTCTTTGGATTTTTTTTTGTTTCTATTTCATTAATTTCTGCCCTACTGATTTTTGGTTTGCCTTGTTCTTCTTTTTCCAAGGTTTTAAGGTGAAGCATTAGGTCGTTTACTTCTGACCTTTCCAATTTCTTAATATAGGCACTCAAGGCTATAAATATACCTCTTAGAACTGTCTTCATTGTGTCCCAGAGATTTTGGTATGTCATGTTCTCATTATCATTTGACTCTATGAATTTTGTGATATCCTTCTTGATTTCCTCATTGACTCATTCATCATTTAGTAGTGTGTTGTTTAGTTTTCATGATTTTGTGTATGCTCTATAGCCTTTCTTTCTACTGATTTTAGTTTAATTCCATTGTGTTCAGATAGAATGCAAGGAATTATTTCAATTGTCCTGAATTTGTTAAGATTTGCTTTGTGTCCTAATATATGGTCTATTTTAGAGAATGTTCCATGTGCTGCTGAAAAGAATGTATATTCTGCAGCCTTTGGATAAAATGTCCTGTATATATCTGTTAGGTCCATTCCTTCTATGACCTCATTTAGTCCAGATGCCTCTCTGTTTATATTATACCAGGATGATCTGCCAATTGATGAGAGTGGGGTGTTAAAGTCACCCACCACCACTGTGTTTGGTGTTATTTGTGACCTTAGTTCTAATAGTGTTTGTTTGATGAATTTGGGAGCCCCCATGTTAGGTGCATATATGTTTAGGATTGTAATGTCCTCCAGCTGGAGCGTGCCCTTAATCAATATAAAGTGACCTTCCTTATCTTTCTTGACTAATGTTGGACTGAAGTGTACCTTGACAGATATTAGGATAGCAACCCCTGCTTGTTTTCTAGGCCCATTTGCTTGAAACACCATTTTCCAACCTTTCACCCTAAGATAATGTCTATCCTTTGTAGAAAGGTGAATTTCTTTGAGACAACAAATTGTAGGATCCTGCTTTTTAACCCAGACTGCAAACCTATGTCTTTTGTTTGGGGCATTGAAGCCATTGATATTAAGAGATATTATTGAAAGGTATGTATTTATGTTTGCCATTTTTTTTTTGTGGTTCCAATTCTACCTTTACTCTCTTATGTTAACTAGTATTTGAGTATTGCTTGTTTTGTCCAGGTTCCTTATATGTGTGCTTCTCCTTTTCTTCAGCATGGAGGATTCTATGAAGTATTTGCTGTAGAGCTAGTTTTGTCTTCAAATACTCCTTTAGCCTGCTTTTGTCATGGAATGTCCTTATTTCTCCATCTATTTGAATGGATAGCTTTGCAGGGTAATGTATCCTTGGTTGACAGTTGTTATCTTTCAGAACTTGGAATATATCACTCCAAGCCCTTCTGGCTTTTAAAGTTTGTGTTGAATAATCTGCTGTGATCCTGATGGGCTTGCCTTTGTAGGTAACTTGATTTTTCTCTCTATCTGATTTCAATATTTTTTCTTTGGTTTGTGTGTTTTGTAGTTTGATTATAATATGGTGAGGAGAGGTTCTTTCCAGGTTTTGTCTGGCTGGGGCTCTAAAGGCTTCCTGTATCTGCATTGTCACCTCTTTCCCAATTTGGGGGAAGTTTTCTTTTATGATTTTTTTGAGGATGCCTACTATGCCATTGGAGTGGAAGTCTTCTCCTTCTACTATGCCCTGAATTCTAATATTTGATCTTTTCATAGTGTCCTGAATATCTTGAAATTCCCACTCATACTTTTCTGTAAGTTTGTCTTTCTCTTTGTTGGAGTGTATTAGATCTGCCACCTGGTCTTCTATCTTAGATATTCTGTCCTCTCCTTCATCTATTCTACTGGTGAGATTTTCTACAGAGTTTTTTTTTTTTATTATTTCATTAACTGTGTTCGTTATTGCTAGTAATTCTGACTGGTTTTTATTTTTATTTCTATTTCCTTATTTATGTCTTGTATTGCCTTCTCTATTTCATTAAATTGGTGTCCTGCATCTTCTTTGAATTCCTCTTTGACTCCTTTGATTTCCTCTTTGATTCCTTTGGTTCATTCTTTGACTTCTTTGAACATATTTACATTCATTCTTTTGAAATCTTTCTCAAGCATTTCCTCTAACTCATTCTCACTGGAGGTCATTTCTGATGCATTAATACTTCTAGGTGGATTTATATTGTCTTGCTCTTTAGTGTTTCTTGTGTTATAATGTATATATTTTTGCATATTGGATTAAGTTAATGCTTGGTTTTTCTAGCTAGCTGGGTATTCTTAGCTCTGTCAATTGATTTGATGTTATATATCTTCAGGGTAGGAGCCTAAGGTGTTAGGTGTGGCTGTTAAGACTCTCAGAGTATCTACAAAGGTGTTCCTAGAGGTTTAGTTTCCCTGCTATGGGAGTATTCAAGTAGGTTGAGTGGTATAAAATACAGGTAGATTCTAAAATTTAACTAAACACTGTACACATTCAATCAAAAACTGCACCAAATATTTATGTAAGAGTAGTTATTATAACAACCAGATCCTCTATCAACACAGAGGTTAAGATTTCTGGTCTGTTGAGGGATCCAAGTCAGCCTGTGACCAAGTGAGACCCTTCCCTGGTGCAATCCCAGTTACCTTGGATGATTTTGATCTCAGTCAGGTTGCTGGCTGTGTTGTTGGGCTGCTATTCTGATTTCTGGAGCTGGGCACTGGCTTTTCCTGTGGGGCAAACCGAGCCTGGCAACTGTGGCCCTGAATAATGGCACCCCCACTGTTGGAACCACTACGGCTGCTGCTGAAGCTGCAGCTGCTGGATCTGTCACTACTGTTGCTAAAGCCACCACTGCTGGGTCTGTCACCACTGCTGCTGCTGCTGCTGCTGCTGCTGTAGCTGCCACTGATGGAGCTGCCACTGCTGCCACTGAAGCTGCTGGTGCTGGATCTGCTGCTGCTGCTTCTGAAGCTGCTGCTGCTGGATCTGCCACTGCTGCTGCTACGGGATCTGCTGCTGCTGGGGCCGCTGTTGCCAGTGCAGGAACCCCTGATGTTGCTGCCAGACTCTGCTCCTGCTTGGGTGCCGCTATCGGCTCAAGTTGGTGTGGCCGGGTCCCAGGACCGCTGCTCTGTTCACAGGAGCTGGGCACCAGAGGTGGGGGAGAGGAGGGTGCTGCAGCTGCTCTAGTTCTCTCACTGTTCCACGTGTTCTTCTACCTTGTGATCTGTTCCTCCGTTGTTCACTGCCGCTCTCCCTTCATGTTTTTTGAGTTGTGGAGAGCTCCGATGTGAGTGGAAGCTCCCCTCACCTGGCTTTTCCTGTGGCTTGAGCTGAGCCTGGTGGCTTTCCTGTGTGCCACTCCCTAATAATTCTTAATGGGAAAAAACTCAAGGAGTTCCCACTGACACTGGTAACAAGACAGTGTGCCCACTCTCACTGCTGCTCTTCAAAACAGTACTAGAAGTACTAGCCCAAGCAATAAGACAGGAGAAAGAAATAAAAAGGATTCAACTTGGAAAGGAAGAAGTCAAGCTAGCCCTATTTGCAGATTACATGATCCTATATCAAGTGACGTGATAGTCTCCATCCCCAAACTTCTAAAGGTGATAAATAAATTCCTTCAGCAAAGTGGCAGGATACAAAATCAATGCCAAAAAAACAGTAGCTTTTCTATATGCAAAAAACAAATATACAGAGAAAGAAATTTTTGAGACTATCCCATTTTCAATAGCAACAAAATATTTAAATACCTTGGAACAATACTAACAAAGGATGTGAAGGAACTATATAATGAAAACATAAAAACACTCAAGAAAGATATAGAAGAGGACTTAAGAAGATGGAAGGACCTCCCATGATCCTGGATAGGTAGAATTAATATTGTGAAAATGGCAATTCTACCAAGAGCAATATACATATTTAATGCAATATCAATAAAAATACCATCATTATTCTTCACTGAGACTGAAAAAATGATCTCAAAATTCATATGGAATGGCCTCAAGCCTCAGATATTCAAACATATCCTCAGCAAAAGAAACATTTCTGGTGGTATCACCATACCTGATCTAAAGGTACATCACAAAGCCATAGTGACAAAAACAGCATGGTACTGGAATAAAAACATAAAGATAGGCCAATGGAACAGAATTGAAGACCCAAGCTTTGAGACAAGAAACTAAAGCTGCTTGATCTTTGACAAAGTTGCCAATAATGTAGACTGGAGCAAAGACACCATCTTCAACAAATAGTGTTGGACAAATTGAATGTCCATATGTAGAAAAATGAAATTAGATCCACTCATTTGGCCATACACAAAAATCAAGTCGCAATGAATTAAAGACCTCAACATAAGACTTGAAACATTTCAAATAGTAGAAGAAAAAATAGGAAGCACACTCCACAATATAGGACTGGGAAGTGACTTTCTGAACAAAACCCCAGCAGCCAAGGAAATTAAACAAGCACTCAACCAATGGGATCTCATGGAAAAAAGCTTTTGCACAGACAAACATACCATAAGCAGATACAAGAGATTACCCCTGAATGTGAGAATATCTTTGCCAGTAATAACATTGACAGAAGCCTAATATCTAGAATCTAAAAAGAACTCAAAAAACTAAACAATAAAAAAATCAAACAACCTGCTCCAGAACTGGGGTTCAGAACTAAATATGGAGTTCTTGGCAGAAGAATTACAAATGGCTAGCACACACTTAAGAAAATGTTAAACATCTCTAATCATTAAGGAAATGCAAATTAAACAACTATGAGATTCCACCTTATCCCAGTAAAGATAGCAAACATTAAAAAAAAATAAAATGAAAACAAATGTGGGCAAAGCTGTGAAGAAATAGGAACCCTCACTGACTGTTGGTGGGAATGTAAGCTGGAACAACCACTGTGGAAATCAATTTGAAGACTCCTGAAAAGGATGGATATAGTTACCAGCAGATTCTGTTATTCCCTTAGTGGGCCTTTACACTAAAGGCTCCATGTCTCCATTCAGAAATATTTGCTCAACTATACTTATAGCTGCTCTATTCATAATAGCTAAAAAGTAGAGTCAACCCAGGTGCCCATCATTGGTTGAATTGATAACCAAGATGTGGTATATCTACATGATGGAATTCTACTGAGTAGTAAGAAAAAAATGACACATTGAAATCTGTATAAAAATGGTTGAACTTGGAACAGATCATATTAAGTGAACTCACACAATCATAAAATACCATCATTGCACGATCTCACTCATCTGAAGTTCCTAACTTGGATCAGCCCAAGTTGCTGACATTATTGAATAGCATCTTGAGGCTTGGACAATAGGGAGAGTAGTGGCTTGTGGTAAGGAAAGATGGTGGTGGTGGTGAGGGGAACGACACAAAACAGTGAACCCAATTTGAACTGGTACCATAGAAACCTATATCCTGGAAATCAGACTAAATGGTGGAACCCTCAAGCAAGCCTTAGAGGGAGTACCTGAATTGAAGGCACCTGGAGAGAGTGAGATGAACTCTAACCTCAAATTTCTCCTCCTTTTCTTTCTTCTCTGGCTTTTTCTTTTTTTCTTTTCCCTTGGTTCTGGCCTGTAATTCCCTGTACCAGGATGTGGACTACTGCCACACTGAGCTGTTGATCAGAGAGACCTACTGGATCTCCCAAAACAAACAAGACAGACTTCTGTCAGAGCATTTGATTAACCACCAGAGGTTAATGGTAAGACCCTACTGCTGAAGATACCAATCCCTGTCAGCATGGATCATGGAGAAACCTGCTTGGAATCCAGAGCAGAGTTAGTCCTCAGATAATTACCCCATCTAGTGCTGGAAGGCATAACATGAGCTACCAGGGGAAAATGGCCAACATCTGTCCAAGCAACTCAAAGTCTAAGCGACTCAGAAGCAAACAACCTGATGTGATGCTCACACAAGAGCAATAGTGGCACACCCCCATGGTGGGTAGCCAGCTGCTCTTTGATTGGCTAACAGATCCACTCAGTGGAAAATAAACCATATCTGGAAATGAGAAACAGGTGACAATCATATCCAGATAATGATTCTGCTTTCCATTGTCAAGCTTCCACTCACCTTACACTTAAAAAGTGTTTAAATGCTTATAATTCTCTCTAAATTACTAATGGTCATCCCATTTAAATGGTGATGACTTCACTCTCTGTTGGAGAATATGTTTCTCTTTTTTATATGGGAACTGGACTTGGGGAGATGAATTACCCAGCACACTTGACTCCGACCCTAGCTGAAATCACAGAGGAATTGGGGAAATGAATAAGAATGCTGCTCTCTTAGTTAAACTGATATCAGCTCAAGGGTGGTGGAGAAAGATACTGAGGACACTCAATACCTACCAAACCAGACATCTAGATGCTTCTAAGTGCCCATCACTGAAGTAGACTTAAAATGCTCCCAGCATGGCTCAGGGAATTTTGCTAAAGAGGGGGATGAAAGAATTTTAGAGCCACAAGTTGTGACGTTTTGCACAGAGACATTGCCTTTCCCCACAACTGACTGCTGATCCCGTGATGTATGACCCACAATCCACATGGGGTTGACCTGCACCCTCAATGAGGAAGGCCTCTTCAGAAAAGGGGTAGGGAGGAAGGAAAGGATGTTACCAACATGTGATATTTACATAGAAAATATGTCCATATCTAATAATAAAAACTGAAAAAAGGAAAAAAATTTAAAAAATGGACAATCTGTTGGAAGTTTAAAGATGCACTATTAAGCTGAGCATGGTGGCACACACCTTTAATCATAGTACTTGGGAGGCAGAGATAGGAGGAATGCCATGAGTTTGAGGCTACCCTGAGACTACAGAGTGAATTCCATTTCAGCCTGACCTAGAGTGAGACCCTACCTCAAAAAATATAAATAAATGAAATAAAAATTAAAATGCATTATTGAAAAATGAATGGGTCATTGAAGAAATCAAGAACATAATAAAGAATTCCTATAACTGAATAAAAATGAAATCACAGCATACCAAACATAGGGGACACGATGAAGATAGTACAAAGTTTATAGCTGTGATTACATTACAAAATAAATTTTTATTTATCTCAAACAACTTAATAATGCATTTCAAGGTCTTGTAAAAATAAGAAGAAGCCAAACCAAACACAATAATACCTGATGAAAAGAAATAGTAAACAGTAGTGCAAATTAATATAATAAAAATATAAAAACATAGTCAAAGAGTTGATAAATAACATCAACAAGTTTTTAGCCAAATTAACCAAAGAGAGAAAAGACACTAACCAATAAGATAAAAGATGAAAAAGGAGACACTACAACAGATAGCAATGAAATTGTGAGTGACATAAAGGACATACGCAAATGCCTATATTCCACAAAATTGAAAATGTAAAAGAAATGGATGGATTTACAGATGCACGTGGCCTGTTTTTGCAGTTACGTTCTCTTTTCTGAGACAAAATACCTAACAAGCATCAGCTCATGGGATGAGTTGAAGTTAACTTTCATTGCTCGGGCCAGCACCTGACCAGAAGCAGCTTATGGGAGGAAAGGGCTTATTTTAGGCTTATAGAATCCAGGGAAAGTTTTACCATGTTGGAGGAAGCTGTCTCATTCCATCATACACCCACAGCAGACAGAGGAAACCAACACCAGTAAGCACAAGCTGACTCAGGACACACCAAACAGTGCTGGACTCAAGATCCAACTCCCAGTGACACACCTGATCCAATAGGGCTTCACCTGCTGAAGACTAAGTAGGCACCTTAATAAAAAATAACTGAGTCTATGGGGGACATATATTTACATGTAAGCCACCACAGGAGGGAATGGTTTAGTTCAGGTTACGGTTTTGAATAGAAGTATAGTCATGACAGGAAAAGCATGATATGCTTGAACAAGAAGCCTAGGGAACATCACATCAGTGGGAAGGAGATAGTCTAAGTACTGGGCTTGTAGTTGGGCTATATTACCCAAAAGCCCACCCTCAGTGAGACACCTCCTACACCAAGGCTCCTCTTCCAACATTCCCACAATTTTCTTAATTTGTCAACAGTTGGGACCAAAATATTCAAAACACATGAGCCTATGGGCCTACAGGAGACATTTCATTCAAACCAACACATTTTACCTTGGTCCCCAAACTCATAACTATCTCCTGAAGCAAAATTATCCAGACCAACATTGAAAGTTCCCAGTCTTTACCAGTCCCAATACTATTCAAAAGTCCAAACTCCTATCTGAAATTCAAGACCATGACTTAACTGTGAGCCCTGTAAAATCAAAACACTATTTACATATTTCCAACACACAGTTGTAGAGAGTAAACATTCCCATATCATATAGGAAGCATAGAAAGGAAAGAGTAGATCAATGCAAGATAGAAAACTATAGGTTTGGGGACTTCCAGTTAAGATGGTGGCTTAGGAACTATGCTAAAGCAGCCTAGGGGAGAAAAAACAAAACAAAACAAAAAACAAACAGAAAAACCCAAAACCAAAAGAAAACCCAGAAAACTACACTTTTATACTAAAAATGAGGTTATATAACAAATTTTCAACAACAGCAGAGAAGTAGGAGAAATACAGAGCATCTAGAGACCACAGAGCAGGCAGAAGAGGCTCCAGCAGTAGTGGCACTAGGTCGTCATAGCTACCAGGCCTGGCTGCGGGAAAAGCCAGGTGAGGAGGTTTTCCATTCATACCAGACTCCTTTCAAACTCAAGAAATGTGAAGGGAGGACACCAGGGACCAGTGAAGTGGCTAATGAGGAAGAGGATTGAGAGGACTAATGGGAGAACTTCAGCCACCATCCAGAGCTTCACCTCCCCCACCACCAGAACAAGAACCAGCAAGCACCAGAGATCTGGGGAAGGAAACTTACCTACACAGTACCTGGCACAGGTAATTAAATTTGGGCAGCCAAGCCAAATGAGCCAATGGATACAATAGTGGCATGTCTGTTATGGGGAAACTAACTGCTCTCTAATTTGACTGGAGGCCCACTTCATGGGAGGGAATACATCCCTGATACTGAAAACCTACAACAGGGGTAGTAGTGAGTCCTAGGGGTGTAATTTCTGCTGGTGTCTGGCTAAATGTATATACTATGCTCACCAAACTGCCCAGTAAGCACTTCTCTTTATGTTTATACCCATATTTAATGTTACACTCACTTTTGGTTAGAGAATCTTCTTTTTTCAGATGGCAGTGACCTTGGAATGACTCAGAAGGCACCGTGGCTGAGAACAAGTGACAGAGGAGTGCTCATCACTGAAATATCTCCATCACATCTTCCAGGGCTTAGGGTCCATTGAGGAAGAGGTGTGGAAATAATGTAAGGGCCAAAAGAAGGGTAGGACTCCTTATACTGTGCTCCTCTAGACAAAAGGTAGCCTGGATATTCATGATCTCACAGTGCCTGATACTCCCTACAGAAGACCATCACAATAGGAGGAAAAGATGATGACAACAAAATAAATGGAGTCTGGTTGAGAGGGGTGGGGATATGAGAGAGAGTGGAGTTTCAAAGGGAAAAGAGGGGGGAGGAAGGGAATTACCATGGGTTATTGTCTATAATTATAGACATTTTTAATAAAAATTTAAAATTAAATTTAAAAAAATTATTAGTTTGGCATGGAGTGAGTAGGCTTGACCTCCTGGTTCATTTCCTACCTCCAAGATCCCTGGTCCTGGTACACTTGTTGCTGGCTTTGGCCCAGAGATCTAAAATTAATAAACCAACCATCCACATAAAAGCATTGGAAAAACAAGAAGAATAGAACCCTAATAGCTCCAGACAATAGAAATAATCAAGATCAGACCAGAAATGAATGAATTGGAAACTAAGAAAAGAATTAAGAAAATCAAGGAAACAAAGAGCTGGTTCTTTGAAAAAAAAAAGTATACAAGATTGATAAATCCCTGGCCATTTTGATGAAATAAAAGAGAACTGTCAAATTAACAAAATCAAAAGTGAAAAGGGATTGGTTATAACAGACATCAATAAAATTGGAAGAACCACCAGGACATACCTCCAAACCTACTCCACAAAATTAGATAATCTGGATGAAATGGATGAATTCCTAGACACATGCCACCTACCAAAAGTAAACTTAGAGAAGATTAATCTCCTAAACAAACCTATAACATTCATTGAGTTTGACAATATAATCCAAAACTTCCCCAAAAAGAAAAGTTCAGGACCAGATGGGTTCACAGCTGTATTCTATCAAACCTTCATTGAAGAGCTGAAATCAAATTTTCTCAAAATATTTCACATAATTAGAGAATAGGGTATTCTCCCCAATTTCTTTTATAAAGCTAGCATCTCCCTAAGACCAAAACCAGACAGTGGTACAACAAGCAAAAAAACCCCAAAAAACCCAAAAAAACAAAACTATAAGCCTATATCCTGGTGTACTTAGATAAAAAGATATGGAACAAAATCCTCACAAACCGAGTTCAATAATACATCAAAAGCATTATCCATCTTGATCAAGCAAGATTTGTCCCAAGGATGCAGGGGTGATTCAACATATGGCAATTGGTTAACATTATACCTCATATAAATAAACTTAATCACAAAAACCACATGATTATTTTAATAGATGCAGAGAAGGCCTTCAACAAAATTTAACATCACTTTATGATAAAAACACTGGGGAGAAAGGGCATGGATAGTTTATATCTCAAATAATAAAAGCTATATATAAAGCACCTAGAGCTGGCATAAGAACAGAAATGTAGATTAATGGAACAGAATTAAAGACCCAGACCTTAGGTCAAGTAGCTTACTCCAGTAAGGATAGCAGTCATTAAAAGATCAAAAAAAGGTGAGAATGTGGGGAAAGAGTAACCTCATTCACTATTGGTGGGAATGCAAACTTGTACAACCACTATGGAAATCAATATGGAGATTCCTTAAAAAAAGATGAATACAGAACTATCAACAGACCCAGTTATTCCCTTACTGGGCATTTTCCCTAAATTCTCCATGCTTCACTACCGAGATATTTGCTCAGCCATGTTTATAGCTGCTCAATACATTATAGCTAAGAACTGGAATCAACCCAGGTGCCCATCATTGGATGTATGGATAACAAAGTTGTGACATATATACACAATGGAATTCTACTCAGCAGTAAGAAAAAAAAATGATACAACAAAATTTGTAGGAAAATGGATGGACTTAGGACAGACCACACTCAGTGACCACACACATTCACAGAAAGACAAATGCCTCATGTTCTCAGTCACCTGTGCTTCCTTAACCTGGATCAGCTCAAGTTGCCAGCATACAGGTCAGGCAACTTCAGGCACAGACAATAGGGATGGAAGGGTGTGCGGGGGAGGGTTGGGAGGATGGGGAGAAATAAATATGAAACTTAATCCAAATTAAGCTGGTGATATAGAAACCATTCTCCTTGAAGGTAGTCTAAAAACATAACCCTCAAAAGGAGTATATGAGGAACACCCTAAAAGAAGGGCCCTGGAGAGGACCGGATGAAGCCTAACCTTAAAAACTTTGGCTCTGGCTTGGAAATCACAGTAACAGGAATAGGTACTACCCACATTGAGCTGATGATCAGAGAAACCTATGAGGCTCAAAGTAAGACAGGCTTTGTCAAGGAACTGGATTTCCTGCCTGGGGTAAAAGGTAAGAGCTTAATGCTGAAGACACCATATGCTGCTGGCACAGAACAAGGACAGACCTGGCTGGAACCAGAAGAGAGCCAGTCCCCAGACAGTTAGCCTGTCTAATGCTGGAAAGCACTACATGGGCTACTGGGGGAAAATGGCCAACTAGGGTGTGAGGAAGAAGGGATCTCATCTATTCAGAAATATCTGCCTGACAAGAAGTACATGCCAGTGCAATAGTGGCACACAGCCCCTGTGGGTAACCAATGGCTTTCTGGTTCGCTAAGAGATTCACTCAGTGGAAAGGAAACCATATCTGGAACTGAGAACCAGATCTGAATCCTATGGAGACAACATTGTGCTTTCCAGTATCAAGCTCTCACTAGTCTTTGGCTAAAAGAGGTGTCACATCCATCTAACTCTCCCCAAATTCATAATGTTCATACAATTTAACCCATGCTCTCTGTTGGAGAATCTGTTTTTCTTTTTCAGAAGATAGTTAGATCTGAGGTGATAAACCACCTTTCACATCTTAGTCATGGCCCAAGTGAAACCACAGAGGGAGTGGGGAGACAAGCATGAGTGCTACTTCCATAGTGAACCTGACAAGCAGCACTCAGATGAAAGAGACAGACCCTGAGGATACTCAACACCTACCAAAGCAGAAATCCAGAGGCTCCTAAGAGCTCATCACTGAAGTAGACTTAAAACTCACTCACCAAGACTCAGGGAATTTTGCAGAAGAGGGGAAGGAAAGACTGTAAGAGTCAAATGTTGGGATGTCACACTCAGAGTCACTGCTTCCCCCCAAAAAGTAACTGCTGCTCCTATAATGCATAACCTACAATCCCATGGGCAATACCAGCACCCCCATTGAGGAGGGCCCCCATGTAATAGGGGAAGAGAGGAGGGAAAAGATGGTTCCTACCCATGATGTATCCATACAAAATATGTTCTTAATTTAAAAAAAAAGAAAAAGCATAGGTTCATGTCTGGTATCTATGACTCATGATGAAATCCTCTGGTCTGTAAGTGGGCTGTTAATAAGAAGGTAACTGCTATGCCTACCAAAGTTAAACTGAGACAAGGCAGTTTAAGAAGACCTATGACAAGTAACAAGATTGAAGCAGTAATAATAATAATATTAATAAAAACTACAACTCGCTGGGCATGGTTAGCGCAACCTTTAATCCCAGTACTTGGGAGGCAAAGGTAGGAAGATTGCTGTGAGTTTGAAGTCACCCTGAAACTACACTGTGAATTTCAGGTCAGCCTGGGCTCCAGCAAAACCCTACCTCAAAAAAAAAAAAAATAAAAAAATAAAAAAATATCTACAAGTCAATTAAAATCCAATTCTAAATTTGTCCAGTACAGAATTATATCAGACATTTAAAGCTCTGAAACCACTGCTTATCAAACTATTCCATAAAATAGAAAAGGAGGTCACACTCCCTAACTCCTTTCAAATGCAGCATTACACACAAACCAGATAGAGACAAAAATAAAAGCCAAACTATCAAATAATATCCCAGATGAATTTAAATACAAATATCCTCAATAAAATACTTTCAAACCAAATTCAAAAACATATCAAAACAATGATTCACCTCCATCAAGTCAGTTTTATTTCAAAGTTGTAAGGATACCTCAACATGTAAAAATCTGTAAGTGTACTTTCTTATATAAATAGACCATATTATCTAAATCATATGATTATCTCAGTAGATGAAAAAAAGGACTTTGATAAAATCAAACATACCTTCATGTTAACACTGCAGAGACTAGAGCTAGAGAGAGCATACCTCAATATAAAAAAGGCTACATATCACAAACTGACAGCCAACATCATGCTAAATGCCAAAAAACTCAGAACATTCCTACTGGGATCTGGAATAGGATGAGGGTATCCACTCTGTCAACTGAAATTTAATACAGTGTTTGAAGCCTTGCTAGTACCATAAAGTGAGAGAAAAAGAAAATAAGAGGGATATAACTTGAAAAATGTCTAACTATCCTAATTTACAGAAGATATAGTTCTCCACATAAGAGACCTTAAAGATTCCACCAGAAAACTCCCATAGCTGAGATGGCTTAGCAGTTAAAGCACTTGCCTACAAAGCCAAAAGACATAGGTTCAGTTCTCCAGGACCCATGTAAGCCAGATAGCACATACATCTGGAATTCATTTGTAGGGGCTGGGGGCCCTGGTACACTCATTATCTTTCTCTCTCTCTCTCTGCCTCTTTCAATCTCTTTAATAAATAAATAAAAATTCAAAAATATTTTTAAAATGCAAACTGTGAAAATAAAGAAAGAAAACTCCAGCTGATTAACACTTTCAGAAAAGTGGCAAGATACAAAATTAACATGCAAAAATCAGTAGCTTTCTTTTTTCTTTTTTTTAATTTTTATTAACCTTTTCCATGATTATAAAAAAATATCCCATGGTAATTCCCTCCCTTGCCCCCCACACTTTCCCCTTTGAAATTCCATTCTCCATCATATTACCTCCCCATAGCTTTCTTATATTATTATTTTTTAAAATTAATTAATTAATTAATTAATTTTTATTTTTATTTATTTGAGAGTGACAGACACAGAGAGAAAGACAGATAGAGGGAGAGAGAGAGAATGGGAGCGCCAGGGCTTCCAGCCTCTGCTAACAAACTCCAGATGTGGTGATATACACAATGGAATTTTACTCAGCTATAAAGAAATAATGAAATGGAGGAAAATGGATGGAACTGGGAAACATTATGTTGAGTGAGGTAACCCAAGCCCCACAAATGTCACATGTTCTCCTTCATATGTATATCTTAGCTTTGAAGTTTAGATTTGTGTGTTTAACTTGAAGTGTTTGTAGAGGTCAGGAAACTAAAAAGGGAACATGAGAAGAGAGATATGAGACCTTAACAGGGGGACCGTACATCACGTGCCATATAAAATGAGGAGGTTGGGGGCTGGAGAGATGGCTTAGTGGTTAAACGCTTGCCTGTGAAGCCCAAGGACCCTAGTTCCAGGCTCCACTCCCCAGGACCCACGTAAGCCAGATGCACAAGGGGCACATGGGTCTGGAGTTCGTTTGCAGTGGCTGGAGGCCCTGGTGTACCTATTCTCTCTTTCTCTCTCTCTGTCTCTCTTTTTCTCTGTCACTGTCAAATAAATAAATAAAAATGAACAAAAAATTAATTTAAAAAGTGAGGAAGTTGGAAACTGGCAGGGGAAAAGATCAAGCAGGGATAGTCATAAAATGGATGGGGGAAGATTTGGGGTAGAAGAATATTACTCAAAACTAAGGATGTATTTAAAAGCCTCAATTAAACTTGATATTTTGAAAGCTAATTAAAAGTATATATTTTTTAAAGTATATTTTTTTTTAAAGTTTGACTATAGGTACCCTGCATGTGTGTGCACAATGCTGTTACCAGAAGTCATAGGTTATAAATGAAAATCCCCTGTAACTTGTAAGTGAGGAAGGCTCCAGAGAGCCCCAAACGATATAGGCTGTTGCCATTGTTTATAATTGCGCACCCGAATTAGATGGTAAACCATATTTCTGAGGCTATTTGCAAGAAAAAAAAAGCCATTTTTAATGGCTGGAGTTTATCTGCTGGCATGTGTTGAGCCTTTGGAAGCAGACCAGCAAGCCAGATAGTGAAGAGTTTGTGCTTGAGTGTGAACCTGATTTCATTGTAAAGAGGACATTCAGTTGTACAACTTACACAACTCAGCCATTCTCCAAGGCTCAGAAAGCATAAATTTACTTCAATATTAATGGTTAATCCCATTGACCTACTTTGGTGTCATAAGTAGAGTCACAGTAGTCTCTGCTATATAAATTGTGCCTACCCTAATTCAAGGTAATGTTATCATTGCTAAAAGTTAGCATCCTTCCACCAAAAGAAACTTTGACATAGAAAACAAGCCAAATAAGCACAATGTCCTATCTCAGGCTAGAAATACAAAGAAGGCACTGTCTTCTCTGGAAAGTATAGACTTAATAAGTCTTATTTCCAGAATCAGAGGGGGCTACTCAAAGGGTTGAAATGAGATAACTAAGTAGGGCTGAGATAGGGATTCTTGGGATATTCTCCAAATCTCTAGGTTTAACTACTCTTTAAACTATCTAGTAGATCACAAGTCAATTTGTTATTAAATAACAATAGCTAATGTTTATTAAGCATCATTTTGTTTTGTTTTGTTTTGTGTTTTTTTCAAGGTAGGGTGTCACTCTAGCCCAGGGTGACCTGGAACTTACTGGGATTCTTCTACCTTTGCCTACCAAGAGCTGGAATTAAAGCTATGCACCATTATGCCCAGCTGGACATCATTTTTTTTAAAAAATATTTTATTTATTTAAGAGAGAAAATGAAGCAAATAGAATTGACACACCAGGGCACTAGCCACTGCAAATGAACTCTAGATGCATGTGCCTCCTTGTGTATCTGGCTTTCTGTGGGTACTGGGGAATCAAACTTGTGTCCTTTGGCTTTGCCAGCAAGTGCCTTATCTGTTAAGCCATCTCTCCAGCCCTTTTTCTCTGAACATTTTAAAAATTTTATTTATTTTCATACATATGTGTTTGGGCATTCCACAGCCTTTTGTGACTATGAGCAAGCACCAGACACTTGTGCCAATCTTTGTGCCTAGTTTACATGAGTGGCTTAAGAATTGAACATAGGCCAGCAAGCTTTGCTAGCAATCACCATTAACTATTGAGACATCTCCCCAGCCCTTGCTCATCATCTTTATATCAGGCATTTATTAAAGCTTATTAGATATCCCTAATACCTTAACATCTGCTTTTCCCATCATAATTTTCCAGTAAAGGTGGCATAAGCAGGTGTGAGCACATTTTACCCTAGTAGTATAAGGAAACTTAGGAAAGTCATGGAGACCAGCATGAAAATGCTCAGTGTGAAGAGGCTGCTGGAACAGAGAAAAGACTAATCTGTCTGGACACAAAAGGCTCACTAAACCATGAATGCTTTGCCTTTGGGAGTTAGGAGCCTAGTGACACTTATTTCCTTCTTGAGTACATTCTTATAGGATGAACACAAAGTATTCTTGGAATAAAATATTAGAGTTTTCCTTGTTTTAAAAAAGTGGAAATTGGACTGGAGACATGGCTTAGTGGTTAAGGCATTTGCCTGCAAAGCTGAAGGATCCCAGTTCAATTCTCCCGGACCCACATAAGCCAGATACACAAGGGGACACATGCATCTGGAGTTCATTTGCAATGTCTGGAGGCCCTGGCGTGACCATTCTCTCTCTTGTTCTCTCTGCCTCTTCCTCTCTGTCAAACAAATAAATAAAATATATTTTTTAAAAAGTGTAAATTTAGGGGTAACAGTGCTTGCCACACAAGCATAAGGGCCTGAGGGGCTCTGAGTTTGGTTCCCCAGCATCTGCCTGAATAGCTGAACATGGTCATGCATTTTTGTAACCTTAGTCCTGTGGTGAGGACAGACTGGTGAATCACTGGGGCTCATGAAATACAAGCTCCAGATTTAGGAAGAGGTACTGTCTCAAGAGAAATACACAGCTGAACAATGGCCTCTGTACACGTGAATCTTCACACATATGCCATACACCACAATATAATGCACTACATACATACCACACACATGCATATACAAAAAAGGGAAACTTTTATCTGTCTCAATTGGAGCATAGCAAATGTGAATGAAAAATACCTTGTACGTTCCCTTAACATGTCTCTAAATCACTGAGCTCCAAGATTATTTACATCTGTTGCTATGCAATATTCCAACACTAGAGGCTTGACTTCTCTGAGAGGAGAGATCAAAAACTAGGGGAATTATCTGAGAAAATTTTGGGATGATTATAGCATAGCAGAACTGTTTGGGGCCCAGGGGCTGAAGGTAGCACACAAGTAGGGAACAGTCTGCTCTCTTCACTGCACAGAAGGATCCCAGGAGTATCCTAAAACTTCAGGCTGGGCATGGCCATTATTACCACAAGACTGGCAGGGATGGGATGGGAAGATCGTCCAAAGGCCTGTTTAGACTGGTGGATGTGTGACTAGGCATCTGGGAATTGAATATGAAGATAATAGCAAGTGATGGTTCCATCTCAAGCCACCAATAGTGGCTTTGTTTTGTGATCATAGACTGATAGAGGTTCAGTGTAAGGTTAATGTTAGTGGGATCAAAAAGATGATGCATTTGTTACCAAATAGGAACTGTTAGACCATTGGGATTCTGTCCAAAGATTGGCACAATGCTTGGTTGGTTTGGTGGGCTTACTAAAACCATGAGAATTGACAAAGCAGCTGGAGGCTGCTGTGGTGATGATGAAGGAAAGTGGCAGGTGTGTTCACTGCCACATACCTGCCAGCTCCCTATGGGCCTTTGGGAGAGCCAGGCCTTGAGCATTCTTGCCCCCTGGAGTAAGATGGGGGACAACCATCTGTTACAGCTCAAGTAAACCAAGAGCACACACACATAAATAAAAGAATATTTGCTTGTGTGAATAAGAACTTCCCCATGCAGCTAATGAAGGCCAAATGTACTTGGATGCTGACCAGAGCAGAAGTGAGTGAGACCTCCAGAGGTGTGTTTAAGGGTCATGTATCATTTTAATGTGGCTGAAGACATAGAAGCTTTATTCTGTCCCCACTTCCTCAGGCCACATTCTACAGTCAGTGACAAAACCAACATAAGATCCCTGATGAAAACTGGAGCATGGCTCATGCCTGTAATCTCAGCATGTGAGACTTGGAGGCATTAGGATCATTAGTTCAAGTTCATCGTCAGCTACATAGTGAGTTCTAGGCCAGCTTGCGAGTGGTCTTAAAAAAAAGAGGGGCTGAAGAGATGGTTCAGCAACTAAGGCGCCTGCCTGAAAAGCAAAATGACCCGAGTATGATTCCCCAGGACTCATGTAAAGCCAGATGCACAAAGTAGCACATGCATCTGGAGTTTGTTTACATTGGCTGGAGGCCTTGGCCTCTTTCCTCTCTATCTGTTTGTCTCTATTTGCAAATCAAAATCAAATTAATAAAATATATTTTTTTTAAAAAAAGGAAGAAGAGGCTGCGTCTGGCTCCCGCTCTCCACAGCCATTGCAGTACATTGAGCTCCATAGAGACAGCGCCGGGGCAAGTGAGAGCCGGACGGGCAACTGGGCGACTCTCGGTGCCTCGTTGAGGAAAAAAGTCAACTAAAGATGGGCAAAGGAGACCCTAAGAAGCCGAGAGGCAAAATGTCATCATATGCATTCTTTGTGCAAACCTGCCGGGAGGAACACAAGAAGAAGCATCCAGATGCTTCTGTCAACTTCTCAGAGTTCTCTAAGAAGTGCTCAGAGAGGTGGAAGACCATGTCTGCTAAAGAAAAAGGAAAGTTTGAAGACATGGCCAAGGCGGACAAGGCTCGTTATGAGAGAGAAATGAAAACCTATATCCCTCCTAAAGGGGAAACAAAAAAGAAGTTCAAGGATCCCAATGCACCCAAGAGGCCTCCTTCGGCCTTCTTCTTGTTCTGTTCTGAATATCGCCCCAAAATCAAAGGAGAATACCCCGGCCTATCCATTGGTGATGTTGCAAAGAAACTGGGAGAGATGTGGAACAATACTGCTGCGGATGACAAGCAGCCTTACGAAAAGAAAGCTGCCAAGCTGAAGGAAAAGTATGAAAAGGATATTGCTGCCTACAGAGCTAAAGGAAAACCTGATGCAGCAAAAAAAGGAGTTGTCAAGGCTGAAAAGAGCAAGAAAAAGAAGGAAGAGGAGGAAGATGAGGAAGATGAAGAGGATGAGGAAGAAGAGGAAGATGAAGAAGATGAGGATGAAGAAGAAGATGATGATGATGAATAAGTTGGTTCTAGCGCAGTTTTTTTTTCTTGTCTATAAAGCATTTAACCCCCCTGTACACAACTCACTCCTTTTAAAGAAAAAAATTGAAATGTAAGGCTGTGTAAGATTTGTTTTTAAACTGTACAGTGTCTTTTTTTGTATAGTTAACACACTACCGAATGTGTCTTTAGATAGCCCTGTCCTGGTGGTATTTTCAATAGCCACTAACCTTGCCTGGTACAGTATGGGGGTTGTAAATTGGCATGGAAATTTAAAGCAGGTTCTTGTTGGTGCACAGCACAAATTAGTTATATATGGGGACGGTAGTTTTTTTTTCATCTTCAGTTGTCTCTGATGCAGCTTATATGAAATAATTGTTGTTCTGTTAACTGAATACCACTCTGTAATTGCAAAAAAAATTGCAGCTGTTTTGTTGACATTCTGAATGCTTCTAAGTAAATACAATTTTTTTTATTAAAAAAAAAAAAAAGGAAGAAAAGGAAGGAGGAACGAAGGAAAAGACTAAGTAAACTAAAGAAAAGGTCTTTACTGAGAAACATCAATTTATTGAGAGTATATTTTCAGAACCCTGTCTTCTTGGGAAAGATTGAATAAAATTTCTAAAAGTGAGTCAAGCAACTGATGGCTTCATAGGTAAGTGGATCTTGTAGATATTATGTTATTTCTGGATTAAGGAGAGGAATATAAATGCATATTTGAAAAAAAATACCCTGTATACTTTATTTCATTGTTTATTGGTATGCTGTAGAAATGAAATATAGGTGCTCTTTAAAGTGAGATTTATCATTCATAAGGTATATTTCTCAGGAGCTTTGTCCTTCCATTAGAGGCTGTAACCCCCATGTCACAGTGAGAGGATAGCCTGGGTGTACCTTCAGTAGTGTGACTAATGTGAGGACCCCTGAGAGGTCCCTACTGTCTCCCAAATGTGTTCTTTTATATTAACCTAGGAATAAAGAGTGCTGTAATAAAATAATGATATGATTGGGTCATCCAATATCCCCTTGAACATTCTTCTTGGTTTAAGATCCTTGAACAGTCATCAGATCAAGGACTATCTCTAGGTTATTTATGAAGGCTTGTTTAAAGCTTTTCACTCTTGGAGTTTGTCCTACCTCATAACATGGGACACTTTTCTGGAAGGGATTCTAGGGAGCTCTTTTCCTTTTCATTTTCTGTAATTCAGCTTATTTCTTTCTTGAACATACCATACACACAATCAGTTTCTTTTTCTGCTCTTTTTTCTTTATGTGATGTGATTTTCTGTCCTTCAGGCCAAGGACAATCTGACCAGGGCCAGATGATTATTATGTTGTCACGCCTTCTCAGTCCAGCACAGGAAATGACAACCAAAGATGATACACAAATGTCCAAGAAGGATGTAAACAAATAGCATCATTAGACCTTGAAGTTGTGAAAACCAAAAGCATGAGATATCATCTGATGCCCATGAGAATGCCTCTCACCAAAGAAATACAAAAAGTAACAAATGGGGCTGGAGAGATGGTTTAGTGGTTAAGCACTTGCCTGTGAAGCCTAAGGACCCCAGTTCGAGGCTTGGTTCCCCAGGGCCCCTGTTAGCCAGATACACAAGGTGGCGCATGAATCTGGAATTCATTTGCAGTGGCTGGAGGCCCTGGCGCGCCCATTCTCTCTCTCTCTCTCTCCCGCTTTCCTTCTCTCTCTGTCACTCTCAAATAAATAAATAAAAATAAACAAAAAGTAACAAATGTTGGTGAGAACAAGGAGAAAAGGAACTCTTATGCACTATTAGTAAGAATGTAAATTATTATGAAGGACAGTATAGAAATTCTTCAAAACAAAAGCAAAAACCAGAACTATTATATGCTCCAGCTATCTCATGTCTGGGTGTATAGCCAAAGGAAATGAGATCAGTATACCTAAGAGATTTCTCTATACCCATGCTTATTGTGCCTCTATTGAAATACCCTAGATGTCAATTGGTTGGTGAATTGATGGGGAAAAAATTGCAAATAAGACTTGTTGGCAAAGACCTGTAATATCAGCTAATCAGGAGGCTGAGCCAGAAGTATCACAAATTCAATGCCTGCCTAGGCTACAGAATAAATTCAAGACCAGCTTGAGCAACTAAATGAGCCTCCATCTCAAACTAAAAGGTAAAAAGATGCCTGAGAAATAGCTTAGTGGTAGAACACTTACCTAGCATGCATAAGACCTATTTCATAAAACAAAACCAGACAAATAGAAAGCAAAATTAAACAAAAAGTATTCCTGGGCTCTGGATACACTAAAGCTATTGCAATTAGCTTCTCATGATTGAACGCAACACCTTACCAGAAGCAGCTTTGTGAGGAAAGGGTTTCTTTCAAGCTTAAAGATTTCAGGGCAAGCTTCATCATGGCAGAAGAAGTTGGTTCACTTTCATCATACATCCATGGAAGAGAGACAATAGCCAGTACCAGGCAGCATGAGCTGACTCTGAAGACACACCTTAGGGGTAGACTAAAGATCTGTCCTGAGTGACACACCTGCTCCAGCAATACTTCACCTGCTAGAGACAAAGAATGAAGCTTAAGCAAAATGCTTGTGGCTAGGGCTGGAGAAATGGCTTGGTGGTTGAAGGCACTTGCTGTCAAACCATGAGGGCTCAGGTTTGATTTCCTAGTACTCACATAGAGCCAGATGTACAAAGTAGTGCATGGATTTGCAGTGGCGGGAGGCTCTGGCATGCCCATTCTCTCTCTCTGTCTCAAATAAATTTTAACAAATTAAAAAAAAAAATACTTGAGGCTATAGGGATTTTTGCATTCAAACTACCATCTATTGTGGGCACGGTTTCTCATTTCAGCTGTTAAATTCTTAGGTATCTGGCAAAAGTAGCCACCTTGTGAGTTCCTGGGGGTGATAATATTTGAGGAGCTTGTGTGAGAGGGTGTTACATCACTGCTCTCAGACCTCACTTCTGCAGGAACAGAATTCCAGGAAGGATGGAGAATTGGGGTGCTCTCTAGTGCTTGGTATTTAGGTTTCTTTTCCCCCCTCTGGTGAATAGGAAATGAATTGGGAGTCTGTTGCTGACAACTAAAACAAGGTCAAGCCTAGAGTGGTGGCACATGTCATTAATCCCAGCACTTACTTGCGAGGCAGAAGTAGGAAGATCACTGTGAGTTCAAGGCCAGGCCAAGACTACATAGTGAGTTTCAAGTCAGCCTGAGTTAGAGCTATACCCCAAAACAAAACAAAACAAACAAACAAGGTCAAGATAATGATTGGGTTCTTTCTAGAAACACTTCTGAAAAACAAGTAAAATATAGCATGTCATGACAACTAGATAATCAAGTATTATTTTCCCACTTTTTTTTGTTTTTTTGTTTTTGTTTTTGTTTTTGTTTTTCAAGGTAGGGTTTCACTCTTGTCCAGGCTGACCTGGAATTCACTATGTAGTCTCAGGGTGACCTTGAACTCATGATGATCCTCTTACGTCTGCCTTCAAAGTTCTGGGATTAAAGGTGTGGGCCACCACACCCAGCAATTTTCCCACATTTTATCACTCAATACAAAACCATTAATAATAGTACATGTAAGCCTTATGAAAATGGTATAAAAAATAGGAAAGTATTAGCCAGGTGTGGTGGAGCATACTTTTAATCTCAGCACTCAGGAGGCAGAGGTAGGAGGATTGCCAAGAGTTCAAGGCCAGGGTGAGACTACATAGTGAAATCCAGGTCAGCCTGAGCTAAAGTTAGACCCTTCCTCAAAAAAAGAAAAAAAGGGACTTCCAGCCAAGATGGCGACCGCCTACCTATGCTGCAGATACTGGGGAAAGAAAGACAAGAAATTAAGGGGTATCAGGGTCTTCTTGCCAGTGGGAGGGCAAGAGCGGGGAAAAACAGGGAACCACAGATCCCCTCTCGGGTGGGTAGTCTACCCCCCATACAGCTGCCATGCCACACGCCCCAAGAGGCTGTGCTCTGTTCACACGCCCACCAGCCCGCTGCGCTAACCACGTGGGGACCTCTGCCATTGTGCTCTGATTGCGCACACTGGCCTGCCACATTGTGCTTGGTTCGCACACCCATGGGGGTCACCTCTGCTGTGATTAGGCGGCTGCCAGATCGCCTGCTGCTGTGCTCTGATTGCTTGCCCACCGGCCAGCCTCTGCTGTGTCCCAATCCCGTGCCCACATCAGCTGCCTCTGCACTACAATTGCATGTGCAGTGGGCCCAGTCCCATAGCAAGGGCCACACAAGCCCACGCTGAGTCACTAGCACCAGCTCAGGTGCCATCTCCTACCTGTCCATCGCCACCCATCCCCCACTTCCCTGAGGCAGGAGAGTGCAGACTGTTTGCAGGTCCCAGAGTACCCAGCCAGAGTTTGGGCAGCTTCAGGGCTTGCTACCTCAGTCCCCTTTCAAGCTGGAAGGCAGGCAGCTTTGGTGCATTACTGGGTGAGAATTCAGGCAACTTTGGCACCCCTGTCAGGCAGTAGATAGGCAGCTTTGGCAAGAGACAGCAAAAACCCAGGCTGCTTGCAAATGCCCCAGGCTGCCTTGGATTCTCATTGAGCTAGAGCCCAGGCTGCTCCACCCACCTACCTGCCCATACACTGACATGGGTAGATCACAGCGCAAAAGAAATAGTATCAAAAATAAAATGCAAGAAAATCCAGACAGATCACCCAATCCAACAAGGATTACATCTAACCAAAACATAGAAGAGTGTTTAGGATCAGAACATCAAGTGGAAGCTATGAGCAATGCAACCCTGACCAACCTACTGCTAGAACTTGCAGGAAAGCTACAAAGGATAGATAATCATGTGGATGCTACCATCGCTAAGCTAGAGCAATATGATAAGACACTGGAAGGAATTCAAAGAGAGCTAAGAGAGTTGAGGGAAGTGAAAAAAAAGAGGACCTTAAAAATCAGCTGGCCACACTAAATGAAAACATAAAGAAATGCAAGGATCATTTCCAAGAATCATCAAAAAAATCAGAAAATGAGACAAAAAGGGAGCTGGACAAAGCAATGGAAGTGATACATAGGAAAGTAGTAGAAAATGCAAACTTAATTGAACAAGTCCAAAACTCACTAGAGGCTCTCAAGAATAGAGTCAGCGAAGTGGAAGATAGAAATTCTGATCTGGAAGACAGGATGGAAGAAACAGTTCGAGAGTCCAAAAATTTCAATAAGTTCAAAAGTTCCTGTGAACAGAACATGAGGGAATTGTGGGATACACTTAAACGTCCTAATATCAGAATCATTGGAATACCAGAAGGAGAATTTCAGACGAAAGGCATGGATAACTTATATAACACAATAATTGAAGAAAACTTCCCCCGTCTCTTAAAAGAAAGGCCCATCAAGATACAAGAAGCAAACAGAACTCCTAACCAACTAGACCAAAGGATAAACGCCCCAAAACATATTATCATTAAGACTCTAAACACTGACACCAAAGAGAAAATCCTAAAAGCAGCTAGGGAAAAATAGCACACACTTTCAAAGGAAACCCCATCAGAATTACTTCAGACTTCTCAATGGAAACCCTGAAATCTAGAAGGGCCTGAAATGAAACTCTCCAAACTCTAAGAAACTATGGCTTCCAACCAAACTACTCTACCCGGCAATAGTCTCCCTTATAATAGATGGTGAAAGGAAAACTTTCCATGACAAAACTCAGCTTTACAATTATATGAACACAAAACCAAACCTACAGAAAGTATTCCAGGAAATTCTCCACAGAGAAGAAACAAATAACCCAACACAAATGCCTACAAGAAGCAGATCACACCAACCAAACCCAGAGTAGACACAAAAAATTTCAAATTCCATGGAAACACCAACACAACTCTACCACCACAACATGGCAGGGATCAAATCAAATCTCACAGTCATCACCCTAAATATTAATGGCCTTAATTCACCAGTCAAGAGACACAAGCTAACAGGATGGATCAAAAAATTAGACCCCTCAATCTGCTGCCTTCAAGAAACCAACCTTACCACTAAAGACAGAAACCTCTCCAGGGTGAAAAGGTAGAAAACAATATTCCAAGCAAATGGGAATAAGAAACAAGCAGGTGTAGCTATATTAATATCAGATAAAATTGACTTCAAACCAAAAACAATCAAAAAAGACAAGGAAGGCTACTTCCTACTTATAAAGGGAACAAACCATCAAGAGGATATTACAATCATAAATCTGTATGCACCAAACACAGGGGCACCAAAGTTCATAAAACAAAACCTACTTGACAATCAAACAGAAATAACCACCAACACCATCATAGCTGGGGACTTCAACACACCATTATCAGTAATAGACAGATCATCCAAACAGAAGCTCAACAGGGAAGTAAGAGAGCTCAACAAAACCATAGAGCACTTAGACCTAACAGACATCTACAGAACTTTCCATCCCAAATCCACAGACTACACATTCTTCCCAGCAGCCCATGGAACATTCTCTAAAATAGTCCATATACTGGGTCACAAAGACTACCTCCACATATTTAGGAAAATCGACATAATTCCCTGCATGATATCAGATCATAATGCTATATTCCTAGAAATCAACAACAAAAAAACCTACCAAGAATCCCAATGGCAACTGGAAACTGAATACCACACTCTTAAACAATAATTGGATAGTGGATGAAATAAAAAATGAAATTGCAAAATTCCTGGAATGGAATGACAATGAGAACACATCATACCAAAACTTATGGGACACAAAGAAGGCAGTCCTCAGGGGAAAATTCATAGCACTCAATGCCTTCATAAAAAAGACAGAAAGATCCCAAATCAATAGCCTAACCATCCACCTAAAGGCACTGGCAAAACAAGAAAAATCCAACCCAAAGAACTACAGAAGGGAAGAAATTAATGAATTGGAAACCAAGGAAACAATTAAGGCAATTGACAAAACAAAGAGCTGATTCTTTGAAAAAATAAACAAGATTGACAAACCTCTGGCCAATTTGATCAAGCAAAAAAAGGAGAGACTCCAAATTAACAAAATTCAAAATGAAAAAGGAGAGATAACAACAGACATAAGTGAAACTGGGAGAATCATCAGGATTTATTTTAAAAACCTCTACTCCACAAAACTGAAAAATGTAGAGGAGATGGATAAATTCCTGGATGCATATCATCTACCAAAGCTAAACTCAGAGCAGATTAATCACCTCAATGAACCCATCACACTCATGGAGATTGAAAAAGTAATAAAAAACCTCCCAAAAAAGAAGAGTCCAGGACCAGATAGATTCCCAGCCAAATTTTATCAAACCATCATGGAAGAACTCAAACCAATCTTCCTAAAACTGTGCCACACAATTGAAGAACAGGGAAAACTACCCAACTCCTTCTATGAAGCTAGTATCACCCTAATCTCAAAACCAGGCAGAGATTCCACAAGAAAAGAAAACTATCGGCCTATTTCCCTAATGAACATAGACGCAAAGATCCTCAGCAAAATACTTGCAAACCGAACCCAACAACACATCAAAAGCATTATCCATCTTGACCAAATGGGATTTATCCCAGGAACACAAGGGTGATACAACATACGAAAATCTGTCAATGTAATACACCACATAAACAAGCTTAAACATAAAAATCACATGATCATTTCGATAGATGCAGAAAAGGCCTTTGACAAGATACAACATCACTTCATGATCAAAATATTGGAAAGAATTGGCATGGCTGGTTCACATCTTAACATAAAAAAAGGCAATATACAAAGCTCCAAAGGCCCAAATAATACTTAATGGAGAGAGACTGGAGGAATTCCCATTGAGATCAGGAACAAGACAGGGATGTCCTCTCTCACCTCTGCTTTTCAATATAGTTCTGGAAGTCCTAGCCCAAGCAATAAGACAGGAGAAGGAAATAAATGGGATACAATTTGGAAAGGAAGAAGTTAAGTTAGCTCTATTCGCTGATGACATGATTGTATATGTAAGAGACCCAAGAGACTCCATCCCAAAACTCCTGAAGGTGATTAACTCCTACAGCAATTACCAGGATATAAAATCAATGCACAAAAATTGGTAGCATTTCTATATGCAAATGACAAAGATACAGAAAAGAAAATAAAGGACATAGTCCCATTTTCAATAGCAACAACAAAAAAATACCTTGGAATAATGTTAACTAAGGAAGTAAAAGATCTATACAACGAAAATATAAAAACTCTCAAAGAAGAAATTGAGGAGGACTTGAGAAGTGGAGAAGCAGGGACACTCATTCACTGTTGGTGGGAATGCAGGATGGTACAACCACTTTGGAAAGCAATATGAAGACTCCTGAAAAAGGTGACTATAGAAATAACAACAGACCCAGTTATACCCTTACTGGGCATCTACCCTAAAACCTTCAAACCACAGGCCAGAGAGATTTGCTCAACCCAGTTGTCCATCATTAGAAGAATGGATAACAAAGATGTGGTATATCTACACAATGGAATCTATACAGCAGTAAGAAAAAATGACACAAAGAAATTTGAGGAAAAATGGTTGAACCTGGAACAGATCATTCTCAGTGAATTTACCCAATCACAGAAAAAAAAAAATCGACACATAGTCTCACTCATCAACAACACCTAACCTGAATCTACCCAAGATACCTTACATACCCAGCAAGCACCTCATGGACTAGACAATAGGATGGATGGGGAGGGCGAGGAGGGCATCGAAGGGTGGAAAACAGTAATCTGGACCCAAACGGCAATGGTACCATAAAATTCTACTTCCTAAAAGACAGACCAAATGGCTGAACCTTCACTAGACCCTTACAGGAAACACCTGATCCACAAGACACTGGAGAGGATAGGATCAAGACAACCTAAATCTTCTACATCTTCCCCCACTCCCTCTCCCCCTCTCCCCTCTCTAACTCTTGTATATTAGTTATGTTTTTCCTCAATTTCTTAGTGGGCACTGACTTGTAACCTCCACTACCAGCTTGGGGCTACCATCCACAATGAGCTTTTGATCAGAGAAACCTACAAGGTTTCCCAAAACAATGACAGACTTCTGTCAGAGTACTTGATGACCCACCAAAGGCCAGTGGTAAGACCCTATTGCTGAAGACTCCATACGCAGCTGACATGTAAAATGGAATGGCATGGCTGGAAGCCAGGAGAGAGTCAGTCCCCAGACAGTCAGCGTGTCTAGTGCCAGAAGGTGCTACATGGGCGACTGGGGGAAATGACCAATATCTGTCCAAGCAACTCATGGTCTAACCTAATTAGCAACAAATAACCTGAGGTGATGCCCACACAAGTGCAATAGTGGCACACAGCCATGGTGGGGAACCACCTGCTCTTGATTTGGCTAACTGATCCCCTCAGTGGTATGAGACCCATAGCTGGAGCTGGGAAACAAGTCAGAACCATATCCAAACATAAGCCCACTCTCCAATATCAAGCTACCATCAATCATGGGGTATAAGAGGGCCTACACCTATTATATTCTCTATCAAAAAAGTAAGTGTTGTCTCAATTTTCCGGGTACTAACTTACTCTCCGTTGGAGAATCTGCTTCTCTTTTTCAGATAGATGCAGATTCTAAGGAGAGAGCTGCCCAACATACCTCAAAAGGGGCCTGACTGAAACTAAGGATAATTGGTGAAACAAGCAAGGGTGCTGTTTTCCTGATGAACCGGATACCAGCACAAAGGGGAAGGAGACCAACACAGTGAAAAATCAACTCCTACCAAATCAGAGAGCCAGAGCCTCAGAGGCCCCCAACACCTCAGCACTGAAGCAGACCAAAAATGAACCCAACATGGCTCAGAAAAATTTTGCGGCAGAGGGGGTGGAAAGAATGTCAGAGTCACATGTTGGGTCATGATATGCAGAGACATTTATTGTACCAATAACTGTGGGCTAACTCCACAATGCACGACCCATTTACATCAACAAGGAGGGTCCATTGGGAGGGGGTAGATCATGGATGAGCCTAAACAATGGTACCAAACTGCCTGTTTTTGCTGAAAAGAAAACTAATAAATTAAATTTAAAACAATAAAATAAAATAAAATAAAACAAAATATAAACAAAGAAAAAGTGCTGGGAATATAGATGCGGGCCACCACCTAGCTAGGAACTTTTATTTTTAACCAATTCCCAGGTGAGCCCCACAGAGGACTTAGTGTGTCTTTGAAACATAAGTAATCCTTGTTTCACTGAAAGGGACCATCCTCACCATGTTCATTTTATTTTTGCCAGGTCATTCTTTAGTGTATAAACATGCTTAAATATTCCCCACAAAACAGAATCCTCTCTCAATCCTTTTTTTTTTTCTATATTCCTTTATAATGAAGATCTGGATAAGAAAAATACCTCTTGTTTGTTATGTTTCTCACTCATTTCCTCTTCCCTTTTCCATAGTCCAGTGGTTGTTTTCACCACTCCATATATACTATTATTACTCCTGAAGCAAAACCCACCAGCCAATCTAACTTAAACCCTCAAGTGAAATGGGACATTTGGAGTGTCTTTGAGAGCAATGGAGCCTATTTCAGCTCTTCAGTAGGCTGTGATTCAGGATCTAGGGTTCTGGGTGCAAATGTCACAAAGAGCTTCCACAGAGCTGGTGGCATTTTTGAATGCTATGAATTTGACAAATAAGATTCATAGACCACAGGATGGTAGAATATAGATTTTAGAATTTTCTTAGAGCTTGACAGAAAGGCAAGAAAAATTATCTGTACAGACAAGAAGGAGTCTCCAGAGAGGAGGAGAATTCATTGGATTACTTTGGTTAGAGTTTTGTGGACCATGTCAAGAACCAGATTCACAGGTTACTACATGACAAAGACCAGATTTCACAGTTTTTAGGGGTGAAAGACTGGATTTCTCTAATATGGGGCAATATTTCCAGAAATCTTAGATAGGGATCAGAGCTTATATTATATAGAAAGGATGCAAACTTAATATAGACCTGTTGCCTGGAGGGTATAATTTTCCAGGGAAGAAAATAGATAAGGAAAAACCTAGGTTCGTCTTGTAGGCTTAATGAAATTTCCACTTTTAGTCAAGAAAAAAAAATTTACTCTGGGGTTCTGTTAACCTGACTGCCTAGCCAATTGCTGTCCTCTGTCGTAAGGATCCTGCAGAATCCTATGTGACTCAACCTAGTCACACACAGTCCAGTCCTGTTCCTCCTGTTGGCTTCCCGACAATCCCCAACATCTGCAAGTTTTCTAGACTACATAGAGCCCAGCCCTTTCCACCTCCCAAATGACTACTTCACATTCTTGAATTAAGAGTTTATACCAGGGAGGCCTTGCCTGTGCATCTGACATATGGTGTCAAGGAATAAAAGTCCCCTTATTATTTTCTTTCTAATAGCTCCTATTATTTTCCTTCAGAATGCATTTTCTAATTTATGTATTTTTACTTGTCTGTGTCCTCGCTCACTTGATTATGAATTTCAAAAGGTTGGTGGCTTTATGAGTGTAGTTTATCTCTGTACCAAGCCCAGCTCCTGGAACACAGTAAATGCTTTGCTTGTAGAGAACATGAATAATGAAGCTATTTTATTAGAGGTCACCCATGACCCCTAACTTCCATTCCTGCACTTGAATGAGTGATCAGATGAGTGAGAAACAACAGCCAGGGCAGCATGGATGGAAAAGCTGTTTCTGCTATAATATCCTCAGTTCCCTCGTGAACAAAGCTTTTCATCACTGTGGCTGATCCTGATGCTAGACCGGCCTGGGGAGTTTTGTGTTTTAATGATTTCAGTCTAAAGAAAATCAAAAGCCAGGTTTCTTCCACAGCACAGAAAGATGGGACTGCTGATGTTACTCTGTGACTGCAGGATAATCTCCATAAAGCTCTTGAGACCTTGCCTTTGTTAGTTATTGCAGAGTGAATGAACCGAGGGGAGGAAGGACTAACTCATCCACCTCCTGCGTAGCGCTGTGACGCTCAGCGTTCCCGTAGAAACGAAGGCTCATAGCTCTGCTTCTCAGCACCCCTCCATGCACTCTTGCCCTCCTGAGTGGGCCCGTAATGTTCTTATCGATGCTGCATTTTATTTACCTTCTTTGGGGCATAAATCCGCTGTCAATTTTTTTTTTAAATATCCAACTGGGTAACAATGCATATGTTAACATTGTATTGCTATGTATGGCTTAACTGGTGTTTAACATGGAGCACTAAAAACAAAAACAAAAACAAAAACAAAAACAAAAACAAAAACAAAAACAAAACAAAACAAAAAAAACTCTCTCCCTATCCCACCCACAAAAGCTGGTGCCTGCTTAGAAAACTAAGGCATACACACACAATGGAAGCTTCCAGAAGTCATTAGAACCCCTTCAACAGTTTTTCTTGACAAATGAAACATTCAGGTGAGAGTTTGTGCATTTTGTCATTTTATTACTCATATTTAAGAATGTCTTAAAATTCAATCAAAATGAAGTAGACATCAAAACAATGACTGGAAAGGGGGAAAACAAATAACCATTACTGTTAAATTTCAGGACTGGAAAACCCATGAAAATCACTTGTCCAGAATTAGCAGAGGTTAATACAAAATTCACTGTAATACTGCTTACTTGCTTATTACTCATAGACACACATAGTATCTTGTAGTGCTGAGCAGGTAAAGGGGCTCCAGTTTTACACAAGTCAGCTTTTAGTATGTCTTTGCTGCCCATGTTTATCCAGGCTTTTCATACAGATTTGTCCCGTGTTCCCCTAAGACCTCTTCCTCCATTCTCCTGATTCCCTTTTTAGCCTCATAACCTACACATTCAAACATACAAATTTGTTTCCTTATTTATCATCTAAGCCCATCTATTTGTATCTAATATAATTTTAAATCTTGATTTTGCATATGAGAGAAAACATGTTGTCTTTTGGATTCAGGTTTCATTTTTCTTTAGAGTTAAGTAAAATTCCATTTTATATATACAGTACATTTTCTTTATCTTGTCATCTGTTGATATACATCTAGGCTTGTTTCATTTCCTAGCTTTATGAATACTACAGAAATAAGCATGAATGTATTTGAAATAATTACTAACAGTCCTTTGGGTATATACCCAAGAATAATATAGCTGGATCATATGACAGTTTAATATTTAATTTTTTTGAGGACTTCTGTACTGATTTCCACAATGGCTGCACAAGTTTATATCCATAACAGCAGTGATTAAGGGCTCCTTTTCTCTATACCCTTGCCAACATTTGTTGCCCCCTTTTTTAAAAAAATAATTTTATTCATTTGTAAGGAGTGGGGGGAGGCAGAATATATGGGCATATCAGGTCCTTCAGCTGTTGCAAAAAAAAAAAAAAAAAAAACAACTCTAGATGCATGCGCCATTTTGTGCATCTGGCTGTATGTGGGTACTGGGAAATTGAACTCTGGTGGTTAGACTTTGCAGGCAAGCACCTTAACCACTTCTCTCCAGCCCACCCTTTGTTTTAGTTTTGTTTTTTGTTTTGATGTTAGCCATTCTGTCTGGAGTGAGGATGGATTGAACACTTTTGAAACATTAATTGGCCATTTATATTTCCTTCTTTTAAAAATACTTATTTGCATGCAGAGAGAGAGACAGAAAGAGAGTGAAAAGAGAGAAAAAATAGGCACGCAATGGCCTTCAGCCACTGCTAACAAACTCTAGACACTTGTGCCACATTGTGCACCTGACTTTACATGGGTACTGGGGAATCAAATCCAGGTTGTTAGGTTTTGCAAGCAAGCCCTTTAACTGCTGGCCATCTTCCCAGCCTCTATATTTCTTTTTGGGGCACTATCTATTCACCCCATTAACTTATTTAATTATTTATCAGATCATTTTAAAAAGATTCTTGTGTGTGTGTGTGTGTGTGTGTGTGTAAGTACAGACAGATATGTGCATAGCAATCAAAGGACAACCTTTGGTGTTGGTCCTTGCCTTTTACCTTGTTTTAAGGCAGATTCTTTTTTTTTTTTTTTTTTTTTGAAGTAGTGTCTCGCCCTAGTCCAGGCTGACCTGGAATTCACTATATAATCTCAGGGTGGCCTTGAACTCATGGCAGATTCCTTTTGTTGTTTGCTCCTGCATTCTCCCACAGGGTAATTGGCTTGTGCAGTAGTGATTTTCCTGGCTTTGCCTCTTACTTCATCATAAAAGAGGCCTGGGACTACAGATGCTCAGTACTCTATCCAGATTTACGTGGATTCTGGGGATGCATGCTCAGATTCTCACAACTACATGGTGTATTGGTCAGGGTTCTCTAGAGGAACAGAACCAATAGGATGAATCGTTTTAAAAGGGAATATGCTGGATTATTTTAAGGCAATCCAACAATAGCAGTCTGCAGGTATGAGAGTTAAAGAACCTAGCTGCTCAGTCCATGTGGCTGGATGCCTCAGCAACAGTCCTAATCAGGCACTGAAGACCTGGAGGCTTCCTGGAGAGCCTCTGATCTTCATTCCAAGCTAGAAGGCACAGAAAAGGGATACAGGCACTTGCAAGTGAAGGCACTCACCAGCAGGAGCACTGGCAGCCAGGTGGGAAGAAGGGGCTCTTTCCTCCCAGAGCTTCCTTACATAAAACCCCTTCTGGAAGGGCTGCTCACTCTGGGGGAAGGACTCATTCTGGGGAAAAAACTTCCTCCTTCAGTTAATCCTTCCTAGAAGCAACCTTAGAGACCCACCCATGAGGAGGGTTTGTGGATTCGTAATCAGATCAAGTTGACAGCAGAACTTAACCATCACACATGGCAAATGCTTTACTCACCAAGCCATCTCCTCTACTCTGATTGGATGACTTTTTGGAGTGTTTAAGTTTTAATATTGTTTAGATATTAACTCCATGTCTGAAGGGTGGTTAGCAGAGATTGTTCCCCATCCTCTCCGCCCCCCCATCCCGCACTCTTCAGGCTATTTCCTCACTTTGAGGATTGCTTCCTTTGCTGTGCAAAAACTTCCTTATGTAGACCTATTTGTCAGTTCTTGTGATCAATTCCTGTGCTATTGCAGTCTTATTCAGAAAATCTATTCCTATGCCTATAGCTTGAAGTGTTTTTTCTGTTTTCCTTTAGCACTTTGAAAGTTTCAGGCCTTATATTAATGTCTTTGATCCACATTGAATGTTTTTTTGTAGAAGGTGAGAGATAGGAATCTAATTTCATTAATTTATTTCTGTAAATTTAGTTTTTCCATCACCGTGTATGTGTGTGTGTGTGTGTTTGTGCCTACACACTGATTTTTCAAGGCATGGTCTCTCTCTAGCCCAGTCTGGCCTGGAATTCACTATGTACTCTTAGGCTGGCCTCGAACTCATAGCTATCAACTTACCTCTCCCTCTGGGATTAAAGACATGCAAAAAAAAAAGTGGACTTCCAGTTAAGATGGTGGCGTAGGTACCACGCCAAAGTAGCCTGGGGGGAAAAAGACCAAAAAACCTCAGCAAAATACACACTTTTACTAAAAAGTGAGGTGTACAGGAAACTGAAGCGGCAGCAGAGAAGTAGGAGAGATACAGAGCATCCAGAGCCTGCACAGGCTGGCAAAAGCGGCCCCGGCAGCTCCGCCAACCGCTGCGGTGGTGGGGCGCACCAGAAAGCCGCCAGACTCGGCTCCAGCCGCAGGAAAAGCCAGGTGCGGGAGCTTCCCCTCATACCGCGCTCTCCGCAACTCAGGACACATGAAGGGAGAGCGGCAGTGAGCAGCGGAGGAGCAGACCGCTAGGTAGAAGAACACATGGAGCAGCAAGAGATCCAGAGCAGCTGTGGCTCCCTCCCCTCCCCCAATGCCTGAGCTCAGCTCCAGTGAACAGAACAGCTTCCCGGAACCTGGCCACACCAACTTGAGCTGACAGCAGGACCCAAGCAGGAGCAGAGTTTGGCAGCAACATCGGCAGCTCCGGAACCAGTACCAGCAGCCCCAACAGCAGCAGACCCAGGAGCATCAGCAGTGGCAGACCCAGGAGCGGCAACAACAGCAGACCCAGAAGCAGCAGCAGTTCCAGCAGCGGGGGTGCTGATCTGCAGGGCCACAGTTGCCAGGCTTGGTTTGCCCCACAGGAAAAGCCAGTGCCCAGCTCCAGAAATCAGAACAGCAGCCCGACGACCCAGGCAGCAACTTGACTGAGACCAAAATCATCAAAGGTAACTGGGTTTGCACCAGGGAAGGGTCTCACTTGGTCACAAGCTGACTGGGATCCCTCAACAGACAATAAATCTTAACCTCTGTGTTGATAGAGGATCTGGTTGTTATAATAACTACTCTGGCATACATACTTGGGGCTGTTTTTGACTGAATGGGTACAGTGTTTAGTTAACTTTTAGAATCTACCAGTATTTTATTCCACTCAGCCTACTTGAATACTCCCATAGCAGGGAAACTCAACCCTTAGGAGCACCTTTGTAGATACTCTCAGAGTCTTAAGAGCCACATCTAACACCTTAAGCTCCTACCCTGAAAATATATAACATCAAATCAATTGATACAGCTAAGAATACCCAGCTAGCTAGAAAATCCAAGAATTAACTTAATCCAAGATGCAAAAATATATACATTGTAACACAAGAAACACTAAAAAGCAAGACGATATAAATCCACCTAAAAATATTAATGCATCAGAAATGACCTCCAGTGAGAACGAGTTAGAGGAAATGCCTGAAAAAGATTTCAAAAGAATGATTGTAAATATGTTCAAAGAAGTCAGAGAACAAATCAAAGGAGTCAAAGAGGAACTTAAAGAGGAAATCAAAGGAATCAAAGAAGATGCAGGACACCAATTTCATGAAATAAAGAAGGCAATACAAAACATAAATAAGGAAATAGAAATAATAAAGAAAAAACAGTCAGAATTACTAGCAATGAAGAACACAGTTAATGAAATAAAAAAACTCTGTAGAAAATCTCACCAGTAAAATGGATGAAAGAGAGGACAGAATATCTAAGCTAGAAGACCAGGTGGCAGATCTAATACAGGCCAACAAAGAGAAAGACAAACTTATAGAAAAGTATGAGTGGGAATTTCAAGATATTCAGGACACTATGAAAAGATCAAATATTAGAATTCAGGGCATAGTAGAAGGAGAAGAATTTCACTCAAAAGGCATAGTAGGTGTCTTCAACAAAATCATAGAAGAAATTTTCCCCCAAACTGGGAAAGAGGTGCCAATACAGATAGAGGAAGCCTTTAGAACCCTAGCCAGACAAAACCTGGAAAGAACCTCTCCTCGCCATATTATAATCAAACTTCCAAACAAACACACCAAAGAAAAAATATTGAAAGCAGTTATAGAGAAAAATCAAGTTACCTACAAAAGTAAGCCCATCAGGATTACAGAAGATTATTCAACACAAACTTTTAAAGCCAGAAGGGCTTGGGGTGATATATTCCAAGTTCTCAAAGATAACAACTGTCAACCAAGGTTACTTTATCCTGCAAAGTTATTCATTCAAATAGATGGAGCAATAAGGATATTCCATGACAAAAGCAGGTTAAAGGAGTATTTGAAGACAAAACCAGCTCTACAGAAAATACTTGATAGAATCCTCCATGCTGAAGAAAAGGAAAAGCACTCATATAAGGAACCTAGAAAAAACAAGCAATACTCAAATACTAGTTAACAGAAGAGAGCACAGGTAGAACCAGAACCACAAAAAAAAAAAGGCAAATATAAATACACACCTTTCAATAATATCTCTTAATATCAATGGCCTCAATGCCTCAAGGAAAAGACATAGATTTGCAGACTGGGTTAAAAAGCAGGATCCTACAATTTGTTGTCTCCAAGAAACTCACCTTTCTACTAAGGATAGACATTACCTTAAGGTGAAGGGTTGGAAGTCAGTGTTTCAAGCAAATGGGCCTAGAAAACAAGCAGGGGTTGCTATCCTAATATCGGACAGGGTAGACTTTAGTCCAACGTTAGTCAAGAAAGATAAGGAAGTTCATCCCAGCAAAAAATAAACAGAGAGGCATCTGAACTAAATGAGGTCATATAAGGAATGGAGTTAACAGATATACACAGGACATTTCATCCAAAAGCTGCAGAATATACATTCTTTTCAGCAGCACATGGAACATTCTCTAAAATAGACCATATATTAGGACACAAAGCAAATCTTAACAAATTCAGGAAAATTGAAATAATTCCTTGCATTCTATCTGACACCATGGAATTAAACTACAAATCAGTAGCAAGAAAGGCTATAGAGCATACACAAAATCATGGAAACTAAACAATACACTACTAAATGATGAATGAGTCAATGAAGAAATCAAAAAGGAAATCAAAAACTTTATAGAAGGGTGGAGAGATGGCTTAGCGGTTAAGTGCTTGCCTGTGAAGCCTAAGGACCCCGGTTCGAGGCTCAGTTCCCCAGGTCCCACGTTAGCCAGATGCACAAGGGGGTGCATGCGTCTGGAGTTCGTTTGCAGAGGCTGGAAGCCCTGGCGCGCCCATTCTCTCTCTCTCCCTCTATCTGTCTTTCTCTCTGTGTCTGTCGCTCTCGCACTCAAATTAAAAAAAAAAAAATTAAAAACTTTATAGGGTCAAATGATAATGAGAACACAACATACCAAAATCTCTGGGACACAATGAAGGCAGTTCTAAGAGATAAATTTATAGCCTTAAGTGCCTATATTAAGAAATTAGAAAGGTCGCAAGTAAACGACCTAATGCTTCACCTTAAAGCCTTGGAAAAAGAAGAACAAGGCAAACCAAAAATCAGTAGATGGGAAGAAATAAAAAAGATTAGGGCAGAAATTAATGAAATAGAAACAAAAAGAACAATCCAAAGAATTAATGAAACAAAGAGTTGGTTCTTTGAAAGGATAAACAAGATTGATAAACCCTTAGCAAATCTGACCAAAAGAAAGAGAGAAGAGACACAAATTAATAAAATCAGGGATGAACAAGGTAACATCACAACAGATTCCAGAGAAATTCAAAAAATCATAGGGACATACTATGAAAGCATATACTCCACAAAGTATGAAAATCTGAAAGAAATGGATGATTTCCTTGATCTATATGACCTACCTAAATTAAATCAAAATGAGATTAATCACTTAAATAGAACTATAACAAGCATGGAGATCTGAACAGTTATCAATAATCTCCCAACTAAAAAAAGCCCAGGCCCAGATGGATTCACTGCTGAATTTTACCAGACTTTTAAGGAAGAGCTAACACCATTGCTTCTTAAGCTTTTCCAGGAAATAGAAAAAGAAGGAATTCTACCAAACTCCTTCTATGAGGCCAGCATCACCCTCATACCAAAACCAGGCAAAGATAGAACAAAAAAAGAAAATTACACATCAATCTCCCTCATTAACATAGATGCAAAAATTCTCAACAAAATATTGGCAAACAGAATACAAGAATATATCAGAAAGATCATTCACCCAGACCAAGTAGGCTTTATCCCAGAGATGCAGGGATGGCTCAACATACGCAAATCTATAAATGTAATACATTACATGAACGGGTTGAAGGACAAAAATCACATGATCATCTCATTAGATGCAGAGAAAGCATTTGACAAAATCCAACATCCCTTCATGATAAAAGTCCTACAGAGACTGGGAGTAGAAGGAACATATCTCAATATAATAAAGGCTATTTATGGCAAGCGTACAGCCAACATATTACTAAATGGGGAAAAACTGGAAGCTTGTCCGCTAAAATCAGGAATAAGACAAGGGTGTCCACTGTCCCCACTTTTATTTAATATAGTTTTGGAAGTCTTAGCTATAGCAATAAGGCAAGAGACACACATAAAAGGGATACAAATTGGAAAGGAAGAGATCAAGTTATCATTATTTGCAGATGACAAGATTCTATACATAAAGGACCCTAAAGACTCTACTAGCAAACTGTTAGAGCTGATCAAAACCTACAGCAATGTAGCAGGATACAAAATAAATACACAGAAATCAGTAGCCTTCATATATGCTAACAATAAAAACACAGAGGATGAAATCAGAGAATCACTCCCATTCACAATTGCATCAAAAAAAATAAAGTACCTTGGATTAAAACTAACCAAGGAAGTAAAGGATCTCTACAGTGAAAACTATAAAACACTCAAGCGGAAATTACAGAGGACACCAGGAAATGGAAAAACATCCTTTGTTCCTGGATTGGAAGAATCAATATTGTGAAAATGGCAATCTTACCTAAAGCAATCTACACATTTAGTGCAATCCCTATCAAAATTCCAAAGGCATTCTTCATGGAAATAGAAAAAACAATCCAAAAATTCATTTAGAATCACAAAAAACCTCGAATATCTAAAATAATACTGAGCAACAAAAATGAGGCTGGTGGTATCACCATACCTGATTTTAACCTATACTACAGAGCCATAGTAACAAAAACAGCATGGTACTGGCACAAAAACAGACATGTAGATCAGTGGAACAGAATAGAGGACCCAGGTGTAAGCCCAAGTAGCTATAGCCACCTGATATTCGATAAAAATGCCAAAAATACTCACTGGAGAAGAGACAGCCTCTTCAGCAAATGGTGTTGGGAAAATTGGATATATATCTGCAGAAGGATGAAAATAGATTCTTCTCTCTCGCCATGCACAAGAATTAAGTCCAAATGGATTAAAGACCTTAACATCAGGCCTGAAACTCTGAAACTGCTAGAGGAAAAAGTAGGGGAAACCCTTCAACATATTGGTCTTGGCAAGGACTTTCTGAATACAACCCCAATTGCTCAGGCAATAAAACCACAGATTAATCACTGGGTCCTCATGAAGTTACAAAGATTTTGCACTGCAAAGGACACAGTGAAAAAAGCAGAGAGGCAACCTACAGAATGGGAAAAAATCTTTGCCAGCTATATATCTGATAGAGGATTAATATCTAGGATATACAAAGAACTCAAAAAGTTAATTAATAAGGAATCAAACAAGCCAATCAAAAAAATGGGCTATGGAGCTAAATAGAGAATTCTCAAAGGAAGAAATACGAATGGCATATAAGCATCTAAAAAAATGTTCTACGTCACTAGTCATCAGGGAAATGCAGATTAAAACTAGATTGAGATTCCATCTCACTCCTGTCAGATTGGCTACCATCATGAAAACAAATGATCATAAATGTTGGCGGGGATGTGGAAAAAGAGGAACCCTTCTACACTGCTGGTGGGAATGCAATCTGGTCCAGCCATTGTGGAAAACAGTGTGGAGTTTCCTAAAACAGCTAAAGATTGATCTACCATATGACCCAGCTATAGCACTCCTAGGCATATATCCAAAGGACTCATCTCATTTCCTTAGAAGTATATGCTCAACCATGTTTATTGCTGCTCAATTTATAATAGCTGGGAAATGGAACCAGCCTAGATGTCCCTCAACAGATGAGTGGATAATGAAGATGTGGCACATTTATACAATGGAGTTCTACTCAGCAGTAAAGAAAAATGAAGTTATTTAATTTGCAGAAAAAATGGATGGACCTGGAAAGGATTATACTAAGTGAAGTAACCCAGGCCCAGAAAGCCAAGCGCCACATGTTCTCTCTCATATGTGGATCCTAGCTACAGATGATTGGGCTTCTGCGTGAGAATGAAAATACTTAGTAGCAGAGGCCAGTAAGGTTAAAAGGAGACATAAAGGGTAGAGAAAGGAAGGGAGGAGGATACTTTATAGGTTGATATTGTATATATGTAATTACAATGACTGTAATGGGGAGGTAATATGATGGAGAATGGAATTTCAAATGGGAAAGTGTGGGGGTGTGGAGGGAGGGAATTACCATGGGATATATTTTATAATCATGAAAAATGTTAATAAAAATTAAAAAAAAAAAAAAGAAAAAAGAAAATGTAAAATGGAAAAAAAAAATAAATAAATAAAGCCAGGCATAATGGCACACACCTTTAATCCCAGAACTTGGCGAGGCAGAAGCAGAAGGATCGCTGTGAGTTCAAGGCCACTCTGAGACTACATAGTGAATTCCAGGTCAGCCTGGACCAGAGTGAGACCCTACCTTGAAAATCTAAAAATAAATAAATTAAAAAAAAATAATAATCATGGAAAATGTTAATAACAATTTTTTTTTAAAAAGTGAAAAAAAAGACATGCACTACCATGCCTGGTTCCATGCATATTTTGACAGATTTTTCAAGAATCATTTGGTTATAACTTTGTGGGTCAGTTTCTGGAACTTCCTTAGTGGCAGAAACTTCTCAATGCTATGACCTAGCAAATAAACAAGGGAGGAGAAAAGGCCTATCATCAATGTACTGAGCACCTACTGTACTAGGATTTGTGTCAGATGCCTGAGCTGGAATGATGAAAATTCAGATAACTCAAAGGAAAGTTGAATTCCCAGGTTTGGTGATGGGAACAGAAGTAGGATTCACAGAGAAGAGCAGATTTGAGGGCACGTGGTGAGTTCAGAGTTGAATATTAATAACTTGGAGAGAGCTCAAGAACTGAAGTCTGCAGAAAAAAACAAAATAATTAAGAAAATAGGAAATGAAGTCATCAGAAAACCTAGAGTCAAGAAAAGTGTCCAAGAAACAAGGCCAGAGTTCCTCGAAACAATGGGCATAGTGACAGGAACAGTAATAGTTAAGGAAGGCAGATAAGAAATGGCTTTGATGTGCCTGAGAGATGCTGGGGATAGTTGTTCATCAAAGCAATGAAGATGGAAACTGTCTTCCCAGGTCTATGATGTCAGGGTGCAATGGAGTGGAGGCTATAAGGAGGGCTGGAGGATGTGGATGGTTGATAGAAGGAAAAAGGTAGGAGAAAGACTGATCATACTGGAAGATAATGGATAATTCTCCAAATGGAGGTTGCACTGCCAAGGAAAGCAACAAGGCAGAGGGATGAGTGTGGTAGCTCTGTGGGAATCATAGCATTAAGGAGACTGAAGAGGAAAGAAGGCTATAAGTTTGAAGGCAGCACTTGCTACATAGTGAGTTCCAGGCCAGACTGGACTACAAAATGAGACCTCTCTCAAAAATAAACAAACAGTCAGGCATGGTGTCTCATGCCTTTAATCCCAGCACTCAGAAGTCTAAGGTAGGAGGATCTTTATTGATAGAGAAATTTTGGTTTCCTTGTATCCCTATGTACCAATAATTTGAGGGTGTTCCTGGATCTTTGTCCTATGAATTTGAAGAATAAAATCCACAGACCAGAGGATAAAGTTTAGAAAAATTTTACTGTAGCTTAAAACTTTACGAAAAAGGAGAGAAGGCAGGGGCGGGGGTTGGGTAAGCCTAGAACATAAGAGAAGAAAGCAAGGAGACTCCTTGTCCAGGTAAGCAAGACTGGGTATGAGAAGCTCCAAGAGGGAAGAGAGCAGAGCTCTTGCCCAAAGAAGTAAGAGGGGCTTTGAGAAGCCCACTTCAAGACTCAGATCTGGGTTTTGTGTGGGAGTGGCTATGTGAGGAGGACCGGGTCTGCAGGTTACAAAACGCAGATTTTACAGCTTTCCCAGTAATCTTAGGTAAGGATCAGAGTTTTTATCCTCTAGCAAGGGTGCAAGCTCAATATACAAATCTTTCCTGGAGGGTGTAACATTCAGGTTTCTGCAAGTATAGTGACATGTCCTGCTTTTAGCCAAGGAATAAAAAACCCTTCACTTTTAGTGTCCTGTTACTCTGACTGCCTACCCAATTTCTGTCTCCTACTACTGTAGTTTCAATGCCAGCATGAGACTACATAGTGAATTTCAGGTCAGACTAGGCTAGAATGAGACCCTACCTTAAAAACCCAACAACAGTGTTAGAGAGATGGCTTAGTGGTTAAGGCATTTGCCTGCAAAGCCAAAGGATCCCAGTTCAATTCTCCAGGACCCATGTAAGACAGATGCCCAAGGGGGTGCATGCGTCTGGAGTTTGTTATATTTTTTAAAAAAACACCACCAACAACAATCACAAAAAAAGCAAGTAGGATTGGAGAGACTGCTCAGCAGTTAAGGTATTTGCTTGCAAAGCCTGATGGCCTAGGTTTAGCTCCTTAGTACTCATATAAAGCCAAATGCATAATGTGGCAAATGCGTTTGGAGTTCATTTGCAGTGGCAAGAGGCCCTGACAACCCATTCTCCTCTCGCCCTCCCTCTCTCTCCTTGCAAGTAAAAATATTGAAAAAATAAACAACAACAACCAAAGGGGGGGGGGGAGCAAGGAAAGACAAAGGAAAAGGGGGAAGGAATAAGGGAGGGGAGGAGAAGACAGGAAGTAGATGAAGTAGAACAAAAAGTGGAAGAATTTTCTTTGCATTCTTTCCTTGGTCATTTTTGAAATTGAAAAGTCAGAAAAATTAGCATAAATACTGAGGATAGAGTGTCACTGAAGGCTGGACAGAGGTAACTCATGTTTGGAGCAATCCCTTTAGACAATGACCAAGAATGTCAAGGTGAATAAAGTTGAGTATTGTACAGTTACTTTGAGGGCCAAATTATTCTTAGCATCAATGTGGAAAAGTCAAAATCGCAAAATGTCTACAAATTCCTAGATAAGAAAATATAGAAAAGAGTGGGAGGTATGGAGAAATGGCTTAGCAGTTAAGATTTGATTCCCCATGACCCACATAAGCCAAGATGCACAAGGTGGTACATGTGTCTGGAGTCCATTTGCAGTGGCTGGAGGCCCTGGTGTTCCCTCCATTCTCTTTCTCTCTCTCAAATAAATAAATAAAAACAAATTTTTTTCCATTTTCTTTTTTTTAAAATTTATTTATTTAATTTTTATTAACATTTTCCATGGTTATAAAAAAATATCCCATGGTAATATCCTCCCCCCCACCCACTTTCCCCCTTGAAATTCCATTCTCCATCATTTTACCTTCCCATCTCAATCATTGTACTTACATATATACAATAACAACCTATTAAGTACACTCCTCCCCAACCCTCCTCCCTTCAAACTTATAACATTCTTTCCTCTTCTTTTTTTTTAAAGAAAGAAGATATAGAAAGTGCAATAGGCTTCAAAAACAAAAACATTCTAAATTCAGGCAAGACCTCCTTTGGAAGGAGGGCCATTCAAGGGTAAGTGATATTCCCTAAAAATTTGCTTTCCCTTCCTCACAGGCATTTATAGTCATGGCCACTCCTGATGGTGGACTGCCTGGGATGCCTTTATACCTCTTGTCCTATACCTTGTCAACATTGCAGAAGAGGCATTGCCCTAATTATGGGACAAGGGTTGAATAAACCATCCATATAACATCTAAAGCTAATAAATTGCTGAATAGATATATATGTTATTAAAGATCACAATGCTACTCTGCTGATGATACAAACTTGCATCATTTTTACTTTTACCAAACAACTGGCCTAACCTGTTTATACTCTTAGAGCATTAAAACAGCCCCAAAAGGAGAGCCATACCTTTTTCATGTTCTACCTACCACTTGCCATTGAAGAGAGATTTGCATTAACCATAGAGGTGTCATACAGGCATCTTTTTAAGGCTTCCTGCTGCCGAGGAAGAAGCAAGTGCCCTTCAGAGAGGGCCTTCATCCTGCTCTCTCAACCCTGCTTCCCTGCATTCTTGGCTTTTCTTTTTCTGTTCTTTCCTTCTTTTAGTAGCTTGCCAAATTTGGGCTTAGTCAATGCAGTGGTGTTAACACTGAAGTTTATAATGAGCCAAGTCACACTGACTCAGAACCAAAAAGCCTGCTCAGCACAGTTCCAAGACAAAAGCAGGGGTGGGGACAAGGACCAGATTGTTTCCTGTAGTGCCTTACTTTATTCAAACATCCTGTAGATTCCTGAGGGGAGCAGGCAGGGATGATCTGAAAGGTGGTGAACTCCCAGGTGAAAAATGATATTTCAATTAAGAGGCAAGATTGTGTATCTTACTGTGTTATGTCCATGTGCATGTGCTTTAAAATGACTCTCAACATATAAATTATTTTTAATTGGATTTTTAGAGATTTAGTTGTAGATTATAAGAACAGATACAGGATGGGAAGGTGAGTCTGTGAACAAAGCACTTGCCATGGCACTGTAAGATATGAGTGGAGAGCCCCAGAGCCCTCCACCACAAAAAACAAAAAAACTTAGATACTGTGGTGGGCTTCTACTATATCAGTTTACCTACAACAAGAAGTGAGGTGGAGACAGAATTTCTTGGAAGCTCACCAAAAAAATAAATAAATAAAATAAAAATTAAAAAAAATTAAAAATGGAGTGGTGAATAAAAACAAAACAGAGACCTTGCCTCAAATGAAGTGCAACTGGGTGCTCAGGGTTCAGGAAAGTCCTTGGACTGCAAACCCTAGGTACATTTCTAATTTTCATCAAATCATTGAATAAAAAAGACTAAGTATAATTATTAAATTATTATATTTAGTGAGGGAATACAGAGTCAAGGAAGGACACCCATGTGGCTAGAGATCCCATGTGTAGGGCTTGGGAAAACCATGGAAGGAAAGGGGAGAAAAAAAAGTTCAAAGAGCTCCAGCCCTGTAGGTAGCTGGAGGGGGTCAAAAACCCATGAAAGCCCATGTAGAAAGTAAGGGCTAGTGGGGCTCTCCCCTTGGCTCAGGAAACTCACCAAGAGCTAGAAGTTCTCAAGTGAAGCATGCGCTCTCCTTGCAAATATATTTATAACCCTATAGTGGTGGGCCCTGCCTTCTGGCTCAGGTGAAGCAGAAGGACAGCTGGTTAGTTAAGGATAGGGGATGTCTCAGGATGTGGCTCTGACTTGGAACATTCCATCTCTCTGTGATGACAGGAGCTTTATCAGTTCATACAGCCTTGTGGAAAGTAGGTGCAGCAGACAGAGCTGTTTTCTGGGAACTTTAGTTTACAAAAGCACACATGAAGTGGGGCTGGGATGTACTACTTCAGTGTCTATACATAGTGCCCTATTTCTTCCAGCAAGGCTGTACCTCCTAAAGGTTCTATGCTGTTCCAGCAAGTTCCAAGAGGGGGACCAAGTGTACAAATACAAGAGCCTACAGGGCCATTTTATATTCAAACCTCAATGTGGATTCCTTCCTTTGTGTGGGGGTTCTAGTTGTGTACAATCATGCAGGGTTGGGTTCCCACCACCATACTCAAGATACTGAATATTTCATCAGCACTAGAATCCTTGGTGCCCAGTGGAAGACACATCAGCACCCCAGCCTCTAGTAACTATTGTTCTTCAAATCTAAGGCTTTTCATTCCAAAAATATTTTATCAACATAATCATTCAGTATGTAATATAAGTGATTTTTCTCACTCACAGTAACTCTCAGAGAATTCACTTAAGTCAGTATACATATTAACATTTTCTTCATTTTCATTGCTGAATAGTATTTCACAATGGCACAAATGACCCAAATTGCTTAATCATTCATCCTTACAACCTACAAATTCTGTTACATGTGAAGTGACTTTTCTTCTAGACAGCATGTACAAAAGTTGTGTTATTTGTACACACTCTGCCAGTCTCTGCATTTAAACAATTTATAGTGTAGATAAATATTTTATTTTTGTGCTTATGTTTAACTTCTGTAATATTTTTATTTTGTTTTTTTTCTCATGATTTTTGTTCTGCTGCCTAATTTCTTGCCTTTCTTGATATATATATATATGCATTTTTTTTATTGATAACTTCTATACTTACAGATAGCAAACCATGGTATTTCCTCCCCTGCTTTCCCCTTCATAATTCTGCTCTCTGTCATATCACCTCCCCTTCTCCATTAGTCTCTCTTTTAATTTACTGTCAGCATCTTTTTATCCTATTATGAGGGTCTTGTGTAGGTATTGCTAGGCACTGTGAGGTCTTGGACATTGAGGTTAATTTCTGTCTGGACAGTTGTATGTAAGGAGTGGTACCCTTCCTTTGGCCATTACATTCTTTTGGCCTCATCTTCCACAATGAACCCTGGGCCTTGGAGGGTATGAGATGTTTCAGTGCTGGACACTCCTCCATCCCTTCTTCTCATGTTGCCTTTTGGGTTATCCCAGTGGTCGCTGCCATCTGGAAAGAGAAGCTTCTCTAACCAGAAGTGAGAGTAGCATTAATGTATGAGTATGAACATTAAGAGTTGTGCTTTCAGGGCAATTTGCTGAGAGTAATATATGCATTTATCCAGACAAGAGCAGGCTTTATACCCCTAAGGCCCATGACCTCCCCTGCCAAAGGCTTTTGACTAGGTTTTCAGTACCAGGCATGTACTTCCTCCCATAGAATGGTACTTCAGTCCAATTAAAGAGCAGTTGGTTTCCCCCAGAACAGACATGCCACTATTGTACTCATTCAGTCATTTGACTTGTCTGGCCAAACTTGAGGCCTCCAGTGTCCACTGTTTTCACTGCTGATGACTTCTGTCTCCCATAGGCTGCATACAGTGCAGTTTTTTTCCAGCTTTCAGTTGGCTGTGCTACAGGGAGAAGGTTTTCTGCTCAGCACCAGCTTGATTTCTCAGTGACTTTGCCACTCAGGCATGTGAATTCTTCAGCAATAGTGTCTTAATATTTCTTTCTCATGGGAAACCAGGGCCTTGGAAATAGTCTATAATATTTTGGAGGCAACAGGGTTAACAATTCACTGGAAGGTATCCCATTCCTGGACCTGAAAATTTTCTTGTAACAATCTACAGCTTCTGGATGTACCATTAATTAAGAAAGTAGATTTTCATATGTTTTATTCAGACTATCTTGAATTTTGATTGACCTTCCCCCACCCCTCTTATATACAATTTCTTCCCCTGACCTCGGTGAGGCCTTTCCCCTTCCTGTAATCTGTTCTTCCATGCACAAGAATCAAATCCAAGCGGATTTGTTCTTCCATTATAAGAATCAAATCCAAGTGGATCAAGGACCTTAATATCAGACCTGAAACTCTGAAATTGCTAGAGAAAAAGGTAGGGTAAACCCTTCAACATATTGGCATAGGTTATGACTTTCTGAATATAACCCCAATTGCCCAGAAAATAAAACCACTAATCAACCAGTGGGATCTCATGAAATTACAAAGCTTTTGTACAGCAAAGGACACTATGAAGAGAGCAAAGAGACAACCTACAGAATGGGAGAAAATCTTTGCCAGCTACACATCTGTAGAGGATTAATATCCAGAATATACAAAGAACTCAAAAAACAGAACAATAGGAAATCAAACAACCAAATGGGATGTGGAACTGAATAGAGACTTCTCACTGGAAGAAATACAGATAGCATAAAAACATCTAAAAAAGTGTTCTACATCCTTAGCCATCAGGGAAATGCAAATTAAAACTACCTTGAGATTCCATCTCCCTCCTGTCAGAATGGCTCCCATCAAGAAAAAAAAATGCCAATAAATGTTGGTGAGGATGCAGAAAAAGGGGAAACCTTGTACACTGTTGGTGGGAATGTAATCTAGTACAGCCATTGTGGAAATATGTGTGGAGGTTCTTGAGACAGGTAAAAATAGATTTAGTATATGATCCAGCTATAGCACTCCTAGGCATATATCCTAATGACTTTTCTCACTACCTTATAGATAGTTGTGCAACCATATTTATTGCTGCTCTACTCATAATAGGTAAGAAATGGAACCAGCCTAGATATCCATCCACAGATGAATGATAAATATGTGGTACTTGAGTATAGTTTTAAATTATATTGAGAGGGGTAGAGTTAGGGTGACGACTGCTGAAGGTGAAAAGCACAGGAAAGTTTGCACTTGCTAGAAATCCAAGATAATTTGACTTCTTATCTCTTGCCTAGTTCCCCTAGACCTGTTTTTCCTCAAAAACAGGGAGGAAGGTCTTTCATAGGATTTAAACATTGTGATTGGTCAAGTTCTGCCCCTGGAACTTGGTACCAGGGCTAACCTCTTCCTGAGATAGCCCCTAGTCCTAACCAACCAGCTGTCCCCCTGGTTCACCTGAACCAGTAGATAGCCCACCTCAAGGTTATAAATATCTTTGCAAGGAGCAGGAAGGCTCTTTGACCATTTGGGAACTTCCAGCTGTGGGTGAGGTTTTCCCTCTACTGGGAATGGGCAGCCGAGTCCCAGGCCCAGCCAGGAGGGACCCTAGCCCTTCTCTACATGGGCTCCTTTATTCCCTCCATCTTCCCACATGGCAGGAGCTCCTTGAACCTTCTTTCCTCTTTTCTTTCCATGCTTTCTTCCAGGCCTTCTACATGGGATCTCTAACAAAATGGGTGCCTTTCCTTGGCTCTGTACTTCCCTCACTAAATACAATAATTTAATAATTATCCTTCTTCTTCTTCTTTTTTATTCAATTATTTGATTAAAATTAGAAATGAACCTAGGGTTTGGGTTTCAAGGACTTTCCTAGACCACTAGCACCCTATTATAATATCTTCATTTATTTGTAGCGTTTTGAATATTTTTCTTGAAGTTGTTTTAGTGCTTGCTGTGGGTATTGCACTCTAAATACATGGTTTGTTACAGTCTGCCAGCATCAACATTCTGTCACTCCCATCTAAGTCTCTTGTCTTTCTCATTTAACTTTCACTGGCTTGAAATATGGTAATATTATTCTTGTATCAATCACCAAATATTATTTATTTAAAAAAACATGAAGAGAGGACTAGAAAGACGACTCAGTAGTTAAAGATTCTTGCTTGCAAATTTGGACAACCTGGGTTCAATTCTCCAACAGCCATGTCAAAAGCAAGATGCAAAAAGTGGCACAGGCATTTAGCATTCATTTCCAGTGGCAGTGGTAACAGACCCTGGTTATTAGCTATACCTGTTATTATATATATTTCTCTCATTGTCTATTCTTCCTTTTTTTCCTTCTTTCATTCCTTTTAAAATTTATATATCAGGGCTGGACAGATGGCTTAGCAGTTAAGCACTTGCCTGTGAAGCCAAAGGACCCAGGTTCAAGGCTCGATTCCCCAGGACCCATTTAGCCAGATGCACAAGGGGGTGCACGTGTCTGGATTTCATTTGCAGTGGCTAGAAACCCTTGCACACCAACTCTCCTCTCTCTCTCTCTGACTCTTTCTCTCTCTGTCTGTTGATCTCAAACAAATAAATAAAAATAAAAAATTTAAAAAATTATATATCAATACATACATAATGTTTATATATGATATATATGTGTATGTGTGTGTTTGTGTATGTATTTTTTTAAACAGGGTCTCATACCCAGGCTGTCCTCAAACTCACTGTTGTAATGGAGTGTCAAAGTTCCCAGAAAACAACGAGGATCCACAATGATCTCAAAGAAGCTACAAGGCCAAATGACTGAATTTAGGATTGTGGAGCGTGTGTTGCAGACAAGAGCCAATTTATGTTGGATTAATTTTAGTCCCCTTAATGGTCACCCATTGCCAACCCCTGTGTGTGATTTAATATCTTGCGACTGTCACACTTGTTTTTGGTGTGTGTGTGTGTGTGTGTGTGTGTGTGTGTGTGCATATAGATGCATATATACTGTCCACATGTGTTCAGAGGGCAGAGAAGAACATCAGGTGTCCTTTATGATTCTTCCTTCTTTCCTTCAGACAGACTTTCTCACTGAACTTAAGGCTAATTACTTTTTGGTTGGATGGGGCGATCAGTGAGCCCCAGTGATCCTTTTGTCTCTGAGACCCTTCAGCCCTGGGGTGACAGGCCAACACAACCACACCCAGAAGTTTTGTTTTTATGTGGGTACTGGGGATAGAACTCAGGTCCTTATGCTTGTGCAGCAAGAACTCTTACCCACTGAGATATCTCCTCAGGCCCCCAAAACTTTTCAAGTACATTTTGAGCAACCACTATCTTCTACCAATAGCTAAGAATATTCACAGATAGCATGAAAACCATATTAGAGACTTTTCTGGCCATAGCCCACCCTCTTACAGCCCCTACCAATGTAATTGGTACATGTCTTAATTTATTAATTTCTTCATTGTGTAACATACAATCTCATGAACTCACTTGAATAATGAAACGTGTTTTTCAGGACAACATGAATCCATGCTCCTGTACTATGAATAAATTATCTCTTATTCATGTTGAGGTAAGGGTCATGTTTTGTACAGAAAGAAAGTTGATCTTAAACTCCCAACGCTTCTCTCTACCTTACAGCATGCATCAGCATTCCATTTTATTCTTTCTTGATGCTTCCAGAGTCCCTCTTTTTACTAGCCCCTTTTTGTTTGATAAATTACCATAGGCAGTCTAGGCCTGCTAGGGATATAGTCTTTATTTTCTTTAATATGAGACTATCTCCATTTTCCTTTCATTACCAACGAATTCTCAGATATAAAATTCATGGTTGAAATTATTTCCTTTCAAATACTTGGAAAATGTTGTGCTATTTTCTTTTGTTCTCTGTTGTTTCATATGAGCAATCTGCTGTCATTTGAGTCATTTTCCTCCTACAGGTAATGTGTCATTTATCTCTAGCTTCAAGATCTTTTTTTCTTTGTCTTTGACAAGATTTCTTTGGTTTAATCCCATTTGAATCTATACATTTGTGCATAACACCAAATTTGGAGAGTTTTCGAACTTCAAATATTCTCCATTTTCTCCTCTTGTGGCCCTACCTGTTAAAGGTGCCCCCCTCTCCGTCTCCACCCTGGACCTCCTGAGCTGTACACACAATCTGAGCTAATCAGGAGACTGAGGCAGTAGGATCTATACAACAAGTACAAGGTCAGGCTCATCAACTTAGTGAACCTGTCTCAAAATAAAAATAATTCAAAAGGGTACGGCCTGTATATAGCTTAGTGGCAGGACATTTGTCTGGCATGTTCAAGACCCATTACCTCTACACTTCCCAGTTATACCACAGGCTTTCACATATGGGTGCTGGAGGCTCAGAGGAACATTCTTGATTCAAATTACAGTTAAGACCTATGGTGGTAAGACCTAGCCTGCTGTAGTTGTGGAGCTGCTGCTCCAGAGCATAGAATAAAATGCATAACAGGGTGGGTATATGTAGCAGGCTGGCTGTGTTACTGTTTCTAATACCCAGAGTCCTTTGAAATACAGCTTGTCTGTGTGACTCATCTGGCTAATGAAATTCATGCAGAAATGATGAGTGTGACTTACAGGTGGCAGCTGTGCGTGCAGGAAGACCTTTGCTTTGTACTCTTCCATCATGATCACGACTAATGTTTTAGACAGTCGCAGTTCCATTAGCCCACATTCCAGAGTGAGAGCACAGCCCCTGCAGACCTTGGAGGGCTCATTATGTGAGCAAATATGAGCTTTGGTGAATACACTGTAGAAATTAAAGCAGTCCTCACCATAGCCTAACCCAGCCTGTTGATCTTGCAGTGAGTTTTGCTTAAATTTAAGTATAGACAAATATGTTCATACCCCTGGAGGCTACTAGAAATACATACAAATATGTGTATTAGAATTACATTTATTAAAAGGATAGGGATATAACTTAGTGGTAAAGTTGCTTGCTTCATGCATCTAAGGTCCTGAGTATGACCTCTAGCAGTACTAAAAAAAATTACTTTTTTTTTTAGCATTTTATTAATTCAAGCAAGCTGAGCCATATCCTTAACCGAACATTTTATTAATTCAGATATGTCCCCTAGTTAAATAAAAGTGGGGTTTTACTCTAGGGAAATGAGAAACCACATATTTGGCTGTCAGCATCTGTCTTTGTGAAGAATACCTGAGTGTTGGATGGACTCATTTGTAATATGTATGTGTGATGTTTTTCCTTTAGGAAAATTGTGAAGCTGAAAATATTTTCATTTATCAGAGAGGGCTTTAAGGATTATTGGCTTGGAGACTTAGTGCTTATCCACAGATTGTTGATATTCATAGCATTTGAATTTCTTCACAAATGTCTATTTCCAATTTACAGTCTTGTACTGGAATCGTCACAGTATTGGGACCAGCATAGTATAAGCCAGACCATAAGCAATGCTTCTGACTATAAACAGAACCAGTCAGGGGAACTGATGTATCTCAAAACGGGGGCTGTGTGGGGGGCGGGGGAGAAAGCGTCCTCTGTGGACCCTTGGGTAAACCTACAGTCCTTGCATCACTGCCAGGTAATGTTTCTTAAGTTACAATGGCCATAACACTTTTTCTAATGCTTTTTTTTTGTTTGTTTTTATGAGGTAGGGTCTCACTCTAGCCCAGGTTAACCTGGTAGTCTCACGGTGGCCTCAAATTCATGGTGATCCTCCTACCTCTGCCTCCCAAGTGTTGGTATTAAAGGCATGTGCCACCACAACTAGCTTTGAGGCTTTTACTGTAAGTTACTATTAAGTAAAAGATCTCCTGGTCATTTAATAAGGATACAAAAGTATTTTCTGTCAAATTGTAAGAAAGGAATCTGTGAATTTTTTAAAAACAATATTAAATTTGTAAAAATAAAATCAGTTTAAAATTAAATGAGAATGACTCAGCACCTTTGAATCAGAATCATAAAGACATTAGGCTAGTTAAGCCTCTGGGGTAGATTTGCAAAATCCATAGTCTTCCTTCAATACTCATTTCTATTAAAGACACCTACAGCATCCAGCCAACTGCTTCTCTTTCTTTCTATCTTTTTTTTTTTTAATTTTATTTTTTGCTGTTGTTGTTTTTGTGAGGTAGGGTTTTACTCCAGCTCAGGCTGATCGGGAATTCACTATGTAGTTTCAGGGTGGCCTCGAACTCACAGAGATCCTCCTACCTCTGCCTCTTGAGGGCTGGGATTAAAGGCGTGCGCCAACACACCCGGCTTCTTTCTACCTTTATTCTATAGCTTCCACCACTAACTCTGTTCTCTTGAGGATTCTTTTCCTCTTAAATCTAGCAATAAAAGATCAAGTCTTTCCTCTGCATCTACTGATCCTTATTTGATATTATGATCAAGGTGTACTATAGGCCCTCTTATTTTAAGAATTTTGCTATTTTACAAGTGTTTTTCAAATCTACTGTACAGTTAGTCAGAGGAAGATGGGATTAGATTACACTATAATGTCATCAGCTCTGCTTTTTACTCAGTTCTCCTTTAAAAAAAAACAAGACAAAACAAATTTCCTCAGGCTTATGGAAGATTTTTATCAACTTTAGGAATTTTTAAAGAATTAATGTTGATACTTTTTGCCAGTGTTTGTTGCTTCAATTTACAGAGCTGTCAATGCATCATTTTAGAGGTAACTTTGTCATAAAAATTCTTTGGGGATTTCTGGTCAAGATGGCAGACTCAACAAAACTCCTCTAGAGCCCTGGGGATGAAATGAGAGAAGCAGTAAGAACCAAGGACAACCAAATTCTACCAACAAGACACAAAAAAAAGCTCATTGGCTCCTTGGCAGGAGAGGAACCATTCCTCACACATCAGCCAGGGGCCAGGTGAAACCACAGAGGAATTGGTGAGATGAGCAAGAGAGAGAGTCTGACCGCCTGCAGCAGGATGATGGAGACACTGAGGATACTCAAAATGGACCAAAGCAGAAATCCTGAAGCTGCTAAGAGCTGCTCAACACTACAGTAGACTTAAAACACACCAAAAACAGCTCAGGGAACTTTGTGGGAGCAGGGCAGAAAGATTATAAGAGCCACAAGGTGAGAGGGAATATCCAGAGGAATTGCCCCTGCCCCCCCCGCCCCACAATGACTGACAGCTACTGTCATAACTCATAACCCACAACTCCATGGTGAATACCAGCAAGCCCACAAGGAGGCCCTCAGCAGAATGGGGGCAGGAAGGGGGCAAATGATGATACCAACACATGATGTGTCCATACCAAGTATCTACTTAATAAAAAAAATTCTCAGGGAATGTACCTATAATAATACATCATTCTACAAAATAAGCCTTTGTTAAATGACCAATATGTTGTAGATACTGGGCTAGGTACTGACAATCCAACTTGGAAGGAAATAGAAGTGTGTCTTAAGCACTTCATCATTCATAAAGAAAGTAGTCATACAAAGAGGGGAGAAACAGGCCAAGGAAGAAATAAGAGCTTCTTCCTAAGCTTGTAATCATAGTAACTCAGGAGGCGGAGTGTGAGAAGCAGGAGGTTAAGGATAGCCAGACTCCATCTTAAAATCAGAACAAACACCAATAACAACATCAACAAAAGCCCACCATAAAACAAACTTTTCTTCTTCCAGATGAAAGGAGGAAGAGTCTGGCAAGAGAACAAAGTGAAAAAACTAACATATCAAGAACCCTTTGTATCTCAACAGAGCCAGAGAAAAAACTGTAAGGACAGTGTAAGAAGCCTTGTACTGAACTTTGCCCCATATTTTTTAGTTTCATTTATTTCTCTTAAATTACCTCAGTAAGGTAAGAAAAGGAGCAAAAAAAAAAAAAAAATGTTATGCAACAAAAGCTACCATAAATGATATGAGAATTTCCTTAGAGAGATTTAACAGCAAGTTTGAGCTGACTGAAGAATTAGCAAACTTAGAAAATATGACAAGTGAGATTATTTCACTTTGAGAAACAGAAAGATGAAAGGATGAAGAAAAACAAACAAGGCCATAAAGACCTATGGGACACTATCCAGCATGCAAACCAACCCATAATGGAAGTCTAAGAATGAGAGGGAGGGCTGGAGAGATGGCTTAGTGCTTAGTGTTTAAGGTGCTTGTCTGTAAAACCTAAGGACTCAGATTCAAGTGCCCAGAACTCATGTAAGTCAGATATACAAGGTGATGCATGCACACAGGTGATGCATGTGCACAAGGTGGCACAGGTGTCTGGAGTTTGTTTGCAGTGGCTAAGGCTCTGGCATACCAGTTCTCTTATTCTTTCACTCTCATAAAATGAAAACATAGAAAAGATTAAAGAAATAAAAAGAAGAATGACAGGAGAGAAAAGACTCATTATATAAAAGCAAGTGATCTTCAATATAATTAATTGGTCACCTTCCTATAAGAAACTATAGAGATGAGAAGGTACAGAAATGATACATTTGAAGTGCTAATAAAGAAAAAATATTGAATGTTGCAGATTTTCATACTGTTAAATCCTTTGTCTCATAGCTATGGAAAATTTGGTGCTTGGCAATTAGAAGTGAATAAATCAAAGGAGATTTATTTTTTTAAAAAGTCCCAGATCTATTTTCCTGCAAATTTAATAATTTCATTTATCAACATAGCTGAATAAAATTATCTTATATATATGTACTTCCCTTTCATTACTTATTCGTCCACTGACAATCATCTAGGCTGACTGTAATTCCTCGAATTGTGAATTGTGCAGTGTTGCAGTCAAGTTTGCCTTGCTAGCAAAAATCACCCAACCAAGAGCAGCTTTTGGGAAAAAAGGATTTATTTTGGCTTACAGACTCAGGGGGAAGCTCCATGATGTCAGGGGAAAATGATGACATGAGCAGAGGGTGGACATCACCCTCTAGCCAACATCAGGTGGACAATAGCAACAGGTGAGTGTGCCAAACACTGGTAAGGGGACACTGGCTATAATACCCATAAGCTTGCCCCAACAATACACTCCCTCCAGGAGGTGTTAATTCCTAAATCTCCATCAGCTAGGAACCTAGCATAAGTTTATGGGGGTCACCTGAATCAAAATGCTACATGCATATATAAACATGGAGATTCAAGCATCTCTGTGATAGGATATGGAATCCTTTGGGTATAGGGACAGGATGATATAGCTTGGTAATACAGCAGTTCTGTTTTTTGAGGCAGGGCCCTTATTTGTGCCTAGGCTGACCTGTAACTGACTTTATAACCCTAGGATGGCCTCAAACTCATAGCAATCCTTCTACCTCAACCTCTTCAGTGCTGGGATTATAGGTGTGAACCACTGTACCCATATTATTTATTATATTCTAAAAAATATTTTTATTTAGTTACAGGCAGAGAGAGAGAGAGAGAGAGAGAAAAGAAACAGAGAGAATGGGTGCACCAGGGCCTCCAGCCACTGCAAACAAACTCCAGACACATGTACTACCTTGTGAAAATGGATTATGTGGGTACTCGGGAATAGAAGTGGGGTCCTTCTTTGGCTTTGCAGGCAAGTGCCTTAACCACTAAGCTATTTCTCCAGCCCTATACCCAGTTAAAAAAAACTTTGTTAAACCTCCTTACTGACTTTCATAATGGCTATACTAGTTTAGACTGTAACTAGCAGTTAATAAAGGTTCTGTGTCAGTTACTTTCTCCTTGCTAGAACAAATGACCCTCCCAGAAACAGCTTAAGTAAGGGAAGGGTTTATTTTCACCTTACACTTTTGAGGGAAAGTCCATCATAGTGGGGAGAGCATGGTAGCAGTGTCACATCATCACATCAGCAGGGAGGAAGTATAGCAAGCACACCAAGCAAGGATAGACTTTACTAAATAAGTCTCTTTTGATTTACTCACTTCTAATCACCATGTACCTAGTTTTTCATGGCCATGAGACAAAGGATGTAACAGTATGAGAAATCTGCAACATTCCTAATATTTAACAGTTTTTCTTTCTTAGCACTGGATGAGTCATCTCTACCACATCTGTCTTGGCTCAGGGCACATTGCAAAAGAAGTGGCAGAAAGAATATTAATGCTGCTCTCACTGCTATCCAAAAAAGTTCCTCTGTGGAGATGGTGTTAAACACTGAGGAGACTCAAAACTTTTCAAAGTTGATAATAAGAGATTAACACTAAATAGGACATCTCTATCATGGTTTCCAAGGCTCAGGGAACATTGAAGAAGAGGGGGGTTGAAAGAATATAAAAGCCCCAGTGTACGAGGAAGTACTTTGGGGCACTGTCCTCTGGACAGGAACTGACTGGCTCCTTCATGACCTCACAGTAGTTTTTATTATACCCACAAAACCTGCACAGTTCTGAACTTATCAACATTTTGACATAGGACAGAGGAGGAAAAAAACAATGAGGCATCAACACAGAAGAAGGGCTTCAAGAAGATGGTGGTAGACACTGAGAACACTCATATCTTATCAAAGCATAAATCCAGAGAATTCGGGGATACCAAAGTAGACTAATTAACACATGCACCAAGGCTTAAGGAACATTATGGAAGAGTAGGAGGAAATACTGTAAGTGTCACAGGTAGAAAGGGGTATCCTGAGGCATTTTGCTCCCACCCATTGAGATTGACTGATGTATTTATAATGAATACAATAAATGCAGGTGGAGAAGAGGATATAAGAGGAAAACACAAGAATTGGCCCAAAACAGGATTTCTGCATACATTGTAGTACATAATTAATAAAAAAAACATAGAAGAAGGACTACTTGGAAAAAGGAGGATGCTCAGTGGAATATCAGTGAAAGAGGAAGGAAAAAAGAGGGTAATAGGATGGGAACATGATCAGATCACAGTATGTTTATATATGACAATTCTTAACAAAAGTGCTTTAAAAAAGAATGTTGGCAGAATAGCCAATTCTTGTGATGCAATCACTTATTCTTTGCTTCAACTCTGAGTAAACATTATTTGCTCCTTTACACCAACATTTATATTAGCTCCACCAAAGCAGTCCAGTTTTTTTGGTTTTAAATTTTTATTTATTTATCTATGAGAGAGAGAGAGAGAGAAAGGAGAATAGGTGCACCAGGGCCTCCTTGTCACTGCCATCTTGTGCATCTCCTTCTACGTGGGTACTGGGGAATCAAACTTTGGGTCCTTTGGCTTTGGTAGCAAATGACTTAACTACTAAGCTGTATCTCCAGCCCCTGTCCAATATTTCTATTAACTTGTTACTAAATAACATTTTCTACAGGAAAAAAAAATACTTTAATGAAAATCCCATAGGCACAGACTGGTAGTCAACATTGTCAAAATCCTTAAATTCATCAAAAGATTCAATGTAACCTGCTTATAAATCATTGCAGGTTTTAAAAAAAGAAATAGATAAGCTTATATTAAATTCATGGGGAAATTCAAAGACCAGAACAGCTGAATCAATTTTGAAACAGACTGGCCCAGGCATGGTGACACACACCTTTAATCACAGCACTTGGCGAGGTAGGAAGATTGCTGTGAGTTTGAGGCCAGCCAGAGATAGTGAATTGTAGGTCAGCCTGGCCTAGAGAAAGACTCTACCTTAAAAGAGAGATAGAGAAGAGGAGAGGAGAGGAGAGGAGAGGAGAGGAGAGGAGAGGAGAGGAGAGGAGAGGAGAGGAGAGGAGAGGAGAGGAGAGGAGCAGAGTGAAGCAGAGCAGAGCAGAGAAGAGAAGAGAAGACAAGGGAAGAGGACGCGACGAGATGAGACTGGGATACAATCCTGAATTTAATCACCAGTACCAGTAGAAGAAAAACCTTCTTAACAAATTTGAAAAGAAAAACAAAGTTAGAAGACTTGCAATTCCTAACGATACCATAAAAGGAAACCCTACCAAGAAAAACCAGTATCTATCTATCTATCTATCTATCTATCTATCTATCTATCTATCTATCTGTAGTAGTAATGACCCAGTGTTACACAGGCCATAAAGATCAGTAATAGGAAGGACAGCACAATTGGTTGGGTGGGAATGGGCTAAGGGGGAGGGGATGGAAGAGAGGAAGGAGTGAAATGTGAGTTAATCAAAATAGAAGATTCATGAATATGAAATTTGGAAACCCATTTCTTTGCTAGCTAAATATATATAGAGAGTTTGGGTGTGCGCAGAAGACATAGATTACTATTACAATAAATTTAGTGCTAGGCATGTGATACCTTCCAGCAAGTTTTGGCCAGAGAGGCTCCTGATGCTGCCCCAAACCTCACAGCCTATTGCCAAAGCTTTAGGTTGCCCACCAGAGCTAGATGATAAGACCCTATTGCTGAAAACTCCACATTTTTCAGCTGCAAGTCACTGAGAAACCAAGCTAGAGCTGAACTGGAAGCCTTCTCCCTATTGACTAGCTGTTGGGATGCTGGAAAGACCTATGTAGCCTATTTGGGGAGAAAAAAATCATCATTGGTGTTAACCAGCAGTGGCCCTTGCAATGTTTATGGTTGGCCAGTCAGGCTACATGTACCAACTGTTGCAATGGTGGCATGTCTGATAGGCGAAAACCAACTGATATCTGGCCATAAAGCCTGCTCCATGAAATGGAATTCCTGCTTGGTAGTGAAAACCTAATGAAAAGTCCATGGCTTGGAAGGTCATAAACCCTAGGAGGGAAACAACTCATGTTGTCTGATAACATGGATATATTATGTCTACCAAATTGTCCTCTAAATACTTAAGCTTATGCCCATGTATTAATTCTGTTCTCACTTTTCATTAGAGAACCTTCTCTTTTCAGATGGTGGTTACCACTGGGGTGACTCAACACTCACCAAAGTGCAAAGAAGGAGTGTTCAGCACTAAGTGAGACATATCTACCACACCTTCCAAGACTCAAGGACCATTGTGGAAGAGGTGGCAAGAAGAATGTAAACGAGCCAAAGAAATGCTTACAGTCTTCCAGATAGAAAGTAGTCTTTATCTGATAAAGGATTAATACCTAGGATATACAAAGAACTCAAAAAGTTAAATAATAAGGAATCAAACAAGCCAAGCAAAAAATGGGCTATGGAGCTAAATAGAGAATTCTCAAAGGAAGAAATACGAATGACATATAAGCATCTAAAAAAATGTTCTATGTCACTAGTCATCAGGGAAATGCAGATTAAAACTACATTGAGATTCCATCTCACTCCTGTCAGATTGGCCACCATCATGAAAACAAATGATCATAAATGTTGGTGGGGATGTGGAAAAAGAGGAACCCTTCTACACTGCTGGTGGGAATGCAATCTGGTCCAGCCATTGTGAAAATTAGTGTGGAGGTTCCTAAAATAGCTAAAGATTGATCTACCATATGACCCAGCTATTGCACTCCTAGGCATATATCCAAAGGACTCATCTCATTTCCTTAGAAGTACGTGCTCAACCATGTTTATTGCTGCTCAATTTATAATAGCTGGGAAATGGAACCAGCCTAGATGTCCCTCAACAGATGAGTGGATAATGAAGATATGGCACATTTATACAACGGAGTTCAGCTCAGCGGTAAAGAAAAATGAAGTTATGAAATTTGCAGAAAAAATGGATGGACCTGGAAAGGATTATACTAAGTGAGGTAACCCAGGCCCAGAAAGCCAAGCGCTACATGTTCTCTCTCATATGTGGATCCTAGCTACAGATGATTGGGCTTCTGCATGAGAATGAAAATACTTAGTAGCAGAGGCCAGTAAGTTAAAAAGGAGACATAAAGGGAAGAGAAAGGAAGGGAGGAGGGTATGTAATAGGTTGATGTTGTATATATGTTAGTACAATGATTGAGATGGGGAGGTAATATGATGGAGAATGGAATTTCAAAGGGTAAAGTGTGAGGGGGGAGGGAGGGAATTACCATGGGATATTTTTTTTTATAATCATGGAAAATATTAATAAAAATTTAAAAATTAAAAAAAAAGAAAGTAGTCTTAAAAAAAAAAAGATTTAGGGCTGGAGAGATGGCTTAGTGGTTAAGCGCTTGCCTGTGAAGCCTAAGGACCCCGGTTTGAGGCTCAGTTCCCCAGGTCCCACTTTAGCCAGATGCACAAGGGGGCGCACGCATCTGGAGTTCATTTGCAGAGGCTGGAAGCCCTGGCTCACCCATTCTTTCTCTCTCCCTCTATCTGTCTTTCTCTCTGTGAAGGTCGCTCTCAAATAAAAAAAAAAGATTTATTTTTATTTATTTGAGAGAGAAGAGGGAGGATGGGCATGCCAGGGCCTCTGGCCACTGCAAACAAACTCCAGACACATGTGCCACCATGAGCATCTGGCTTACATGGGACCTGGAGAATTGAACCTGGGTACTTAGACTTCGCAGGCATGCACCTTAACTGCTAAGCCAACTCTCCAGTCCAGAAAGTGATTGTTTTATTTACTTTTTGAGATAGGTTCTTGCACTAGTCCAGTCTAACCTGGAATTCATTATCTTGTCTCAGGCTGACCTCAAATTCACAGTGATCCTCCTATCTTAGCCTATTGGGTGCTGGGATTAAAGATGTATACTACCACACCTGGACAAAGAGGTCTTTATATTCATGACCTCACAGTGGATAACTCTACCTATACAAGACTTGCATATTAGGAGGAAAAAAAAATGATGATATCAAAATACAAGAGAGACTAGTTGGAAAGAACAAGGTATTCAGTGGCAGAGAAATTGAGGAGGGGAAAAACGGAGAGCTGTGAGAGTGGATTGTGATCATGGTATATTATATTTATGAATGTTGTCAATAAAATTCTTCAGTCTGATGTTCTTCCAACTGTACTCTTTCAGCTGTGAAGGGACAGAAGAATGTCCAGCACTGAAACATCTTATACCCTCCAAAGCTCAGGGTCCATTGTGGAAGAGGTGGCAGAAAGAATGTAAGAGCCAAAGGAAGGGAACCACTCCTTACATACAACTGCCTGGACAGAAATTGGCCTCAATATCCAAAACTTTGCAGTGCCTAGTAATACCTACACAAAACCCTCATAATAGGAAAAAAAGATAATGATATCAAAGTAAAAGAGAGACTAATGGAGAGATGGAGGGGATATGATGAAGAGCAGAGTTATGAAGGGGAAAAGGGGGAATGGAAATCCCATGGTTTGTTATCTGTAAGTATAGAAGTTGTCAATAAAAAATATATATTTTGGGGCTCGAGAGATGGCTTAGCGGTTAAGCACTTGCCTGTGAAGCCTAAGGACCCCGGTTCGAGGCTCAGTTCCCCAGGTCCCACGTTAGCCAGATGCACAAGGGGGCGCATGCGTCTGGAGTTCGTTTGCAGAGGCTGGAAGCCCTGGCGCGCCCATTCTCTCTCTCTCCCTCTATCTGTCTTTCTCTCTGTGAAGGTCGCTCTCAAATAAATAAATAAATAAAAAATTAAAAATATATATATATATATTTTGGGTGGCTCTGCCTCCGGCTCCTCTGGCATTGGCAGTGCCAGCTCCGGCAGCAGCAGCAGTGGCTCTGGCAGGAGTGGATCGAGCAGTGGGAGCAAAAACAGCAGCTCCAGCAGCAGTGGAGACTCCAGCAGTGGCAGCTCCAGCAGCGGAGGTGCCAGGTCTGTGGGGCCACAAATGCCAGGCTTGGCTTGCCCACAGGAAAAGCCAGTGCCCAACTCCAGAAATCAGAACAGTGGTCTAGGGATCCAGCCAGCCTACTTGAACCCACAGGGTACCAAAAGTGACGCAAGCAGAGTGCAGCATAACAGACCAAAATCATCCAAAAAGGTAACTTGGATTGGTCACAAGCTGACTTGGAACCCTCAACAGACCAGAAATCTTAACTTCTTTGTGGATAGAGGATCTAGTTGTTATAATGCCTACTCTTACATAAATACTTGGTGCTGCTTTACATTGAATGTGTACATTGTTTGGTTAAATTTTAGAATCTATCTGTATTTTGTTCCACCCAGCCTACTTGAATACTCACATAGGAGGGAAGCCCAACCCCTAGAAACACCTTTGTAGATACTCTGAAAGTCTTTAGAGCCACACTTAACACCTTAAACTCATACCCTGAAGATATATAACACCAGATTGATTGATACAGCTAAGAATACATAGCTAGCTAGAAAATCCAGCATTAACTTAATCCAAGATGCAAAAATACATACACTATAACACAAGAAACACCAAAAATCAATACAATATGAATCCACCAAAAAGTATTAATGCATCAGAAATGACCTCCAGTGAGAATGAGTTAGAGGAAATGCCTGAGATATATTTCAAAAGAATGATTGTAAATAGGTTCAAAGAAGTCAAAGAAGAAATCAAAGGAATCAAAGACGACATCAAAGGAAAAATGATATCAAAGGAATCAAAGAAGACGCAGGACACCAATTTAATGAAATAAAGAAGTCAATACAAGACATAAGTAAGGAAATAGAAATAATAAAGAAAAACCAGTCAGAATTACTAGCAATGAAGAACACAGTTAATGAAATAAAAAACTCTAGAAAATCTCACCAGGAGAATAGATGAAGGAGAGGACAGAATATCTAAGCTAGAAGACCAGGTGGCAGATCTAATACACTCCAACAAAGAGAAAGACAAACTAATAGAAAAGTATGAATGGGAATTTCAAGATATTTGGGACACTATGAAAAGATCAAACATAAGAATTCAGGGCATTGTAGAAGGAGGAGAATTTTACTTTAAAGGCATAGTAGGCATCCTCAAAAAAATCATAAAAGAAACTTCCCCCAAATTGGGAAAGTGGTGCCAATGCAGATGCAGGAAGCCTTTAGAACCCAGGCACGACAAAACCTGGAAAGAACCTCTCCTTGCCATATTATAATCAAACTACCAAACACACAAACCAAAGAAAAAATATTGAAAGCAGTTAGAAAGAAAAATCAAGTTACCTACAAAGGCAAGCCCATCAGGATTATAGCAGATTACTCAACACAAACTTTAAAAGCCAGAAGGGCTTGGAGTGATGTATTCCAAACTCTGAAAGATAACAACTGTCAACCAAGGTTACATTACCCTGCAAAGCTATCAATTCAAACAGATGGAGAAATAAGGACATTCCATTACAAAAGCAGGCTAAAGGAGTATTTGAAGACAAAACCAGCTCTACAGAAAATACTTGAAAGAATCCTCCATGCCAAAGAGAAGAAAAAGCACGCATATAAGGAACCTGGAAAAAACAAGCAATAATCAAATACTAGTTAACACAAGAGAACAAAAGTAGAACCGGAACCACAAAAAGATGGCAAACATAAATATACACCTTTCAATAATATCACTAAATATCAATGGCCTCAATGCCCCAAACAAAAGACATATGTTTGCAGACTGGGTTAAAAAGCAGGATCCTACAATTTGTTGTCTCCAAGAAATTCACTTTTCTATAAAGGATGGACATTATCTTAGGGTGAAAGGTGAAAACGGTGTTTCAAGCAAATGGGCCTAGAAAAGAAGCAGGGGTTGCTATCCTAATATCTGACAAGGTAGACTTCAGTCCAATGTTAGTCAAGAAAGATAAGGAAGGTCACTTTATATTGATTAAGGGCACACTCCTACAGGAGGACATTACCATCCTAAACATATATGCACCTAACATGGGGCCTCCCAAATTCATCAAACAAACACTATTAGAAGTAAGGTCACAGATAATACCAAACACAGTGGTAGTGGGTGACTTTAACACCCCACTCTCATCAATTGACAGGTCATCCTGGTATAATATAAACAGAGAGGCATCTGGACTAAATGAGGTCATAGAAGGAATGGACCTAACAGATATATACAGAATATTTTACCCAAATGCTGCAGAATATACATTCTTTTCAGCAGCACATGGAACATTCTCTAAAATAGACCATATATTAGGACACAAAGCAAATCTTAACAAATACAGGAAAATTGAAATAATTCCTTGAATTCTATCTGACCACAATGGAATCAAACTACAAGTCAATAGCAGGCAAAGCTATAGATCATGCACAAAATCATGGAAACTAAACAATACACTACTAAAGGATGAATTGGTCAATGAAGCAATCAAGAAGGAAATCAAAAAATTCATAGAGTCAAATGATAATGAGAACACAACACACCAAAATCTCTGGGACACAATGAAGGCAGTTGTAAGAGGTAAATTTATAGCTTTAAGTGCCTATATTAAGAAACTAGAAAGGTTACAAGTAAACGACCTAATGCTTCACCTTAAAGTCTTGGAAAAAGAAGAACAAGGCAAACCAAAAATCAGTAGATGAGAAGAAATAATAAAGATTAGGGCAGAAATTAATGAAATAGAAAAAAACAAACAAGAAAATCAATCCAAAGAATCAATGAAACAAAGAGTTGGTTCTTTGAAAGGATAAACAAGTTTGATAAACCCTTAGCAAATCTGACCAAAAGAAAGAGAGAAGAGACACAAATTAATAAAATTAGAGATGAAAAAGGTATCATCACAACAGATACCAGAGATATTAAAAAAAATCATAGGGACATACTATAAAAACACATACTCCACTAAGTATGACAATCTGCAAGAAATGGATGATTTCCTTGATTTATATCACCTACCTAAGTTAAATCAAGATGAGATTAATCACTTAAATAGACCTATAACAAGCATGGAGATCCAAGCAGTTATCAAAAATCTTCCAAATAAAGAATGCCCAGGCCCAGATGGATTCACTGCTGAATTTTCCCAGACCTTCAGTGAAGAACTAACGCCATTGCTTCTTAAGCTTTTCCATAAAATAGAAAAAGAAGGAATCTTACCAAACTCCTTCTACAAAGCCAGCACCACCCTGATACCAAAACCAGGCAAAGATAGAACAAAAAAAGAGGGCTGGAGAAATGGCTTAGCGGTTAAGCGCTTGCCTGTGAAGCCTAAGGACCCCGGTTCGAGGCTCGGTTCCCCAGGTCCCACGTTAGCCAGATGCACAAGGGGGCGCACGCGTCTGGAGTTCGTTTGCAGTGGCTGGAAGCCCTGGCACGCCCATTCTCTCTCTCTTCCTCTATCTGTCTTTCTCTCTGTGTCTGTCGCTCTCAAATAAATAAATAAAAAATTAAAAAAAAAAAAAGAAAATTACACATCAATCTCCCTCATTAACATAGATGCAAAAATTCTCAACAAAATATTGGCAAACAGAATACAAGAATATATCAGAAAGATCATTCACCCAGACCAAGTAGGCTTTATCCCAGAGATGCAGGGATGGCTCAACATACGCAAATCTATAAATGTAATACATTACATGAACGGGTTGAAGGACAAAAATCACATGATCATCTCATTAGATGCAGAGAAAGCATTTGACAAAATCCAACATCCCTTCATGATAAAAGTCCTACAGAGACTGGGAATAGAAGGAACATATCTCAATATAATAAAGGCTATTTATGACAAGCCTACAGCCAACATATTACTAAATGGGGAAAAACTGGAAGCTTGTCCACTAAAGTCAGGAACAAGACAAGGGTGTCCACTGTCCCCACTTTTATTTAATATAGTTTTGGAAGTCTTAGCCATAGCAATAAGGCAAGAGACACACATAAAAGGGATACAAATTGGAAAGGAAGAGATCAAGTTATCATTATTTGCAGATGACAAGATTCTATACATAAAGGACCCTAAAGACTCTACTAGCAAACTGTTAGAGCTGATCAAAACCTACAGCAATGTAGCAGGATACAAAATAAATACACAGAAATCAGTAGCATCCCTATATGTTAACAACAAAGACACAGAAGATGAAATCAGAGAATCACTCCTATTCACAATTGCATCAAAGAAAATAAAGTACCTTGGATTAAAACTAACCAAGGAAGTAAAGGATCTCTACAGTGAAAACTATAAAACACTCAAGTGAGAAATTACAGAGGACACCAGGAAATGGAAAAACATCCTTTGTTCCTGGATTGGAAGAATCAATATTGTGAAAATGGCAATCTTGCCAAAAGCAATCTACACATTTAATGCAATTCCCATCAAAATTCCAATAGCATTCTTCACAGAAATAGAAAAACAATCCAAAAATTCATTTGGAGTCATAAAAATCCTTGAATGTCTAAAATAATACTAGGCAACAAAAATAAGGCTGGTGGTATCACCATACCTGATTTTAACCTACACTACAGAGTCTTCGTAACAAAAATAGCATGGTACTGGCAGAAAAACAGACATGTAGATCAATGAAACAGAATAGAGGACCCAGATGTAAGTCCAGGTAGCTATAGCCACCTGATATTTGATAAAAATGCCAAAAATACTCATTGGAGAAAAGACAGCAAATGGTGCTGCGAAAACTGGATATTTATCTGTTGAAAGAGGAAAATAGATTCTTCTCTCTCTCCATGTACAAGCATTAAGTCCAAACGGATTAAAGAACTTAAAATCAGACCTGAAACTCTGAAACTGCTAGAGGAAAAAGTGGAGGAAACCCTTCAACATATTGGTTTTGGCAAAGACTTTCTGAATATAACCCCAATTACTCAGGCAGTAAAGCCACAGACTGACTGCTGGGACCTCATGAAATTATAGAGATTTTGTACAGCAAAGGACACTGTGAATAAAGCAAAGAGGCAACCTACAGAATGGGGAAAATCTTTGCCAGCTATATATCTGATAGAGGATTAATATCTAGGATATACAAAGAACTGATAATTGAATGTAAATCCTTTATCAGATTTTAACTTGTGCAGTACTTGAAGTGAAACACAATGAAAACTTTAATAGAAATTGTCTCCTAATACATTTACAATCTTGTATTTACAAGCTAAATATATAGGAAATCACAAATAAATCCCTTTTCAGTTTGCTGTTGTTTTGATGAATTATGTTTTCTTTAATTTTTTGGATGTGCGTTAATTGATGACAAATGTTAAATTTGTGGATGTTGGTCATTGATTTTGCTTTAATACTGCAAGAAAACTATGGCTAAATTTAGTTTTTGGATGATCTAGTTTGTGTGTGTTAGGCTGCCAAATACACACTCTGAAACTTAGCTGCAGGACCAGCGTGACACAAATGCTGCAGCAGTGTCCTTGGAAATCCACATTTCAAGTCTGCCCCAGGAAATCAAGATGGATCCACTAAAAATCATAACATGAGAAGCAGTCTTGGAAAAGTAATTTTCTTTTGTAGTTGTCAATAAAAAAACATAGAACATGACACTCATCTTACTGCCACTATGGAAACAGGTTCTAGATGCCAATTAAAAAATGGACTATGGAACTAAATAGAGTGTTCTCAAAAGAAGAAATATGAATGGTGTATAAGCATCTAAAAAAATGAAACTAATAAATTAAATTAAAAAACAAAAATGGGGCTGGAGAGATGGCTTAGCGGTTAAGCGCTTGCCTGTGAAGCCTAAGGACCCCGGTTCGAGGCTCGGTTCCCCAGGTCCCACGTTAGCCAGATGCACAAGGGGGCGCACGCGTCTGGAGTTCGTTTGCAGAGGCTGGAAGCCCTGGCGCGCCCATTCTCTCTCTCTCCCTCTATCTGTCTTTCTTTCTGTGTCTGTCGCTCTCAAATAAATAAATAAATAAAAATAGACAAAAAAAATTAAAAAAATAAAATGTTCTACGTCCCCAGTCATCAGGGAAATGCAGATTAAAACTATGTTGAGATTCCATCTCACTCCTATCAGATTGGCTACCATTATGCAAACAAATAACCATAAATCCTGGCAATGCTGTGGAAAGAGAGGAACCCTTCTACACTGTTGGTGGGAATGCAATCTGTTCCAGCCATTGTGGAAATCAATGTGGAGGTTCCTAAGACAGCTAAAAATTGATCTACCATATGACCCAGCTATAGCACTCCTAGGCATATATTCTAAGGACTCATTTCATTTGCTTAGAAGTACATACTCTACCATGTTTATTGCTGCTCAATTCACAATAGCTGGCAAATAAAACCAGCCTAGATGTCCCTCAACTGATGAATGGATAATGAAAGATATGGCACATTTATACAATGGAGTTCAGCTCAGCGGTAAAGAAAAATGAAGTTATGAAATTTGCAGGAAAATGGATGGATCTGGAAAGGATTATACTAAGTGAGGTAACCCAGGCCCAGAAAGCCAAGTGTCATATGTTCTCTCTTATATGTGGATCCTAGCTATAGATGACTGGGCTTCTGTGTGAGAAGGAAAAAACTCAGTAGCAGAGGCCAGTAAGCTAGAAAAGAGATAGAAAGGGAAGAGAAAGGAGCGGGCGGGGGGGTACTTAATAGGATGGTATTGTATATATGTAAGTAGAAGAATAGATTAATGGGGGTGAAAAGGCCCAAAATGAAGTCTGGGAAAGAGATTGAGTAAAGGAAAGGTGGAGGGACAGCTAATCAAAATTTAAGAGGATATAAATAAAACATATGTAATCCTACTTTTTTGGACAATTCAACACTTAGGAGTTGTAGATTGTTGCTAGAAAATTTTCAGTGACAGGGATGGGATATCTTCCAGTGAGTTGTTGGCCAGGGAGATCCCTGATGCTCCCAAAACATTACAGGCCATTGCTGAGGCCATTGGTTTCCCACCAGGAATAGATGGTAAGACCCTATTGCTGAAGACTCCATATACTTGGGTTGCAAGGCCACTGAGAAATCTTTCTGGATCTGAGCTGATAACCTCCTCCATGTAGATCAGCTGACAGAAAGCTGGAAGAAGCCATTCTGCATTCAGTTCAATGGGAGAAAGAGAAATCACCAATGAAGATACACATCAATGGACACTGCACTCTTTATAATTGGCCAGCCAGGCCAAATAAGCCAACTGGTGCAATAGTGTCACATCTGCCCTTTAATTGGACTGGATGCCTGCTCCATGCAAAGGGAATACATCACTGATACTGAGAACTTAACACAGGTGTAGTCATAAGCCCTAGGGGTGTAACATCTGCTGTTGTCTGGCCAACTGTATATACTATGTTTATCAAACTGCCCAGTAAGCACTTCTGTTAATGTTCACACCCTTATATTAATGCTACTCTCACTTTTGTTTGAGAATCTTCTCTTTTCAGATGGCAGTGACCTTGGGACGACTCAGAAGGTATCATGGTGATGGAAAGAAATGACCACAGTGCTCAGTACTGCAATGTCTGTATCACATCTTCCAAGGCTCAGTGTCTAATGTGGAAGAGGTGGCAGAAAGAATGTAAGAGGCAAAGGAAGGGCAGGATTCCATACAACATACTCACTCCAGACACAAAATGGCCTGGATATCCACGGCCTCACAGTGCCTGACACTACCTGCATAAGACCATCATAAGAGGAGGAAACGATCGAGACATCAAAGTAAAAGAGAGACTGATTGAGATGGGGAGGGGGTATGATGGAGAGTGGAGTTTCAAAGGGCTAGTGGGTGGAGGGAGAGTATTACCAGGGGGTATTTTTTATAATCATGGAAGTTGTTAATAAAACAATAGGGTAGAATTGAGAATCCTAAAGAGTTATATTTAAAGTTAATTAATTTTAATAAGGCTGCCAAGAAAATTTAATGGATTAAACAAGTCTTTTAAAAACTAATGTAGGAATAATTGGGTGTACATTTTAAAAGAATAAAATCAAACCCCTATAATATACCATATCCAAAAATTAATTCAAAATCAATCATAGACCTAAGTGGAAGACCTACCACTCTAATACTCATAAGAAATGTAAAAGTAAATATTTGTGACCTTGAAACAAATATTTTATTTGGTATAATAACAAAAACATAAGCAATTAAAGAAACTAAATTGAAATTAATAAGAAAAAATCTATGCATTGTGATATGTAGTATTGATTGTCACCTTATCAGGACTAGAAACACCTAGGAGATAAACGTCTAGACATGTCTGTCAGGGAATTTCTACACTGGGTTAATTGGAAGTAGAAAGACTCACCATCACTGGGGAATGTACCATTCCATGAGCTGGGGTCCTGGACTGAATAGAAAAAGGAAAGTGTGCTGAGTACCAGCACTGCCCTCTCTGGTCCCTAACTGTGGACACAATGCCTTATGTTCTGTTGCCATGCATTCCCCATCATGATGGACCATACCCTCAAACTGTGACTCAGAATAAATCCATTCTTCCACTGTCATAGCTTGAATGTGAATTTCCCCCCATAGACTCATGTGTTTATGATTAAGCCTTATGCTCCATCCCCAGCTGGTGGCAACTTGGGAGGTGTGGCCTTGCTGGGAAGAGGGGTGTTTTGAGGGACAGCCCATTGAGTATTATTACACTTCTTTCCCCTGCTGCTGCAACAAGATGCAATTGTCAGTTCTTAGCTATGTCATGCTTATCCTGACATTATGAAGCTTCCCCTTGAAACTGTAAGCTGAAGTAAACAATTTCCTCCCATCAGTTGCTTCTGGCTTGGTGTGTTTCCCAAGCAATGAGAAGGTAACTGCTACCCTTTCTTAAATTGCTTTTGTCAGGTATTTTATCACAGCAATGGAGAGAGTAAAACATGGAAGATATTTATTTACAGAATAAATACAGACTTCTTGTAGCTCAGTAAACAACTAAAAAAATTTTAAATGAGGGAGATTCACATGCATACTTTTCCAAAGATATGTAAATTGCCAATATACACAGGGCATGATTTTTATTCTCATCAGTCATAAAACCCAAATCCACAATGAGATCTGGGCATGGTGGTACATGCCTTTAATCCCAGCACTTGGGAGGAAGAGATGGGAGGATTGTTGTGAGTTTGAGGCTAACCTGAGACTATAGAGTGAATTCCAGGTCATCCTGAGCTAGAGTGAAACCCTACCACAAAAAAAAAAAAAAAAAAAAAATCCACCATAACAAAACTACGTTGGTTGAAGACAATTAAAAACGAAAAAAAGAAAAAGAAAAAAGAAAATCTTAACAAGCGCTGTCAAGGAAAATGGAAACATCTATGGATAAATATACTGATAAGTATAAATAATGGAATATTACTAATCCTAAAAGGAATGAGCTTTAGCTATCAAAAGATATGGAGGAAACAGATTCATATTACTAAGTGCGGGAAGATGATCTGATAGAATATATATGTGTTATCCCTAGTAAGTAACATTTTAGGAAAGGTAACATTATGGCAAAAGTAAAATGATTAATAATTGACAGAGACTATGGGGAACAGAGGGATGAATAAGTGGAGCATGGTGGTTATTTAGGTCAGTGAAACCATACTGTATGGTACTATATTGGTATATACGTGCCATTACCCATCTGGTAAAGCCATAGAAGGAACAACAAAAGTGATAATGCTAATGTAAACCTTGGGCTATCTGTGTCATTCTTGTGTGGTTGTTGATAGTGAACATGTATTGGGACAGGAGGGTTCAAGAACTCTCTGTATTTTCTTCTCAGTGTTGCTATAAATCTAAAACTGCTCTAAAATAGTTTATTAACTTAAAAACGTAAGGAAAACTAAGCATGTATGGAGAGATGTAGAGGAGCTGAAAGAATGAATATTAGCATATCCTCTTACTATGTTTGACATGCTATGTATGAAAATGCTTACTATGTTTCATTTCTGTGGCATTCACAGCCTAGAGATGACACAAGTAAGATGCCAACAGAACCTAACAACCATATGGCCACAGTACCCTCCTATTTATTCTTAGTCAATAGGTATTTGTTATAAGCATTCTCCACAGCCTCTTGCCTGACCTGTCAGGATCCAACCACCTTGAGATGTAGAATGTTACTATACAATTATTACATATTGTCACAGCCAATATGTATTACTATGATAGTTATGAGCTACTAGTTATTTACTGTATGCAAAGATTTGGTAAAACAAGATTCATTTTATGTTCATGAAGTGATAATATAGAATATCTATGCAATAAAACTGCGAAATATCAAAGAACAAGCTACTGACACACATAAAACAGACAAATCTCTTTATAATTTTTCTTTTGAAGCAAGCCCAATAGAGTGGCCTTTTTTTTATGAGAAGGAACAAGAGTGTGTGCCCATGCAAGAGAGAGTTGGCATGCCAGAGCCTCTAGCCACGAAAATCAAACCCCAGATGCATGAGCTACCTTGTGCTCATGTGCAACCTTGTGCATGTATCACCTTGCACATCTGTCATACTTGGGACCTGAGGAGTCGAACATGGGTCCTTAGGGTTCACAAGCAAGCTCCTTAGCCACTGAGCCATCTCTCCATATACAGATATCTTCTATAAAGATATACTTTTTATTTATGAGAGAGAGAGAGAGAGAGAGAGAGAGAGAGAGAGAGAGAGAGAGACAGAGTGTGTGTGTGTGTGCATACCAGGGCCTTCTGCCACTGTAAATGAGCTCCAGATGGATGCACTCTTTTGTGTGTCTGGCTTTAATCACTGAACCATCTCTCCAGGTGAAAAACAGACAAATATCAAAAACATTTTGAGCAGAAAGGGGCCAATTATCAAAGGTTCTATACTAAATATTATATGGGCATTAAGTTTCAAACAGGCAAAACAAATCTACAGTAGATATAAAATGATCAATTAATATCTGAAAGGTGAGGGAGAATAAACTCCAAAAGATGTTGATGATAATAATTCATATCTTAATTGAGCATGGAGCACTACAGCTGCATTTATTAAGTAAAACTCACCAAACTCTACATATCAATGAATTGATTCATTTATAGAAAGTATGCTTCCATAAGTTTCCCTCAAGTGTTAAATAATACAGGTGTGAAGGCCATATTCTTTTTTTAAAATTTTTTTTGTTCATTTTTATTTATTTGAGAGCGACAGACAGAGAGAAAGAGGGAAAGAGAGAGAGAGAAAATGGGCGCACCAGGAGCCATTGCAAATGAAATCCAGATGTGTATTCCCCCTTGTGCATCTGGATAACATGGGTCCTGGGGAATCGAGCCTTGAACTAGGGTCCTTATGCTACACAGGCAAGCGCTTAACTACTAAGTCATCTCCCCAGCCCCATGAAGGCCATATTCTAACACAGAAAATAGTTGTGGTAAAATAAAGGTTTTATTTATTTTTATTTATTTATTTATTTTTTTAAAGATTCACTTGAGCTGCAAACCATAGGAAACTGATCTTATGGGCAGAGAGTAGGGTTAGGTTCACACAGGGCTCAATATTTGGATAGTGTTCCCATGTGGCCATCTTTACATTCTTGTATTTTTTGAACAAAGACCACATTTTTCTTTTGTTGTTGGCCCCCACAGGTTTCATTATCTCTGGTGGGTTAGAAATCATAATTGTTTCCACTTGCTGTGCCTTATCAAGTGCCAAGAAGGAGTGTGGATGCTCCTAACCCATGGAAGTGGAAAGAAAACCAAGGCTCAAAAAAGCCTTCTTGGAAAGCTAAGGCAAGAAGATTGCCACAAGTTCAAGGCTAGCATGGCCTACAGAGTAAGCTCAAAGCCAGCTTAGGCTCATAGTGAGATATTGTTGCAGTCAGAAATCACCCGGCCAAGAGCAGCTTTTGGGAAAAAAAGGTTTATTTTGGCTTATAGACTCAAGGGGACACTCCAAGATGGCAGGGAAAACAATGGCAAGAGCAGAGGGTGGACATTGCTTCCTGACCAACATCAGGTAGACAACAGGAACAGGAGAGTGTGCCAAACACTGGCACAGAGGAGCTGGCTATAACACCCATAACCACCCCCCTCCCGCCAACAATACACTGCCTCCTGGAGGTGTTAATTCCCAAATCTACATCATTTGGAAACCAAGCAATTAGAACATCTAAGTTTATGGGGTCACCTGAATCAAACTACCACATTCCGCTCCTGGCCCCTATAAACTGACAGCCATCCATGATATAAAATGCAATGCATTCAGTCCAACTTTAAAAGTTCCCATAGTTTTTGTCAATCCTAATGATGTTCAAACATCCCCAAGTTCCTTTAACTGGCCATAATACCAAAAAAAAAAAGTCCCCCAGAAAGACATATAATGGCACAGAATAAACATTCACACTGCAAAAGATGACAGTGGGCATAGCAAAGAAATATTCAACCAATACAAGATTTAAAACAACCAGGCAAACATTAAATTCTGTAGCTCCAAGTCCCACAACTCTAGTCAGTGAAGTAGACTTAAAATGCTCCCAGCATGGCTCAGGGAATTTTGTGGAAGAGCGGGTGGAAAGATTGTTAGAGCCACAAGTTGGGACAATTTGCACAGAGATATTGCCTCTCCCCCCTGCCCATAATGCATGACTTACAATCCCCATGGGATTGACTTGCATTCCCAATGAGGAAAGCCACTTCGGAAAAGGAGCAGGAAGGAAGGAAAGGATGGTACCAACATGTGTTGTTTACATACTAAATATGTCCATATCTAATTTAAAAATGCAAAAATAGTTTCCAAGTCTGATAATTCAAACCAGCAACAAGTCTCTGGTACTCCAATTCCACCCCTGTAGCTAGGCTACTCACAGTTCTGGAAAACTTCATCAGGGCCTGCAACTTTCCTTAGCAGCCATCTCGTGGTCCCAGCATCTCCACAGGGTCTCTACTGCATCCACGGTTCATCCTCACAGCTCCATTGGGTCTCCATGCAGGCATCCAGTAAACCTGCTTCACACTGCCCATGGCCATTTCCAAAACACAAAATGGCGTTGTAAACTCAATGAACCTCTCTCTCCTCCATTTCGTATATTTCACAATATCAGGTAGGATGCCAATTTGTTAATCCAGGTGGGGAATAAAGCAGACTATGAAGAACAGGACACTCCTTCAGCATTCAGGCCCCTTCCTGTTGCCCCAGTGCAGATCAACTGACCCAATCTCAATGGTTGTAATCTCTCAATTGTAGCCAAATGTGCAGCAGTCTCACCCAAAGATTTGATTTTTTCTGTGCCATATCCCTCTGCTTACACCAGTTGTTTTCTATGCACTGCAACACTGCACAACTTCTCAGGACATAGCCACATCAGCAAGCATCTCACACAAACTTCCTCTATCCAGTCCAGGCAAAGCTCTTTCCCACCTTCCTAAGCCAAAATTTCACAGTCCATAGTTCTTACTACATTCAAGTCTTGCAACTCTGACCAGAAGAATCCATCAAGCTGTACTTATAGCACTGCAAGGTGTCTCTTAGGCCAAGGTTTCAAATCCTTCCACATTCCTCTTGAAAATCAGCTCCAAAAGACCTAAGCTACACAGGTGTCTAGCAGCAAATGATACCTGGGTACCAACATTACTGTTGCTGTCAGGTTTGCATTGCTGGCAAAAATCAGCCGACCCGACTGAAACTAAGGACAATTGGCGAAACAAGCAAGGGTGATGTTTTCCTGATGAACCGGATACCAGCACAAAGGGGAAGGAGACCAACACAGAGAAAAATCAACTCCTACAAAATCAGAGAGCCAGAGCCTCAGAGGCCCCCAACACCTCAGCACTGAAGCAGACCAAAAATGAACCCAACATGGCTCAGGGAAAATTTGCAGAAGAGGGTGCGGAAAGAATGTCAGAGCCACATGTCGGGTCATGATATACAGAGACATTTATAGTACCAATAACTGTGGGCTAACTCCACAATGCACGACCCATTTACATCAACAAGGAGGGCCCAATGGGAGAAGGTATATCATGGATGAGCCTAAACAATGGTACCAAACTGCCTGTATTTGCTGAAAACTAATAAATTAAATTGAAAAAAAAAAATCAGCCAACCAAGAGCAGCCTGTGGAAAAAAAAAAAAAAAGGTTTATTTTGGCTTACAGACTTGAGGGGACACTCCAGGATGGCAAAGGAAAGGATGGCATGAGCAGAGGGTGCAGACCACTTCCTGGCCAACATCAGGTAGACAACAGGAACAGGAGAGTATGCCAAACACTGGGAAAGGGAGCTGGCTATAACATCCATAAGCCCACTGCCAACAATACACTGGCCCTAGGAGGAGTTAATTCCCAAATCTCCATTAGCTGGGTACCTAGCATTTAGAATACCTAAGTTTATGGGGGTCACCTGAATCAAACCACCACAGATATGTCTAAAAAATGAATAGAAGCCTGCCTAAATTTATTGTATAAGAAAATCAGGATTCAAACCCATGCTCATATCTTTTCTTTCTTTATATATCATCATCAGAATTCAATATCAATTATTATATTTATGATTCATACTTTAAAGTAATTAAAAAATATTTGACAGCACTCTATCAAGTAACCTATTTTTCTTTCTTTCTTTTTCTTTTTTTTTGAGGTAGGGTCTCACTCTGGTCCAGGCTGACCTGGAATTAACTATGTAGCCTCAAGATTGCCTCGAACCCTCGGTGATCCTCCTACCTGTACCTCCTGAGTGCTAGGATTAAAGGTGTGTGTCACCACGCCCAGCTCAAGAAACCTATTTTTGTGAACAGTTTAGTGCAGAAGTTTCTAAGCATTCCCAGTTCACAGAAGCCTTACTATCTTAACTTTTCTGACACAAGACCTGTAAGTTGAAAGAAATACTTACTAGCTATGGTAGTTTGAATGTAAGTCCTCCATAGACTCAGGTGCTTTATTAAACCATGTAACTTGGGTCTCTAGTTGCCAGACTAGAGGAGGTGTTACAGGGGTGAGGTGGATCCCTAGGTCCAGCCCAAAGGTGTGTTGATGGGGGTGGAATCTGAATACCAGCTTAAAGGTATGCAGAGAGGTTTGAGCTGGGGGGAGGTTCGTGCTTGCTGCCAGTTGGTGCTGGCTTTTGCTGGATGGTGGTGGTTTCTGTCTCTCAGCTTGGATTTATGAATGGGAGCCAGCTTCTTCTGCTATTGATGGAACTACTTCCCCTTGTATCTGTAAACTGAAATAAATCCTGCTCCTCCCATAATCTGTGTCTATTTGGAAGTTCATCCCAGCAACATGAAACTAAGTACAATAATTTTTTTTTTCTTTTTTGGTTTTCGCGGTAGGGTCTCACTCTAGCCCAGGCTGACCTGAAATTCACTATGGAGTCTCAGAGTGGCCTCGAACTCATGGCAATCCTCCTACCTTTGTCTCCTGAGTGCTGGGATTAAAGGCATGTGCCACCACGCCTGGCCAACAATATCTCTTTTAACAAATGAGTCAGGTCCAAAGATCATGGTACGTGTATCTTAACACAATGTACAAACTGGAAAAAAAAATAATTTGATTTTTAACTGTAACTTTTTTTATTTTTAAAAAATATGTTTATTTATTTGAGAGAGAGAGAAAATGGGCTTGCCAGGGCCTTCAGCCACTGCAAATGAACTCCAGATGCATGCTTCACCTTGTGTTTCTGGCTTATATGATGGGTCCTGGGTAATCAAACCTGGGTTCTTTGGCTTTGTAGGCAAGCATCTTAACCGCTAAGCCATCTCTCCAGCCCAACTACAAGTTATTATTATTATTATTATTATTATTATTATTATTGTTGTTGTTTTGAGGTAGGGTCTCACTTTGGCTCAGGCTGACCTGGAATTAACTATGTAGTCTCAGGGTGGCCTGAGACTCATGGTGATCTTCCTACCTCTGCCTCCCAAGTGCTGGGATTAAAGGCATGCACCAGCATGCCTGGCTTCCCAACTACAACTTTTTAACACATGCTATGCACATGTATCATTGGACACCAATGAAATTAAAAACCTTCAAATTAGGTTAGATGTACTCTTTTTTTCCTTCACATCTATGACAGTAATCACCAAAGACCCAGCTTGACAAAGACAGAACAGGTGTCATGGAAGGGAGTGTAGGGACTTACTATTGAATCAAGCTGATGGTGCCTCAAGTGTTCTCCACATATGACCAAGCAATTGTGAGTTCTGGAAAGACCCTGTACCAGGATGCAGTCTGTTTATGCAAAGCCGCACCTCCTTGCTGGTGTAAAGCTCTAGGCAAGCAGCCTTTTCTCTTCCCATGATGACATTATATAGACAGACAATCATAGATAGGGAAGAGTCAAAAACTGGTAGTGAGGAGGAGGGAAGATGGCAATGTGATAATGATGATGATAGTAATGATAATAAATAAAGCATTGTGTGATGCTGGAGATCTAACCCAGAGCCTAGTGCATGCTAGACAAGTACTCTACACTGAGCTATACTCCCTATTAGTACCATAAAAATAAGCTTATATCTTACTAGGTATTCATATCAGAAATCAATTACAATAGACATAACATATATTTCACTTCTACTTATAGATTATACATGTTCCCAAATGGAGAAAGAACCACTGCTTTCTGAATAACTGTTTTCCAATTTGAAAGCTTGAATTGTAGCAATATTTACAAGTGTAAATTCATTTCAAGATACGTGGCACTTGAACATTTGTTGCAAAACACGTGATCCTCCTCTTCAAGAATGATGGTCCATAGAAAATGAAAAGTATGTTCAACAACTCTCTTATATCTAGTTAAATTCAACATATGATTGCATAGGAATAATTCCTTTTTATCTTTCCAATAAAAACCAAATACAAAGCAATTGTCAGTTATAATTTGTAACCAGGGGCATGTCATTGGTGGGCTGCTGGTTAATTTTCTTTGGCAGTGCTTACTTAGGTAGGTGGGATATTTTCTTTAGCTTGATTGTATTTATTGCATGTAACTTTGAGAAGGATGGCTGGCTTGTGTTTTGATGAGGATAAATGATTTCTACAACTCATTTTACCAGTTTGTTTTTTTTCTCAACATCAGTTTTTTGTTCTTATTTTTTTCTACAGTAAGTGGCTACTGCCATCTGTTGGATAGGGGAGTCCTATCCAACAGACATACCAACCTTAGAACACCTGAGTATCTCCACCCTCTGTTCAGAGCTTGTATTTTGAAGCTAAGATTCCTCTTTTGGTTTATGTAAGTGGGTCCTGGCTTTCATCATCAAATCTTGGTTTATTTGGGGAATGTTTTCTATGGTGGTAGGGTGTCTTATCTTTGAAATTTAAATTCTTTCCAATGGAGAGAGTATGAGGTTTCTATCTTCTTAGAGTTGAGGCAAGCACATGGGGCAGGAGGCATGTGTCTCTGGGTGAGCATGTGTAGGAACAAGTGTATTTTTAGCACTGGGCAATAAATTTCACATTGGATTAAGAGGTAGGGAAATCAAATTTCTATTTTTAAATTTTGGTGCATTTTGGGCTTTGGTTTCCTCATCCTTAAGAGGAGTTGTGTGGAGGAGAAATGAGAGAATTTTGAGCTCAATATGCATATAGTTCCTTTTCTCTAAGGAGTAATATTTAAAAAGCAGCAGTTATAGCAGCAAATATGAATTTAAGAAATTTTTTTTCCCCTGAAAACCATGAAAGATCAACCTAAGCAATCAAAAAATACCTAGGAAACCTACCTCAGTTCCTATTTTCCTGTGCTTTGACTGTAACCACCCTCCAGCATTACCTACCTCTACAGTCTGTGATGTGGCTATTTTCTCTTCCAGTCTTTCCTTTCATTTTTTCCCCTCCCTGCCTCTCTCCCTTCTTTCATATCTTCCTTTCTTTCCATCTTACCTTGAGGAATGATTCCAGGGCTTCATAAATGTTAGATGAGTACTTCAGAATGCTGCTATGCTCCAGCTCCAGTTCCACTGTAAGTTAGCTTTTTCTTAGTCTTCCTTCACTCATCTAGCCCATCAGGCCTTATATTTCTTCCCCGATTCTTTGATTCTACATTATAAACTTCAAAGAACCAGTCCTGGAGAAAGATCCTCTTCTCTGAGTATGGAGAAGACAAGGAAACTGGGCTAGAGATATGGCTTAGCAGTTAAGGCACTTGCTTACAAGACAAAGGAACCATGTTTGATTCCCTAGTACCCATGTAAGCCAGAAGCACAAGGTGGTCTATACATCTAGAGTTTGTTTGCAGAGGCCCTGGCTTATTGATTCCCTCCCCCTTCTCTCTTTCCCCACTCTCTCTTTCTCTCAAATAAATAAATAAAAACATATTTTTTTTAAAGAAGGCAATGAAGCTGAACCAGGCAGAACCAGGCTCTATACAGTGTATTGTTTAGCCCTGGGAAGGCAGGAGTGCAAGGCACGTACATACACATATATATGAAGGAGCCTCTCTGAGCACCACCAGCTGCAAACATGGACATACAGTGATAACAGTTCCTCCAGCTGGGTTAGTTAGTTGAAAGTTGCATGATAGAACACACTCCCCTGAATCCTGGAAAGTTTGAACAGGAAAGCTATACACATTCTTTCTTCTTCTCTTGCTAAAGAAAGCAAACCTAGGTCATTATTGAAATCAGCCTTAATTTACTTTCCTAAGATTTAATATTTCATACCCACAAATGGCTATGCCATTCATCTAGAGCAGATGGGCAAAAAGGAGCCTTTCTTACAGTTTCTGCTCTGAGGGTGAAGTCTTGTAGCTTCACTGTACACGTTTAGAATGGGACTCTGGGGTTAGGACTGTGCTTTGCTGAGGTGGGTTTGCTAAAGAAGTAACCGAGGTATTGCTCAAAACTCACCCTGGCTGGCTGGGGTAACTCTGACTCACCATCACCCTGAACTGTGTCGTGATTTTCTTTGGGTAAAGAGAATCAATAGTTGGCTGGTGCTCAAACATTCAAGGAAATGAAAACTAGTCTCTCCTTTAAAAACATCTGGGAGATTCTGAGGCTTTTCTGTTGCCAATTCTGTCAGTGAGGAGTGGTGTGAAGACCCCGAGTAGCCAAGATGAAGGAAGTACAGGAGGATGGTCTGCTGGAGAAAGGTCCTGTTAGTCATTGCTAGAGAGAAGCAGCCAGTTTTTCAGTCAGTTAGAATGATTCATTTCCTCAGTCAAGGTTTGGGAGATTATAGCTGGAATTTGAAAAAGTCATTTCTATATCTGGCAAGGAAGGAACTTTGAGTGATCAGCTTGTACTGTTTGGAGTTTTGACATCTTTAGTAATATCAGTGCCTTAGTCATCCTTGGCTGCTTCAAAAACAGCATAGACTAGCTGACTTAGAAGCAATAGACATTTGCTTTTCACAATCCTGGTGTCTGGAAAACTAAGGGCTGGTACCAGTCTGGTGGATTCTGGTAAGTCCATCTTCTGGGTAATAGACACCTGGGTTTTGTTGTGTCCTCACATGGGGAAAAAGAGCTTAGAAGCTTTCTGGGAACCCCTCTCTTTTTTTTTTAAGTTTTTTTTTTTTAAATTTGAGAGCGACAGACACAGAAAGAAAGACAGATAGAGGGAGAGAGAGAGAATGGGCGCACCAGGGCTTCCAGCCTCTGCAAAGGAACTCCAGACGCGTGCACCCCCTTGTGCATCTGGCTAACGTGGGACCTGGGGAACCGAGCCTCGAACCGGGGTCCTTAGGCTTCACAGACAAGCGCTTAACCGCTAAGCCATCTCTCCAGCCCTGGGACCCCCTTTCTTATGGGCACTATTCCATTCATGTGGCTATATTAGTTACTTTTGCATTACTGTGATTCAAAATACTTGGCAAAACAACTTAAGGGAGAAAATATTTATTTTGTTCACAGTTTCAGGAGATTTCAGTATATCATGGCAGAGAAGACAGGGCAAAGTGTTTCAATCCATGGTGGCAGGAACATATTGTGGAGACCAGCTGTTCCTGTTGTGGTGGACCTGGAAGCACAGTGTCCAGATACAGGAGACTAGATTATAACATTTGAGAAGAAAGGGGTTTACAATCTGGAGATGAAATCTATCATGGTGGGGAAAGAATGGTGAGATCAGCCAGCCAGCATCACACTGTCACATCAGCAGGAAGAAGTAGAGGAAACAGTAAGTGAGAATGGGCTATACCATTTCAAGGAGCATCCCTATTGACATATTTCCTATAAGGATCCACCTCTTAAACATCTCACAAACTTCCCAAACAGTGCTACCGGCTAGGGATTAAATAGTCAACTATATGAGGCTATGAAGGACATTTTACACTCAAACATCACATTCATTTCCCAAACAGAGTCACCAGCTAGGTATTAAGTATTCACCCACATGAAGCTATGTGGTGGTTTGATTCAGGTGGCCCCCATAAACTTAGGTGTTCCGAATGCTAGGTCCCCAGCGGATGGCAATTTGGGAATTAATGCCTCCTGGAGGCAGGGCACTGTTGGGGACAGGCTTATGGGTGTTATAGCCACCTTCCTCTTGCCAGTGTTTGGCACACTTTCTTGTTGCTGTTGTCCATCTGATATTGGCCAGGGGGTAGTGTCCACCCTCTGCTCATGCCATAGTTTTCCCTTGCTATCATGGAGCTTCCACTTGAGTCTGTAAGCCAAAATAAATCCTTTTCTCCCATAAGCCACTCTTGGTCAGGTGTTTTCTGTCAGCAATGCAAACCTACTATAGCAGGCTATGAGGGACATTTTACATGCAAATATCACATTCACTTAGCCTTAATAGTTGCAAGGAACTCAGTAACCAATGAAGTGGCTTGTAGGAAGTCTTTCATAAATGGAAACTCATCACAACAAATGCTGGGAAATGATGAAGTTAAAACTGGGACAGATGCAAACACAACAAAGAAACTCGAAGAATAGGAAGGAACAACCCACCTGGGAATGGTTCATTCCCAGCCTCCCAACTTCCCTATAAAGGAAGCCAGAACCACTAAGACACAAGAATGTCAGGGGAAGAATTCAGAAACTTACTTCTAAAAGAATCAATGACCATGCTCAAACAGATAGATGAATGAACTAAGGAAATCCATTAAAGACCTAGAAGTTTTAAAAACCACCTCCAAAATGAATGATACTATTAGCAAACTGGAGGAGAAAGTCCAAGTTATAGAGGACAAATTCAGAAGGAACTTAAAACACTGAAAATGAAAGAAACAATGACTCAAATAAAAGTCACAAGAGACCATCACCAAAAGAGAAGACAGTGAAGAAGATCAAATTTCAGAAATATAACACAAATACACATAGACACATTCTGGGCTGGAGAGATGGCTCAGAAGTTAAAGGTGCTTGCAAAGTCTGATGGACTGGGTTCAATTCCCCAGTATACACAGAAAGCCAGATGCACAAAATGACACATGCATCTGGAGTTTGTTTGAAGTGACAGGAGGCCCTGCCTTGCACATTCTCCCCCATCTCTCTCTCTCTCTCTCTTTGTCTTTCTCTCTCTCCTTGCAAATAAATAAATACAATTTAAGAAAAAGAAAAAAAATTGGGCTGGATTGATGGCTTAGCAGTTAAGATGCTTGCCTGCAAACCCTAAGGAACCAAGTTATACTCACCAGAACCCATGTAAGCCAGACACACAAGGTTTTGCATACACACCAACTGACAAATGCATACAAGGTCACACATGCACACATAGTGGCTCACACATCTGGAGTTGAATTGCAGTGGCTAAAAGCCCTGAGGCAAGCCAATTCTCTTTCTCACTCTCTCTTTCTCTTAAAATAAGAAAAAACTCATGGAATATTAACAATCCTTCCATGAAGTCTGGGGGTATACTCAAGAGACCAAATCTTAAAATCCATGGGGTAGAAGAAGCTAAGAGAACATCTGAAGAGATTAAAGGATTATTAGATGAACTCAAAGAAGAAAGTTTCTCAAACCTAGAGAGAGAAGTTGCCACGCAAATACAAGAGACATTGAGAACCCCAAACACTTACGTCAAGAGAAGAGCCTCTCCCTGACATATCACAGTCAAGATGCCAAAAATACAAAGTAAAGAAGGAAGGCCAAAGGCTTCAAGAGACAAATGCCAACTCACATGCAAAGGCATGAATGCCATAATAACTTCATATCTATCATCAACAACTCTAAGGGGCAGAAAAGTATGAAACAATATATTTCAAACTTGGAAAGTAAACAATTCCATCCAAAATGCTGCACTTAGCTAAATTCCCTTTTAAAATTGATGGAGAAATAAGGATATTCCAAGACAAATGCAAATTTATACAGTTCATGACAACTAAACCAGCAGTATATGAAATTATTAAAGGGATACTTAAAGAGATGTTCCCATGGATGAGAATGCATGAGATCACATGTAATAACAGTAACTAACAAAGGAAAAGGTGAGCAAAGAATACCTGGAAGTGAATCAACCATGTTCAATTCAGCAAGCCAGAAAACCCCCAAAACCAACAGGAGAGGAGTGAAAGAAATACCAGTAACAGAGCCAACCAATACATCATTTAACAAAATCATGGAGAAGACATGCTCAATAATAGCTTTGAATATAAATAGTCTCAACTTGCCAATAAAAACATACAAACTGACTGAATTTAAAAAAATATAGGGGCTGGAGAGATGGCTTAGCGGTTAAACGCTTGCCTGTGAAGCCGAAGGACCCTGGTTCTAGGCTCGATTCCCCAGGACCCATGTTAGCCAGATGCACAAGGGGGCGCACGTGTCTGGAGTTCATTTGCAGTGGCTGGAAGCCTTGGCATGCCCATTCTCTCCCTGTCTCTCTCTCTGTAACGCTCTCTCTCTCTCTGTCTGTCTGTAGCTCCCAAATAAATATAAGTAAAATAAACAAAGAAAATGTTTAAAAAGGCAGCATCCTGCTGTTAAGAAAAAAAATATATAGATCCAACCATTTGTTGTCTCTAAGAAACCCACCTAGTTAGCAAAGACATCCCCAAGAGTATCAAAGGATAAAAATCAATCTACCAAGCAAACAGAAACCACAAACAAGTGGGTATATCTGATAAAGTAGATGTCAAATATGACTAATCAAGAGACAAAGAGGGGCTGGAGAGATGGCTTCGTGGTTAAGTGCTTGCCTGTGAAGCCTAAGGACCCCGGTTCGAGGCTCGATTCCCCTGGACCCACATTAGCCAGATGCACAAGCGGGTGCACATGTCTGGAGTTCATTTCCAGTGGCTGGAGGCCCTGGCGTGCCCATTCTCTCTCTTTCTATCTGCCTCTTTCTCTGTCACTCTCAAATAAATAAATAAAAATAAACCAAAAAAATTTTTTAAAAAAGAGACAAAGAGGAGTACTATGCATTTACAACAGAAACAGTTCAACAAGAAGACATAACAATTATAAATATTTATGTACCAAATGTTGAGTCTCTCAATTTTATAAAACCCATACAAAAAAGCATAAAAGGTCACATGCATCTTAAATCAATAGCAGTGGGGGATTTTATATCCCACTCACATATTTAACTAGGTGCTTCAAACTAAAAGCCAGAAAAGATACTGCAAAATTAAATTATATCATAGACCAGCTGGATGTAACAGATATGTACAGAAAATTCTATTCAAGAGATAAGGAACATACTTCTTGGTGGTACATGGAATCTCCAAAATGGAGCACATCATATATAATAAAGCAAGCCTTAAAAATAAAATTCAAAATAATTTTTTGTTTCTTACTAGACCACTAGAAAATAACAGCAAATAGTAATTTCAGTAACTATAAATACACCTAGAGATTGAACAATACACTATTAAGTGAAAAGTGAATCACTGAAGAAATTAGGGAGGAAAATTTAAAACTTCTAGAAATTAATATAAATGATAGCATAACCTACCAGATTTTCTGAGATACAATAAAGGGTGTCATAAGAGGAAAGTTTATAGCTTTAGGTGTGTGCACTAAAAATTCAGAGAGATCTTAAATAAACAATCTAATGATGTAACCTAAGGTGCTAGAAAAACAAGAGCCCATTCTCAAACCTAGTTCGTGGCAATCAATCATAAACATCAGGGTCAAAGTTAAAGAAATAGAGACAAAATGAATGCATAAAATCAACCATAAAGAGTTGATTCTTTCGAAAATTTAACAAGATTGAAAAACCCTAGTTAAACCAACAAAAAGAGATAATACTTGGATAAATAAAATTAGAGATTAAAACCAGGCATGGTGGTAGACACCTTTACCCTAGCATTCTGGAGGCAGAGGTAGGAGGATTGTTGTGAGGTTGAGGCCAGCCTGAGACTACATAGTAAGTTTCAGGTCAGCCTTGGCTTGAGTGAGACCCTACCTCAAAAAAATTTAGAGATCCCCAACGACAACTGGAAACTGAATAGCACACTCTTAAACAATAAATGGATAGTGAGTGAAATAAAAAATGAAATTGCAAAATTCCTGGAATTGAATGACAATGAGAACACATCATACCAAAACTTGTGGGACACAATGAAGGCAGTCCTCAGGGGAAAATTCATAGCACTCAATGCCTTCATAAAAAAGACAGAAAGATCCCAAATCAATAGCCTAACCATCTACCTAAAGGCATTGGAAAAACAAGAAAAATCCAACCCAAAGAGCTCCAGAAGGAAAGAAATAATTAAAATCAGAGCAGAAATTAATGAATTGGAAACCAAGGAAACAATTAAGGCAATTGACAAAACAAAGAGCTGGTTCTTTGAAAAAATAAACAAGATTGACAAACCTCTGGCCAATTTGATCAAGCAAAAAAAGGAGAGACTCCAAATTAACAAAATTCAAAATGAAAAAGGAGAGATCACAACAGACATCAGTGAAATCGGCAGAATCATCAGGACTTATTTCAAAAACCTCTACTCCACAAAACTGGAAAATGTGGAGGAGATGGATAAATTCCTGGATGCATATCATCTACCAAAGCTAAACTCAGAGCAGATCAATCACCTCAATGAACCCATCACACTCATGGAGATTGAAAAAGTAATAAAAAAAACCTCCCAAAAAAGAAGAGTCCAGAACCAGATGGATTCCCAGCCGAATTTTATCAAACCTTCATGGAAGAACTCAAACCAATCTTCCTAAAACTGTGCCACACAATTGAAGAACAGGGAAAACTACCCAACTCCTTCTATGAAGCTAGTATCACCCTAATCACAAAACCAGGCAGAGATGCCACAAGAAAAGAAAACTATCGGCCTATTTCCCTAATGAACATAGACGCAAAGATCCTCAACAAAATTCTCACAAACCGAATCCAACAACACATCAAAAGCATTATCCACCTTGACCAAGTGGGATTTATCCCAGGAACACAAGGGTGGGTCAACATATGAAAATCTGTCAATGTAATACACCACATAAACAAGCTTAAACATAAAAATCACATGATCATTTTGATAGATGCAGAAAAGGCCTTTGACAAGATACAACATCACTTCATGATCAAAACATTGGAGAGAATCGGCATGGCAGGTTCACATCTTAATATAATAAAGGCAATATACAAAGCTCCAAAGGCCCAAATAATACTTAATGGAGAGAGACTGGAGGAATTCCCATTGAAATCAGGAACAAGACAGGGATGTCCTCTCTCACCTCTGCTTTTCAATATAGTTCTGGAAGTCCTAGCCCAAGCAATAAGGCAGGAGAAGGAAATAAAAGGGATACAATTTGGAAAGGAAGAAGTTAAGTTAGCTCTATTCGCTGATGACATGATTGTATATGTAAGAGACCCGAGAGACTCCATCCCAAAACTCCTGAAGGTGATTAACTCCTAGAGCAAAGTAGCAGGATACAAAATCAATGCACAAAAATCGGAAGCATTTCTGTATGCAAATGATAAACACAGAAAAAGAAATAAAGGACATAGTCCCATTTTCAATAGCAACAAAAAAAATAAAATACCTTGGAATAACGTTAACCAAGGAAGTAAAAGATCTATACAATGAAAATATAAAAACTCTCAAAAAAGAAATTGAGGAGGACTTGAAAAGATGGAAAGACCTCCCATGCTCCTGGATAGGCAGAATTAACATTGTGAAGATGACAATCCTACCAAAGGCAATATATAAATTTAATGCAATTCCAATTAAAATCCCTACAGTGTTCTTCACAGACATAGAAAAAATGATCTCAAATTTCATATGGAAAAGCAGAAGGCCTCGCATATCCAAACATATCCTCAGCAAAAGAATTACCTCTGGTGGCATCACCATACCTGATATAAAGTTATACTACAAAGCCATAGTAATAAAAACAGCATGGTACTGGCATAAAAACAGGAGTATAAACCAATGGAATAGACTTCAGGACCCGGATTTTGGGCCAAGCAACTATAGCTACTTGATATTCGACAAAGGACCAAATAATATAGACTGGAAGAAAGATAGCATCTTCAACAAATGGCGCTGGACAAACTGGATAACCACATGCAGGAAACTAAAACTTGATCCACACATTTCACCATGCACAACACTCAAATCCAAATGGATCAAAGACCTCAACATAAGACCAGAAACTCAAAAACTACTGGAAGAAAATTTAGGAAGTACTTTCCATGATATAGGAATGGAAAAAGACTTCCTGAATAAAACCACAGTGGCTCAAGTTTTTTTTTTTTTTTTAATTTAATTTATTAGTTTTCATTTCAGTGAATACAGGCAGTTTGGTACCATTATTTAGGCTCATCTGTGATCTACTCCCTCCCATTAGACCCTCCTTGTTAATGAAAATGGGTCGTGCATTGTGGAGTTAGCCCCCAGTTATTAGTATGATAAATGTCTCTGCAAATCATGACCCAACATGTAACTCTGACATTCTTTCCACCCCCTCTTCCGCAAGATTTCCCTGAGCCATGTTGGGTTCATTTTTGGTCTGCTTCAGTGCTGAGGTGTTGGGGGCCTCTGAGGCTTTGGCTCTCTGATTTAGTAGGAGTTGATTTTTCTCTGCGTTGATCTCCTTCCCCTTTGTGCTGGTATCCGGTTCACAGGAAAACATCACCCTTGCTAATTTCGCCAGTTGTCCTTAGTTTCAGTTGGGCCCCTTTTGAGGTGTGTTGGGGCAGCTCTCTTCTTAGGATCTGCATCTATCTTTTTTTCCCCTTGTTGTTTGTAGTGCAGCTAGGCGGTCGCCATCTTGACCGGAAGTCTCGCTCAAGTTCTTAAACAGTCACTCAACCATTTGGATCATATGAAGCTGAAGAGTTTCTTTACAGACAAGCATATAATAAGCAAAGCCAATATAATACCCACAGAATGGGAGAAAATATTTGCAGGTTATCCAACTGATAGAGGCCTTATCTCTAGAATTTACAAAGAACTCAAAAGTCTAAACAATAAGAAGACAAATACCCCACTCACAAAATGGGGCACAGAGTTAAACAGGCAATTCACAGAGGAAGAGATACAAATGGCAAACACATACTTAAGAAAATGTTCATCATCCCTAATCATCAGAGAAATGCAAATTAAAACAACTATGAGATTCCACCTTACCCCAATAAGGATAGCCAACATCAAAAGGTCAAATGAAAATAAATGCTGGCGAGGATGTGGAGAAGCAGGGATACTCATTCACTGTTGGTGGGAATGCAGGATGGTACAACCACTTTGGAAAGCAATATGGAGACTCCTGAAAAAGCTGACTATAGAAATACCAACAGACCCAGTTATACCATTACTGGGCATGTACCTTAAAATCTTCAAACCAAAAGCCAGAGAGATTTGCTCAACCATGTTTGTAGCAGCTCAATTCATAATAGCTAAAAGCTGGAATCAACCCAGATGTCCATCATTAGAAGAATGGATAACAAAGATGTGGTATATCTACACAATAGAATTCTATACAGTAGTAAGAAAAAACGACATAAAGAAATTTGAGGAAAAATGGTTGAACCTGGAACAGATCATTCTCAGCGAACTTACCCAATCACAGAAAAAAAATCGACACATAGTCTCACTCATCTGCAACACCTAACCTGAATCTGCCCAAGATGCCTTACATACCCAACAAGCACCTCATGGACTAGACAATAAGATGGATGGGAGGGCGGGGAGGGAATCAAAGGGTGGAAAACAGTAATCCGGACCCAAACGGCAATGGTACCATAAAATTCTACTTCCTAAAAGACAGACCAAATGGCTGAACCTTCACTAGACCCTTACAGGAAACACCTGAACCACAAGACACTGGAGAGGGTAGGATCAAGACTGACCTAAATCTCCTACATCTTCCCTCCCTCCCTCTCCCCCTCTCCCCTCTATCTCTCTCCTCTCTAACTCTTGTATATTAGTTATCTTTTTCCTCAATTTCTTAGTGGACACTGATCTATAACCCCCACTTCCAGCTTGGGCCTACCATCCACAATGAGCTTTTGATCAGAGAAACCTACAAGGTTTCCCAAAACAATGACAGACTTCTGTCAGAGTACTTGATGACCCACCAAAGGCCAGTGGTAAGACCCTATTGCTGAAGACTCCATATGCAGCTGACATGTAAAATGGAATGACATGGCTGGAAGCCAGGAGAGAGTCAGTCCTCAAGACAGTCAGCGTGTCTAGTGCCAGAAGGTGCTACATAGGTGACTGGGGGAAATGACCAAGATCTGTCCAAGCAACACATTGTTTAACCTAATTAGCAACAAATAACCGGATGTGATGCCCACACAAGTGCAATAGTGGTACACAGCCATGGTGAGGAATCAATTGCTCTTGATTTGGCTAATGATCCACTCAGTGGTACTAGACCCTTAGCTGGAGCTGGGAAACAAGTCAGAACCATACCCAAACAAAAGCCCACTCTACAATATCAAGCTACCATCAATCACGGGGTATAAGAGGGCCTACACCTATCATACTGTCTATCAAAAAAGTAAGTGCTATCTCAATTTTCCGGGTGCTAACTTACTCTCCGTTGGAGAATCTGCTTCTCTTTTCCAGATAGATGCAGATCCTAAGAAGAGAGCTGCCCCAACATACCTCAAAAGGGGCCCAACTGAAACTAAGGACAACTGGTGAAATAAGCAAGGGTGATGTTTTCCTGTGAACCGGATACCAGCACAAAGGGGAAGGAGATCAACGCAGAGAAAAATCAACTCCTACCAAATCAGAGAGCCAAAGCCTCATAGGCCCCTAACACCTCAGCACTGAAGCAGACCAAAAATGAACCCAACATGGCTCAGGGAAATCTTGCGGAAGAGGGGGCGGAAAGAATGTCAGAGTTACATGTTGGGTCATGATTTGCAGAGACATTTATCATACTAATAACTGGGGGCTAACTCCACAATGCACGACCCATTTTCAATAACAAGGATGGTCTAATGGGAGGGGGTAGATCACAGATGAGCCTAAATAATGGTACCAAACTGCCTGTATTTACTAAAAAGAAAACTAATAAATTAAATTTAAAAAAAAATTAGAGATTATAAAGTAGTTGTTAAGAAAGATCTCAGGGAAACCCAGCAGATCATTAGGGAATATTATGAAAATGTATATTCCAAAATGCTGGAAAATCTACATGAAATGGATGCATTTTTAAATACATATAACCTATCAAAATTAAAGCCAGCAGATATAAATAACTTAAACAGACTCACAATGAGCAATAAGATTGAAACAGTAATTAAAAGTCTCTCCACACAGGAAATCCCAGGACCAGAGAGATTCACTGTGTGTGTGTGTGAGTGTGTGTGTGTGTGTGTGTGTGTGTGTGTGTGTGTGTGTGTTTGAGAGAGGGGAAGAGAAAGAAAAAGAATGGGCAAACCAGGGCCTCTCTCCACTGCCAATGAATTCCAGATGCATGTCCCACCATGTACATCTGGCTTTCATGGGTTTTGGTGAATTGACTGTGGATCCTTATGTTTTGCAGGCAATTGCCTTAATCACTGAGCTATCTCCTCACTCCTCAGTGCCAAATTCTATCAAACTTTTTTTGTCTGTTTGTTTTGAGGTAGGGTTTCACTCTATCCCAGGCTGGCCTGGAATTCACTATGTAGTCTCAGGATGGCCTCAAATCATGGCATTCCTCCTACCTCTGCTTCCCTAGTGCTGAGAGGCGTCTGCCACCACACCTAGCATCTACCAAACTTTTAAAAATATTTTATTTGGGCTGGAGAGATGGCTTAGCGGTTAAGCGCTTGCCTATGAAGCCTAAGGACCCCAGTTTGAGGCTTGGTTCCCCAGGTCCCACGTTAGCCAGATGCACAAGGGGGCGCACGCGTCTGGAGTTCATTTGCAGAGGCTGGAAGCCCTGGCGCGCCCATTCTCTCTCTCTCCCTCTATCTGTCTTTCTCTCTGTGTCTGGCACTCTCAAATAAATAATTAAATAACTTAATTAATTAAAAAAATTATTTATTTATTTGCAACCAGACAGAGAGATATATAGAGAGAATGGGTGAGCCAGGGCATTTAGCCACTGCAAATGAACTCCAGATGCAAGCACAACTCTGTGTGTCTGCCTGTATGTGGGTACTGAGGAACTGAACACAGATCCTGAGGCTTTACAGGCTTTACACCATAACTGCTGAGTCATCTCTCCAGCCTTGGTTTTTCTTAGGCAAGCCTAACAGACTGGCATTATTAATATTTAATGAGATAGAAAGAGAAAAAAAAAAGGAGAGAGAGAGAAAGGAAGAGAGAGAGAAAGAAAGAATTGGCATGCAGGGCTTCCAGCCACTGTAATCAAACTATAGACACTTGCACCATCTTGTGTGCATGTGCAACCTTGAGTGCTTGTATAACTCTGTGCATCTGGGGCCTCCAGCTGCTAGAAATAGAAAACTACAGATGCATGTACTACTCTGTGTATCTGGCTTTACGTGGGTATTGGGGAAGCAAAACCAGGATGTTAGGCTTTGCTGGCAAGAGCCTTAATGGCTGAGCAATCTCTCCAGCCCCTTTATCAGACTCTAATGAAGATCTAATACCAATGGTTCTTAAACTGTTTTACAAAATAGGAAGTGAAGGCACACTATCAAGTTCATTCTATGAAGCCAGTATGGCCCTGATAACAAAACTGAATAAAAACACAACAACCAAAAAAGAAAACTACAATCAATTACCCTGGTGCACAAATTCTCAACAAAGTGCTTATAAACAGAATTCAGAACATCAAAGAGATTATACTCTATAACCAAATTTGTTTCATTGAAGGGATTGAATATTGTTTCAAGATATGCCAATCAGGGCTGAGAGATGGCTTAGCAGTTAAGGTGTTTGCCTATGAAGCCAAAGGAGCCAGGTAAGCCAGGTGGCATATGCATCTGGAATTCATTTGAAGTGGCTGAAAGCCCTAGTATGCCTATTCTCTCCCCTCTCTCTTTTTCCCCTCTTTCAAATAAAAATAAATTTTAACAAAATTTAAAAAATATATGCAATCAATAAACACAATTCACTATATAAACTTGACAGAAATCTTACAATTATCCCAATAGATTGGAAAATACATTGGACAAAGTTGAATATGCCTTCATGATGAAAGTTCTGGAGAAAGTAGGAATAGATATTAGAGGCTTTATATGACAAACTTATAGCCAACATTATGCTGTAAACATTTCCTGTAACATTTGGAATAAGACAACAGTGCCCACTGTCTCTACTCTTATTTAATAAGGTTCTCCAAAGTCTTAGCTAGCAGAGTAAGATAAGGACATAAACATGGTAAAATAGAAATAGAAATAGAAAAGGAAGAAAAGAAACTATCCCTATTTTCAGATAACATGATTCTACATTTAAGTGACACTACAGACTCTAGTAGAAAACTCACAGATTTGAGAAATAACTTGAGTAAAGTTTCATGATACAAAAATCAATCCATAAGGATCAATAACTTTCATACTTTTCTACAATGAAGTAGCTAAGAAAGTAATTAAGAAATATATCCCATTTATGAAAGCTCTCCCAAAATATACCTTACCAAAGATGTCAAAGACTGTTACAAAAACAGAAAAGAGAGAGACAGTAAACTTTAAAACAATAAAAAGTAAAGAGAATATCCATGTTCCTGGATTGATATAATCAATACTATGAAAATGTTTGTATTATGCAATGTAATCTACATAGTCAATGCAATTCCCATCATCCCAATAACATTCTTCTCAGAACTAGAAAAATCCCCAACAGTTTGTATGGAAATATAAAAGAGAGCTCATAGTCAAAGTGAGTCTAACCAGAGAGAGCCCTGCTGAAGGCTGCACGACTCCTGATCCTCAGTTATACTGCAGAACCACAGCACCAAAGACCACATGGTAAGGGCACAAAACGGACACATAGACCAATGGAAAAGGATAGAAGACTCAGAAACAAACCTACACAGCTATGCTCACCTAATTTTTGACAGAATCATCAAAAACATACACCAGAAAAGAGACAACTTATTTAACAAATGGCACTGGCAAAACTGGATATTCGTCCACAAAAGGAAATTGGATCCACATACCTCACCCTGCCCAAAGATCAATTCAAAATGAATAAAAGACCTTTATACAAAGCCAGAAATACTGAAAAGTTGAGAGGAAAATATAGGCAGCACACTGGAAATTGTAGGAATATATATAAACTTTCCAAACAGGACTTTGATAATACAGGAAATAATCCCAAGATAAACAGGTAGGACTACATAAGTGTGATGGTTATGCTGTTGCCAACTGGATCTGTTTAGTAATCCAGATACATCCCTTTTGGGTGGGTCTCCGAGGTTGCTTCCAGGAAGGATTAAATGAAGAAGTCCTTCCCCCAGAGCTGGCAGCTTCTGTCAGAGAGGGACCTTATATAAGGAAGTTCTGGGTGAAAAGAGCCCCTTCCTTCCCCTTGGTTTTTGGATGCTGATTGCTGCCTTCCAGTGTGGACTGAAAATCAGTATGGACTGAAGACCAGTGTGAACTGAAGACCAGCATGAATTGAAGACCAGTGGCCTGTAGGCTTCATTAGGAGCCACCTGGGACTGCAGAGGTATCTAGCAATGTGGACTGAGGAGCTACCAGGTTCTTTGATTCTTCAGCCTGCAACTGCTATTGGACTGCCATAAGCCAATCCAATAAATTCCCTTTTAATATAATTCATTCTATTAATTCTGCTCCTCTACAGAACCCTGACTAATACAATGAGATTCAAATGTCCCTCCCCTTTTTAAATTACTTCTTTGAGAACGACAGACAAAGAGAGAGAGAGAGAGAGAGAGAGAGAGAGAGAGAGAGAGAGAGAGAATGAATGGGCACATCAGGGCCTCCAGCCACTGCAAACGAACTCCAGATGTATGTGCCACCTTGTGCATGTGGCTTACATGGGTACTGGGGAATCCATCCTGGAACTGGGGTCCTTGGGCTTCACAGGCAAGTGCTTAACCACTAAACCATCTCTCCAGCCCTCCCTCACCCTTTTTTAACAGCAAGGGAAACTATCAGCAGAGAGAACAGAAGCCTATAGAATAGGAAATGATCTTTGTCAGCTATTTGGTATAGATGGGTGATATCTAGAATACATAAAGAATTACAAAAACATCCACGTATGTTGGCACACACATTTAATCCCAGCATTTGGGAAGCAGAGGTAGGAGCATCACTGTGAGTTTGAAACCCGCTGAATTCCTGGTCAGCCTGGTCTAGAATGAGACCCAACATCAAAAAACAAAACAAAAATAAAATGAATAAATATTTTTAAAATGCTGGAAAGATGGTTTGGTGGTGGCATTTGTCTGTGAAGCCTAAGGGCTCAGGTTTATTTCTTCAGCACCCATGTAAGTCAGATGCATAAGGCGGTACATGAGTCTGGAGTTCGTTTGCAATAGCTAGAGGCCATAGTGTGCCCATTTTCTTTCTCTGTCTCTCTATCTGCCCCTCTCTTTCTCACACAATAAAATAAATCAATAAGATATTTAAAAAAAACACAAAAAACAAGAATTGTAGAAAAAACACCAAAAAACCCCCTATCAGTCAAGAAATGGTCTAATGAAGTGGACAGTTCTCAGGAGCAGGAATGCAAATGATCAACAGATATTTTTAAAACTGCTCATCATCGTGTTTCTAGTTCTTATTAATGCAGTAGGGAGTAGGGTTACTGTGGTGGTTTGGTTCAGGTGTCCCCCATAAACTTAAGTGTTCTGAATGCTAGGTTCCCAGCTGACTGAGATTTGGGAATTAACACCACTTGGAGGCAGTGTATTGCTGGGGGCGGGCTTATGAGTATTGTAGCCAGTGTCTCCTTGCCATGTTTAGCACACCCTCCTATTGCTATTGTCCACCTTATGTTTGCCAAGGGGTGATGTCCACCCTCTGCTCATGCCATCATTTTCCCCTGCCATTGTGGAGCTTCTCTTAAAGTCTGTAAGCCAAAATAAACCTTCTTCTTTTTTTTTTTTTTAAAAAAAAAAAGCTCATCATCCTTATCTATCAGGGAAATAAAACTTATGAGTACTTTGAGATTCCATCACACTCCAGTCAGAGGATTATATTTAAAAAATGGCACGCTGGAGAAACGGCTAAGCTATTAAGGCACCTGCCTGCAAAGCCTAAGGATCAGAGTTCAATTCTCCAGTACCCATGTAAAGCCAGATGCACTAAGTGGTACATGCATCTGGAGTTCATTTGCCGTGGCAGGAAGCCCTGGCACACCCACACTCGCTCTCTCTGTCTGCCTCTCTTTCAAATAAATAAATAAATAAATAAATAAAATTTAAAAAATGACAACAAATGCTGGTGAGGTTATGGGGAGAGGAGAACTTCACTGTTGGAGGGAGTGTAAACTAGTATAGCCTCTAAAGAAATCAGTGTGCATGTTCATCAAGAGCTGAAATTTGAACTTCCACATGATCCAGCTATACCACTCCTAGGTATATACTGAAAGGACTTAACATCCTACCATAGTGATATTTGCACATAGATGTTTGACACTGCTCTATTCACAATAGCTAGGAAATGAAACCAACCTAGATGTCTATCAACTGCTGAATGGATAATGAAAATGTGGTATATATACACAATGGAGTTTTATTCAGCTACAAATAAAAATGAAATTATGAAATTTTTGGGAAAATGGATGGAATTAGATAAGATTATAAGTGAGGCAGCCCAGACTCAGAAGGACAAAAATTGTTCTATCTCATATGTGTATCTAATTTTTCAATATTTGTATTTAAGAAAGAAAGGGTTTCAAAAATAAGTATAGACTATGCGTCAAAATAGGAGACCATGAGAGAGGAACAGAATGGAGAGACAAAAGGAAACATATAGTATGAAAACACAAAGAGGCTATGGTGGAAGAAGGGTGGATGCAAGGGGTGGGGAAGGGAGAAGGGAAAACAAAAACAAAATTGTTTGAAAAACATCATAATGAAACCTAATTCTATCTTTTCTTCCTTCCTCCTTCCCTCCCTCTCTCTCTCCCTCCCCCTCTCTTCCTTCCTTCCTTCCTTTCTTGCTTGCTTTCTTTCCGGGGGTAGGAGGCAGAGAGCGAATGGGTATGCCAGGGCCTCTAGTTGTTGCAAAATGAACTCCAGATGCATGTGCCACCTTGTGCAAATGCCTTAACTGCCAAGCCATCTCTCCAGCCTGAAACCTAATTCTTTATATGCTAATAACATTAATTTAAAAAATCATTGAGCTGGATTGGTGGTGCATGCCTTTAATCCCGGAACTCAGGAGAGGAGGGAGGAGGATTGTGGTGTGTTGGGCCTTGAGAGGCCGGGAAGTGAGGCCTAGTGGAACTTCCTGAGCCTAACTGCCTCCATCCAGCTATGACTCAGCAGGGGGCTTGGCCCCTGGCCTGCTATTTCCACATAGGAAATTAGAATTCCTGTCTGTGGGCACTTAGAACTCAGCAGGGGGCCAAATGGCCTCTGGCCTGCCACTTCCACACAGGAAGTTAAGAGTCCCCAGCTCCTGCGCCCTTAGGAGCAATCATCTCAGAGGTCGCAGTGTGCTATTGGCCCTTATATTTCACCCCACCCTAAAGTCTCCGCCTTCGTTCTCAACATTATATAAACACCCACCTGTAACAATAAAGTTGAGCTCCTGCTTGGAAAGGATTCCCGACTTGGTGTTTTTTTTTTTTTTCCGGTGGCGAGAGGTTTCTGGGTCGCCCTACGCTCATCATCCCCTCAACCCCTAGGAAGGAACCAGCAGGCCTGGTTCTTCCCTCGGCACTACCTGTGCGGGATGGAGCCCAACAGTGGTGAGTTTGAGGCCACCCTGAGACTACATAATGAATTCTAGGTCAACCTGAGCTACAATGACACCGTACCTCAAAAAAAAAAAAAAAAAAAAAAAAAAAAAAAAAATATATATATATATATATATATATATATATAAAATAAAGAGCCTATATGGTACTTTTTAATGGAGCTCTTATAGAGAGTTATAAGTACGAATGTCCTAAATTAAATGTAAGGCAGTAAAGCCATATATGCATATGTAGTGTACATGTCTTCTCTCTCTCTGACAGGGTCTTATTTTATAACCCTTACTGGCTTAAACTCACAATTCTCCTGCTTTCTGCCTCCTAAGGGCTAAGGTAATAGGTGTGAATCACCTGCTAATGATTGCATATCTCTTATGATTTTTTGAGCATCATTCTTGTGGAGGTGTGTACTGAGATTGAATTCAGGGGCTTGAGCATGTTCAGCATAAGATCTACCTCCAAATGACACCCCATCTTCTAAGCATTCATGCTTTAAAGGATACAATAATGCCAAGATCAATGGTTACATTCCAAGTTAACTAGAGCTAATGTGTTTCTAAACACTCAACTGCTTGTGGAGACAAAGTGTTAGTAGATTGCCCTGATAGGTCAACAATTTCCTTCCCGGTTTTGCTTTAGGACAGGGGGAAACATTTTTTGGCACCATCTGATAGCATGAAAAGCAATCCTGCCGAGAGCAAAGTCCATGTACTTAAAGTTACTTTCCTTTGGCTGTTGTCAAGGAATCCTGTGGCTCAATACTTTTGCAAATGCTTATCCATGTCCCTACTGGGATGCCTAGCTCCAAATCTTAAATCTCATCCCAGAATGGCATAGGTCTTATAGTATCTAACTGCTAGTATTGTTTATACTGGAGAAGCAATTGCTGAGGATTCATCTGTGGAGGAAATGGCAGCCCTTAGGTTCTGCACTTAACTAACACTAATGATATCTTCAACACTGGAGAACCAGACACCCCTATACAATCCCAGACTGCATTGTCCTTGAGCTCCATCACTGTCTGTAAGTTGCATGGCATGAAAGAAGAGACAAAATCTAGACACTGGCCTTGGTATGTTGTGATTAGGTGTACTGACTTTCTGGGCACCATGGGAAAATGAACTATCTCTCCACTCCTGGAATTCTTCTATTATGGTGCTTCTTGACAGAGATAGGGCAGTCTGAAGTATTCAGTCATGGCAATGCCTTTAAAGCTCTATTATGGGATGTGTTGTACTATTAAAAATGAAAGGAAGCCAGGCCTCTTGGCACAAGTTTATAATCCCAGCTTTAAAGACATTGAGGCAGGAGTATCTCATGTGCAGTTCCTATCTTGGCTACAGAGTGAGTTCAAGGCCAGCCTTTCTGAGATCTTGTCTGTAGTGGTTTGCATGTATGGACTCATAGACTCATAGGTGTTTTTTTTAAAAAAATGTTTTTAGTTTTTATTATTTATTTGACAGAGAAAGAGAGAGAGACTGAAAGAGAGAGAGAGAGAGAGAGAGAGAGAGAGAGAGAGAGAGAGATTTCTGCTAGTAGTAAGTAATACCAGTGCCATACATGAGACACCTCCCCATGAGTTGTTTGTTGGTCAGGGAAGCCTCTGAGAACCCTCCTCCCTCCAATAATACAGGCTATTTCCATGACTCCTGTCTATCTATCAGGACTGAATACTGCTGAAGAACCATACCTGGGATGTTCAGGACATAAAGAAATCAAACTTGAGCTATGGCAGAAGCTTTCTTCCTGTCGGCTTGCTTTTATAGTGCTGGAAGATGTTATAAAGGCTGCTGACAGACAACTCACCTACATTACCAACCAGTGATTAATCCTGCAGGCAAGATGTTCCTTTGGCTACAATAGTGGCATGAAAGTTATGGGGGTAACAAGCAGCTCTATGACTGGATTTGAGGCCTGTTCCATATGAGGGAATACTTGACCAGTACTGAATATCAGTTCAAAAGCTCATGGAAGCATGTAGGCCATAGTAAAGAACCTACTATTGCTGTATTGCTACATTGGTGTCAAACTTCCTCTTATATATTTATCTTAATATTTACAAATCAGTTCGGCTCTAAGCCCAGAACAGAAAAACTCTTGTTTTGGCAGTGGGAGGCAGTCAATGCAGAGAATCATAACTGGTCAAGCTCTGAAAATAAGAGATTGATGAATGTTCAACTCTAAGCAGGGCATGCACATCACCTTCTCCAGGGGTTAGATAATATCACCAAAGATGATGTGGGGAGAATGTAAGAGCTGGAGGATGAAGAGGAGTGCTGAAGAACTGTGACATCAGGACACTACAGGCCATTGTACTAATGAACTCACACCAGATATGGTTCCATGCACAAGACCTGCTGCACATGATTGAGCCAATCATCATCTGTTACAGACTTTTCAAACCTCATTCTTAAATGAGATAATGACAGTTAAAGGTTGCCAGGGAAGAAGATCTGGCCACTAGAAAGAGATGAGAAGATGGAGGACAGAGAGACTGGGGGCACAGGAAGGTAATATGGAGAGAGACCCAAGAGACAAAAAAGATGGGTAGAAGCCAACTCAGGACTATTGCCACTGTGCTGACCTGGGTCTAGGACAGCTCTATGGAGCCATTCCAGTAGCAGTACATACTAAGAGCCTGTTTTCATGTAAAGTTCAGGTGGCTGAGGACAGAGGTACAACCAGAGGTACAAAGGCTTTTCAACTTTTCTTAGGGCTCTAACCACACAGCATGACATGGCTTCTTCCACTTCTTTGTTGTGTCTGAAGGAAGTCCTGCGTCTGTGAGGCTTTTGACACTTACCTTCCCAGGGACTCAGTGTTTTATCATCACTCCAGTGACAGCAGAGGTGGGGCAGGAATGGCAGTCCTCAGCAGGCGTGCACACTTGCCACATTTGGACAGCAATCCTCAGCTTCAACCTCAACCCGTTTTGTCTCTGATGTCCTTGTATACAACCATGCAAGGAAAGCAGAATTAGGGGACAGAATTAACTAAGGATTGCTGAACTACACAAAGAGTGATCTTTTAAGCACTTCTGCTAGGAGAAACCAAGCAGGAATCTACCAAGTTAAAAATATTTCACAAGGAAAGACAATTAAAACTTAAAATGGACTAATGAATTTGATAAGGAAGAACTGTTTCAATTATTAATCCATCATTTAATTTCCATTGCATGGCTTCCCAGGGTAGTACATCAATAGTGATCACATGTGAGCTCCTGTCTTGGTCTCAAAAGTGCTATGCTTCCTGTGAAGACAAGGTCAGTGAAATTCACACTTCAGAGCTTTCAATCCACTTTGACATGCTCCGTCATGGTCTGCACCCCTACCAGCAGATGTCACTGTTTACATATAAAATGGAAACAGCTCCTCAAAGCTTTTATTTTGCGCTTTTTTATTCTAAAATGTGACAAGTTTGTTCACAGTGTTCTCATAAAGCCTTATCATGTGATGATTTTTGTTCTGGAAAAATCATATTGTGAGTCTCTTTTAGAGGAAAAAGTATACATTGAAAGGAAGACATTTTTGCTATCTTTTAAATTTTTTAAAAAAATATTATTTATTAATTTATAAGACAGAGAAAGAAGGAGAGAGAGAATGGGTGTGCCACAGCCTCCAGCCACTGCAAACAAACTCCAGATGAGTGTGCCCCATTGTGCATCTGGCTAATGTGAGTCCTGGGGGATCAAACATGGGTCCTTTGGCTTTGCAGGCAAATGTCTTAACTGCTAAGCCATCCCTCCAGCCCCATTTTTGCTATCTTAAGCTATAGAGTAAAACTCCATTTAAAAAAATAATTGCTGAGTGTTACAACACACACACACACACACACATCATTAATCCCAGCATTCAAGAGGCTGGGAGAGAAGGATCCGGAGATTAATAACCTCGCCTATATTGTGACACTCTTTCTCAGTAACAACAGTAATAAAATTGTTGAACACCTACTATTTCCCTCAACAAGTTTATATGACTGACTTGAGGCATCCAAAACAGATGAAAATTTGTCTCCCAAGGTTTTCAGACTTCTTTTGAGGAGATAAGACTTTAAATAATGTAACAATTTAACATGTTAGGTGTCAGGAACTGAAACAAAACAAAACAAAAGAGTATCATATCGCTTTAGAAATTCTAGAGATTAGTGGAGGAGGGACCAGGTGGAATGATTTAAGAGAGAAAGCCCCAAGATAGAGAGGGAAAATTCATTGAGTTGACAATGGAATGGTACTGGTTTTTGTTTTCGTTGTTGTTGTTATGCTTTTGAGAAGAGATTGAAAAAAGTTAAAGAATTATTTTTTTAGAAGATGTATTCAATGGAGTTGTGAGAAATGAAATGATTGGGGTGATTCCAGCATCTGGTAGCACAGAAACTCACTGGCAGCTAGAAATGAAAATCAGCCAGACATGGTGGTGCACATCTGTGATCTCAGCACTCAGAAGGCTGAGGCAGAAGGATCACTGGGAGTTCAAGGTTGGCTTGAATGACATCGTGAATTATAGGCCAGCCTGAGCTATCGTATGACATCCTATCTCAAACAAAATGAAACAAAACACCTACAAAAAAACTAAATATCAATAATTCCAGAAAATGAATAGACAACCGGAAGTGAAGATCAGACCCAGAGAACATAGGGGGAGAAATGGCCACCATGCCAGTTCCCTACAGGAATAGTCCCTGTATCTTTTTGTCTCTTCAATCCAAAATCAAGGCTCAACTCCAAGACATGAATACTGCAAGTATATGAAGAGGAAAGTGACTTGAGTTTCATGAATCTATTAGTAATATAATTTTTAAAAAAATATTTTATTTTTCTTTATTTGAGAGAGAGAGAGAGAGAGAGAAATAGGTGTGTGTTGGGGGGGGGAAATGAGTGTGCCAGGGCCTCCAGCCACTGCTAACAAACTCCATATTCATGTGCCCCTTGTGCACCTGGCTTACGTGGGTACTGGGGAGTCAAACCTGGGTCCTTTAGCTTTGCAGGCAAGTGCCTTAACTACTAAGCCAATTCTCCAGCCCCAGAAAATGGTTTTGATAGGAAGATGCTCAGAGAAACTGACCTGACCTGACCTGGTCTGGTAGAGTGCTGGGCACTATAGGCTGAGAAGCTGGAATTCTGACCAAGACACTTGAACACATTCAGAAGTCACTGATACAGAAGTGTAAACAGCAATGGAAAGGAGAGGAAAAAAAACTCAGGTTGTTGTAGTCAAGGCTAATGTCTCCAGAGGGAAGTTTGCCTTATACAATGACTTATGCTATGACTCAACTAAGGCTCATCTCTTCCAAAGCTCACACTGAAATCTGACTGCCATTGTGGTGCTGTTGTGGGGGCTGTGGGCATGGATTAAGTTCTGAAGAGGACTTGATGCCATTCTTATGGGACTGGATTCGTGCTGAAGTGGGTTGTTACAAAGGAGCCGAGCTCCTCTTGTTTGTGTCTCTTCTTGTACCTGATTACTCTTCCGTTTGTCTGCCATGACATAACACTGTCAGGTGTGACCACACAGTCTTGGACAACCAACCTCCAGAACCAAGAGCTAAATAATCTTTCCTTCATAAATGAATCAGTCTCTGGTACAGAAACAGAAAATGGATTAACATAATACATTAATAATAATATTCAGGAAGGAAAATAAACATAAATGACTCCCTCATATAATTTGCCTTTTGTTTTGCAAGTGTTCATATGGTGTTCATGCATATTTGTATGCATGCTTGTGTGTGTGCCAAACGTGTGTGCAGGCATGTGTGTGTGTGTGAATGTCTGTGGAGGCCAGAGTTTGATGCCAGGTGTCTTTTCAATTCTTCTTTACCTTATTTTTTTGAGACAGGGTCTCTCCCTGGACTTATAACTCATTCTTTCCACTACACAGGTAGCTAACAAGCTATTGGGATTCTCATGTCTCCCCAGCCCTGAAGTTACAGGCAAATGCCATCATGTCTAGCTTTTGTGTGAGTGCTGGAGTTCCAAACCTCAGGTTGTCATGCTTGTATGGTAAACACTTTACTGACAGAGCCACCCCCACCCATGATATGATCTTAACTTCACAATTTTCCACTGAGTTAGAAGCCTTGCTATCTTCACATCATGGAAATTCATGGCCAGAAGCCTTCAGCCAGTATTCCTCTGCCCATTCCAGGGTGCTATAAATTTGGATGAAAATGTCCTCCAAAAGATCATGTATTAGAGACTCAGAAGTGAGGTCTAATGAGAGAAAGTTACTTTAATGGGAGCATGCCCTTGGAAGAAATCTTTAGACTCCAACCCTTTCTCTTTCTTTCTCAGTTTTCTGGCTTTATTCCATCACAGTCTACTGCCATGATGTGCTGTCCATCCCTAAGCCTGAAAGCCACAGGGAAACTGGCCATGTACTGAAAGCTCTACAACTGTGAACCAATGAGTCTTTCCTCCCTCTGAATTTATTAGCACAGGTATAGTGTCACAGTGACTGAAAGCTGAGTACCACACAAGATTTTATCAGGATTACCTTGGACCTTCAAATATTCCTCTACCAATCGGTGGTCTTTCATACTTGCTCACCCTTCAGATCTCCCTGAAATCAACATTGCCCAGTGTGGAAGCACCTGTTTTTCATGTAAATCATTTCATGAATGATGTGAGAGGAGGAATATGAATGCGGCCATGAATTCAAAGCAAACACAAGAGTTTCTAAAACATCCTGTGTTTACTTCCACACTCTCATGATCTGAACTTGACAAGCTCGTAAATACATCTGTGCCTCTGCTTGCATAACTTCAGAGTGAAGGTGATGCTTCTCAGGGTGGAGTGGTGATTTTAGGAGTAAGACATGGCAAGTACACTTAGTAGAGGTACTAGCAGCGACTACATGGTTTGTTCCCACTGGGCAGGTGATAAGAGACCTAGTGTTGGTGGACCAAAGTACCAGCAATAAATGATGAATATGAGGATTATGTATTTGATCAGAGATGGGAAATTTATGGGCACGCATTATGTAGCTTGGATCAATTTTCGTATGTGTATGTGTATGTTACCAGGCAGCATTTCGTTTGTTTAAAACCCAGTGCAGCTAATTTGCTTGCAGAGAAAGGTTGTGGAACGATCCAGGGCCAACGAAAACAAGAATCGGGATGCCAGCAAGGCCAACTTTGTAAGAATGTTGAGCTATTAATCATAAAATAGCAAAACAGTGCATTTTTATTTATAGCAAACTGTTGCTAAAGCAGATCATAAAGACCCTTTTCAGAGCTTGCAATTTTATGCCCCCTGCTAGATTAGGGTTTAGCTTACGTAGTGCTTTTGTTTATATGTTTTGTTCTGTTTTAAATGAAACAAAAGTCCCCAATGTGTATGTCTTGAGTGTTTGTGGGTTTGAAACTAATGTCCTTGGCATTAGCTTATCACTGAGAGGCTAGAACCAGCCCTGTGGGAAAGTGAAGATACCGCTGCCTCTCTAACAGCAGCGTGGTTGTAGGAAGTCCTTTTAGACTAGGAGTCCCAAGAAAAGTCCCCAACAGAACTTCTGCCAGTTTGCTGGACATCTCCTGCTGAGCTGGCTGATGCTTGGAGAATGCCTGTGGCCATAACTCTTCCAGATTTCACTTCCCTGGCCCCTCTAGAGATGTAGGCTCACTTCTAGGACATGTTTGGGAGGCAACTGGCTAATGAAGGTCCACTTGTGCTAGGATGATCTCCAAGCTCTTTTCAAAACCCAAGGCCTGAAATTTTTGTAGTTTTCATGTGGAGCAGGCACTTAAATATTTGTGAAATCATGACTAACTTCCTGTGTTACCTTTGGACCTGTACTCTAGCAACTAGAAGATGTGGGTGGGAGGTAGAAAATAAGGTGTCCCCAAATATCCATATTGTGATCCCTGGAACTGAACATGTTACTTTTATTTGGAAAAAGGATTTGTGCAGTCATGTAAGGATCTTAAAATGGAAAATTCTTCCCACATTCAGTCACATGTGCCCTTCTAAGAGGAACATAGAGGGAAACTATTTTAATCAGAAGAGGAGAAGGTAATGGGTAATTGGAGGCAAAGTGCTATAGACTATGTTTATGTCCCTTCAAATTTCATATATTGGTGCCTAATCCCCAGAGTGAGAGTTTTAAGAGGTACCCTTTGGGCCCAATTATTTAATGAGGATGATGTCATCATGAATGAAATCCATGCCCTGTGAAGAGGCCTTAGAAGCTCTCTTGGCCTCTGTACACATGAGGACACATTGGAAAAAGTCATCTGTGTACCAGACAGCAGGACCTCACTGCATCCAATCTGCCAGCCAAAGAGCTCTTGGACTTCTTACATTCCAATCTGTAAGGACAATATGCACAATTTATGGTATTTTGCCATAGCAGTATCTATGGGCCAACACAGTGGGTTGGAATGAAATAGCCGTAAGCCCATGATGGCCAAAACCACCAGGAGCTGGAGGAGGCAGTCTGTTGACACCTCCATTCTGGCCTAGTGAAATGGAATTGCATAGTTCTGGCCTCCAGAGTGAAAGGACTAATTTTCTGGCATTGTAAGCTACTAAACATATATCAGGCTTTTAGTGCAGCCACAGAAAACCAGTGTGGAAACCACACCCATATCCTAGACTCAAAACAACTATGTGACACCTGTATTCTCAAATTTCAGAACTACTGACTTAAGGTGCATGAGCCCTGCACAGATGTTACTGGATGATAACTACATTTGTTTTATATCTACTTCATACAGAGAATCTTGTAAAATAGATTTCAAAATTATTGCTGTTAAAGTAACACATATTCATGGCTGTGGTGGTTTGATTCAGGTTCCCCCATAAACTTAGTTGCTTGGTTCCCAGCTGATAGAGATTTGAGAATTAATGTCTCCTGGAGGCAGTGTATTGTTGAGGGTGGGCTTATGGGTATTATAGCCAGTGTCTCCTTGCCAATGTTGGAGACACTCTCCTGTTGTGGTTGTCCACCTGATGTTGGCCACAGGGTGATGTTCACCCTCTGCTCATGCCATCATTTCCCTCTGCCATCATGGAGCTTTTCCTCAAGTCTATAAGCCAAAATAACCGCCCCCCCCCCCACACAAGCTGTTCTTGATCAAGCATTTTCTGGCTACAATGTGAACCTGACTGCAACAATGGTACATCAAAGAAGTAAAGTACAAATTTAGGGTATCCTATACTCCAGAGCCCCAGAAGTCAGTATTTGAGCTGTTCCTTGTATCTTTTTCTAAAGAATTGTCAGAGGTATTTTTATACCTTTTCATTTTTATATGAACTTGATCATTCATTCTTATAACATGTAATATTATTTAACCTCAAAACATTTCAGCATTCTAAGTATGCAACTATAAAAGGTCAAGTGAGTTTAAATTCAGAGAACTCTTGAAATTTCATTGTAGTTGTTCTTTGATTTGATAACAATGAAGAGCTGTATGTTTTTCTTTTAAATCAGTCTGGGCTGGGGAGATATCTCAGTGGTTAAAGGCACTTGCTTACAAAGTCTGCCAGCCCAGGTTCAACTCCCCAGCACCCAAATAAAGCCAAATCCATGTGGCACATGCATATTGACTTTAAAATTGTTTATGACAGTGGAATGCAGAGTCAGGAGAGCTCTTAGCTCATGATCCAGCTAGTCTGATCTTTGTTGGCAGTCTGGCAGTTTGCATCAGCAAGAGATGCTGTCTAAAAGAAGGTGGGGCACAGATTCTGTGAAGTTAGTTGTCCTTTGGCCTCTGCATGTGCACTGTGGCATATGCACCCAACTCAGCCTTTGCCCCACAAAGAAAAAAATAAGTGTACTTAAAAAAATTCAACATTTCGTATGCAATCTAAACATTTCCCCTTCTATAACTAAAAATGTCAGTAGAATTCTATATCACTGTATATAAAAATAAGGCATCCTGGAGCTAAATGGATGCCCACCACAGTATGTACAGGTCCAGTGTCACAGTGTATTCTCTGACCTGTACTCTCTCCAAAGGCATCTCACCTCCCACAGCCTTCATGATGCAAGGAACACCAAGACTTTGTCTCCATTGGTTTCTTCTCTTTACAAACTTTAGCTATGTACAGTTGGCAATTTAGGATTTCTAACCAATAAACATATAGTTAATACTACTTTACAAATTGAAGACAAAATGCAAGAGATATCTTCAGATGCCATGTCTCACCAGTGGCAAAATGGAGAGTGAGGAGTGCACAAAGTGCCTTTTCACTTTAAAAAATATTTGGATGGGGTGGAGAGATGGCTTACTGGTTAAGGAATTTGCCAGCAAAGCCAAAGGACCCAGGATTGATTTCCCAGGACCCACATAAAACTAGATGCATAAGGTGGTGCATATATCTGGAATTCATTTGTAATAGGTGGAGGCCCTGGAATATTCACCTCTCTCTCGCTTTCTCTCTTTCTCAAGTAAAAACTAAGAAAATTAATATTTTATTTATTGGAGAGAGAGAGCGAGAGAGAGGGGCAGATAGAGAAAGAATGGGCACATCAGGGCCTTCAGCCTCCGCAAACAAACTCCAGACACACGTGTCACTTTGTGTATCTGGCTTATGTGGGTCCTGGAGAATTGAACTTAGGTCCCTTGGCTTTGCAGGCAAGCACCTTACCCACTAACTCATCATTCCAGTCCCCTCCCTCCCAAAATACCTTAAAACATTTGGGAACATGTAGTTTTTATTTTTATTTATTTATTTTTTTGTTTGTTTTTTTGATTTTCAAGGTAGGGTTTCACTCAAGCTCAAGCTAACCTGGAATTCACTATTGTAGCCTCAGGGTGGTCATGAACTCATGGTGATCTTTCTGCCTCTGCCTCCTAAGGGCTGTGATTTAAAGGCATGTGTCACCACGCCTGGCTTTTAAGTAAAATTTTGATACAGTTTCAAGGTGCTTCAAACTTTCATGGCTACTTCATGAAGACCACTGACATTTTTTTAAAGAATTTTATTTATTTATTTATTTGAGATGGAGAGAGATACAGAGAGAGAGTGGGGGGGGGATGGGCATGCCAGGGCCTCCAGCCACTGCAAACGAATTCCAGATGTGTGCACGTCCTTGGGCATCTGTCTTATGTGGGTCCTGGGGAATCAAACCTGGGTCCTTTGGTTTTGCAGGCAAGCACCTTAACTGCTAAGCCATCTCTCCAGCCTGACTACTGACATTTTTTAAATTTATTTTTATTAGTTATGGATATACTTAGTGTATAAACAACATGTTGATACAATCCTTGCCCTCATCCCTTTTGCTTTTCCAAAGGGGCCCTCATCATTGGACATTCAGGTCAACCCCATGGGGATTGTGGGTCGTGCATTGTGGGGGTAGTAGTAAGTTATGGGGGAGAGGCAATGCCTTTGTCCATAATGTCCCAACTTGTGGCTCTAACAACCTTTCTACTTCCTCTTCCATGAACTTCCTTGAGCTATGCTGGGAATATTTTAAGTATACTTTTTGTGATGGGCTCTTAGGAGCCTCTGGCTCTCTGGTTTAGTAGGTGTTGAGTATCCTCAGTGTTTATCTTCTTCACCCTGACCCTGATATCAGTTTCACCAAGAAAACAACAATCTTGCTAATTTCCCCAATTCCTTTGTAGTTTCAGCTGGAGCTGGGCTGAAGGGTGATGGGTTGTTTATCTTCTCAAGTCCTGCTCCCATTTGAAAAAGAGAAGCAGAATCTACAATGGAGAGTGAAGTCAGTACAAGTTAAATGGGATAACCATTATTCATTTAGAGAGAATTTCATGTGTGTAGACCATCTTACAGCCCAAGATTAGTGGGAGCTTGATATAAGAAAGCAAAATGATTATTTGGATATGATTCTGACTTGCTTCCCAGTTCCAGATATGGGTTCCTTTCCACTTCGCAGCTCTGTCAGCCAATCTGAAAGCAGCTGGTTACCCACCATGGCTGTGTACCACTATTGCACTTGTGTGAGCATTACATCAGGTTGTTTACTCTGAGTAGCTTAGACCTCAACTTGCGTGGTACCAATGTGGCCACTTTTCCCCAGTAGCTCATGTAGCGCCTTCCAGCACTAGATGGGTTACTGTCTGGGGGCTGAGGCTCTTCTGGATTCCAACCAGGTCTTTCCATGTTCCATGCCAATAGCATATTGTGTCTTCAGCAGTAGGGTCTTAGCATTAATCTCTAGTGGGTAATCAAATGCTTTAACAGAAGTTTGTCTTGTTTTGGGAGACCTTGTAGGTCTCTCTGATTAACAGCTTATTGTGGGTGTTAACCACATCCTTGTACTGGGAGTTGCAGGCCAGAGCCAAGGGAAAAGAAATAAAGAAAAATAAAAGGGGGGAAAAAAAGAAATAGGAGCAATTTAAGGTTAGGCTTAACCTCACCCTTGGTAGGGCCCTTCAATTTCAGGTGCTATCCCTCAGGTCCTATTGAGGGTTCAACTTTTTAGTTTATCTTCCAGGGTATAGGTTGCTATGGTACCAGTTCAATTTGGGTTCAGTTTTGTTTCCACTTATACCCTTCCCCCTCCCCCCAAGCCCTACCCTCCATATTGTCCAGGCCTCGAGATGCCATTCAGGTATGTCAGCAACTCAGGCTGATCCAGGTTAGGAACCACAAATGAGTGAGACCATGTGTGATGGTTAAGGTGTTGTCATCTTGATTTGTTCAGTAATCCAAAGGAATCCTTTTTGGGTGGGTCTCTGAGGTTGCTTCCAGTAAGGATTAATCGAAGGAGGAAGTCCTTCTCCCAGAGTGGGTCACCCCTTTCAGATGGGACCTTTGTAAGTAAGCTCTGGGTGAAAAGAGCCCTATCCTTCCACTTGGCTGCCTTCCAGTGTGGATTCAAGACCAGCACAGACTGAAGACCAGAAGCTCCTCAGAAAGCCTACAGGCCTGCAGTGCTGGGTTGGGACTGCTGAGGCATCTGGCTATGTAGACTGAGCAGCTACTGGATTCCTTGATTCTCAGGCCTACAACTACTACTGGACTACTATAAAATAATCCAATAAATTCCCTCTTTAGTATAATTCATTCTAGCAGTTCTGTTCCTCTAGAGAACCTTAACTAATACAGATTTTGGTACCAGAAGTGGTTCTAGAGAAACAGAATTGTAAGGATGGATTTCTCTTGTGGGCTTGGTGCTATCTGGGGTTGGGTTTCCAACTTCAGTGCTGCTAAAGGCCTTACTGGTAATAAGAGCAGCACTTTTCCTGGTAATAAGGAGAGTGCTTTATTGGAAATAAGGAGAATACTAATAATACATGGTGTAAACTATCTAAATAACTCTGTGAGATAGATGTATTTGCTGATCCTGAGTCATTTGTTGTGAAGAACAAGGAACTTAGTGACACTGTGTTTAAAACATTTGAATATTTGAAGAAGAGTAAGACAAATGATGATGGTGGTTGGTTGCTTCTAGCATCTATGGACAAACTATTGAGGGAACAATAGAAGCTCAGAAAGGAAAATTACAAGTTTGAGACCCACAGACATGAGCTGAAGATTTCTAAGGGTGACCTAAAGGAGCATCTCCTCTCTAGCCAGAATAGGGCTCAAATTGCAGAAAACCAAACCCAAGTTCTCAATGTGAGGTTGGCTAATTTGCAATGTAAACTCAAATATGAATCACCATTCAGAAGTTAAAATGAGGGCACTGATTGGAAAAGAGTAGGATCCTATGACTTGGGATAGTGATGTGTGGGAAGTCCCTAAAGAACCTGGGGACATCAAAGTGTCAGATTTGAAGAAGTTGCTTTGGATGAAAATATGACCTCCTTTCCCTTAGCAGCAGTTGTATCCTCACCTCCACACCCTGAGGTATTACCCTCCCCACCCTTGCCTGAGGTAATTAATCCTTCTTTGTCTGAGGAGCTAGCAGGAGGTGCTGATGCTTTTCAGTGCCCACCTGTAGCAGTCAGCTTTAGGTTCACTGCGATGAACTTCCAGACCAGGCACAGTTATGGAGGAAGGTATATTTATTGAAGCTTACAGATCCAGGGTAAGTTCCATAATGACAGAAGAAGCTGGCCTGCTTTCACAGGACATAGCAGAGAGAGAAGCACAAGCCAAAACTGGATTGGGACTGCTGAAGCATCTAGCCATGTGGACTGAGCAGCTCTCTGTTCCTTGATTCTTAGGCCTGCAACTGCTATTGGACTACTGTAATCCAGTAAATTATCTTTTTAATATAATTCATTCTAGCAGCTCTTTTTCTCTAGAGAACCCTGACTAATACACCATGTGATGATTGTCTTTCTGTGATTGTGTGAATTTGCTGACTATGATCTGTTCCAAGTTCAACCATTTTTCTACAAATTTCATTTTGTCATTTTTTTTTCTTACCGCTGAGTAGAATTCCATTGTGTAGATATACTACATCTTGGTTATCCATTTGTCCAATGATGGACACCTGGGTTGATTTCAGTTCTTAGCTATTATGAATTGAGCAGCTATAAACATGGTTGAGCAAATGTCTCTGATCCGAGGTGTGGAGATTTTCAGCTAAATGCCAAGTAAGGGAATAGCTGGGTCTGTTAGTAACTCTATATTCATCCTTTTTAGAAGTCTCCATGTTGATTTCCATAGTGGTTATACCAGCTTACAATCCCACCACAGTGAATGAGGGTTCCTAATTCTCCACATTCTCACCAACATTGATTTTTAAATGTTTGCTATCCTTACTAGGGTAAGGAGGAATCTCACAGTTGTTTTAATCTGCTGTTCCCTGATGGTTAGAGATGTTGAAAATTTTCTTAAGTATGTGTTTGCCATGTATATTTCTTCTTCTCCGAACTCCCTATTGAGTTCTCTGCCCCATTTTGTGAATGGGTTGTTTGATATTTTATTATTTAGGTTTTTGAGTTCTTTCTAGATATTAGACCTCTGTCAGTTGTATATCTGGCAAAAAATTTTCTTATTCTGTTAGTAATACATTGGATATGCTTATCACATGCTTGTTTGTGCAAAAACTTCTCAGCTTCATGAGATCCTGTTCCCGAGCTACTGGGGTTCTGTTCAGGAAATCTTTTCTCACTCCAATATTGTGGAGAGTTCCTCCTATTTTTAGTTACAGTAATGGAAGAGTTTCAGGTCTTATATTGAGGTCTTTGATCCACTTGGACTTGATTTTCATGCATGACAAGATGTGTGTCTCTAGTTTCATTTTTCTATGCATGGTTATCCAGTTTGTCCAGCACCTTTTGTTGAAGATGCTGCTTTTTTTTTTTTTTTAAATTTAATTTATTAGTTTTCTTTTCAGTAAATACAGGCAGTTTGGTACCATTATTTAGGCTCAACTGTGATCTACCCCCTCCCATTAGACCCTCCTTGTTATTGAAAATGGGTCGTGCATTGTGGAGTTAGCCCCCAGTTATTAGTATGATAAATGTCTCTGAAAATCATGACCCAACATGTAACTCTGACATTCTTTCCGCCCCCTCTTCCGCAAGATTTCCCTGAGCCATGTTGGGTTCATTTTTGGTCTGCTTCAGTGCTGAGGTGTTGGGGGCCTCTGAGGCTCTGGCTCTCTGATTTGGTAGGAGTTGATTTTTCTCTGCATTGATCTCCTTCCCCTTTGTGCTGGTATCCAGTTCACAGGAAAACATCACCCTTGCTTATTTCGCCAGTTGTCCTTAGTTTCAGTTGGGCCCCTTTTGAGGTATGTTGGGGCAGCTCTCTTCTTAGGATCTGCATCTATCTGGAAAAGAGAAGCAGATTCTCCAACGGAGAGTAAGTTAGCACCCAGAAAATTGAGATAACACTTACTTTTTTGATAGACAGTTTGATAGGTGTAGGCCCTCTTATACCTCGTGATTGATGGTAGCTTGATATTGTAGAGTGGGCTTGTGTTTGGGTATGGTTCTGACTTGTTTCCCAGCTCCAGCTAAGGGTCTAGTACCACTGAGTGGATCATTAGCCAAATCAAGAGCAATTGATTCCTCACCATGGCTGTGTACCACTATTGCACTTGTGTGGGTATCACATCCGGTTAATTGTTGCTACTTAGGTTAAACAATGTGTTGCTTGGACAGATCTTGGTCACTTCCCCCAGTCGCCTATGTAGCACCTTCTGGCACTAGACACGCTGACTGTCTGGGGATTGACTCTCTCCTGGCTTCCAGCCATGTCATTCCATTTTACGTGTCAGCTGCGTATGGAGTCTTCAGCAATAGGGTCTTACCACTGGCCTTTGGTGGGTCATCAAGTACTCTGACAGAAGTCTGTCATTGTTTTGGGAAACCTTGTAGGTTTCTCTGATCAAAAGCTCATTGTGGATGGTAGGCCCAAGCTGGAAGTGGGGGTTACAGGTCAGTGTCCACTAAGAAATTGAGGAAAAAGATAACTAATATACAAGAGTTAGAGAGGAGAGAGATAGAGGGGAGAGGGGGAGAGGGAGGGAAGGGAGATGTAGGAGATTTAGGTCAGTCTTGATCCTACCCTCTCCAGTGTCTTGTGGTTCAGGTGTTTCCTGTAAGGGACTAGTGAAGGTTCAGTCATTTGGTCTGTCTTTTAGGAAGTAGAATTTTTTGGTACCATTGCCGTTTGGGTCCGGATTACTGTTTTCCACCCTTTGATTCCCTCCCCGCCCTCCCATCCATCTTATTGTCTAGTCCATGAGGTACTTGCTGGGTATGTAAGGCATCTTGGGCAAATTCAGGTTAGGTGTTGCAGATGAGTGAAACTATGTGTGGATTTTTTTTCTGTGATTGGGTAAGTTCGCTGAGAATGATCTGTTCCAGGTTCAACCATTTTTCCTCAAATTTCTTTATGTCGTTTTTTCTTACTGCTGTATAGAATTCCATTGTGTAGATATACCACATCTTTGTTATCCATTCTTCTAATGATGGACATCTGGGTTGATTCCAGCTTTTAGCTATTACGAATTGAGCTGCTACAAACATGGTTGAGCAAATCTCTCTGGCTTTTGGTTTGAAGGTTTTAGGGTACATGCCCAGTAATGGTATAACTGGGTCTGTTGGTATTTCTATAGTCAGCTTTTTCAGGAGTCTCCATATTGCTTTCCAAAGTGGTTGTACCATCCTGCATTCCCACCAACAGTGAATGAGTGTCCCTGCTTCTCCACATCCTCGCCAGCATTTATTTTCATCTGACCTTTTGATGTTGGCTATCCTTATTGGGGTAAGGTGGAATCTCATAGTTGTTTTAATTTGCATTTCTCTGATGATTAGGGATGATGAACATTTTCTTAGGTGTGTGTTTGCCATTTGTATCTCTTCCTCTGTGAATTGCCTGTTTAACTCTGTGCCCCATTTTGTGAGTGGGGTATTTGTCTTCTTATTGTTTAGACTTTTGAGTTCTTTGTAAATTCTAGAGATAAGGACTCTATCAGTTGGATAACCTGCAAATATTTTCTCCCACTGTGTGGGTATTCTATTGGCTTTGTTTATTATATGCTTATCTGTAAAGAAACTCTTCAGCTTCATATGATCCCAATGGTTGAGTGACTGTTTAAGAACGTGAGCCACTGGGGTTTTATTCAGGAAGTCTTTTTCCATTCCTATATCATGGAAAGTACTTCCTAAATATTCTTCCAGTAGTTTTCGAGTTTCTGGTCTTATGTTGAGGTCTTTGATCCATTTGGATTTGAGTGTTGTGCATGGTGAAATGTGTGGATCAAGTTTTAGTTTCCTGCATGTGGTTATCCAGTTTGTCCAGCACCATTTGTTGAAGATGCTATCTTTTTTTCCAGTCTATATTGTTTGGGCCTTTGTCGAATATCAAGTAGCTATAGTTGCTTGGCCCAAAATCCAGGTCCTCAAGTCTATTCCATTGGTCTATACTCCTGTTTTTATGCCAGTACCATGCTGTTTTTATTACTATGGCTTTGTAGTATAACTTTATATCGGGTATGGTGATGCCACCAGAGGTATTTCTTTTGCTGAGGATATGATTGGATATGTGAGGCATTCTGCCTTTCCATATGAAATTTGAGATCATTTTTTCTATGTCTGTGAAGAACATTGTAGGGATTTTAATTGGAATTTGCGTTAAATCTATATATTGCCTTTGGTAGGATTGTCATCTTCACAATGTTAATTCTGCCTATCCAGGAGCATGGGAGGTCTTTCCATCGTTTCAAGTCCGCCTCAATTTCTTTTTTGAGAGTTTATATATTTTCGTTGTATAGATATTTTACTTCCTTGGTTAATGTTATTCCAAGGTATTTTATTTTATTTTTTCCTATTGAAAATGGGACTATGTCCTTTATTTCTTTTTCTGTGTCTTTGTCATTTGCATACAGAAATGCTTCCGATTTTTGTGCATTGATTTTGTATCCTGCTACTTTGCTATAGGAGTTAATCACCTTCAAGAGTTTTGGGATGGACGGGCTGCACAGATGGCTTAGCGGTTAAGCGCTTGCCTGTGAAGCTTAAGGACTCCGGTTCGAGGCTTGATTCCCCAGAACCCACGTTAGCCAGATGCACAAGGGGGTGCATACATCTGGAGTTTGTTTGCAGTGGCTGGAGGCCCTGGAGCGCCCATTCTCTCTCGCTCTCTGTCTCTTTCTCTCTGTGTGTCTGTCGCTCTCAAATAAATAAATAAAAAGAAACAAAAAAAAATTTAAAAAAAAAAAAAAAGAGTTTTGGGATGGAGTCTCTCTGGTCTCTTACATATACAATCATGTCATCAGCGAATAGAGCTAACTTAACTTCTTCCTTTCCAAATTGTATCCCTTTTATTTCCTTCTCCTGCCTTATTGCTTGGGCTAGTACTTCCAGAACTATATTGAAAAGCAGAGGTGAGAGAGGACATCCCTGTCTTGTTCCTGATCTCAATGGGAATTCCTCCAGTCTCTCTCCATTAAGAATTATTTGGGCCTTTGGAGCTTTGTATATTGCCTTTATTATATTAAGATGTGAACCGGCCATGCCGATTCTCTCCAATGTTTTGATCATGAAGTGATGTTGTATCTTGTCAAAGGCCTTTTCTGCATCTATCAAAATGATCATGTGATTTTTATGTTTAAGCTTGTTTATGTGGTGTATTACATTGACAGATTTTTATATGTTGAACCACCCTTGTGTTCCTGGGATAAATCCCACTTGGTCAAGGTGGATAATGCTTTTGATGTGTTGCTGGATTCGGTTTGCGAGAATTTTGTTGAGGATCTTTGCGTCTATGTTCATTAGGGAAATAGGCCGATAGTTTTCTTTTCTTGTGGCGTCTCTGCCTGGTTTTGGGATTAGGGTGATACTAGCTTCATAGAAGGAGTTGGGTAGTTTTCCCTGTTCTTCAATTGTGTGGCACAGTTTTAGGAAGATTGGTTTGAGTTCTTCCATGAAGGTTTGATAAAATTCGGCTGGGAATCCATCTGGTTCTGGACTCTTCTTTTTTGGGAGGTTTTTTATTACTTTTTCAATCTCCATGAGCGTGATGGGTTCATTGAGGTGGTTGATCTGCTCTGAGTTTAGCTTTGGTAGATGATATGCATCCAGGAATTTATCCATCTCCTCCACATTTTCCAGTTTTGTGGAGTAGAGGTTTTTGAAATAAGTCCTGATGATTCTGCCAATTTCACTGATGTCTGTTGTGATCTCTCCTTTTTCATTTTGAATTTTGTTAATTTGGAGTCTCTCCTTTTTTTGCTTGATCAAATTGGCCAGAGGTTTGTCAATGTTGTTTATTTTTTCAAAGAACCAGCTCTTTGTTTTGTCAATTGCCTTAATTGTTTCTTTGGTTTCCAACTCATTAATTTCTGCTCTGATTTTAATTATTTCCTTCCTTCTGGAGCTCTTTGGGTTGGATTTTTCTTGTTTTTCCAATGCCTTTAGGTGGATGGTTAAGCTATTGATTTGGGATTTTTCTGTCTTTTTTATGAAGGCATTGAGTGCTATGAATTTTCCCCTGAGGACTGCCTTCATTGTGTCCCACAAGTTTTTGTATGATGTGTTCTCATTGTCATTCAATTCCAGGAATTTTGCAATTTCATTTTTTATTTCATCCACTATCCATTTATTATTTAAGAGCGTGCTATTCAGTTTCCAGTTGCCGTTGGGGCTCTTGTTGGTTTTTTTGTTGTTGATTTCTAGGAATATAGCATTATGATCTGATATCATGCAGGGAATTATGTCGATTTTCCTAAATATGTGGAGGCTATCTTTGTGACCCAGTATATGGTCTATTTTAGAGAATGTTCCATGGGCTGCTGAGAAGAATGTGTAGTCTGTGGATTTGGGGTGGAAAGTTCTGTAGATGTCTGTTAGGTCTAAGTGCTCTATGGTTTTGTTGAGCTCTGTTACTTCCCTGTTGAGTTTCCCTGTTTGGATGATCTGTCTATTACTGATAATGGTGTTTTAAAGTCCCCAGCTATGATGGTGTTGGTGGTTATTTCTGTTTTATTGTCAAGTAGGTTTTGTTTTATGAAGTGCGGTGACCCTGTGTTTGGTGCATACAGATTTATGATTGTAATATCCTCTTGATGGATTGTTCCCTTTACAAGTAGGAAGTAGCCTTCTTTGTCTTTTTTGATTGTTTTTGGTTTGAAGTCAACTCTTTATCTGATATTAATATAGCTACACCTGCTTGTTTCTTATTCCCATTTGCTTGGAATATTGTTTTCCACCCTTTCACCCTGAGGAGGTTTCTGTCTTTAGTGGTAAGGTGGGTTTCTTGAAGGCAGCAGACTGAGGGGTCTAATTTTTTGATCCACCCTGTTAGCCTGTGTCTCTTGATGGGTGAATTAAGGCCATTAATGTTTAGGGTGATTACTGTGAGATTTGATTTGATCCCTGTCATTTTGTGGTGGTAGAGGTGTGTTGGCATTTCCATGGAATTTTTTTTTTTTTTTTTGTATCTACTCTGGGTTTGATTGCTGTGATCTTCTTCTTGTAGGCATTTGTGTTTGGTTATTTGTTTCTTCTCTGTGGAGAATTTCCTGGAGTACTTTCTGTAGGTTTGGTTTTGTGTTCATATAATTGTAAAGCTGAGTTTTATCATGGAAAGTTTTCCTTTCACCATCTATTATAAGGGAGACTTTTGCTGGGTAGAGTAGTTTGGGTTGAAAGCCATAGTTTCTTAGAGTTTGGAGAGTTTAATTCCAGGCCCTTCTAGCTTTCAGGGTTTCCATTGTGAAGTCTGAAGTAATTCTGATGGGGTTTCCTTTGAAGGTGGTGTGCTGTTTTTCCCTAGCTGCTTTTAGGATTTTTTCCTTGGTGTCAATGTTTAGAGTCTTAATGATAATATGTCTTGGGGAGTTTCTCCTTTGGTGTAGTCGGTTAGGAGTTCTGTTTGCTTCTTGAATCTTGATGGGCCCTTCTTTTAAGAGACGGGGGAAGTTTTCTTCAATTATTGTGTTAAATAAGTTCTCCATGTCTTTGGTCTGAAATTCTTCTCCTTCTGGTATTCCAATGATTCTGATATTAGGACGTTTAAGTGTATCCCACAATTCTCTCATGTTCTGTTCACAGGAACTTTTGAACTTACTGAAATTTTTGGACTCTCGAACTGTTTCTTCCATCCTGTCTTCCAGATCAGAATTTCTATGTTCCACTTCGCTGACTCTATTCTTGAGAGCCTCTAGTGAGTTTTGGACTTGTTCAATTAAGTTTGCATTTTCTACTACTTTCCTATGTATCACTTCCATCGCTTTGTCCAGCTCCCTTTTTGTCTCATTTTCTGATTTTCTTGATGATTCTTGGAAATCATCCTTGCATTTCTTTATGTTTTCATTTAGTGTGGCCAGCTGATTTTTAAGGTCCTCTTTTTTTTCATTCTCCCTCAACTCTCTTAGCTCTCTTTGAATTCCTTCCAGTGTCTTATCATATTGCTCTAGCTTAGTGATGGTAGCATCCATACGATTATCTATCCTTTGTAGCTTTCCTGTCAGATCTAGCAGTAGTTTGGTCAGGGTTGCATTGTTCATTGCTTCCACTTGATGTTCTGGTCCTAAACACTCTTCTATGTTTTGGTTTGTTGTGATCCTTGTTGGACTGGGTGATCTGTCTGGATTTTCTTCCATTTTATTTTTCGTGTTATTTCTTTTGCGCAGTGGTCTACCCATGTCAGTGTATGGGCAGGTAGGTGGGTGGAGCAGCCTGGGATCTAGCTTAATGCAAATCCAAGGCAGCCTGGGGCAGTTGTAAGCAGCCTGGGTTTTTGCTCACTCTTGCCAAAGCCGCCTACCTATAGCCTGACAGGGGCACCAAAGTTGCCTGAATTCTCACCCAGTAATGCACCTAAGCTGCCTGCCTTTGAGCTTGAAAAGGGACTGAGGTAGCAAGCCTTGAAGGTGCCTAGATTCTGGCTGGGTACACTGGGGTCTGTAAACAGTCTGTGCTCTTCCGCCTCAGGGGAGTGGGGGATGGGTGGCGATGTACAGGTAGGGGATGGCACCTGCGCTGGCGCTAGCGACTCAGTGTGGACTTATGTGGCTCTTGCTGTGGGACTGGGCCCACTGCACGTGCAATTGTAGTGCAGAGGCAGATGATGTGGGTACGGAATCAGGACACAGCAGAAATTGACCGGCGGCAAGTAATGTGAGAACAGCAGGGCGTGAGGGGAGGGGGGGCAGCTAGGAGCACAGGGCGCTGTGGGATACCGTGGGGTGCTCTGGACTCGCAGGGGGGGAGGGGGCGGATTGCGCGGGGGGGGGGTGAGGGGGTCCAGGGGGTCGTGGGTCGCGCAGGGGGCTTGGAGCACGCTGAGGTAAGATGGAGTGCTGGATGCTGCGGGACGCTGCGGGGCAGTCTGGATGCACGGCGGGGGTGGGGTGCATGGGGGCGGGCTCGATGAGCGCGGGGTTGAGGCGCGGGGAGTCTCGGGGAACGCGGGGGGGGGGCGCGGGGCACACCTGGGCGCCCGGGTGCTGGACGCTGCGGGGCGCTTTGAGTGCCCCTGTCGCATGTGGGTAGGGAGTGTTGGGCGCGCTGGGGGGGGAGGCGGGGGCGGGGCGCGCGGGGGGGGCTCAAGGCGCGTGAGGGTGGGGCGTGGGGGTCTCAGGGCGGTCGGGAGGCACGGGGGTGCGTGGCATGCCTGGGCGCCCGGGGCGCGGGGTGCTTGGGGCGTGCCTGCTGTGTGTGGATAGAGAGCACGGAACGCGCAGGGGGTGGGGCGCGTGGAGTGTGGGGCGGGCGTGGGGTGGTCTCGAGGCACGCAGGGGTGGGGTGCAGGGGTCTCGGGCGTGCAGGGGCGCGGGGCAGGCCTGGGCGCCCGGGGCGCGGGAAGCCTTGGTTCGCTCGGGCCGCATCTGGCGTGTGTGGATAGGGAGTGTGGGGCGCGCTGGGGGGGAGGGGCGCGCTGGGGGGGAGGGGCGCGCTGGGGGGGTGCGGGGGGTGCGGCGGGCGTGGGGCATGGGGGTTGTGGGGTGCGCTGGGCCGCCGGGGCTCGTGGGGCTTGGTATGCATGAGGCGCCGGGCCGCTGGGTGCGGGGCCGCGCCCGATGCTGTTATTCGCGGTGGGCGGGGTGGCGGGGCGTGGGTCGCGGTGGTGTGTGCTTCCCTCTTTTATCCCAATCTGTGCCCTCCCTCTTCAAAAAGTGCCTAATTTCCCTTGAATACTTGCCTTTTTTTCCCTCGTTGTTTGTAGTGCAGCTAGGCGGTCGCCATCTTGACCGGAAGCCCAAGATGCTGCTTTTTGTTCAGAATATGTTATTGGGAACTTTGCCAAAGATAAATTAGCTGTAGTTACTTCACCTAAAGTCTGGATCTTCAATTCTGTTCTGTTGATCTATATTCTTGTTTTTATGCCAGTACCATGTTGTTTTTGTTACTATGGCTTTGTAATATAGCTTTAGATCATATATGGTGATGACTCCAGAGGTGCTTCTTTTGCTGAATAAGGATATAGTTGGATATCTGAGGCCTGCTGATATTCCATATGAATTTTTTTCTGTCATTGTTTTCTATCTCTGTGAAGAATGATGCTTAGATTTTTATTGGTATTGCATTAAATCTGTATATTGTTTTTGGTATGATTGCCATTTTCACAATGTTAATTCTTCCTGTGCAGGAGCATGGGAGGTCTTTCCATCTTCTCAAGTCTTCCTCAATTTCTTTCTGGAGTGTTTTTATATCTTCTTTATATGTGTCTTTCACATTCTGGTTAGTGTTATTCCAAGGTATTTTATTTATTTATTTATTGCTATTGGAAAAGTTACAGTGTCACTAATTTCTTTTTCTGTATATTTGTCCTTTGTATATAGAAGGGTTATGATTTTTTTGTGTGTGTTGATTTTGTATCCTGGTATTTTTTGTTGTTGTTTATTTTTGTTGTTGTTGTTTGTTTGTTTTCTGAGGTAGGGTGTCGCTCTAGCTCAGGTTGACCTGGAATTCACTATAGTCTCAGGGTGGCCTTGAACTCATTGCAATCCTCCTGCCTCTGTCTCCTGAGTGCTGGGATTAGAGGTGTGTGCTACCACACCCAGCCTCCTGCTACTTTTTAAAAAATATTTTTATTGACAACTTCTATACTTATAGACAACAAATCATGGTATTTCCCCCCTCTGCTCCTGTCCCCCACTTTCTCCTTCATAGTTCTGCTCTCCCTCATATCTCCACCCTCTGTCCATTACTCTCTTTTAATTTGATGTCATCATCTTTTTCTCCTATTATGAGGGTCTTGTGTAGGTATTGCTAGGCACTGCGAGGTCTGGGATATCAAGGTCAAATTCTGTCCAGAAAGTTGTATGTCAGGAGTGGTACCCTTCCTTTGGCTCTTACATTCTTTCTGCCACCTCTTCCATAATGGTCCCTGAACCTTGGAGGGGATGAGATGTTTCAGTTCTGGACACTCCTCCGTCCCTTCTTCTCAGCACTATGTTGCCTTTTGGGCCATCCCAGTGGTCATTGCCATCTGAAAAGAGAAGCTTCTCTAACCAGAATTGAGGGTAACATTAATATATGAATATGAACATTAAGTGTAGTGATTTCAGGGCAATTTGGTGAGATTAATATATGCATTTATCCAGACAAGAGCAGGCTTTATACCCCTAAAGCTCATGACCTCTCTTGCCAAAGGCTTTTGATTAGGTGTTAAGTACCAGATACATATTCCTTCCCATAAAGTGGGCCTTCAGTCCAAGTAGAGAGCAGATGGTTTTTTCTCCCAGAGTAGATATGCCACTATTGTACTCATTCAGACATTTGGCCTGTTGGGCCAAACTGGAGATTTCCACTGTCCACTGTTTTCACTGCTGATGACTTCTGTCTCCCATAAGACTGCATACAGTGCAGCTTTTTCTAGCATGCAGTTGGCTGTGTTACAGGGAGAAGGTTTACTGCTCATCACCTCCTTGATTTCTCAGTGAATTTGCCACTCAGGCATGTGACGTCTTCAGCAATAGGGCCTTACCATCTCTTTCTCATTGGGAACCAAGGGCCTTGGCAATAGCCTGTAATATTTTGGAGGCAACATAGACCTCCCTGGTTAATGAATCACTGGGAGGTATCCCATCCCAGACACTGAAAATTTTCTAGTAGCAATCTATGGCTTCTGGATGTGCCATTATTTTAAAAAGTAGATTTTCATATGTCTTTTAAAAAATTTTATGCATTTTTATTTATTTAAGAGTGACATAGAGTAGAAGAGAGAGAGAGAGAGAGAGAGAGAGGGAGGGAGGGAGAAAATGGGGCACCAGGGCTTCCAGTCACTGCAAATGAACTCCAGATGCATGCACCCCTTTGTGCATCTAGCTAATGTGGGTCCTGGGGAATCGAGCTTCAAACTGGGGTCTTTAGGCTTCATAGGCAAGTGCTTAACTGCTAAGCCATCTCTCCAACCCTAGATTTTCATATGTCTTATTCCGAATATCCTGAATTTTAATTGACCCTTCCCCCACCTTTCTTTTATACAATCTCTTCCCCTGACCTCACTTAGGCCTTTTGCCTCCCTGTTCTTCTACTCACATATATACAATACCATCCTCTTAAGACCTTCCCTCTCTTCCCTCTCTCATAGCCTTTATCTAGCTTATGGGCCTCTGCTACTGATTATCAGTTCCAGATCATATAAGTCTATACAATTGTAGCTAGGATCCACATATGAGAGAGAACATGGGACTGGGCCTGGGTTACCTCACTTAGTATAATCCTTACCAGATCCATCCATTTCCCTGCAAGTTTCATTTTTCTTTACTGCTGAATAGAACTCCATTGTGTAGATGTACCACAGCCTTATTATTCATTCGTCTCTGGATGGACATCTATGCTAGTTACATTTCCTAGCTATTGTGAATAGAGCAGCAATAAACATGGTTGTGCAAGTATCTCTAAGGTAATGAGAAGAGTCATTAGGATATATGCTATGTGCCTAGGAGTGCTATACCTAGATCATATGGCAAGTCTATTTTTAACTGTCTCAAGAACCTCCACACTGATTTCAATAATGGCTGTAACAGATTACATTCCCACCAACAGTGTACAAGGGTTTCCCTTTTACCACAACCTCACCGACATTTATTATTTGTTTTCTTGATGGTAGCCATTCTGACGGGAGAGAGCTGGAATCTCAAGGTAGTTTTAATTTGCATTTCCCTGATAGCTAAGGATGTAGAACACTTTTTTAGATGTTTATATGCCATCTGTATTTTTCCCAGTGAGTACTCTCTATTTAGTGCCAGAGCCCATTTTCTGATTGGGTTGTTTGATTTCTTATTGTTCTGTTTTTTGAGTTCTTTGTATATTCTGGATAATAATCTTCTGTCAAATGTGTAGCTGGCAAAGATTTTCTCCCATTCTGTAGGTTGTCTCTTTGCTCTATTTACAGTGTCCTTTGCTGTACAAAAGCTTTGTAACTTCACGAGATCCCAGTAGTTGATTAGTGGTTTTATTTTCTGGGCAATTGGGGTTATATTCAGAAAGTTATTATCTATGCCAATATGTTGAAGGGTTTCCCCTACTTTTTCCTCTAGCAATTTTAGAGTTTCAGGCCTGACATTAAGGTCCCTGATCCACTTGGATTTTATTCTTGTGCATGGTGAAAGACAAGGATCTATTTTCATCTTTCTACATATAGATATCCAGTTTTCCCAGCACCACTTGTTGAAGAGGCTGTCTTTTCTCCAGTGAATATTTTTGTCAAAAATCAGATGACTTTAGCTGCCTGGTTTAACATCTGGTTCCTCTATTGTGTTCCATTTTTCTACATGCCTGTCTTTGTGCCAATACCATGCCTTTTTTGTCACTATGGCTTTGCAATAAAACTTAAAATTGGGTATGGTGATACCACCAGCCTTATTTTTGTTGCTCAAAATCCCTTGTTTTTTTCCTGAATTTAGTGGAAAAGCTTCAAGTTTTTCATTATTTAGTATTATGTTGCATGTAGTTTTGTCATAAATAGCTTTTATTATGGTGAGATATGTTGCTTCTATTCCCAGTTTCTGTAAAACTTTTACCAAGAAAGGATGTTGGATTTTGTTAAATGCCTTTTCAGTGTCTACTGAGATGATCATGTGATTTTTGTCCTTCAGACCATTTATATGATGTATTACATTTATTGATTTGTGTCTGTTGAACCATCCCTGCATCCCTGGACATCTAGCTCAGGTGGCATTGGTAATAGCCATGGGTGGCCACAAGAGAGCCACTGGAGGGGATGGCTGCCATGCTTCCTAGCCAGTGGGCTGTGGTAACCTAGGTAGTGTGCAGTCACAGTTGTGGGGATGGGGCACTAGGCCAGGGAGTCCATCAGCAGAGGGGCTGATAAAGTTTTTCTTATGTGGTATATTACATTGACAGATTTCCATATGTTGAAACACCTCTGCATTCCTGGAATAAACCTTACTTGATCAAGGTGGACAATGTTTGTGATGTGTTGTTGAACTCTGTTTGTGAGGGTTTTATTCCAGATCTTTGTATCTAAATTCATCAGGGATATAGGCCTATAGTTTTCTTTTCTTATTGTATTTCTGTATGGTTTTGGTTTTAGGATGATACTAGCTTCATAAAAGGAGTTGGAGAGCATTCCTTTTTCTCTGATTATGTAGAACAGTTGGAGGAAAATTGGGTTCAGTTCTTCCATAAAAGTTTGGCCAAATTAGGCTGAAAAGACATCTGGACTCTTCTTTTTGGGAGGTTTTTGATTACCTTTTAAAACTTAATGGGTGTGATAGGTTTATGTATGAGATTAATGTGCTCTGATTTTAGTGTTTTTAGGTTGCATGTGTCCAGGAATTTATCCATTTCTTCCAGATTATCCAGTTTTTTGGAGTAGAGATTTTAGAAGTAAATCCTGATGATTTTTCCATTTTCACTTATGTCTGTTGTGAACTCTCCTTTTTCATCTCTAATTTTGTTAATTTGAAGCATCCTTTTTTTTTTTTTTTGCTTGGCAAATTTGTCAATCTTGTTTTTTTTTTTTAAAGAAACAGTTTTTTGTTTAATCAATTTTCTTAATTGTTTTATTAGTTTCCAAATCACTAATTTATGCTCTGACCTTGATTATGTCTTTTCATCTGGAGTTTTTGGGGTTGGATTCTTCTTGCTTTACAATGCCTTCTGATGGATGGTAAGATTATTGATTTGGGATCTCTCTGCCTTTTTTATGAAGGTTACTTAATGCTATGAATTTCCTATAAGAAATGCCTTTATTGTGTCCTATAAGTTTTGGTATGAAGCATTCTCATTGTCATTTAATTCTAGAAATATTACAATTTTATTTTTTATTTCATCCACTATCCATTGATTGTTTAAAAGTGTGTTGTTCAGTCTCCAGGAGCTAATGTTGTTCCTGGTGCATCTCTTGTTAATTTCTAGCAATACAGCATTGTGATCTGATATCATGCAGTACTTTTGTTTTTATTAATTAGTTTTGTATTCAGCAAATACAGTCAGTTTGGTACCATTATTAGGCTCATCCGTGACCTACCCTTCCCCATGGCCCCTCCTTGTTGAGGTATATGGGTCATGCATTGTGGACTTAGCCCACAGTTATGGGTAAGATAAATGTCTCTGCATATCATGACCCAACATGTGGCTCTGACATTCTTTCTGCCCCCTCTTCTGCAAAATTTCCCTGAGCCATGTTGGGTTCATTTTTGGTCTGCTTCAGTGATGAGGTGTTGGGGGCCTCTGGAGCTCTGGTTCTCTGATTTGGTAGGAGTTGATTTTTCTCTGTGTTGATCTTCCCCCTTGTGCTGGTATCCAGTTCATCAGGAAAACAGCACCCTTGCTTGTTTCGCCAACTTTTCTTAGTTTCTGCCAGGGCCCTTTTGAGGTATGATGGAGTGGCTCTCTCCTTAGGATCTACATCTATCTGAAAAAGAGAAGCAGATTGTCCAAGGGAGAGTAAGTTAGCACCAGGACAAATGAGATAACCCTTACTTTTTTTATAGAGACTTTCATGGGTGTAGGCCCTCTTGTAGCCCATAATTGATGATAGCTTGATAATGGAGAGTGGGCTTATGCTTGGATATGGTTCTGACTTGTTTCTAAGCTCCAGCAATAGGTCCCATACCACTGAGGGGATCAGTTAGCTGAATCAAGAGCATTTGGTTCCCCAACATGGCTGTGTGCCACTATGGCACTTATGTGGGCATCACAACAGGTTATTTGCTGCTAAGTACGTTAGACCATGAGATGCTTGGACAGATATTGTTCAGTTTCCCCCAGTCACCCATGTAGCACCTTCTGGCACTAGACGTGGGGGACTGACTCTCTTCCAGCTTCCAGCCATGCCATTCCATTTTACGTGTTGACCACATAAGTGTCTTCAGCAGTAGGGTCTTACCACTAACATTTGGTTGGTCATCAAGTAGTACTCGGACAGAAATCTATCTTTCTTTTAGGAAACCTTGTAGGTCTCTCTGATCAAAAGCTCATTGTGGATGATAGTCACATGCTGGTACTGGGAGTTACAGGTCAGTGCCCACTAAGAGAAGGAAGAAAAAGATAACTAATATACAAGAGTTAGAGAGAAGAGAGAGAGAGAGAGGGAGGGAGAGGGAGGGAAGCTGTAGAAGATTAAGGTTAGTCTTCATCATACCCTCTCCAGTGTCTTATGGCTCAGGTGTTCCCTTAAGGGCCTGGTGAAGGTTCAGCCATTTGGTCTGCCTTTTAGGGAGTATAATTTTATGGTACCATTGTCATTTGGGTCTAGGTTTGTGTTTCCCACCCCTCTGTTGCACTCCCTCCCTCTCCACCAATCCTATTGTCTACACCATGAGATGCTTGCTGGGTATGTAAGGTATCGTGGGTAGATTCAGGTTAGGTGCTGTAGATGAGTGAGACTATGTGGCAATTGTTTTTTCTGTGATTGGTTAAGTTCACTGAGAATCATCTGTTCCAGGTTCAACCATTTTTCCTCAAATTTCATTGTGTCATTTTTTTCTTACTGCTGTATAGAATTCCATTGTGTAGATATACCACATCTCTAGTTATCCATTCTTTTAGTGATGGACATCTGGGTTGATTCCAGCTTTTAGCTATTATGAATTGGGCTGCTACAAACATGGTAGAGCAAACCTCTCTGGCCTGTGGTTTGAAGGTTTTAGGGTAGATGCCCAGTAAGGGAATATCTGGTTCTGTTGGTATTTCTATAGTCAGCTTTTTCAGGAGTCTCCATATTGCTTTCCAAAGTGGTTATACCATCCTACATTCCCACCATTTTTTCTATCTCTGCAAATAACACTGTAGGAATTTCAATTGAAATTGCATTAAATCTGTATATTGCCTTTGGTAGGATTGTCATCTTCACAATGTTAATTCTGCCTATCCAGGAGCACGGGAGGTCTTTCCATCTTCTCATGTCCTCCTCAATTTCTTTTTTGAGTGTTTTTATGTTTTTGTTGTATAGATCTTTCACTGCTTTGGTTAACTTTATTCCAAGGTATTTTTCTTTTTTTTTTTTTTGTTGCTATTGAAAATGTGACTATGTCCCTTATTTCTTTCTCGCTATCTTTGTCATTTGCATAAAGAAAGGCTAATGATATTTGTGCATTGTATCCTGCTACTTTGCTATAGGAGTAAATCACCTTCAGAAGTTTTGGGATGGAGTCTCTCTGAACTCTTACCTATACAATGATGTCATCACTTAATAGAACTAAGTTAACTTCTTCCTTTCCAAATTGAATCATTTTATTTCCTTCTCCTGTCTTATTGCTTGAGCTAGGACTTCCAGTACTATATTGAAAAGCAGAGGTGAGAGTGGACAACCCTGTGTTGTTCCTGATCTTAATGGGAATTCCTCCAGTCTCTCTCCATTAAGTATTATTTGAGCCTTTAGAGCTTTGTATATTGCCTTTATTATGCTAAGATATTAACCAGCCATGCCAATTCTCTCCAATGTTTTGATCATGAAGTGATGTTGTATCTTGTCAAAGGCCTTTTCTGCATCTATATAAATGATCATGTGGTTTTGATGTTTAACCTTGTTTATGTGACATATTACATTGACATATTTCCATATGTTGAACCACCTTTGTGTTCCTGGGATGAATCACACTTGGTCAAGGTGAATAATGCTTTTGATGTGTTGGATTCAGTTTGCGACGCTTTTGTTCAGGATTTTTGCACCTAAGTTCATCAGGGAAATAGGTCAGTAGTTTTTTCTTGTGGCATCTCTGCCTGGTTTTGGAAATAGGGTGATACTAGCTTCATAAAAGGAGATGGGTAGCTTTCCCTGTTCACCAATTGTGTGACACAGTTTAAGGAAGTTTGGTTTGAGTTCTTCCATGAAGGTTTGATAGAATTCAGCTGAGAAGCCATCTGGTCCTGTACTCTTCTTTCTGGGGAGGTTTTTTATTACTTTTTCAACGTCCATGAGTGTGATGGGTTCATTGAGGTGATTAATCTGCTCTGAGTTTAGCTTTGATTGATGGTATGCGTCCAGGAACTTATCCATCTCCTCCAGGTTATCCAGTTTTGTGGAGTAGAGATTTTGGAAATAAGTCCTGATGATTCTCCCAATTTCACTTATGTCTGTTGTGATCTCTCCTTTTTCATATTGCAGTTCATTAATTTGAAGCTTCTCCTTTTTTTGCTTGATCAAATTGGCCAGGGGTTTGTCAATCTTGTTTATTTTTTCAAAGAACCAGCTCTTTGTTATGTCAATTGTCTTAGATGTTTCCTTGGTTTCCAGTTCATTAATTTCTTCTCTGATTTTAATTATTTCTTTCCTTTTTGAGCTCTTTGGGTTGGATTTTTCTTGTTTTTCCAGTACCTTTAGGTGGATGGTTAGGTTATTGATTTGGGATCTTTCTGTCTTTTTAATGAAGGCACTGAGTGCTATGAATTTTCCCCTGATAACTACCTTCATTGTGTCCCATAAGTTTTGGTATGATGTGTTCTCATTGTCATTCCATTCCAGAAATTTTGCAATTTCATTTTTCATTTCATCCACTATTGATTTATTGTTTAAAAGTGTGCTGTTCAGTTTCCAGGTGCCTTTGGGATTCTTGGTGGGTCTGTTATTGTTGATTTCTAGCAATATAGCTTTGTGATCTGATATCATGAAGGGAATTATGTCAATCTTCCTAAATATGTGGAGGCAGTCTTTGTGACCCAGTATATGGTCTATTTTAGAGAATGTTCCATGGGCTGCTGAAAAGAATGTGTATTCTGTGGATTTGGGATGGAAAGTTCTGTAGATGTCTGTTGGGTCAAAGTGACCTGTGGTTTTGTTGAGCTCTCTTACTTTCCTGTTGAGTTACTGTTTGCATGACATGTCTATTATTGACAATGGTGTATTGAAGTCCCCAGCTGTGATGGTGTTGGTGGTTATTTCTGTTTGATTGTCAAGTAGGCTTTGTTTTATGAACTGTGGTGCCCCTGTTTTTGGTGCATATAGTTATGATTGTAATATCCTCTTGATGGATCGTTCCCTTGATAAGTAGGAAGTGGCCTTCTTTGTCTTTTTTGATTATTTTTGGTTTGAAGTCTATTTTATCTGATATTAATATAGCTACACCTGCTTGTTTCTTATTCCCATATGGTTGGAATATTGTTTTCCACCCTTTCACCCTGAGGAGGTTTCTGTCTTTAGTGGTGAGGTGGGTTTCTTGAAGGCAACAGATTGAGGGGTCTAATTTTTTGATCTATCCTGTTAGCTTGTGTCTCTTGATGGGTGAATTAAGGCCATTAATATTTACGGTAATGACTGTAAGATTTGATTTGATCCCTGCCATATTGTGATGGTAAATGTAGGTTGGTGTTTTCATGGACTTTGAAGTTTTTGTGCCTACTCTGAGTTTGGTTGGTGTGATCTGCTTCTTGTAGGCATTTGAGTTTGATTGTTTATTTCTTCTCTGTGGAGAATTTCCTGAAATACTCTCTGTAGGTTTGGTTTTGTGCTCATATGATTGTAAATCTGAGTTTTGTCATGGAAAGTTTTTCTTTCACTATCTATTATGAGAGATACTTTTTCTGGGTCAAGTAGTTTGGGTTGGAAGCCATAGGTTCTTAAACTTTGCAGTGTTTCATACCAGGCCCTTCTAGCTTTCAGGGTTACCATTGAGAAGTCTGGAGTAATTCTGATGGGATTACCTTTGAAAGTGGTGTGCTATTTTTCCCTAGCTGCTTCTAGGATTTTCTCTTTGGTGTCAATGTTTAGAGTTTTAATGACAGTATGTCTTGGAGAGTTTCTCCTTTGGTCCAGTCTGTTTGGAGTTCTGTTTGCTTCTTGTATCTTGATGGTCCTTTCTTTTAAGAGACTGGGGAAGTTTTCTTCAATTATTTTGTTAAATAAGTTCTCCATGCCTTTGGCCTGAATTTCTACTCCTTCTGGTATTCCAATGATCCTGATATTAGGATGTTTAAGTGTATCCCACAATTCCCTCATGTTCTGCTCACAGGAACTTTTCTTTTTCTTTCTTTCTTTCTTTTTTTTTATTAGTTTTTCTATTCTGCTTGTACAGGCAGTTTGGTACCATTATTAGGCTCATCTGTGACCTACCCCCATTGACCCCCTCCTTGTTGAGGTATATGGGTCATGTATTGTGGAGTTAGCCCACAGTTATGGGTAAGATAAACGTCTCTGCATATCATGACCTAACTTGTGGCTCTGACATTCTTTCTGAACCCCTCTTCCACAAAATTTCCCTGAGCCATGTTGGGTTCATTTTTGGTCTGCTTCAGTGATGAAGTGTTGGGGGCCTCTGGGGCTCTGGCTCTCTGATTTTGTAGGTATTGATTTTTCTCTCATAGGAACTTTTGAACTTACTGAAATTTTTGAACTCTCGAACTGTTTCTTCCATCTTGTCTTCCAGATCAGAATTTCTATCCTCTGTTTGGCTGAGTCTATTCTTGAGAGCTTCCAGAGAGTTTTGGACTTGTTCAATTAAGTTTGCATATTTTACTACCTTTATATGTATAATTTCCATCCCTCTCTCAAGCTCCCTTTTCACATCATTTTCTGATTTTCTTGATGATTCTTAGAATTCATTCTTGCATTTCTTTATGTTTTCATTTAGCATGGCCAGCTGATTTTTGAGGTCTTCCTTTTATTCCCTCTCCCTCAAATCTCTTAACTCCCTTTGAACTCCTTCCATTTTCTTATCTATTAGTTCTACTTTAGTGATGGCAGCATCCACATGATTATTGGCTCTTTGTTGCTTTCCTGCTAGTTCTATAAGTAGGTCGCATTGCTCACAGATTCAATTTGATGTTCTGGTCCTAATGACTATTCTGTATTTTGGTTAGATACATTCATTGTAGGACTGGGCACTCTAACTGTATTTTCTTGCATTTGATTTTTTGTGTTATTTCTTTTGTGCTGTGGTCTGCCCATGACAGTGCATGGGCATGTAGGTGGGTGGATCAGCCTGGGCTCAAGCACAATGTGAATCTGAGGCAGCCTGGGGCAGTTGCCAAACAACCTGGGCTTTGGCTCTCACTTGCCAAAGCCACCTCATTTACTGCCTGGAAAGGGAGCCAATGTTTCCTCAATTCACAAGCAGTAATGTGCCAAAGCTGCCTGCGTTCAAGCTAGGAGGGACACTGAGGCACCAAGCACTGAAGCAGCCCAACTCTGGCTGGGAACACTGGGTCCCCGAAGCATTCTGCGCTCCCCCACCACAGGACAATTGTGGACGGCCTGCGTGGCAGACAGGTAGGGGATGGCACCTGAGCTGACGCAAGTGAGAGACACAGTCTGAACTAGTGTGGCAGTCGCTGTGGGACTGGGCTCACTGAAGTGCAGCAGCAGGAGCAGTAAGTGAGTGAGTGGGCAGAGCAGTCTAAGCTTCCACATTCAGGGATTGATCTGTGCACTGCTGTGATGTGGATAGGTGACTCCTTGGGGGCTGGGGTGGGCTACCCACTCCTGCAGGAATCAGGAATTCCCTGTTATTGCCAAGACTCACTGAATGTGCAGTGGCCAGAGCAGTAAGTGGTCAAGTGGGTGGAGCAGTCTAATCATCTGCATGCAGGGATCAGTGCATGGTGGCTCCTGGCTCCATGGGTATGGTGGCTACTGGGGGGAGGGGACCAATTGATCCCTGTGTGCAGAAGTTAAGACTGCTCTGCCCACTCACCCTCTTACTGCTCTGGACACCAAGTGTGTCAGCGAGTCCTGGCAATAACAGGGAATCAAAGATTTCCTCGCAGGCACACAGCCTACCTCTCCCCCTCAGATATCCGCCGATTCCATTGCACTGCCAAACACTGATCAATACCTGTGTGTTGCAGCTTAGACTGCTCCGCCCACTCGCCCTCTTACTGCTCCAGCCACTGCACGGCCACTGCGCATGTTCAGTGAGTCCTAGCAATAACAGGGAATTGAGAATTCCCTCGTGGGTGGATAGCCAACCCCTCCCCCCATACAAGGTGTGGAATAACTTGTGACTTAAAGCTACCATACAAAGCCAGGTGTGATGGCACACGCCTTTAATCCCAGTACTCAGGAGGCAGAGGTTGGAGGCTTGCAGAGAGTTCAAGGCCACCCTGAGACTACATAGTGAATTCCAGGTCAGTCTGAGCTAGAGTGAGACCCTACCTCGAAAAGCAAAAACAAACCAACAAACAAAAATGCTGCTGACACAGAACATTGAGTGATCTGGCTAGAATGTAGAGGGAAACTAGTTCCCCAATGGTCTACTCATATAGTGCTGGAAAGTATTATATGAGGTGCTGGAGGAAAATCGCCAACAACATTTTGTGCTAGCAGGGGACACTGCTATATAAAAGCAACCAGTCTGAAAAGATGTACACACCTGTGCAATATTGGCACCCAGCATAGATGGGTAACCAATAGTTCTCTGATTGGCTAAGAGATCCATTCAGTAGAAAGGAACCCAGAGCTGGAACTAGGAGCTAAGTCAGAATCCTATAGAGACCAAAATCATACACTCTAACAATAAGCTCCCAATAGTCTTTGACCAGAAGAGAGGCTATACACTTCGAAATCTCTTTTAATTAACAATGCTTATCCTATTTAAGAGATGCTAACCTCATCCTTGGGAGAATCTGTTTTTCTTTTTAGGAAGGCATCAAGAAATGGCATGTTGTTTCTTTTGTGCTGTGGTCTGCCCATCAGTGTGGGAATCTTATTTAGTTCAGGAGGAAGCTGTAGTTTACCCTTGAAATGTCTTTGTTGATTGTTCCCTTTTATGTTTTACTAGAATAGGCTGTTGATGTCTTTGCAATCAGGGATGTGAAAAGTGTGAAAGGTTAAGTGAACCAGCCACTGTAGGTTGGTACTTACTAACAGGGGTGAGAAGTCAGCATGGTCCCAGAGGCATAGAGACCTGGAGACTCAGTGGCAGGGAGGAAAAGGAGTCAGAGATGGTGTTGTCCAGTGGTGGGGAAGGAGTTGGGGGACAGAATGGTCCCAGTGGTTGGGGGCAAAGTCATAAAAGAGACAGCATGGTTCTGGTGTCAGGGGGAGGAATAAGGAAGGAGATGGCATGGTGCTGGTGGTGGGGGCAGGAGAAGGCATAGTCCCGATAGTGGGGGAGATGAAGGGAGAAAAGGCACAGTCCCAGTGGCAGGGAGAGGAGGGGGGATGGAAGAAAAGTGCAGGAGGGAGAGAGGAGACCTGGTTGGTGGGAAGAAAGGTTAAAGATACTTGGGTCTGATCTGCAGAGTGCACAGGTAGTGCAGCAGAGGCCCTGGTTGGGGAAAGGATCCTGGGATGGTGCTTGAGGCATCTGGAAGGTCTAGTCGGCTACCCAAGAGTGTAGTAATCAGCAGATCCCTACTTTGCTCCTCCATGCCCTCCCACCACACCTGGCTTTGTATGGTAGCTTTAAGTCACAAGTTATTCCACACCTCATTAAGTTTCTTTTTTTTTTTTTAATTTTTTGTTTAATTTCATTTATTTATTTGAGAACAACAGGTAGAGAGAGAAAGAGGGAGGGAGGGAGGGAGAGAGAGAGAAAGCAAGAGAGAGAGAGAGAGAGAGAGAGAGAGAGAGAATGAGAATGAGTGCACCAGGGCTTCCAGCCACTGCAAATGAACTCCAGACATGTGCGCCCCCTTGTGCACTTGGCTAACGTGGGTCCTGGGGAATCCAGTCTTGAACCAGGTTCCTTAGGCTTCACAGGCAAGTGCTTAACCTCTAAGCCATCTCTCCAGCCCTCATCAGCTTTCTTGTAGCATCTCCAATGGATGCAAAAGTGTGTGGATTTGATCTTGGTGTGGAATTTTAAACAGAACAAGAGAAGTTCAGACCATGAAGTTTAGGGTGCCTTTGGGTCCTTTATCTTCCTTCATCTGTAGCTAGCTGGTCCATAACCCTTGTTTCCCAGATCACAGCAGGCTTTATCTATCTTTGCTGTTTCATCAAATTTTGGTATTTCTTTTCTAGATGTTCTTTCAACTTGCAGAGAACTTCTTGGAAAATTACTTCAAGTCATCAGGGGCCTCTGGATTTTCTTGCCGGCACATTGGCACCAAGGAGGCAAAAACAGACATCACATCTCTTGCTTTAGCCATCCAGACTATATTTTTCATGAGTCTGCATATGGTTACTTTTTTTGTTGATTAAAAAATGGATCTTGGGCTGGAGAGATGGCTTAGCAGTTAAGCGCTTGCCTGTGAAGCCTAAGGACCCCAGTTCGAGGCTCGGTTCCCCAGGTCCCACGTTAGCCAGATGCACAAGGGGGCGCACGCATCTGGAGTTTGTTTGCAGAGGCTGGAAACCCTGGCGCACCCATTCCCTCTCTCTCCCTCTATCTGTCTTTCTGTCTGTGTCTGTCGCTCTCAAATAAATAAATAAATAAATAAATAAATAAATAAATAAATAAATGGATCTTGAGAGTTCTTTACACACACACAGACACACACACACAGCCTGTTTCAAATTCTTGGGATCAAGCGATGTTCCTCCTCCAGTCTCCCTTGTAGCTGGGATTACAGGAGTGTATAATCAAGCCCAGCCTGAACTTTGCTGATTTTTTAAAAAGTATTTTATTTATTTGTTTATTTGACAGAGAAAAAGGGAGAAAGTGAGCGTGCCAGGGCCTCCAGCCAGTGCAAATGAACTCCAGATATAGGTGCCCCCATGTGCATTTGGCTAATGTGGGTCCTGGGGAATTGAACTTGGGTTCTTTGGCTTTGCAGGTAAATGCCTTAACAACTAAGCCATCCCTCCAGCCCAGACTTTGCTGATTAATACATAGATATTACATCATTATTTTCCAACAATTATCACATGTATTTCATTATATGGATATCTCACAATTTATTTAAGCAATCCAAAAATGGTAGGTCAATAAACTAAATGCAACAGGTTTTCTCTTTGACAAGGTCAGTATACCTTTAAATTTTCTAAGGTCATATAATAGTTTTCTTTCCCTAAATCATGGCAAACTAAGTGTGATTGTCCTTAAAGTCAGCAAGACTAAAGACTAAAGTGGTTGGGAGGCTAGACATAAACCTGAGTCTGTGAGGAAAGTCTGAGATCCTTATTGCTTCCAGTCCCCTGTGTCCCAGATAAATACAGCAGCAAGGGGTTCATTTCTTCCTTCAAGCAGTCGGCTGTAGAGTCCTCTACATATTCCTGGGTTATGTCCAACATTCTGTAGGTGACACTGGTGAATATTACCAAGAATTCTGCCAATCCTCAAACCCAGGAGCTTGCTGTCAAGTACTGGCTGAGTAATTGTTAACACAGAGGTTGAATTATTGGACAAGTACTGCTCTGAGATACTTCACACATGTAATGTTTTTCACTTCTCTTCTTGTTGTTTGTCATAGACAACTTTATGTTGGTAGGATGAACCTCCAAAGCAAACATAGTTTATAGGAGGAATATAATTTATTAAAGCTTAGAGATCCAGGGGAATTCCATAATGGTGAAAAAGAGAAAGCCCACTACCAAAAGCATGAACAAAACCCAGCAGTCAAACAGCAGGGAACCCAGGCAGAACTCAGACATGCAGACTCGCTACATTCCTTAGGCTGTAATCCAGATCCTCCCCAAGGAACACCTTATTAAGGCTGGACCCCTGGATCTTTCCACACTGGCACCTCCTTCAGGCAGGTGGCTGGAGAACGAAGTTACAAGCTTTAACAAACTCCTGAATCTACTGGGGGACATCCATTCAAACTACCACATTATCCCATGAAGCAGAGAAGGTGTAGAGAGAAGTCAAGTCACTTATTTAAATGTCTGTACCAGTCAATGGCCAAGCCAGTGTGTTAATCCTGGTGGGCTGATGGGTAAGTCTACCCACTCTCCTTCATAGAAAAGACACATGGCTTGGTTCTCCTCTATTGCTTTGTAAGCTTCCTCAAAACATAGTGGTTTGAAATTTCATTCCTGATTCTGATTTTTTTTCTCAATTTTATTAAACATTTTCCATGATTATAAAAAATATCTCATGGTAATACTCCCCCTGCTTTCCCCTTTGACATTCCCTTCTCCATCACATCCACTCCCAATTTCAATAAGTCTCTCCTCTATTTGGATGCCATGATCCTTCCCTCCTCTTATGATGGTCCTATGTAGGTAGTGTCAGGCATTATAAGGTCATGAATATCGAGGCCAATTTTTTTGTCTAGAGGGAGCACGTTGTAAGGAGTCCAACAATTCCTTTGGCTCTTACATTCGTTCCACCACCTCTTCTGCATTAGACCCTGAGCCTTGGAAAGTGTGATTGAGATGTTACTCGGCACTCTAATTACTTCTTTCCAGAACCATGATACCTTCTGAGTTGTCCCAAAGTCACTGCCATCTGAAAAGAGAAGATTCTCTATCCAAAGTGAGAGTAGCATTAATATAAGGGTATGAATATTAAGACAAGTGCTTACTGGGTCATTTGATAAGCATAGTATATACACCAATCCAGATGATAGCAGATGTTACAACCCGAGGGCTCATCACTAACCCTGTTTTAAGTTTTCAGTATCAGGGATATATTTCCTCCCTTGGAGTGGGACTCCAGTCTAATTGGAGGGCAGTTGGTTTCCACCATGACAGACGTGACACTTTTGCACCTGTTGGCTCATTTGGCTGGGCTGGCCAATTATAAGGCTTGCAGTGTCCACTGTTGAGTCTCTTCACCGGTGGTGTATCTCTCTCCCATTGAACTGCATGTAGAATGGCTTCTGTCACCTTTCTGTCAGCTGGTCTACATGGAGGAGGTTATTAGCTCAGTTCCAGCAGGATTTCTCAGTGGCCTTGCAGCCCAAGTATGTGGAGTCTTCAGCATTAGGGTCTTACCATCTTTTCCTGGTGGGAAACCAAGGGCCTTGGCAATGGCCTATAATGTTTTGGGGGCATCAGGGACCTCCCTGGTCAACACCTCACTGTAAGGTATCCCATCCCTGGCACTGAAAAATTTCTAGCAACAATCTATGGCTCCTGAGTGTTCCATTGTCCAAAACTGAAGAATTCCATTTGATTTATTTATATCCTCTCATATTTTTATTAGCTCTTCCTCCATCTTTACCCAATCTCCCCTGACCTCAGTTAGGGCCTTTTCACCCCCTTTATCTATTATTCTACTTACATATATACAATACCAACCTCTTAAGTACCCTTCTCCATTCCCTTCTCTTCCCTTTGTATCTAGTTTTTAGCTTACTGACGTCTGCTACTGAGTTTTTTCCTTTTCACAAGAAGCCCATTTATCTATAGCTAGGATCCACATATGAGAAAAAACAAAAGGATCTTTGCTTTCTGGGCCTGGATTACCTCACTTAGTATAATCCTTTTTAGATCCATCCATTTTTATGCAAATTTCATAACTTCATTTTTCTTTACCACTGAGTAGAACTCCATTGTATAAATGTGCCATATCTTCATTATCCACCCATCAGTTGAGGGACATGTAGGCTGGTTCCATTTCCCAGCTATTGTAAATTGAGCACCAATAAACATGGTTGAACACATACTTCTAAGGAAATGAGGTGAGTCCTTAGGATATATGCCTAGGAGTGTTATAGCTGGGTCATATGGTAGATCAATCTTTAGCTGTTTTAGGAACCTCCACACTGACTTCCACAATGGCTGGACCAGATTGCATTCCCACCAGCAGTGTAGAAGGGTTCCTCTTTTTCCACATCCCTGCCAACATTTATGATCATTTGTTTTCATGATGGTAGCCAATCTGACAGGAGTGAGATGGAATCTCAATGTAGTTTTAATCTGCATTTCCCTGATTACTAGTGATGTAGAACATTTTTTTAGATGCTTATATGCCATTTGTCTTTCTTCCTTTGAGAATGCTCTATTTAGCTCCATAGCCCATGTTTTGACTGGCTTGTTTGATTTCTTATTATTTAACTTTTTGAGTTCTTTGTATATCCTAGATATTAATATCCTAGATATTAATCCTCTATCAGATATATAGCTGGTGAAGATTTTTTCCCATTCTGTATGTTGCTTCTTTGCTTTCTTCACAGTGTCTTTTGCAGTACAAAATCTTTGTAATTTCATGAGGTCCCAGTGGTTAATCTGTGGTTTTATTGCCTGAGAAATTGGGATTGTATTCCAAAAAAGTCTTTGCCAAGACCAATATGTTGAAGGGTTTCCCCTACTTTATCCTCTAGCAGTTTCAGAGATTCAGGTCAGATGTTAAGGTCTTTAATCCATTTGGACTTAATTTCTGTGCATGGAGAGAGAGAAGAATCTATTTTCATCCTTCTACAGATACATATCCAATTTTCCCAAAACCATTTGCTGAAGAGGCCGTCTTTTCTCTAATGAGTATTTTTGGCAATTTTATCGAATATCAGGTGGCTATAGTTGCTTGGACTTACATCTGGGTTCTCTATTCTGTTCCATTGATCTACATGTCTGCTTTTGTGCCAGTACCATGCTGGTTTTGTTACTATGGCTCTGTAGTATAGGTTAAAATCAGGTATGATGATACCAACAGCCTTATTTTTGTTGCTCAGTATTATTTAGATATTCGAGGTTTTTTGTGATTCCAAAGGAATTTTTGGATTGTTTTTCCTATTTCTGTGAAGAACGCTATTGGAATTTTGATGGGGATTGCATTAAATGTGTAGATTGCTTTAGGTAAGATTGCCATTTTCACAATATTGATTCTTCCAATCCAGGAACAAGGGATGTTTCTCCACTTTCTAGTGTCTTCTGCAATTTCTTGCTTGAGTGTTTTAAAGTTCTCATTGTAGAGATTCTTTACTTCTTTGGTTAGGTTTATTCCAAGGTACTTTATTTTCTTTGATGCAATTGTGAATGGGAGTGATTCTCTGATTTCATCCTCTGTGTGTTTGTTGTTAGCATATATGAAGGCTACTGTTTTCTGTTTATTTATTTTGTATCCAGCTACATGGCTGCAGGTTTTTTCAGCTCCAACAGTTGCTAGTAGAGTCTTTAGGGTCCTTTATATATAAATCATGTCATCTGAAAATAATGATAACTTGATTTCTTCTTTTCCAATTTGTATCCCTTTTATGAGAGTCTCTTGCCTTATTGCTATGGCTAAGAATTCCAGTATTATATTAAATAAAAGTGGGAACAGTGGCACCCTTGTCTTGTTCCTGATTTTAGTGGAAAAGCTTCCAGTTTTTCTTCATTTAGTAATATGTTGGCTGTAGGCTTGTCATAAATAGCCTTTATTATATTGAGAGATGTTCCTTCTATACCCAGTCTCTGTAGGACTTTTATCATGAAGGGATGTTGGATTTTGTCAAATGCTTTCTCTGCGTCCAATGTGATGATCATGTCATTTTTGTCCTTCAATCCATTTATGTAATGTATTACATTTATAGAATTGTGTATATTGAACCATCCCCGCATCTCTGGAATAAAGCCTACATGGTCAGGGTGAATGATCTTTCTGATATATTCTTATATTCTGTTTGCCAATATTTTGTTGAGAATTTTTGCATGTATGTACATGAGGGAGAATGGTCTGTAATTTTCTGTTTATGTTCTGTCTTTGCCTGGTTTTGGCATCAGAGTTATGGTGGCTTCAGAGAAGGAGTTTGGTAGAATTCCTTCTTTTTGTATTTCATGGAAAAGCTTAAGAAGCAATTGTGTTAGCTCTTTCTTGAAGGCCTGGTAAAATTCAGCAGTAAATTCATCTGGGCCTAGGCTTTTTTTAGTTGGGAGATTTTTGATAACTGTTTGGATCTCCATGCTTGTTATAGGTCTATTTAAGTGATTAATGTCATCTTGATTTAAGTTACGTAGGTCTTATAAATCAAGGAAATCATCCATTTCTTCCAGATTTTCATACTTTGTGGAGTATATGTTTTTATAGTATGTCCCTATGATTTTTTGAATCTCTCTGGCATCTGTTGTGATGTTACCTTTTTCATCTCTAATTTTATTAATTTGTGTCTCTTCTCTCTTTCTTTTGGTCAGATTTGGTAAAGGTTTATCAATCTTGTTTATCCTTTCAAGGAAGCAAATCTTCGTTTCATTAATTCTTTGGATTGTTTTTTTAGTTTCTATTTCATTATTTTCTGCCCTAATCATTATTTTCTCATCCCGCCTGCTGATTTTTGGGTTTGCCTTGTTCTTCTTTTTCCAAGACTTTTAGGTGAAGCATTAGGTCATTTACTTGTGACCTTTCTAATTTAGTAGTATAGGCACTTAAAGCTATAAATTTTCCTCTTAGGACTGCCTTCATTGTGTCCCAGAGATCTTAGTATGTTGTGTTCTCATTATCGTTTGACTCTGTAAATTTTTTGATTTCCCTCGTGATTTCTTCATTGACTCATTCATCATTTAGTAATGTGTTGTTTAATTTCCATGATTTTGTGTATGCTCTATGGCCTTTCTTGCTATTGATTTGCAGTTTGATCCCATTGTGTTCAGATAGAATGCAAGGAATTATTTCAATTTTCCTGTATTTGCTAAGATTTGCTTGTGTCCTAATATATGGTCTATTTTAGAGAAAGTTCCACGTGCTGCTGAAAAGAATGTATACTCTGCAGCATTTGGATGAAATGTCCTGTATATATCTGTTAGGTCCATTCCTTCTATGACCTCATTTAATCCAGATGCCTCTTTGTTTATTTTTTTCCTGGATGACCTGTCAATTGATGAGAGTGGGATGTTGAAGTCACCTACTACCACTGTATTTGATGTTATCTGTGACCTTAGTTCTAATAGCGTTTGTTTGATGAATTTGGGACCCCCCCCCCCATTAGGTGCATATATGTTTAGGACTGTAATGTCCTCCTGTTGGAGGGTACCTTTAATCAATATAAAGTGGCCTTCCTTATCTTTCTTAACTAATGTTGGACTGAAGTCTACCTTGTCAGATATTAGGATAGCAACCCCTGCTTGTTTTCTAGGTCCATTTGCTTGAAACACCATTTTCCAACCTTTCACCCTAAGATAGTGTCCATCCTTTTAGAAATATGGGTTTCCTGGAGGTAACAAATTGAAGGATCCTTCTTTTTAACCCAGTCTGCAAACCTATGTCTTTCGGTTGGGGCATTGAGGCCGTTGATATTAAGAGATATTGTTGAAAGATGTGTATTCCTTTTTTTCCACTTTTTTATAGTTCCGGTTTTACCTTTACTCACTTGACTTAGCTAGAATTTGAGTATTGTTTGCTTTTTCTGGTTCCTTATATGTGTGCTTTTCTTTTTCTTCAGCATGGAGGATTCTTTCTATTATTTTCTGTAGAACTGGTTTTGTCTTCAATTAGTCCTTTAGCCTGCTTTTGTCATGGAATGTCCTTATTTCTCCATCTATTTGAATGGATAGCTTTGCAGGATAAAGTAACCTTGGTTGACAGTTGTTATCTTTCACAACTTGGAATATATCACTCCAAGCCCTTCTGGCTTTTAAAGTTTGTGTTGAGTAATCTGCTGTAATCCTGATAGGCTTGCCTTTGTAGGTAACTTGATTTTTCTCTCTGACTGCTTTCAATATTTTTTCTTTTGTTTGTATGTTTGGTAGTTTGATTATAATATGGCAAGGAGAGGTTCTTTCCATGTTTTGTCTGGTTGGTGTTCTACAGGATTCCTGTATCTGCATTGGCACCTCTTTCACAATTTGGGGGAAGTTTTCTTCTATGATTTTGTTGAAGATGCCAACTATGCCTTTGGAGTGGAATTCTTCTCCTTCTACTATGCCCTGAATTCTTATGTTTGATCTTTTCATATTGTCCCAAATATCTTGAAATTCCCACTCATACTTCTCTATAAGTTTGTCTTTCTCTTTGTTGGAGTGTATTACATCTGCCACCTGGTCTTCTCACTTAGATATTCTGTCCTCTCCTTCATCCATTCTCCTGGTGAGATTTTCTACAGAGTTTTTTTTTTTAATTTCATTAACTGTGTTCTTTATTGCTAGTAATTCTAACTGGTTTTTCTTTATTATTTCTATTTCTTTATTTATGTCTAGTATTGACCTCTTTATTTCATTAAATTGGCGTTCTGTGTCTTCTTTGCTTCCTTTGAATTCTGCTTTGAGTTCTTTGAGAATATTTATAATCATTCTTTTGAAATCTTTCTCAGGCATTTCCTCTAACTCATTCTCACTAGAGGTCATTCCTGTTGTATTAATAATTTTTGGTGGATTTATATTGTATTGTTTTTTTTTGGTGTTTCTTGTGTTATAATGTGTATATTTTTGCATCTTGGATTATTAAAGATTGGATTTTCCAGTTAGTTGGGAATTATGAGATGCATCAACCAATTTGTTGTTATATATCTTCAGAGTAGGAGCTTAAGGTACTAGGTGTGGCTTTGAAGACTCTCAGAGTATGTACAAAAGTGATTCTAGGTGTTGGGTGTGCCTGCTATTAGAGTATTCAAGTAGGATAAGAGGAAGAAAATACAGGCAGACTCTAAAATTTTACTAAACAATGTACACTGTCAAGGAAAGACAGGTCAGAGTCTTTATCCAAGAGTAGGTATTTTGACAACCAGAACCTCTGTCTGTCCCTTAGGCCGTGTGGTGCCTCATCCACTCCCTTAATCCTGACAATAAGGGGGTTAAGATTTCTGGTCTGTAGAGGGTTCCAAGTCAGCTTGTAAGCAGGTAAGACCCTTCCCTAATTTATAACAGAAGAGTAAACAAAGCCACTATAATTCAAGAAGCAACAATTAACAAGCCCAAACTACAGCTTATTTAAGAATGGCTAATATGACCATCCATCTGATTGAACATATAATTTATCCTGATATGGAAGGTACAATTAGCACTTCTGGTTCAGGCATGTATACCAGATTTATTAGGCGGGTACCGAACTGGTGTAATCCCAGTTACCTTTTGGGATGATTTTGGTCTCATCTGCACTCTTGATTGTGTCTCTCTTTGGTGCTCTGTCAGTTCAGTAGGGGTGGCTGGGTCCCTGGACCTTGCTGTTCCTGCGGGCTGGGCACTGGCGGTGGGGAGGGGAGGGAGCCGATGCTGCTCAGTTTGCCTGCTGTTCCATGTTTTCTTCTATATCGTGATCTGCTCCTCCATTGTTCACCATCATTTTCCACGTTTCTTGAGTTTGGGAGAGCTCCCGTGTGAGTGGAAAATCCCCTCGCTTGGTTCTTCCTGCCGCTCAAGCCGAGCGCTGTCGCTACAGTGTGGCACGTGGACCCGCCTGCCGGAGGCGCTTCTGCTGGCCCGTGCAGGCTCTGGATGCTATGGATCTCTCCTACTTCTCTGCTACTGTTTCAATTTCCTGTACACCTCACTTTTTAGTAAAAGTGTGTGTTTTGCTGGTTTTTTTTTTTTTTTTTTTTTTTTGGCTTTCCCCCCCTATGCTGCTTTGGCATGGTAAGTATGACACCATGTTAACTGGAAGTCCCCTGATTCTGAAATTTGGTCAGAATTTGGTAGGATTATGTGTCTTTGCTCCATGCCTTGTCTGACTGGCCTGGAATGTCCAGGATGGGCTTGTTTGTACCATGTATCCTTTGCCTTAATTTAATAGTTGAAACAAAGGGTTTGGCTAGGACTTCCTGTGTGAAGAGCCTTTTTTTTTTTTTTTTTCTTTATGAAGAAGGGACTCTCTAACCCAGGCTAGTGAAGAACTCATTATGATCCTCCTACCTCCACCTCATGAGTGTTGGGATTAAAGGTGTGAGCTACCATGTATGGGTACTGTGGAGCCTTTCTATGTGGCCAGTTTGGGCTTCTGTACAGTGTGTTTATCTCAGACAAGGTGGCCTTCTTACATGGCAGCTGGGTTTTCTAGAACACAAGGAAAGTATCATTCCTTTATAAATTCTGGACTTAGACATTCAAAGAACGTCACTTCTGCCTTTATTGGTCAAAACAATCATAGGCCACATCATATTTATGAAACAAATGAACAAGCACCAACCTTTGCTAGAGGAAAGTCAAGTTAATGTTGTAGAAGAGCATAGGGGTGGGGACTACTGTAGCGGAGATGTGGAAAGCATATTCCAGAATAGGTAGTTGGACATGTATCTAAAAGGATCAAAGAAGAAAGCAGTGTGACATGAAGGCTGGACTTTATGGGAGTGATATATTCCTTCCAATATGCAGGTAGAAAGAAAGTAGTGGAGGATTCATTTGAATTGACATTGGTGGATAAGTGGAATTAGCAATTTGCTTATGAGGACAATGTGGCTCCAGGAAGACAATGTGTGCAAAAACCCAAGGGTATGTGTGTGTGTGTGTTAAAAATAAGACTGATAGGCTGGAGAGATGGCTTAGCGGTTAAGTGTTTGCCTGTGAAGCCTGAGAACCCTGGTTTGAGGCTGGATTCCCCAGGACCCACGTTACCCAGATGCACAAGGGGGCGCACGTGTCTGGAGTTTGTTTACAGTGGCTAGAGGTCCTGGCATGCCCATTCTTTCTCTCTATCTGCCTCTTTCTCTCTTTCTGTTGCTCTCAGAATAAAATAAGTAAAAATAAACAAAAAAATTAAAGAAAATATGACCAAAAAACTGTGGGGCAGTCTGTTTATAAGCAAAACAGGAACCATGGAGCTGAGGCAACAAGCAGGACTGACTTTCTTTAGAAGACAGAACATGTTTTATTCAGAGTATTGCAAGTGAGGGTGGATATAAAGATTCATTTCCCATCCCTTTCTCACTCCCTCATCTGATGTAGCATGTGGGAGCAACTTCCTCTTTGAGGATTGTTGCCAGGAAGAGATACTTATTTGTATACCCACACATTGCCATTGAACCCATGATGAGAATTAGTGGGCCCTTTTGTTCCCTAAAGCTGAGCACCCTCCCCCTGCACCCTTTGCTCTGCACCTGTGGGCAGGCTCAGCTGTGAATGGCAGCATCACCGTAATTACCAAAAGAATATGCTAACAAACAGATGCCCTCGATTAACTTGCCTTTCTTGTTGCCTGTCAAGCTCAAGATGTATTTGTTGCAAAAGATAATTAAAATAGAATCCGATGTCTACAGTAAACATTTTATTCAGGGCCTTACAGGACAATAGAGGGGCACTGGCTCTGGAGTGCAAATTCATATTCTCAACTGTGACTGAAGCCCCGGCCAAAGTTAGAGACTGTTCGAGTGAACTTGTTAAACAATTAATGACTCAGTGGTGTGTGTGGTGCTTACAAAGTTTAATATTAAGTAATTATGACAATGCTTATTTGTTCCCCTATAAATGTACAAAATTTGACTGGAAAAGTGTACAAACAAGAGCAAGTGGACTTTCTAGCCCAGCCTCTCCCTGCATATCCCCCTTGAGGTCTACTTTCTGCGTCTCAGTCTCTGAGGGGATCTTAGTCCTCTTCCTCACAGAGGATCTCTCTAGGCACCATCATGATGCTGAAATTCAGTACTGGATGCATGTTTTGACTTGTTTCAACAAGTGATGATCCTGATGGTCACTTTGGTGGTAGGTATACAGAGCAAAGCCTGTGTAGTAGTTTAAATGTAAAATGTTCATCATCACTTCATGTGTTTGTAATAATGCCTCATACTTAATCCACAGCTGGTGAGTGCTGTTTGGAAAGTTTGGGGAGCATTTGGGAGGAAAAGCCTTGATGGAAGAGGTATGTCACTGTGGGCAGTTCTTGGGGCAATATTGCCTAGCCCCACTTATCTGACCATCCTTTCTCTTTCCTTGCTGCTAATGGGAAAATATGACAACTGGCTTTCTGCTCCTGCCATGCTTTTTCCACCATGATAGAAACTTTCCCTTGAAACTTTAAGCCAAAATAGACCCTTACCTTACATAAGCTGCTTCAGTTTAGGTGTTTTATTTTATCAAGGAGAAGGTAACTGCTATAGTCTGCCAGATTCCTTTTTGTGTGTGTGATATATTAGCCCTTGTCCATGTAGAGAGTGGGAATGGTGAAGAGTTCTTCAGACTCAACAGGATAATTTTTCTGGGTCCAAATGGTGAGCTGTTGTGTGTGTGTGTGTGTGTGTGTGTGTGTGTGTGTGTAGTGTGTGCATATGTGCACTGTATAGACATTCCTCAAAAGATGGTTGCCATTACATATGAAAAGATTAATATTACTCTTCATTAGGGAAATGGAAACCAAAACCACAATGACCTGTAGTCTGTTCATAGAATTGTGTAACCATTGTAACAGACTAGAGACACTGAACTATGTGATACCTCATAGCACAGGTAAAATCCATATGATCCATATGCTAAGATGTATATGGTGCAAAGCAAACTGAGCCTTGTGCATTGTTCATGGCAAGGTAAAATGGTGCAGCTGGTATGGAAAACAAAAAACTCCCCTTAAATTAAAAAAGGAATTATCACATGAGCCACCAATCCTACTTCTAGGCACATATCCATAATAATTGAAATAAGGATCTTGAAGGAGATAGGTGTACTCCCATGTTCACTGCAGCATTGCAATATCCAAGATATGGAAATAACTTAAGTGTCTATCAGCAGACAAATGGATAAAGAAAATGAGGTATACAATGAAATATTATTTAATCATAGAAATAGCTAAATCTGGGCTGGAGGGATTGCTTAGTCGTTAAGGTGGTTGCCTGCAAAGCCTAAGGACCCAAGTTTGATTCCCCAGGACCCACATTAGCCAGATACACAAGAGATGCACATGCCTGGAGATTTTTACTATGTCTGGAGGCCCTGGTGTGCCCATTATCTCACTCTCTCTCTCTGTTTCTCTGTCAAATAAATAAATTAATTAAAAAGATAGTATAGTGTGACAATATTGATGAGCCTAGAAGACATGTTGCTTGCGAAATCAGTTCTTAACAGAAGCATAAAGTATGTTCTTCTTGACATTAATATCTAAATAACAGAAGCTGGTTGCAAGAAGGTGTCACCAGGGAATACAAAGAAGTCATGATAGAGATATTTTATTTAAAGATATTTTATTTAGTGCTGACTCAACAGCCACTTACTCTCAGCACTTTGGTAAGATTTGAATCTTTCCAGTAAGTCACTTCCATCTTCACAAAGAAGCTTCTTTGACCAAAGATGAGAAAGCACTAATTAATGGGCACAAACATAAATACTTAGAGGGCAAGTTAGTGGATACAACATACCCATTTAGGAAAATGTGGTGATTTGAATGTGAATGTATGGTCCCTATAGCCTCAGGCCTTTTTGATAAAAATTAAGCTTTCTACCTAAGCTTCCAGCAGCCTTCTGGCAAAGGTATCACTGGGGTCAGATATTTATATCCAGTCCTAAGGTGTGGAAAGAGTAGCTTTGAGCTCTGGCTGTTCATGTTTGGTGGTGTCTCTCTGCTATGGGTCTATAGAGGTGAGCCAGTTTCTTCTGCCCTGCTAATGGTTCTCCTGGATTCTGTAAGTGTGAAGTAAACCTTTTCCTCCCATAAGCTGCTTCTGATAAGGTGTTTGTTCCAGCAATGGGAAAGGAACTGCAACACCACACAATGGTGGTAGGTACCTTCTAGGCTCTATGACCATTTCAGCAATAAGCTTTTGATTAGATTTTTAGTACTGGGCATGGAGTACCTCCAATGAAGGTGGTTTTAAATTTCACCAAAGAGTTGGTTATCCACATAACAGTAATGTCAGTATAGTACCAGAGGGCACATCTTGCCTGGCTGTTTAATTGTGTCATACACAGAGTGGATCCACTGCTGGATAAGACTGTTGGTGGCTTTTCTCCCTCACATCTGCATAGCACATTTTAGCACTATGATAGCTAGCCAGCAGTGAGGAAGCTTCCAGTTCAGTTCTCCACTGACAATTTTTGATATTGTCAAAAATCAGGTGGCTGCAGTTATATGAACTTATATCTACATCTTTGATTCTGTTCCATTGATCTACATGTTCTTTTAAAAAAATATTTATTTATTTATTTGAAAGGGAGAGGAAGGAAAGAGAAGATTGAGAGAGAGAATGGGTGCACTAGGGCCTCCAGCCACTACAAATAAACACCAGACGAATGTTCCCCCTTATACACCTGGCTTATGTGGGTCCTGGGGAATCAAACCTGGGTCCTTAGGCTTCTCAGGCAAACACCTTAACTGCTAAGACATTTCTTCAGCCCAATCTAGATGTTCTTTATTACCATGACTCTGTAGTATACCTTGAAATCAGATATGGTGATATCATTTGTAGTATTCTTTTTGCTAACAATATTTTTGTCTACCCAGGATCTTTTGTTCTCCTATATGAATTCTAAGATTTTTTTTTATTATTTTGTGAAGAATGGTACTGGAATTTTGACTAGGATTGTATTGAACCTGTATATAAATTTTGATAGGGTGGTCATATTCATGATACTAACTCTTCCAATCCATGAACATGGGAGGTCTTTCTATCTGTTTTCCTAAATTTATTTTTTTTCACTCTAGAGGTCTTTTACTTTCTTCTTTAGGATATTCCAAGATATGTTTTATGGCTATCATGAATGGGAATTTTTCCCTTATTTCTTTCCCAGTAAGTTTATTATTGGTATACAGTAAGAAGTCTATTTATATTTTTGGGTTAATTTGTTTCCTTTCACTTTCCTGAAAGTGTTTATGAGCTCTAGGAGTTTTCTGTTGGAATCTTTAGGATTTCTTGTATATTTAGCCATGTCACTTACAAATAAGTGTAGTTTGACATCTTCCTTTCTAGCTTGTATTCCTTTTATTATTTCATTCTCTTGTTATATCACACTAGCTAAGACTTCAAGCACCATGTTAAGTCACAGTAGAAAGAGTGGATATGCTTGCCTTGTTCCAGATTTCAGTGGGAATGCTCTGAGCTTTTTTCCATTTAGTATGATGTTGGCAGTAGGTTTGTAACATATAGCCTTTAATTCTGTGCTATGTTCCCTGCTCCCCTAGTCTCTCCAGTATTTTCATCATGAAGGGATGTAGATTTTTGTCCAAAAGTCTTTTCTGCATCTATTGAGACAATCATATGGATTTTATCTTTTAGTCTGTTTATGTGATGTATCACATTTATTGGTTTATATATGTTGAACCTTTCTTACATCTCTGGAACAAAGCTAATTTGAGTGAGGTGATTGATCTTTTTGATATGTTTTTGAATTTGGTTTGCATGGTTTCATTGAGAATTTTTGTGTCTATGTTCATCAGGGATATTGACTATAGTTTTATTTATTTTGTATCTCAATTTTGTTTTGATATTAGTGTAATGTTGACTTTGTTGGAGTTAGGAAAATCACTACTTCTATTTTGTGGAATAATTTTGGAAGCAGTGGTTTTAGTTCTTCTACAAAGGTCTGATAGTATTCTGTACTGTATATGTCTGGACCTGGAATTTTTCGGAGTGGGATAATTTAAATTATTGTTTCAACCTTCTTGCTTGTTATTGACATATTTAAATTATTTATCTCATTTAAAATTAACTTTGGTAGGTAATATGTATCAGAAATTTATCCATTTTTTAAAGACTTTTTCAATTTTATGGAATATAGGCTTTGAAAGTATGTCCTATTATTCTTTCAATTTCATTGATATCTGTTATAATGTCTCCTTTGGTCTCTAATCATATTGGTTAGGGTCTTCTGTTTCTGTGGGTTAATTTGACTAAGGGGTTATCAATCTTGTTTATCTTTTTATTTTATTTTATTTATTTGAGAGAAAGAGAAAGAGGTAGAGAGAGAAAAGAAAGGGAAGAGAGAATGGGTATGTCAAGACCTCTAGCCACTGGAAACAAACTCCAGATGCATGTGCCACTTTGTGCATCTGGCTTACATGGGTACTGGTAAATCAAACCTGAGTCCTTTGGCTTTGTAGTATAGGCATTTAGAGTAATAAATTTTCCTCTTAGGACTATCTTTATCATGTTACATCCATGATTTTTGTTTTTAAACATCTCACTGGTTTTGACTAATTGATCCAATTCCTCTACCTTCTCCTTTAAGGCCTGATAGTTTGTCTTCCACTTGACCCATTTTATTGGTGTACCTTTCCATGGAGCTTTTTATTTGACTTGTTCTGTTTTTTATTTCTAGCTTCATATCAGTTTAATTGTTTTCTTTTCAGGATTTGTTTTTATTATATTCCATCTTCATATCAATGATTGACATCCTCATTTCATTTAGTTATTTGAATTTATTCAGGATTTCATTCAGCATTTGTCTGTATCCTCTTTGAGTTTTTGTACATATTTGTAATTGTTCTTTTAAGTTCTGTTGTTGCTATTTGGTAGGAAGCTTCTTCTAAGTAGCTCCTCCACTATGTGACTGGAAATTCTTTTCTTTCTTTTTTTTACTCAAGGTAGAGTCTTGCTCTAGTCCGGGCTATGTAGTCTCAGACTGGCCTCAAACTCACAGCAATCCTCCTTCCTTGGCCTCCCATGTGCTGGGTCTAAAGGCACGTACCACCATGCCAAGTAGTACTGGTAGTTCTTGAGGGAGATATATTGGCTTGGTTTTCAGTGTTACCCATTTTGCATTGGATTTACTCATGTGGAGACTATGTGTTGGTAAGTCTTTCTGGCACAGTTGTTAAATGAGTATTTGGAATGGTGCTTTATATTTCTTTGTATTTTTTTTCTTTGTTCTACTTTGTGAGGCATGGAGTTCATTATCAGGAATACCTGGAGATGCTTTGTGAATGTGATAGTTGAGGCAATCTCAGCTCAGTTGCAGCTGCGCTTAATCCATGTGGGACCATGGCTCCAATGGCAGAAATGACAATTGCCCAGGGAGGAGAAGAAAAGTAGTGCTAGAAGGAAGCTTTATTCCCACATTCACCAATTAGAAACTTTTTAATGTAAAGATTAAATCTAAATATTTAGTTTAATCCCAAGACACTCCCATCTCATATCTTGTTTACAAAATACAATAACTCAAATATCCAGTTGGATCAACACATGTATTAATAAATTCAACAAACATTTTTGAGTAACACTACATACTAGGCTGTATTATCAGTGTTGTCTATGTTCTGCTGGGTCCTCTGTCCTTGCAGAGTTTATAAGCTAGGAAAAAAAAAAAAGAACAACTTTGAGCACATTTGTCAAAGCTGTTGTGTCCCTCTTTAATGGTGCAAAGTCTCTTTCAGAGTGGGCTTGTCTACAGAAATTATTGAGCCTCCACCATCAATATAATTTACTGCTATGCTTTCTGAATTTAAAATCTTCTCTATTAGGAAATCTCCTATTTTACTTCCTTGGACAGACATATCTTCTTTATGTATTTTGAACCCTTAACTGGAGATACATTGTGACTTTTTTCAAAGACATGTCGTCACTGTCCCTTTTCAAATGCCTTCTTATAGTATGCTGACACATGACTCAAGGCATACCCACCCCTTATTGGCTGTACCCATGTGAGTGGCCACAAGACCTGGAGGACATTATCCAATGTCCTTACATATGAATCAAAGCCTATTTTCAAGTTGTGAGAACCTGGGAGTGGAGGTCCTTACCTTCGCTTTAGACATTCTGCTCCTTCCTGATGTGAGAAGTGGCTGGCCTGGGAAGCCCCCAGCCAGCATACATGTACAGAGTGTGATGGGGAGGTTTCAGGGGTGGGGCTGGTAGCAGAGGAGGTTGTCATGTTTATATTGGTCAGTGTTCCTTCACTGACACATTATCTGAGAACATCAATGTAAAAGGAGGAAGTACTTATTTTTAGCTCATGATTTCAGAAGTTTTAGTCCTTGCTGCTTGGCCCCATTGCTTGCATTTGGTCCTGTGATAAGGTAGAATGTGATGCCAAACATCCAGGATAGAGGAACGTTGCCAACCTTATGGTGAGTGGGAAGTAAAGAGAGAATGCGAAGGGTGTCAATGTCTCAGTCCCTTTCAAGGGTATGCCCTCAGTGACCTAACTTGCTTGCACTTAGCCCTAACTCTGTAAGGTTTGACCACTTCCCAATAGCACTAGACATTGGGGACAAAATACATTGCCTTTGTGAGACATTCTAGATCCAAATAATAGCAATATATAAAGCATTTTTGGTGCTTGAAGGCATTGTGAATATGGGAGTTTGCCTGGACGTATCCACAGTTGTCATAGTTGCTGGTTTGCTTTAGTTTTTACATTCTGCCTGAAAAGTTGTGCAGAAGCGTGGGAGCAATCTGGTAAAATACCAAATAGGGGGAGGGGGTGTGGCACTATCTGACCAGTGTTTTTGAATTCTGAACACTAGCCTGGTTGGCAATGAGTCTTTTCTTTTCTTGACCAAACTTCAGCCGGGCTTCTCTGAGCACTTTTTTGGACTAAATATTATCCTTGGCCCAGTCTTTGAACTGTTTAGCTCAGTGTTACCAAGAAATTCTCCTATGTCAATTTAGTGTGTGTCTGTCCATACTTGTTATTTATCAAGTTCTTCCTTCATCTTTGACACATAATCACCTGTCTCTCAGTAAGTTCTCATTCATGTTCCTGTTTTAGTCATTGCTTGTAAATATTTTCAATTATTTATTCACTTGAGACAGTGAGAGAGAAAGAGGCAGATAAAGAAAAAGAGTGCATCAGGGCCTCCGGCCACTGCAAACAAACTCCAGACACATGCACCACTTTATGCATCTGGCTTACATGGGTCCTGAGGAATCAAACCAGATTCCTTTGACTTTTCAGGTAAGTACCTTCACCAGTAAGCCATCCCTCCAGCTCCAGCTATAAATTTCTATTTGTACTCATTATATTCAGAATTGAGTTCAAGTTCATTCTCTTTGGCAATGGTCTCAAAGTCTTGCTGAAGAAAGGGAACCCTTACACATTTGGGTCAAAATGTAAATCAGTACATCCATTATGGAAAGCAGTGTGGAGATTCTCAAAAACCTCAATAATAGAATTTCCATGTGATTCAGCATTACCAAAATTGGACATGCATATTCAAAGGAAGGAAATCAGTATTTGGAATAGATGGCTGCACTCCAATGTTCATTGCAGCACTGTTCACAGTAGTCAGGAAAGAGAAGTAATGTACATATCCATGAATTAATGAATAGATAAGGAAAATGTAATATGAATGTACAGTGGATATTATTTGGCCATGAAAGATAAAGATCCTGTCATTTATGACAATGTGAATGGAGCTAGAGATCATTATGTTAAATGAAATAAGCCAGTTACTAAAAGAAAAGAATCACATAATCTCACTGATACACAGAATTGACAAATGTTGACCTCATAAAAGTTGAGAGAATAAGCTGGGCATGGTGGCGCATGCTTTTAATCCCAGCACTCGGGAGGCAGAGGTAGGATGATTGCCGTGAGTTCTAGGCCACCCTGAGACTACATAGTGAATTCCAGGTCAGCCTGAGCCAGAGTGAGACCCTGCCTCGAAAAACCAAAAAAAAAAAAAAAAAAAAGTTGAGAGAATAGTGGTTGCTAGAGGCTGGAGGTATATGGATGAGGGAGGATTGTGGAAAAAGTGAGAAATTAACACCAAGTAACGTGTAGGAAACATTATTAATAAGACACCAGTCAATAGAATAAGCTAAAGGAAATTATTTCAAAAGTTTGGGCTAGAAAGAAATGATAGATATTTGAGAAGATAAATGTGTTTAACCTCATTTTAAACATTAAACAATGTGCCTAAGGATGAAAACATTGTGTTACCCAATTAACATGTACAACTTTGCTGTACCAGTTACAAGTTTAATTTAAATAGCCATAATGTTTTTTAACAAGTGTCAGAATATTTTTGCTTTAATATTGCATAGGACCCAACACAATAGCTCATATTGATGGAATCCCTTTGGTGGCCATGAAGACAGATATTAGATGCTGACTTAATCCACTGTGTTTAGCTTTATTAGCCTGTATTTCCTTGTCTGTGATTATATTGTCAAGAATTGGAAGGGCTCTCATAGCTCATAATCCTTGCAAGAAAACAAATGATTTTGCCATAGTTTCTTGATTGCCAGAGGAAGACCTGTAATCCAAGGCCAGAGACAAATGACATTATTTTACACAGCCAGTCAATCCTCCAAACCCTGTATATAGGGCAACACAAAAAGGCTGAGGCAATATGCCTGGATTAAAGTACTAGAGCTCAGGAAACTCAAATCTTTGATAACAGACAGTAAGCTTCCCTGACCTTTGCTATGGGTAAAGATATTTTTATTGTACTGGACAGGAAATACAATTGCCCATCTCTATTTTTCAAGGCTGTTTGTTGTATAAACACCCTTGAAAGAGTAGTCCATAACCAAGGGTCTCTGCTACAACTCATTCAAAAGACACCTGGGAAATTGTTGGCCAATTTATTATATCCTTTACAATGTTTTTGTGAGGTCTTTTTTTTTTTCTTCCAGAAAAGGGCAAGTATAGACTTTGAAGTAGTGCCTATAACATGGTTAATACTGACTGAGTTCATATTCATCTATAGAATAATTACCAGGGAGTGAGGCTAGTGGAAGAAGAAAGGTTTAAGTGGGGATGGGGTCATAGAATAGGGAATAGGAGGGATGTGGGACGGGGGTTTATCAAAACTAAGGATGTATGAAAAACTCATATGAAACTTACTATTTGGCAAGCTAAGTAAAAATACCATCTTAAAAAAAAGAGTTTGTATAGTGGAACCTTTTATGGGTAGATGGTTCTGCTCCCATAAGCTGTAGGTTATTAAATAAGCATGCTAGTGCCAGGAGTAGGATACTTCCCTGAGTTGTTCAAGTCCCCAAACCAATAATGCCATAGCTATTTCTCTCGGTTGCCCACAGAAGTAGATGGTAATTGCTAAAGATATCAAATGCTTTGGCTGCAGGGCAGAGAACTCAAAATGGAACTCATCTGGAAGCTTCCTTCCTGCTGAATAGCATATATATATATATATATTCATTTATTTGAGAGAGAGAGAGAATGGGCACACCAGGACCTCCAGCCACTACAAAAGAACTCCACATGCATATGCCACCTTGTGCATCTGGCTGACTGGGGAATTGAACCTGGGTTCTTTGGCTTTGAAGGCAAACACCCCAACCACTAAGCCATCCCTCCAGCCCCTGACTAGGTTTTATAGTGGTAGAAGGTGCCAGGCAGTCTACTGGGGAAGCAAAGTCATCAAACGTTTTGACCACTTGTAGAGCCTGTGTGCCACAGTATTGACCTGCTAGGAAAGGTGTGTAGTAGAGCAATAGTATGGCTGTTATGCAAGGAACCAACCACTCTCTGGTTGGACTTGAGGCCCACTTCACAGCAGGAAAATTCATGCCTGGTACTGTAAACCCTGTCAAAAGCTCAGGGCAGAGGAGATAATAGGTCATAAAAGAAACCTACTGTTTTTTATTACTGTTGCTTTCTTTGTTTTATTTTGAGTTAGGGTCTCACTTTTAGCCCAGGCTGACCTGGAACTCATTCTGTAGCTCCAGGCTGACCTCAAACTACAATGATTCTCCTACTTCTGCCTCCTGAGTCCTGGGATTAAAGGTGTGGGCTGCCACAGTGGGCCAGAACCTACTGTTATTTTGCTAAATAGACATATTGTCAAATTGTCTTCTAAAATATTTATGTTTATATTTATAAATCATGCAATTCTCAGCGTTGGTCAGAGAAGCTTCTTTTGCAATAAGTAGCAGAGACTTTTAACTTGTCAAAGTGATGAGAATAGGTCGCTACGTGTGCTCATCCTTAAATGGGATATTTATGGCATCCCCTCCAAGGTTCAGGGAATGTCGTAGAAGAAGGAATGAAAAGAATGTAAGAGTCAGAGGATGAGTGTGTGGAACAGTCTTCTTTATATGACATGGCTGTTGTACTCATGAACTCATACCAGCTGTGGTTACCTGCCCAAGACCTCACAAGATTCAGCCTATTAACATTCCACCATGGAATAAATGAACAAACAATAAAAAGAACAATGTCTAATAATATGTTTTTCTTCAGTTATCTGGCCATGGAATGTATTTTTTCATCTAGACTTTTCATCAAATTCCAGTGATCTCTGGAAAAATCAAAGTGCCATTTTAAAATTTTTAATTAATTAATTAATTTATTTAGAGAGAGAGAGAAAGAATGGGACAGAGAATGAGAATAGGTGCATCAGGGCCCCCTTCCCCTATAAATAAACTCCAGCTGCATCAGCCAATTTGTGCAACTGGCTTTATGGAGGTATAGTGGAATCAAACCCAGGCCATTAGGCTTTGCAAACATGCACCTTTCACTATTGAACCATCTCTCCAGTCTAAAAGTGCCATTTTATGACTTTCATTCATCTTCCTTTACACACACACACACACACACACACACACACACACACACACACACACACAGAGAGAGAGAGAGAGAGAGAGAGAGAGAGAAACAAAAGATGAGAGGAAACTGTTCATTTCTGATGAAATTTCTGTGATTCTAACATCTTTTCAAGTTATGGATGAGTAATTACCATATATTGGAACAGTAAGAGCTTTATAAATGCTCTGTTCCTGAGTTTATTTTTGGCCTTGATCTTATATTATAAGATAGATTCAAGGTGTTATCTAAAATAAAATGGATAAAGAGGTGGGACTTGCTCCTGAGAATTCAGTGAGGAGATTGGTGGGAAATACACATGGAGCAGAAATTTTCCTCAGTGTTTCTTGGAAACACTGGAAAGGTACACTAAAATCCTTAACTGGACAAAAATGTTTCACCTCCATATCAGGCTTGTCAACTCTGTATGAGCAAGGGGATTCATGATACCGAATAGAAAATATTGATAGCATACTAGTATCTTAATTCATAGACAAGTCTAGTGGAGATTTTTTTTTCCTTTTTAGAGGTACTAGGAACCAAACCCAGAGCCCATGCATGTTTAGCATGTGCTGAGTCACTGACCTACACTTCCAACCCTTAGTGGAGATTCACATTTCAAAGATTTCTCCAAGTCAGACCAGCTACTTTGGAAGCAGTATAGCTAGAGTACAAACCTGTCTAGGCAATTAGTGAGATTCTATCTCAAAATGAAAACTAGGGCTGGAGGGATGGCTTACTGGTTAGAGCGTTTGCCTACAAAGCCAAAGGACAAAGGTTAGATTCCCTAGGACCCACTTTAGCCAGATTCACAAGGGAGCACACACATTTGGAGTTCCTCTGCAGTGCCTGGAGGCCCTGGCACGTCCATTCTTTCTCTCTCTTTCTCTGTCAAATAAATAAATAATAAAATTTTTTTTTTAATGGAAACTAAAAATCAATCACAAGGAAAAGTCTGGAGAATATAGTTCAGTGGTAGAGTGTGATGAGCCCTAGATTCCATCACCAGTACTGAAAAAAAAAAAGCCATCCAACTAAACATTATTCTATGATATAAAAAGTAGCTGATACTCTCAGTGGTACGGGACACATTGCTGGAGCTGGAAAACAAGTCAGAACCATATCCAAACATAAGCCCCCTCTCCACTATCAAACTACCATCAATCATATGCTACAAGAAGGCCTATTCCTATGAAACTCTCTATAAAAAAAGTAAGGGTCATCTCATTTGTCCTGGTGCTAACTTACTCTCCATTGGAGAATCTGCTTCTCTTTTTCAGATAGATGTAGCTCCTAAGGAGAGAGCCACCCCATAATACCTCAAAAGGGCCCCAGATGAAACTAAGAAAAATTGCAAAACAAGCAACGGTGCTATTTTCCTGATGAACCGGACACCAGCACAAGGGGGAAGGAGACCAACCCAGAGAAAAATCAACTCCTACCAAATCAGAGAACCAGAGCCCCAGAGGCCCCCAACACCTCATCACTGAAGCAGACCAAAAATGAACCCAGCATGGCTCAGGGAAATTTTGCGGAAGAGGGGGCAGAAAGAATGTCAGAGCCACATGTTGGGTCATGATATGCAGAGACATTTATCTTACCCATAACTGTGGGCTAACTCCACAATGCATGACCCATATACCTCAACAAGGAGGGGCCATGGGGAGGGGGTAGGTTACGGGTGAGGCTAATAATGGTACCAAACTGACTGTATTTGCTGAATACAAAACTAATTAATGAAAAAAATAAATTAAAAAAACAAAAAACAAAAAAAACGAGTCCGACAGGCCAAGAAGAACTAGGGAAGCAAAGTAGAGTTGCCAGTACAGAGTTCTCAGGGAGACCCACAGAGGTGGCAAGCTATGTGAGGGATTAAACCGACCTTAAGAAAGAAAATACTTAAAGTATCCAGAAAGATCAGAACAGACTGCAGAGACAAGATTTCAAACTATTCACCATTTCATGGGCTAGGAAATTAATTTAAAGACAAAGTCTTTTGCATGAAGCATGTGTGAGATAAGCGATAGACTTTCAAACACATAACTTCTGGGAAGAGGGGTGGAAGGAAAAAGAGAAGAAAATGCTGTCTTTTGACATTTGGTCGCAAACTGGAAAAGAAATAAAAAGGAAACAGGTTCTTCAAGACTCAAACTTTTTACTTTTCTAAAACAGTTCTAGGCAAAGAAAGCAAAACTACTAAAATACATTGCCTTTGCCAAATAGAAAATGGTGACATTAAAGTAGGAATTGTGTGAAACACCTCAATATCACAAAATTGAACAAGAAGAAAATAAATTCACAGAATACTATTGATTTGCAGAAAATTATGAAATGCATATTTTAACACATTCTTCAGAAACAAACTTGTATACATTCAAATAAGCATTTTTTAGGGTGTTACATATCAAATTGAAATAAAGCCTCAAAGAATAGAAATGGATCAAAACAAAGAGATTTTCTCAAACAAGTTGATTGAATTATGGAAGGGAATGGAAGAAAAGATAAAGTTTTATCAGAAGTGAAAAGTGGGTGATAACATGCCCAAGACAGAAGAGATGCAAATGCAGAATTAACAAAGGACATCAGATAAAGGCAGGAGGCCGGCCAGCTCAGTGAAACTGACACAGAAAGAACTGAAATGGATAGGAAGGAAAGTTGTGGAAATGGAAAAATTCAACTGAGCAATGATTTTCCTTATTGAAATTTCTTAAGAAAAAAAAATCACCAAGGCAGAACTAGTTCTTAAAAGTTTAATTTGGAGGATGGAAAGATGGTTCAGTGGTTAAGGGTGTTTGCTTGCAAAGTCGGCCTGCCCAGGGTTCAATTTTCAGAACCCACATAAAGCCAAATGGCAAAACATGGTGTGAATACCTGGCTTGCCTCTACAGTGGCAAGAGATCCTGGTACACTGAGCCTCCCTGCAAACAAATGTGAAAAAAAAAATGAATGTTTTAACAATGTGTAACTAAAAAAGTGACTCCAGACCTGGAGATTTTGTTCAGTTTCTTGAAAAGCCTGCCCATCTAGATTCAATTCCCCACTACTCACATAAAAGCCACATGCAAAAAGTGGCCTATGCATCTGGAGTTTGTTTGCAACAGGTGGTGGCCCTGGCTCACCCATACTCTCTTTCTCCTTTCTCTCTGTTCATAAATAAGTAAATAAATAAAGTAAGTAAGCAAGTAAGTAAATACTTAAAAAATAAATGACTCCAGAATTAAATCAAAAACAATGGAAGGACTACATGGAAAAATTAACAGACAATGATTAAAATTGAGGCAGTTAGTATTTAAATCATGAGATTTTAAAGAATCCTCCAGGCACGCGGGGGACAATGATTAATCATTTTATAAAATGACAGAGTTAGATTGCCAACAAACTTTTCACAACCAACAAACAAAACTAGACTACATTGGAGTAGTATTTCTAAAATGTTAAAGAAAGGAAGGCAGGGATTCTGATTCCTTCCGTATGGGAAGCTAATTAATTGTAAAACTACAATAATAAAAAGCTGCCCTTTTCCCGCATCTATTTTAATTATTTATGTCACTATGGACTGATGATGATTATTATTTTTTTTTTTGCTCAAGTTGTTCCAGTGTTGACAGTTACAGACTCAGGCTGGCTATTAGATTTAAAAGTTATTAAGTATAAGATATTTTCTATCATTTGTTCCTTAAAGTAACATTGAATTTTATTGTATTTTGATCAAGTGGAAATAACTTCTTTGTGAAAGCTACCAATGCATTTGTTTCTCTGACTTAGGCCTTTGGATGATATTCTATTTACATGGCATTTGAGAAAAAAAAAAAGAAGAAAGAGAAGAGATGGGAATCTCCAGGGTGGAGATGGAATGGAGAGAGGGTGAGAGTCCAAATCCAGGGAAGTGGTACAAAGGACTTTTTTAAGTGTTAAAATATTTTGGTATTCTGTCTTCAGTCATTACAAGAATCTGCTTGTGAATGGCTTCCCAGAGTTCATTCATTCCTGCACCCCTGAAAGACTATTTGCCACATCTATGGGAATTCCAAGTCTATCCATCCTCATTTGTTCTACTGAAATCATCTGATTCCTTTCTAAGATGATATGTACTTTTGCATTTACTGCTTTATTATGCTAATTATATTTAAACAAAATACAGTTCAAAACTATTTTATTATGTCTCTGAAATCTAATAGTTTGCTTAGACATGATATTAGGAAAATGATAAGCCATTGTCTCTGGTCCAAGTTGCTCTTTTTTCAAATTGTGCATGTCAGGGCTCTGCCATCTTGGATGGTCTGTGCTCAAGAAGGTGTTGCTCAGGAACACAGGGCCAGCAGGGCTGGTTAGTACACTGTTTCTGGGTGGAAACTTCTTGAGGATGAAGGTCGCTCCTGCCTCATTTCTGACTCCCTACTAAACGATCTCAGTTCTTAGCACTCAGAAAGTTATTCGTCTGTTAGAATTAAATGTCAGAAAGGCACTGAAATGTCTTTATGGAGAAAGAAGTGCATTAACTGTTCTGGGACTCAGTTCCAGGTCTGCTTACCACTATGAAATGTAATGGACAAAAACTTGCCTTCAATTCTGGTGGCTATGTGGAAAATTAATACAGGATATTTAAAAAAGTGGCAGCAATTCAAGAAAATATATTTAGAAAAAAAAATCAAAGAAAATTGAACAATCATTATTCTCATTGTATCTACTTAAATGTAACTTGGCACTCATCTATAAACTGTGCTGATTTTGCAGGAAAATAAAACTAACCATCCATTTCTAGTTAAAACATTAAGCAGAACTATATTATAGATTGAGATGTATAGCTCAATGTGAAGAATCAGTATAAAAACAGTCCATATGCAGCTGTCTGATGGGTTTGCAACTTAAAAGCTACACCCTGCCATAAAATAATTCCTAGATGAAAGTGTGTGTGTATGTGTGTGTGTCAGGGATTTCTAGGGATAAAGGCCAGTGTTTGTCTATCAGTCCAGAATGTTGTAGATTTTTTTGTTGTTGTTTTTTGTTTTTCGAGGTAGGGTCTCACTCTAGTTCAGGCTGACCTGGAATTCACTATGTAGTCTCAGGGTGGCCTCAAACTCACGGCGATCCTTCTACCTCTGCCTCCTGAGTGCTAGGATTAAAGGCATGTGCCACCACGCCCAGCTGTTGTAGATATTTTGATCCAAAGTCTCATTCAGCATATTTATCTATTGAGTAGTAATTGTTTTCCTTATTCAAAGATGTATATAATTTTATATATCAAGTAGTAGTGTTTTATGCAGACTGAAGCTCAGTTTTAGAGACATAAAGCTCACACATTTTATCCTCATTAACAAAAACTAGTTGCATATACAAAATTATATACAGAAGAAAAATGCTTTTATAATGATGAAATAAATCTCATAAGCCACAGTTTTGAAAAGCCAAACAATATCACAGTCCAAGAAAATATACTTGATATCAGATGTACATCATACTTGCTTTCAGAACTTTTATAGTATACACCTTTTGATCAATTTTTTAAAAGGTATGTGTACCAGTACATCTGGCTAATTTTTTTTCTCAATTTTTATTAATGTTTTCCATGATTATAAAAAATATCCCATGGTAATACCCTCCCCCCTTTCACCTTTGAAATTTCATTCTCCATCATAATCCCTCCCCATCTCAATCAGTCTGTCTTTTATTTTGGTGTCATGATCTTTTCCTCCTCTATGATGGTCTTGTGTAGGTAGTGTCAGGCACTATGAGGTCATGGATATCCCGGCCATTTTAAGTCTGGAGGGAGCACGTTGTAAGGAGTACTACCCTTCCTTTGACTCTTACATTCTTTCCGCCACCTCTTCTACAATAGACCCTGAGCCTTGGAAGGTGTGATCGAGATGTTACTCAGTACTCCTGTCACTTCTTTCTAGCACTATGATACCTTCTGAGTCGTCCCAAGGTCACTGCCATCAGAAAAGAGAAGATTCTCTACCCAAAGTGAGAGTAACAGTAATATAAAGGTATGAATATTAAGAGAAGTGCTTACTGGGCAGTTTGATAAGCATAGTATATACACTAATCCAGACATCAGCAGATGTTACACCCCTAGGGCTCATGACTACCCCTGTTTTAAGTTTTCAGTATCAGGGATGTAGTCCCTCCCTTGGAGCGGGCCTCCAGTCCAGTTGGAGGGCAGTTGGTTTCCACCATGACAGACATGCCACTATTGCACCTGTTGGCTCATTTGGCCTGGCTGGCCAATTACAAGGCTTGCAGTGTCCACTGTTGAGTATCTTCACTGATGGTATCTTTTCTATTGAACTGCATGTAGAATGGCTTCTTCCAGCTTTCTTCAACAGCCACCTCCTAAGCTTATGATTGCCAAGTGTGATGTTTAGATCTGAACATTCACTGCCCACACATCTCTGCTGCTGGGAACAGAGGAACCTGTTTTCATCACAAACACATTCTTTCAGTAGCCTACAGTAGAGTTGTTTAAATAGTTAAAATATGCAGTCCTGTGTAAGAATCAGCTATGCTAGAGCTCCATCTGGGTGGAAGTTCATGCCTTCCTGAGACTTGGAGGCCCTCAACCAGAGGAGATGCTCATCTACTCCCCCCGCCCCCCAGAGATTCAGGTTTATTGAGGGTGTAAAGCTCTGGGTGTCTGGGACTAGGGTCTGGCATGTTCCTGGGCAGAAAATGACCCAAAGTGCAGTTGCAGATGAAAGGGTTTCCATAGCATAGGTCTACCTAAAAGTGTGACTGTCAGCTCCACCTCATCTGAAGCCTTTGGGCCCAAACATAGCCGAGAAGTAGGGGTAGATGCAGTAGAGCTTGCCTTCATGCTCAGCATGGCCCCCAGATGTCAGTGTCTTTCCACATTTCTCACACTTCAGGCAGGGCCTATGCCAGTCTTTGCCCAGCAAGTTCACCCACTCAGTGAAGTACACCTCCTTGTTGCACTTAGAGCACTTGGATATGGTGGGGGAGGTAATCGGCTGCTGGATCTGGACCCATCTTCTCTCTCTTTTTTTTTAAAAAAAAAGATTTTATTTTCATATTTATTTATTTATTTATTTGAGAGCAATAGACACAGAGAGAAAGACAGATAGAGGAAGAGAGAGGGAATGGGTGCACCAGGGCTTCCAGCCTCTGCAAACGAACTCCAGACTCATACACCCCCTTGTGCATCTGGCTAACGTGGGACCTGGGGAACCGAGCCTCGAACCCGGGTCCTTAGGCTTCACAGGCAAGCACTTAACCGCTAAGCCATCTCTCCAGCCCTATTTTCATATTTTATTTACTTGTTACAGACAGAAGGAGAGAGAGAGAGAGAGAGAGAGGGAGAGAGAGAGAGAGAGAGAGAGGAAGAGCAAGAGAGCATGCCAGAACTCTGGCCACTGCAAATGACTCCAGATGCATGTACCACCATGTGGATCTGGCTTACATGGGACCTGGAGACTCGAATTGGGGCCCTTTGGCTTCACATGCAAGTGCCTTAACCACTAAGCAATCTCTTCAGCCCTTTCTCTCTTAATTAAAAAAAAATTAATTAATTTATATATTTGAGGAAGAGAGAGGAAGAGGCATAGAGAAAGAGAGAATGGGTTTGCCAGGGCCTCCAGCCACTTCAAACAAACTCCAGACACATGCGTTCCCTTGTGCATCTGGCTTACATGGGTTCTGGTAAATTGAACTGGGTCTTTAGGCTTCTCAAGCAAGTGCCTTAACAGGTAAGCCATTTCCCCAGCCCCCCATCTTCTCTTTTGAAACTCCCATTTCTGTGCCCTTCAGCATTGCTCCTGAGTAAATGGAAAAGGCATAGGCTGCTTGCATGGGTGCTGGACCTTCTGGGTGACTTGAGTGCTCTGCTGAATCTCTCCTGTGGAGCCATTTGGGAGAATTCCCAGGAGTTCTTGATACTCTTTCTGAAGCTGGATTTTCTCAGCTAGTTGTCTTCTAGGCTACTCAGCAACCTGTCTCTTCTGAGTCATTTTACCTCCCCTGGTGGCCTACTTGGAGACAGAGCCTTTAAATAGTTTCAGGTTGATTCCCCTGTAGGATACAGGTGTGGTTCTTATGGAAGATACACATCAGAGGAGTAGAGCTGGTCCCACTAAAGCTTATTCACTCCCGCCATCTCAGAATCTTTGTAATACATGCCTCTAATACATTCTTCTTCTGTTTATTTTTATTATTTATTTGAGAGTGACAGGGAAATAAAGAGGGAAGTAGGGAGAGAGAGAGAGAGAAACAGAGAGAGAGAGACAGAATGGGTGCATCAGGGCCTCCAGCTACCGTAAATGAACTCCAGATGCATGTGCCACCTTATGCATCTGGCTTAAGTGAGTCCTGGGGAATCGAGCCTCCAACCGGAGTCCTTAGGCTACACAGGCAAGTGCTTATGTGCTAAGCAATCTCTCCAGCCCCTAATCCATTCTTCTTGATGCCCTGTCACTTGGCCCAGATGGAGGAGGTAAGTCTCCCTCCTGTAGACTGGGCTGCAAAGAACCAGCTCAGCATCCTCACGGGGATATTTTCATTTCTCCTTCAGCTGCACAGATTTGTAGGCCAAGGAATAGGACAGGACTCCTGCTGCCAGAACCCTTAGCAAGTCTTCTACAAGTGCTATGGCATCTGTGCCCAGAATGTAGGTATCTTTGACAAATTCTGTTTTCTTCAATTAAAGCTAAGACAAAGACCTTCACAATTTAATCTCATATTACAGAAACACATGTTTCTACCCATTTTTCTTTCTCCTGAATGAAGATTTTATCTTGCACCAGTGATCCTCACTCCCCTAAACCCTTATGGAGCATTGGCTCCTTTTCTCTTGATTCCAGCTGTTACATCTTTTCTTTTGTTGTCATTGATCAGGACTGTGGTCCAACTCATCTATGGTCATATTTCCATCCACTTCTGGCCCAGAACCACATTGGCTATGACTCTCCCCTCCAACAGATTTATGAAACATGTGCCACACAACTTGAGGAACAATAGTTTTCTTTGAAGTTACACTGGATGAAATATCTGGGCTCAGGTGGTAGTGGAAGTGATACTGTTGGAGATAGAGACATTGGTAAAAGTGGTAATATTTGAGGCAATGGTAATGTAAGGCACAGTGAAAGTAGGGAGGGTTTTTAAAGTGGTGGAATTGATAAAGGATGATGGAAGTGGCTGTGGCAGGGATGGAGCTTGTGAGCATCCATGAAGCAATCCTGTGGGCATTGTCTATGCTCCCAGAAATATACTTCTGTAGAACACTTTCCACTGAGTTTGAACTTACTGTAAATACACTTTGCAAACTGTAGTAGGAAGTGAGTTCTATAAAAGAGAGTGAAAAGATAGTACAAATAGGAGAATTTATATCCCAACAACCAGACTTAAGATCTAAAAGAGATGTTGGAAGCAGGGAATAGAGATTATTTGCAGAGCAGTACTTAAAAAAAGAATTCATAACCACTCTGTTGAAATTTGCTTAGTCCTAAGAGGCACAAAAGAGTATAAATTCAAACCTAAATATAATGAAGTGAATTTTTGGAACTTCACAAACACAGAGAAAATGGTGAAGACCAATGAAAGAAATGATAAATTGGGGAAAGGAGGTAGGAGAGCTTGGTCTTCCAAGGACTGTGCCAACAGCCTATTGGCCACTGGAGATACTGAAAGGAGATAAGGCAAGCTGCTGAACACAGTCATTTAGAGCTGTACAGAGTCTGGAAGTGTAGGCATGAGGCTAGGGCCTCACTTGATGTGAAAGGAATTCAACTTAACTTCAGAAAAAAAAGAAATTAAGGTGAAAGTAAAGAGTAAGCTACAAAAAATAATGATGATGAAAGAATTCCATGAATGTACTGGCAAATCCAAGTTAGTGTTACTTACAAATGACATCATTAGTAGTTGATCTGGGTGGATTGTAAGAGAGTGGTAGGACTAAAATTTTGGGAAACAATAGATGAAAAAGAAAATGAGAATTTACCAATAAAGGACTTTGAAAGCTCTGCATTCTATAGGATAAGTACAGAGAAACCTATTAATTTCCAATAATGTTAAATAATTATGTTAGCCAGGTATGGTGGTGCACACATTTAATTCCAGTACTTGGGAACCTGATGTAGGAGGATAACTATAAGTTTAAGGCCAGCCTGAGATTATATAGTGAATACCAGGTCAGCTGGGCTAGAGTGAGAATTTACCTTAAAAAATCTCAACAAAATGTTATGTTAAGCATTTAAGAATAATCTCACCAAGAACATGAGTAGAGGCTATAATTTCCAAACCAGTTGGAACAATATGAGAACGATAACAGCACTCAGGAAATAAGGGAGGAAGGAAACAAAGAGAAATGCACAGTCCACAAGACACATGACTGAGATTATAGGAATCATTCTTGCTGGACTGGGGGAAGGGTAGCTCCCATGACCAAAATGGGGGTACCTTTCTCATATAATAGTGCCTTACAAGATGATCTGGGAACCTCACAGGCAGGAATAGGGAAAGGGAAGTGGCTTGTAATTAGTCACTGATCTCCTGGGTCTGACTGCCTTCACTCATGACAGTCTTTCTCTGACCTTTGTTCCCCTTAGGGCTTAGTATGCTGCTGTGTCCGTAGTCAGCTTAGACAGATGAAGTCATCAAGCAGCTGTGGATCTAGATGGAGGAACATGTTTGCATCTTCCAAAAGCAATATATTACACACAACCTTTCTTTGTAGTCCTTTCTCTACGAACCCCTGATTCAGGTGCTTCCCCATGAACTGTGTCACCCCTACAGTTCCTAAAGTGAATGTGTGTCCTTTCCGGAAAATGTGGATGACAACCAAATGATAGGATTTCAGGTGCTTACAAGAAAAGTGGACTCATTTCTGTTCACATTTTAATGTAGTTGTAGAATTTTAATTTGCCCCTTTAAAACACATCAACTCCAAGCTCAGATGTGGCAGCTTCTCCTCCTATTTTAGGAAACTATTCAAACCTATTTGGTCACAGGGAGAGAAAGGGCATGATAGATAAACCTACTTTCTGCCTGGACCTATTTCATTCTACCTGGTTGTTTCTTTCCTTTGAAAAGACAGTCAAAGTGAAATCAGGGATAAATATCTCTCCACATGGCCTTTCCTTGTAAAAAGATAATGCTTGCTGGCTTGAAATAAGAAGAAAAGAAACTTGCAGTATTTTCATGGTAATGGGCTGTGTTTCTGAGGACAGCCTGTAGGTGACTTGAAGAGACATGCACAAATCTCGGTAGGCTCTCAGAGATCAGGCATGAGGTGAAGGAGGAAGGTACTGAGGGTGCATGGTATTTGGGGTACTTCGTACTTATTTACAGGAGGGTCTCTGCATGGTAGCTCTTCCTCCCTATTTCCTTATGGGCCCAACTGGCATTGCCTATGCCCCCACTAGATGACACTTTTCAACAATTTGCCTTGTCCTTGAAGATTTGTTCTTCATAAGCTTCTCTCTACATACTAGAAATGCTTTTCTTGCAGACTCTCTTCTCTTTCTGTATTAAGCACATTTAAATACACATTTAATTATTTTTCATAATCCTCTAGTCCCTCCCTTCAGCCCTCTGCATTAGAATATCCAATCTTAGCTTCAGACCACTGGGAGGTGGTGAACCATTAAGATTTGGGCCCAGTGGAAGGTCTTCTGATCATCAGGGGCATTCACTCAGACCAGAGGGGATTGCGGGACATTAGCACTTCCTCTTCTCTCATTCATTCCCAGATATGATGTAAGTGGTTTTGCTGGATAACAGGGATCTTGCCATGATGTGTTGCCTTGCTAGAAGCTCAACAACAATGGAGATAAATAACTGTGGCACCAACTATTGAGATCATGAGCCAAAATGACCCTTTTGTCTTTATAGATTGCTCACCTAAGATGTTTGATATAGCACCAAGAAGCTTGCTAACAGACATAAGTAATGCCTAGACTCCTTTTTAAAATACATTTTTTTTGTGTGAGAGATAATGTTGATATGTAGCCAGCATAGCCTTGAACTCAATCTTTCTGCCTTTGCCTTCCAAATTCTGGGATTATAGACATGCACTACCATATCCAGCTCTCATATATACTCTTATATTTTTGATCAGTTTAGTATGGTAACTGTATTAGTTACTTTCTTTTTTAGTGAATAAAACCCTGACAAGAGGCAACTTAAGGATGGGAAGGGTTTACTTTGGCTTATCCTTTGGAGGATATAGTCCATTTTAATGGGGAAGACATCACAGGCTAGCTTGTCACATTTCAGCAAGAATCAGGATGCAGTAAGCAAAGAAGAAGCAAGGCCAATCTATTAAACCTTAACGTTTAAGATGACCCACTTCTTCCAGCAAGATTCCACTTCCTAAAAGTCCCAACCTTCTTAAATAGAGCCCATAGCTAAGAACCAAGTATTCAAAACACCTGAGCCCACAGAGGACATTTCACAAACCACAACAGTGATTTTTTTAATACCTTTTTTTTTTTTTTTTTAAAGGCAGGATATCCTTATGTTTTACCTAGTCTGGCACTGAACTGAGCTATGCTATACTCCCACCACTACCTTCCAAGTCGCCTGGACCACAGGTCTCATAAACCACCATGCTATGCTGGGTGACTGTTTCCAGGTTCCCACTGTGCAGCACACACAATGGAGAAGCTGATATGAAAGTACAGACTTCCTGTGGGAGCTGGTGAAGAGCACAGAGGCAGCCCAGCCCACACCTACCAAGACTGTGCTTTCACAAGATTGTAGTAAACCTTGAGGTGCTTCTATGTCAGTTAAATCTTCCTCTAAAGAAGAAATCTGTGAGCTGTAAGGCAGCTAAATGTTGCTCTTGAAGCTTGCACCGTGTGCACTCAGTCTCTGTCATTAAACAGATCTCGAGATGCCTGGACTTCACCGTTGTAGTTTGCTGTCTTGCTTCCCGCTATTAGGAAGGTGCTGGCAGTAGGCGTTTTGGTCACATATTGGCCAATTAGTTCCCCATCCTCTGCATTATACCCCTAATTTCCCTAAGGTAATCATGCTATTAGCCACAACACAGTCAAAAAAAAAAAAAACAAAACAAAACAAAAAAACCTGCCAGGCCATTAGATATAGAGGGTGATCAGGAAATGCCTCGCTTATAGGCTGTGGAAATGTCTCTTGCCTTCATTTCCCTATGGAAAATAGTGTCGACAAACTAAATTAGCTGGCAGAGTTAAAACCAGCATCTTGTGACTTGAGTCTACAATAATGTTGGGCATCCTATTGTGTACTCTGAGCACACAGTATTTATTGACAAGAACCTTCCCTCCCCCACTCCAAGATACTTTAAAGAAAATCCACCAGCTCCCTCGCTGGTGAAAAGCATCTTTCCTATGTTGATAATACAAATTCCAACTCTTTCTTAAACTTCAGAAATAGAATAGGGGCTAGAGAGATTGCTCAGTGGTTAAGGTGCTTGCCTAATGATCTAACAACCCAGGTTATATTCCCCAGTACTCATGAAGCCAGATGCACAAAGTGGCACAACTGGAGTTCGTTTGCAGCTGGTGGAGGCCTTGGTGCACCCATTTTTTTTCTCTCTCTCCTTGCAAATAAATAAAAATATTGAAAGGGGGCTGGAGAGATAGCATAGTGGTTAAGGCACTTGCTTGCAGAGCCTAAGGACCTGAGTTTGATTCCCTAGTACCTATGTAAAGCCAGATGTACACAGTGGCACTATCATCTGGAGATCAATTGCAGTGGCTGAAAGCCCTAGCACAACCATTCTCTCTGTCTTTACTCTATCTCTCTTTACTTGAAAATAAATAAACAAAATTAACAAAATAGAGGAGGCTAAGTCAACATAAGTAGATACTTTACCTCAAACACAGAACAAAGTAATAAGGCCCTGAAATTAAACAAGCAAGAGCGTGATGGCCAGCATCTTACCCCGTGTGGTTCTTTCTCCTGAAGCTTGACAGGTATAGGTACTCCCCCCACCCCATTACATGTGTCATATGCATTACTAATTCTATTTTTTAAAAATATTTTATTTTTATTTATTTGACAGACAAAGGAGGGAGAGAGAGAATAGGCACTCTGGGCCTCCAGCCACTGAAAATGAACTCCAGATGCATGTGTCCCCTTGTGCATCTGGCTAACATGGGTTCTGGAGAACAGAACCTGGATCCTTTGGCTTTGCAGGCAAATGCCTTAACTGCTAAGCCATCCCTCCAGCCCACTAATTCTATTTTTAAAATTGAGTTGTCTTGCAAATGTGATGTTTATTATTGAAAGAATCATCTAAGTTTTCAGTATAAAATAGATTCTTTATGTTTAATAGAATTACAAGTGCCAACAATGTAAAATATCAGTTCTCTATAACCTCTGAGCATGAACTTGACTTTTCCAGTCATGTTCTTTTCTTGCTTTTGTTTCTGAAGCATATATGTTTCATGTAGTTGAGTCCATGGAATTGAAAAAGCTAATGCTTTTTCAATTATAATAACATAAAATAATATAAAAAATAATATAATTATTTTTCTCCCCACTCTACATTACAGAAGCATAAATATTTTTCATTTTTTAAAATCATTATATGTGTAGTTTGCTCCTGAGATTTTACCATGGCTATAAATGTGAGCTTACATACTCCTACACACATGTGATTATTTCTCAGCAGTGGCAAATGGAGAAGCATAGCCCCTTGTGGATACAATGGAGGCTGTCCTTCACTAGAACATTAGACACCAGTTGGTTATGACTAGAAAAACCTGCCCAGTAATCTTGTGTTCTCTGGCATCATATTCTTTTTTCTTTAATAATTTTTATTTATTTATTTGACAGAGAAAGAGGAAGAGAGAGGGAGAGAATGGGCATGCCAGGGTCTCCAGCCACTGCAAAGGAACTACAGATGTGTGCATCCTCTTGTACATCTGGCTAAGGTGGGTCCTGTGGAATTGAGCCTGGGTCCTTTGACTTTGCAAGCAAATACCTTAATGGTCAAGCCATCCCACCAGCCCCTGCCATCATATTCTTTTAAAAAATATTTTATTCTTGTCATTTATTTATTTGAGAGCAACAGAGAGAAAGAGACAGAGAAAGAGAGAGAGAGAGAGACAGAGAGAGAGAGAGAGAGAGAGAGAGAGAGAGGGAGGGAGAGAATGGGCACACCAGGGCCTCCAGCCACTGCAAACAAACTCCAGATGCATGCGCCCCCTTGTGCATCTGGCTAACGTGGGTCCTGGGGAATTGAGCCTCGAACTGGGGTCCTTAGGTTTCACAGGCAAGTGCTTAACTGCTAAGCCATCTCTCCAGCCCATGGCATCACATTCTTAATGAATTTCCAGAAAGAGAATTCTGGATCTTGAATATTTTTGTAATTAACAGCATAGCTAGTGTTTTCAGTCTTATTTTTAGAGGACTTCCTGTTAAGATGGCAGTGTAGATACCACACTAAAGCAGCCTACGGGGGAAAAAAGCCAAAAAAAAAAAAAAAAAAAAAAAACCACCAAAAACCAAAAACTCAACACAATACAAACTTTTACAAAAAAGTGAGGTGTATAGGAAATTGAAAAGGCAGCGGAGAAATAAGAGAGATCCAGAGCATCCAGAGCCCGCACAGGCCGATAGAAGCAGCTCTGGCAGGTCCGCCAACTGTGACAGCGCGTTAGCCAGCCATGAGACATGGCTTGAGCTGTAGGAAAAGTCAGGTGACAGGAGTTTCCACTCACACCGGAGGTCTCCGCAACTCAAGAAACGTGAAGGGAGAACGGCAGTGAACAAGGGAGGAACCGATCACAAGGTAGAAGAACATGTGGAACAGCGTGAGAACTAGAGCAGCATTGGCAGCCTCCCCTCCCCCACTGCCAGTGCCCAGCTCCAGCGAACAGAGCAGCAGTCCAGGGACCCAGCCATGCCTATTTGAGCCGACAACAGGACCCAAGCAGGAGCAGAGAGAATCTTCTCTTTTCAGGTGGCAGTGACCTTGGGACGACTCAGAAGGTATCATGGTGCTGGAAAAAAGTGACTGGAGTACTGAGTAACAGCTCGATCACACCTTTCAAGGCTCAGGGTCTAATGCGGAAGAGGTGGCAGAAGGAATGTAAGAGCCAAAGGAAGGGCAGGACTCCTTACAACGGTGCTCCTCCAGACATAAAATGGCCTGGATATCCATGACCTCACCGTGCCTGACACTACCTACACAAGCATCATAAGAGGAGGAAAAGATGATGACATCAAAATTAAAGAGACTGATTGAGATGGGGAGGGAATATGATGGAGAATGGAATGTCAAAGGAGAAAGTGTGGGGAGGGATAGTATTACCATGGGATATTTTTTATAATCATGAAAAATGTTTTAAAAAATTGAGAAAACAATGTTTAAAAAAATCTTAAAAAAAAAAAAAAGAAAATATGGGGATGGACAGAGGACTAATTTGGCCTTGATTGCTATGTGTGCGTTTGGCACTGCTCTGTCCAATAGAAATGTAGCATGAAAAAATAAAATAAAATACCACAATAATTTCTTAAAGAAAAAAAGTCTTATTTTTAAGTATTTTGAGTTTGCTTCAAAGGGGCAAGGACATGTAAGTATGGAATAGCTTTATCAGTTGCTTTTATTTTTGTTTTTGTTTTTCAAGGTAGGGTCTCACGCTAACTCAAGTTGACCTGGAATTCACTATGTAGTCTTAAGATGGCTGCTAACTCATGACGATCCCCCTACCTCTGCCTCCAGAGTGATGGGATTAAAGGTGTATACCTCCATGCCTGGTTTACTTGCTTTTTTATATGGCTTCCCTTGGTTGATAAGGATGGCCTCTTCTTAACATCTTGATTTGATATATTCTGCAAGGGATGCAAACCAATCAGGCAAAATTTACAGAGCAAGGTTTTGAGAAATCAAAGCGCAATTGAAATATAGACACACTTGCTCTGCAGTTCAGGAATGATATCTTTTTTTGGTAAAGTAAGGTTTAAGTACTGATCCTCTACTTTGCAGAATCCTCAAACAGTAAAACATTCCAGTTTTCTCAATCCAACATTGAGACAGCATGTGTGTGTTCTTAGCACGTCATTAACCTTCAGCTAAGGAGGACAGCCCACTGGAAAAGAAAGGACAATGCTCCAGCTCTAACAATGCCATCATTTTCTGGAGGTACTGAAGGTGTGTTAGCCAACTTTATGTAAGTGTGACAAGATATCTGAGATAATAAATTAAAAAATTTTCCAAGGTTTATTTAGCTCATTATTTTGGAAGTTTTGGTCCACAGTTGGTTGATGGAGGTGGTTTTGGGTAGAGCAGCACATCACAGGGGTTGCATGATGAAGGCTGCTCGCCTTCTGGCAGCTGAGTTGCTAAAAGAGGCAGGCATCTCAAATCCCTGTGAAGAGCATCTACCCAGTAAATACCTTCCTGCCTTACTTCTTAGGGGTTCTACCCAATAGCACAGCTGGCTGGGGACCAGTCCTCTAACACATGGGCCTTTGAAGGACACTTTTCCAAACCATAGGAAGAGGCATCCAAAAGCCTCCTGCCCTGTGTTAGGTAGATCTTCTGGGCTTCTTTCACTGACTCTGAAACATCAGTAAACTTGGTGCCTTCTTGGTCACTTAGACCAGGGACAACTGGGCATGAGAATAGCTCAGATTACCCCGCATTGCTATCTTATTAAGTGGATTTATAAAATACATGCATGTGTGTGGGGTGAGGGTATCATGCATTTACAGAAAAGCACATACAGTGTGTGACTCAGCAAATACCTCCTAAAAGGACTATGTAATAATCATTTAGATCCATATTTAGAATGTTCCTAGGATGACTCTATGCATCTTCTATTGCTGCTTTCGGGGACTAGAGCACACAGAGTATCTAATTCATTCCTCCCAGAGATCAAATGGGTTCCATTGGTGTTGGCAGGATGGCATTCCTATTATTATTCTAGGAATAATCCAGGATCTTGTATTTTTCCAGGTTCTAGAGGCAACTCACATTACTCAGGCCACATATTTGAGGAATTAGCATGGAAAAGCCCATTATTCTTTCTACTGTAGTGACAATATCCTGAATTTTTGTATTATGGTTTGTATTACTTGAAGTTAAACCATATGTAATTTTTCATTTCTAGCTTTTTTCCTTTTAGCAGTCACCATGTTGTTGCTAGTAATCTTAGTACATTCATTTATTCCTAATTGGATAATACATTGCTTTGCAATATACAGCAATTGTTTTACACTTCAAGTGGACATACATTCAGGTTGTTCCATTTGGGGTTTTTGCATATGATGCTGTTATGTTGTAGGCCTGATGTTGGCATTCCTAATTAATGGCATTCTGAATAAGAAAATATACCACAACACGTATTGTAGATCCTGGTTTGCCTGGTTTATCCCAGCTTGTGCTGTTAGAGCTTCCATTCATGCTCCACATATGATGGTTTACTATAAAGGTGCAGCAGTTCAAATAGCATGATTTGTCCCATGGACAGAGAAATAGATTCATGACAAGTGAATTAACAGTCTAGTCTGTAGGGAAAAAATGGTTTTACCAAAATGAAATCCAATTATTTCTATTCTAATAAAAATACATTAAGAAAGAAAAAAAAAACAGGTTTCCTATACTGTTACAATAATCAACACAGAAGGAACTCATGACCTTGAAAAGTGAGATTTCTCTTCACCTGAGAAGTGTAATCAGCTCTGTAGTGGACTTCCAATCCATTCCATTCTGAAACTGTTAAAGTTACTTTCTCATTACTGGTACAAATCACCTGACCAAAAACAGCTCATGGAAGGGGAAAGGGTTTATTTTAGCTTGCAGTATTGAGGTGAAGCTCCATGATGGCAAGGGAAAAGATGGCATGACCAGAGGCTGGACATCACCTACTTGCCATAGCAGATGGACAACATCAGGAGCATGAGCCAAGCTCTTGCAAAAGGGAGCTGGCTATATAATACCCCTAAACTCACCCCATCAACACACATCCTCTAGTAAGGTGTCACCTCCCAAACTGCCATCAACTGGGAACCAAGCATTCAAAACACATGAGTTTATGGAGGACACCTAATTAAAACTACCACAGATGCCATCTGTTGGAGTCAGGTTTGCATTGCTAGCAGAAATCATCTGACCAAGAGCAGCTTTTGGGAAAAAAGGATTTATTTTGGCTTATGAAGGAGAAGCTCTATGTTGGCAGGGAAAATGATGGCATGAGCAGAGCGTAGACATCAGCCCTCAGCCAACACCAGACCACAGCAACAGAAGAGTGTGCCAAATACTGGCAAGGAGAAACTAGATATAATACCCATAAACCCACCCCAACAATACACCACCTCCAGGAGGCTTTGATTTCCAATTTCCCTCAGCTGGGGAACCTAGCATCCAGAACACCTAAGTTTATGGGGGACACTTGAATCAAACCATCACTGTGAAGAGCATCTACCCAGTAAATACCTTCCTGCCTTACTTCTTAGGGGTTCTACCCCTCACCCCCATAAACTGATATTCATACATGACATGAAATACAATGCATTCAGTAAGAATTTAAGAGTCCTGATAGTTTTTTTTTAATCAATCTTAATGCTGTTCAAACCTTCACATAGTCCAAGGTCTTTTAACTGAGCCATAACACCAATAAATAAATAAATAAAACACTCATAACGGTACAGAATAAACATATTGTAAAAGATGGCATTGGGCATAGCAAAGAGATTTGACATTGACTAGAGTTGTTGGTCTTGGAGCTACAGAATTTGATGTTTGCCCTGGTTTTTTTAAATCTTGTATTGGTTGAATATTTCTTTGCCGTGCTCAATGCCATCTTTTGCAGTGTTAATTTTTAATGTTGTCTTAACTATTTTGCTTCTTTACTTTCCATTTAAGTTTCAAAATTATATTATTATTAATATTCTTTAAAAAACTTGCTCTATTTTTGTTGAAATTTCATAAATCAATTTAGGAAAAACTAACATTTTTATATTATTGTATTTTTAAATGTGAAATTGTTTTTTAAAATATCAAATGCTAAAAAAGATCAAATTCTAAAATCTTATTATTCTAAATTACTAGAGTAAAACATACCCTGACTTTACATGTAGACTTATGATATCTAATATTAATATGAATGCCAATAATAAGATCATATCCACGTTATGTTTTGGATAAGAAATGTCCCCCAAAGGCTAAAGGCTTGGCCTCCAGACTAAGGAACCAATGGAAAAGAGGTGGTGAAACCTTTAGGAGGTGAGACCCACTAGGATGAAGGTAGGTCGCTGGGGATGCACCCTTTATAGGGTCACTGTGATCCCAAAACTTCCTGACCACTGTTGGGTGAGCATCCCTCTGCTGTGTGCTCTCCAATATGATGTCATGCCTTCTTATAGGACTAAGAGCAAGAGAGTCCTAGCCACAGACTAAGACCTCTGAACCCATAAATCCTTGTAAATTGTATCTTGGATATTTTGTCATAGTGTTGGAAAGAAGACTAAGAGAGCCATTTTACTTTGTGAGGACAATCTGAAATATGTGTCAAAACCCCCAAATCTCTTCTTTGGCATTTTGTCTGAAGATATGCCCATGTCTAGAGTTTTTGTTATGGTTTGGTTTGATTTTATAGTGGTGGGTCTTGATATTTTTTACACTCATAGTGGATTTGAAGGCAATGACTGAAAACTCTGATACACCAACACTTTCCAATTTTCTGATAGGTGGTGTCCAAATGATTAGAAATAGCTTTTCCAATGGAGCAGTGATCTGCGGTTTAGTATCAGAAGAAGCTCTCAAAGACCAAGACATACCTACTTTTATCCACAGGTTATACATGAGAAAATCAAGGCAAAATAGGTTGTGTGGCTTGCTTCTGCTCACACAGCAGTACATGGTAGTGCTAGTCTTTGATTTGGGGATGACTGATTTTGAGAGTCACAGTTGTTAAGTATTATACAAGGGCTGGAGAGATGGCTTAGCGGTTAAGCGCTTGCCTGTGAAGCCTAAGGACCCCGGTTCGAGGCTCGGTTCCCCAGGTCCCACGTTAGCCAGATGCACAAGGGGGCGCACGTGTCTGGAGTTCGTTTGCAGTGGCTGGAGGTCCTGGCGCGTCCATTCTCTCTCTATCTATATCTACCTGCCTCTTTCTCTCTCTGTCACTCTCAAATAAATAAAAATGAACAAAAAAAATTTTTTAAAAAAGTATTATACAACTTGTCTTCAAAAAATTACTCACACACAAATATTTTTCTCAATGAAGAAGGAATCTGGAAATAATTACTCATAATTGTTCAGCATCTTCAAGTCACAAATTGTATCATTGTTTGTTATTCCCTTCCTCGTGGTCACAGAAGACCTGCCATACTCCAGGCATTTCCACTGCATGGCAGGAAGCCCAAAGCAGGGAAAAGGATGGCATCAACAAGAAGAATTTTTTTTTTCCATAAGAAAGTTTTCCCCCACTGTCTGCAGACTAGCAAGCCCTGACCTAAGAAAAGCCTCCCTTATACAGTAGTGGCCAGCAGAGAAGATTGGGGAAGCTGTGCTGGACGAACTGCTTATATATTTGCGTGTGGTGTGCTTGCATGTATGTATGCATGATGTGTGTGGGTGTACATGTGTGTGTATACATGTAGCAGCCATGCATGTGTGTCAGAGATTCATGTTGGGTAACCTCCTCCATTCCTATTCACTTTATTTTACTGAGGCAGGGTCTCTTACTTGAACCCAGAGCTCACCAACTCTGCTAGTAGCCAGCTTGCTGCAGGCATCCCTGACTTTGCCTTTCCCACACTGGGACTACAAGCATACAGTGTCATGCCCCCTGGTATTTCATGGATGCTGGGGTTCCAAACTCCTGTCCTTACATCTAAATGTTACGTTCTTTATCCATTGAGCTGTTTCCCCAGCCCCATGTAAGCTTCACAATGTGAGTCACAGCTTCCACAACCTGGGTCAGGGCTGCAGCAGGGCACTATCTAGAAATACCATGTTTGAAATGGCTGAAGCTGGGAGCAATACTTAAAAAAAAAAAAAATAGAGTCTTTTATTAAGAAAAGCAAAAAGGTTCTTCATCTCATTTCTTTTTCTTTATTTAAATTCAGCTTTTAATTTTCTCCATCAGAGATTTGCATTAGAAAAGTGAGCAGGTGATTCTGATAACTGTGATCAGAGCACATCTTGTATTTATGTCTGTAATTCACCACAAAGATCAGCACAGCAGAGCCCTGAGCAGAGAAAAAAGTCAATAAACATTTATTGCCCTGACGTGATTTGTATAAAAGTAGGGCAAGAAAATTGTATATTTAACAGTTAAATGGGATAACAATAGTCAGTAGAAAGCATTAAAAGACCCATGTAGAGTTCCGCACAAAATATGGATTAATGATACGAGCATCTAGGTCTATCTCAGAGATTAAGGTCTTCATGAAAGATGAAGTTTATCTGTGCTGGTCATTAGTGCAAGTAGCACTCACTATACCTCCTTCCTTTAATCAAGAGTTTAGTCTCATGAGTAGCTCTGACCCAGTCCGCAGCAACTAATTCAAAGAATGAATTTTCCTCACTGCACGGAGAAGTAGCGCCTCTCACATCAACTTTGCTGAGCACATGAATAATTCAGACTGTATATTTCTCAGGAACAGAGAAGGGCTTTGCCTCTGGTGGAGGAAAGAGGGATGCTCTGTTGCAAATCCTCTGAGTCTGTGCAGGAAGTAGGAAAGGGAGAGTGGTGATTTAAAACCAAATATGGGTTTGTGATGAAGGAAGAGTTCATTAATTTTTTAAGGGAGAAAAAATGATAAAAGAAAAAAATGTTAAATAGGGCTTATATTTGAGGGCTCCTTATTTCTTTTTCTACTTTCACCACCAACTGCATAAATTATAGGGAGGCTGTTCTATCTCACCATCATGAGTTGAAATTGATGTAAGAGAGACCCTTCTTTCCTTCTTTTCTTTCTTTCTTCCTTCCTCCCTCCCTCCCTTCCTTCCTTCCTTTTTTCCTTCCTCCCTTTCTCCCTTCCATCCTTCCTTCATTCCATTATTTTTTATTTTGTTAACTTTGCAAGTGAGGGGTTACTTACAAGAGTGTGAGTAGTCCCCAAACAGCTGAATGACTGTTAAGTCTCTTACCCCATCATGGATAACAACCTTATTTATGGAAGCTGTACCATAAATTTCCCCCTTTAGTTAACCTTTCTGTTTCTGTTTACTCTAGCATTTCCTAAGATTACCTGCAGTGGGTACATGTGGGGGAGACTGAAAGGGGAGGACAAGATAGTGGCTGCAATCCCAGATGAGGCTCTATCATTGTCCCCTCCTTCAACAAGAGTGTCAGTAAGTCCATTACCATTACTATAGATCTGGCTATCACTGTATTGCTCTGTTCAATTAGTTTCCATGGTTACCAGGCCATGATAATCCCTACTCCAAAATGGCAATGGAATGATTATGTTACATCTAGAGGGAGAAAAAAGCCTCACTACAACATTCCATCTCTTCTTCCAGCTCTTATATTCTTTCTGCCCCCTCTCTTCTGCCATGTTACCTGAACCTTGGAAGGGAAAGGGGCAACATGCCCTTCAACATTTTTTTCTGGTTGGGGGCAGCCTTGCTACCTCAACAGTCACTTATTTGCAGTAGGTTAACCAGTTATGAGACTCTTTATCAGTGACCTCAGCCCACTCTAAGAAGTTCTCCTCTACAACCAAGGCTGATGGTAGCAATAATCTATGGGTATGAGCACAAGTGTTTAGAACACAATTTGACAAACATATCACATCTATTTCACAAAACAATGTAACATCTGTTTTCCCATAGTCATGTTTTTGTCCTGGTTTATAGTATAAGAAGTAAACCCCTGATGTGCAGTGGGCCTTCAATCCAATCTGAAAGCCTCTAGTGGACATATCTCTCCTGGTGTGTTAGTATTGCAGCACACACGGCCCACAGCTGAGCAGGGTTGTTGGTAACAATCCTTTCATAGAAGTCTTCAAGCCTTTGACACTGTAAAAGTCAGTCAGTAATGGGGAGCTTCTGGTTCAGTCCCAGTGTGATTTCTCCATGTCCTGCAACAAAAGCAGGAGTCATCTTCAGCAATAGGATCATACCATCTAATTCTGGCATACAGCCCATAGCAATGGCAACAGCCCTTATACTTTTGGGAGTCGCTGGGGCATCCCTAGCCAACAACTCATAGGGAGATAATTCTTTCCTTGGTCTATGATTTTTTTTTAATTTTTATTAACATTTTCCATGATTATAAAATATATCCCATGGTAATTCCCTCCCTCTCCACCCCCACACTTTCCCATTTGAAATTCCATTCTCCATCATATTACCTCCCCATTACAATCATTGTAATTACATATATACAATATCAACCTATTAAGTATCCTCCTCCCTTCCTTTCTCTTCCCTTTATGTCTCCTTTTTAACTTACTGGCCTCTGCTACTAAGTATTTTCCTTCTCATGCAGAAGCCCAATCATCTGTAGCTAGGATCCACATATGAGAGAGAACATGTGGTGCTTGGCTTTCTGGTCCTGGGTTACCTCACTTAGTATAATCTTTTCCAGGTCCATCGATTTTTCTGCAAATTTCATAACTTCATTTTTCTTTACTGCTGAGTAGAACTCCATTGTATAAATGTGCCACATCTTCATTATCCACTCATCAGTTGAGGGTATGATTTTTATTTAATAACCTTACAGCTTTTGGTCATGTCCCTTCTCATGCATGCAGGATACTCTGTTTTAAATTTCTTTCCTTTTAAAAATATTTATTTTTGAGAGAGAGAGAGAAACAGACAAAGAGAAAGTATGGGCATGCCAGGACCTCCTGCCACTTCAAAGGAACTCCAGACTCGTGTGCCACCTTGTGCATTTGGTTTTATGTGGGTACTGGAGAATCAAACCCGAGCCTTTGTAGCAAGAGCATTCTGGACAAGAGCCTTTAACTACCAAAGAACTACATCAGGAAGTTCCAATACAATATGAAAAAAATCCCATTGGGTACAGCAGTGTGGCTGGGAGGCACTGCCTTGTTTAGATGTTTATAATCCATAATCACTTTTCATGAGCTGTCCTGCTTCCATGGGGCTTCTGTGAATCTCTCGACCCTCAAATGGGTATGTAGGGCAAGTTCAATTAGGGTTTTTTATATGAACACAGCTAGGGGCTAACCCACTGAAGGAAATGATTGCCCCTCCCCAAGGGACAATTGTTAATAATTCTTCTGGGAGGGGTGAGGCTTTGTGAGTCCCTCCCCTGTCCATGATGGAATGTTTATGGACCCAAACTTGTGCAGGCTTGTGCAGGTAATTACAGCTGCTTTGAGTTCATGAGTACAATGGCCATGTCTTATTCAGAAAACAGCATACTTCAGCAGTCCTCTATGTCCTCTTCTCTTACATTCTTTTCACCTCTGCATTGCTCTCTAAGTCTTAGTGGAGGTAACATAGATTTACCACTTATAGTCCCAGAAGTCCTTGCTGTAGAGTAGGCCTTAATACTCTGGGTCTGTACATGAAGAGAGAGTGGTGAGCAACTATTGAATGTTCAACAAATCTGAAGCTAATGCAGAGTATACTAGCCACATATCACGTGTCTGTTGTCATTCTTCCCTTGTATAAACAAGGCAGCCATCTGAGCTTCAGTTACATGTCAAATACATCTCAGTGGCCACTCAAATGCTGTGGTGGCTTGCTGGCAATATTATCCCATTTGTGCTACTGTCATCGATTGTAATGCATTTTTTAATCCTTCAACACTTTTCAGGACATCCTTGTACAAATGCTGCAGATCCCTCACAGCAAGGAGGTACGTTATTCCATACCATACAGAGTAAGACACCCACCCTGAGATCCCCGCACTCCAGATGACTCAATCTTATTGACGTCATGTTACCCATAGCAAGGCTGATGCAACCACTGCTATAGCAAGAAGATGTATCACCACCATACAACCCAGGACAGCCATAGTGAGATTCCCCCACAGATGCTCCACCCTCAGATCATTCATCCTTCATTGTATGTCTTGCTACCCACAGCAAGGATTATGCAATTGTGTCTCACCAAACTCATTTTTGCTTCTGTCATGCCCCACATTGGGCATCAATTTGTCCCATTAACTTTCCCTGAAAAGACATGAGCAAATACCTATGCACATGTAGTGGTTTGATCCAGGTGTCCCCCCAAAACTTAGGTGTTCTGAATGCTCAGTTCCTAGCTCATAGAGATTTGGGAAATAATGCCTCCTGTAGGGAGTGTATTGTTGGGGGTGGGCTTATGGGTGTCATAGCCAGATTCCCCTTGCCAGTGTTTGGCACACTCTCCTGTTGCTATTGTCTACCTGATGTTGGCCAGGGGTTGATGTCTACCCTCTGCTCATGCTATCGTTTCCCCCTGCCATCATGGGGCTTCCCCTTGAGCCTGTAAGCCAAAATAAACCAATAAACCTCTTTTTACCAGAAGCTGCTCTTGGAGGGGAGGTGGGTGATTTCTACCAGAAATGCAAACCTGAGTGCAACAGCACCCCAGGTAGGGCAGATGGTAGACCAAAGTAACAGTTCTACCAGAGTCCAGTTTGCTAAATCAATGGGTGCTGGGCTTACTTCCAGAGCATGAGTGAGGAATCACTACAGTAGTATAGGAGAACCTGTAACAGTTGCATTTCTGCCAAGTCCCACCACGTGATGGATGGTAACCTCATGATTACCAGACTAAGGTAATCTCTACTCCAAAGTGTCAATGGAATGGTCATGTTATACCCTCAAAAAGACTTACTACAAAAATTATCTATATATTTTTATGGTGCTAAGGATCAAATCCAGGACCCCCACTCTTCTTTTTTTCTTTTCATATTAGCATATATTAATTTCATGTAATAATAGGATTTAGTATAATATTTCCAAACATGAATTGAGCATATACTGGTTAAATCTCACTTTCCTTTACCTACTCTCCTCACCTATATCCTTCCCAATTCTTATAATCACTATTCTGAACTCAGGGTGACTCTTAAGCTTCCACATGTGAAAGAGAACAGGTAGTATTTGTCTTTCTGTAACTGACTTACTTTACTTAACATAATATTTTCTTATTCTATCCATGCAAATGGTAGGATTTAATTCTTGTTTAGGGTTGAATAATCCTCCATTGCTTGTATATGCATGACATTTTTTTAATCCATTCATTTGTCAATGGGTACATAGGATGATCATATATATTGGCTATTGGCTATTGTGAATAGTGCTACAATAAGCATGGCATTAAAGGATAGTCATGGGATAGATAGATCATATAGTAGCTCTTTTAATTTTTCTAAGGACTATTCACACTGTTCTCCGTAGTGGCTACACTCACTAAGTACATTCTCAACTACAGTGCATGAGGTTTTCTAATAACTAGGAACCGTTTGTCTGAATTTATCCTAAGTGTGCAGTGTCTTAAGATTTGCCTTTTGCAGATTCCTGCTACCTGTGTTTTGTTCCCCTGGAGCAGTCTCAGCTCTGTTCTTCCCCTGTGTACTGCATGGCTCTATCAAAGATGGCCTGTTTCCAAGGTCTGGGCTGCAGGCCAAGGCTTGGTAAGATGTAACTGAAGAGGAAAGAGTCTCATTCCTCTTTTCTGTTTCATTTGGGCTAGCATCTAGGGCAGGAAGGACATATTTGTCCACTCTATTACCAGCCTTTAAAACAGAGCTGGTCCACACACTACCCAGTAGAATGTTCCCAGTGCTCCAGTCACTCATGGCCTCTCCCTAAGCCTCTTGCCTTCTCCTCACTTGAGCCAGACTCCTACTTCTCATTCGAAGTCTATCTTAATGTCACTTTTCCCTGTTGCTCCTTTCTTCCTGTCAGTATCTAAAATAGTCACTGTTTCTTGCCTGGCCCTTGCTATCCCTTTCCCCCTCCTCTTTTTCCTCATGGCCCATCTCTTTGTTTGTTTGGTTTTTTTTCCTCTCATAATTTTCCTCTTTAATGTTTCCCTTTTTTGTCTCAGAATTGCTGTTATTTTCTGTAGATATTAAAGGAAATGTGGAATCTCAGAATAGGCAGATATCTTTAAAGCCAGTTAAGTTAGTTTCCACTTGGTGCTCTGAATGGAACCTAAAGCTTAATAAACTGAGCCTAGCAACATGCAAATAGGAGAGATAATGTATAATAGGGTATCATAGTCATGAGGCTGGGGATACAGCTCAGTGGTAGAGTGTCTGTCCAGTGTGTGCAAGACCTGCATTAAATCTCTAGCAACACACACACACACACTCACACAAGCATTTAATCACTCAATCAATTATAGTCACAGTTTTAACCTCTTCATATGTCCATATAGTCCCTCAGCTAACATTAATTGGGTGATGCTTCACAGACTCATGTGAATGCCAGGAACTAGGGACACTGAAATGAACATGGCACTCTATTATGAAGAACATCAAGTTCGTATTTATAGCCTTTCTCCAGACTTATCCAGTTAACTCTCATTTTTTTTTTTTTCAGGTAGGGTTTCACTCTGGTTCAGGCTGACCTGGAATTAACTATATAGTCTCAGGGTGGCCTTGAACTCACAGCAATCCTCCTATCTCTGTCTCCCAAGTGCTGGGATTAAAGGCGTGTGCCACCACGCCCGGCTCCTCTCATTTTTTTTATACATAAGAAGACAGCAGACATGGGGAACAGCATGAACACATGCTATCACTAAGTAATTTAGGTAATGCCCAATAAATTATCATGACTCTAAGCAACAAGAAATTGTTTTAAGCCTAAGGTTTGCAATTGAATTAGAGCAGATATGATCAGGATGGGGTCTTAGTTGAGTCACATTGTCCCACAGGTGATCTGAGGCTACCTTTAGAAACACAAAGTTCTTTCAATGACTGTCTAAAGTGAAATGGACCAAAGATTGTGCATTACATATTTAGCCACATTCATATGATATAACCTTATCTATTTTTTGGAAGATAGAAGAGAATAAGGTCTGAAGTGATCCTGGGCTTCCATGGTTATGCTACTCTTCCAGAAAAAATGAAATTTTAAGCAATTTCATTAGCTTATTGGATAATTGAAATAAATATTGTAAATATGGCAGGCAGCCAATCTGCCTTTACTAAGGAGCATGTGTATATGATACTGTTATGTTGGTGGAGCTTCTAAACACAATCAACACAGGGGCTCTGTGAACTTAAGCATTTTGTTAAGGACCCAAAGACTCTGCCAAAATCCTGTATCATAATACATCTCCTTTAGCTATGACTTCCAGGTTTCACCTGGTGCAAAAATGAGTAAAAGTAACTTTAAATGCCCACACTCTTTGATAGTATGGCTACATTAAGGTTCAAGAAATATGTGGCTTCCATCTTTCAGGAGCCCATGGCAATGCATGCCTGCTCTCCAACAGGTGGTTAGCAAATGTCTGTGGATGGTTGCCTCTACCTGGTAAATTTAATTAATCAGGCAGAACCATTTTCTAGCAGTGATGACAAAACTGCTCCCTGCTCACCTGCATCTGAGTCTTCGGAACTCACTATTCATAGGACAGTGAATCACTGTCTTTGCACCAGAAGCTGCTACCTTATGGTTGTCAGAGGATATCTACATGTAATGACTCACTGGGGAAGAGTTGGGAGCCATGGGAAGAAGAGAAAGGAAGAGCAAAGTTGGAAGAAGAGGAATGAGCAGTTCCTACCAAAAGGATGCTTTTAGGGCGTGGTGTAGTTCAGTGGGAAAGTGGGTATCCAGTATGTTTGTCAGCTTCCTGTTGCTGGGGAAAAAAATACTTCATGAAATTTAGTTTAAGGGAGGAAGGGTTTATTTCAGCTTAAAGTTCATGATTACAGTCCATTATGGTAGAGAACACATGGACACAGGAGCCTGAAGCAGCTCTGACAATCTTTCCACCCCTCTTCTGTGAATTTCCCTGAGCTATGTTGGGTTCATTTTAGGTCTGCTTTAGTGATGAGATCTTGGGAGCTTCTGTGTCTCTGGATCTCTGGTTTGGTAGGAGTTGAGTATTCTCTGTGTCTATCTCCTTCACCCTTGTGCTGGTACCAGGTTCACCAAGAAAGCAGCACTTTTTTTTATACTCTCCAGGAAAGGAGCAGCACAGTTAAGATGGGTCTTCCCACCTTAATTAATGTAATCATGAGAACCCCTCACAGACCTGCACAGAGGCTAACGTGATGTACCTAATCCCTCACAGATGAGTCTGGATCCTGTTAAGTTGATCAATATGAACCATCTCACCAAGCAAGCATATGGTTCTGAATTTGATCCTCAGCATTAAAAGAAAAACAAAAAAATTACACAACAGTGTTAGTCAGCTAGTAAAACATTAGCACTTTGTTTTAAAACTGAGTCCTCTTTTGTTTCAAAGACCCTGTGAAAAGCACAGGGAAATGGACCAGGCATGAAGTTTGTAGGACTTCAAGATGACTTTGAACAGGGTGCAGCAAAGTAGAGGTAGAAATGGAATGAAATGTACAGATGAGAATTTAAAGAGGTTTATGAGAGAGAGAGGAAAGGAATAATATCAAGGAAAAAGATACCCGAAATCCCTTCAATTAAATACTTGAGCAAAAGGCTAAACGTTAGCAGCAAGGCTTTTCATATGCTGTGACTGAGTGTAAACAACATTATGAATGTGCTCCTACTCGCTCAGCTGGGCTCAGCTTTGATGAAACATCATGGTATTTAGGACACTCTTCAGCTAAATGTAAAAGAAGGAAAACATTTTCTTTGTACTTCATTCACTTAATTTCTAACATGGGAAGGGCAAGAAGGCACTGAGAGAAGAATAGTAAAAACCACATTCACTTAGCCCATGCTTTTGCCTATTGTCTCGCTTAATCTTCAGCACAAACTCATAAGCCATTTGCAGTCAGCAATATTGAGGATATATACAACTATATAACGAGCTGCCACCAAATTGTTCAAATGTAACTAGCACAATAGTGTGAGACTGATGACTGGCAACCCTAAGATAAATATATGCATCAGTCACAAAAATCTCATGTACTTTTGTAACCACTTTTGCGCTCTTTGAGGCAACTATTTCCCTTATCTGTAGGAGTGATGTTCCCCTTATTATAGGATAATACAATCTATGCTTTCTGTTTTTCTATTTGGTATAGTTATTCTAAGATCTGTACAGAGTGTTATATGAACACATAGTTCATTCATTTTTTAAAGACAGAGAGAGAGTGAGAGTGTAGGTGTGCCAGGGCCTCCTGCCACTGCAAATGAACTCAGACTCATGTGCCACTTTCTGCATCTAGCTTTATGTGGGTACTGGGGAATTGAACCCAGGTCATCAGATTTGCAAGCAGTGCCTTTAGCTGCTGAGCCACCTCTCCAGCCCCCATTCATTTTTTTTTTGTTTGTTTGTTTTTCAAGGTAGGGTCTCACTCTGGTCCAGGCTGACCTGGAATTAATTATGTACTCTCAGGGTGGTCTCGAACTCTTGGCGATCCTTCTACCACTGTCTCCTGAGTGCTGGGATTAAAGGTGTGTGCCACAATGCCCGACTCCCTATTCATTTTTATTGGTGTATAATACTCCACTACATGAAGCACAATAATTTGTTTATACTTTTATGTTTTGATGGGCATTTGGGGTGTTTTCAGTTTAAACTATTACAAATCAGCTGCTGTAAATGTTTGTAGCAAATCTTTGTGTGACCATATGTTTTTATGCCTCTTGGGTAAATGCCTTGGAGTTAGATTCCTGGGTCATATGGGTGGTACATATTCAAGGTCTTATGAAACATCCAAAATGTTTTCCCCAATGATGGCTTCAGTTTTTGCTCAAGTCAGCAATATATGAAGAGCTTTGGCTGCCTCCCACTTGGCTTGGGTGGACTCTGCATTCTTGCCATTCTAGTGGATATTCTGTCGCAGACCTCATTTCATTTCCCAAATAACTCTTAGTGCTGAAAATTCTGTCATGCACTCACTGGTATTTGTATATCTTTTTCGTTGAAATATCTGTTCAAATATTTCACTCATTTAAAAAAATGTACATTTATTTTTTCCCAATTTTATACATGTATGCAATGTGCTTTGATTATTTTCACCTAACAATATACTCTCTTTCTTATTTTCCTTCCACTGTCTATGATTCTCTTTTTCTTCCTAACTAGTCTCTTGCACAATACTGGACCTGTTAACTTTCCATCATGGATAGGAGCAGGGCTCATGAGATGCCACTTCTCCCAAAGGTACTATTGATAGCTAATGGTTTTGGGGGAAGGAGAGTCATGTCCTTCAGTGGTATACCACTATAAGTTGTACATATCCAGTAAATAATCCCTCACCCATGCTCATGAGTGACATCTAGACAAAAGTGACATGAAAGTAGGAAGACATGTAAGTTGGGAAGAAAAGGGTATGGGAGTAGAAAAGGGGATAAAAGAGGGTAACAGGAAAAGGGATAATATAATCAAAATACATTATATGTATTTATGAAGTTTTCAAAAGTAAAAGAAACCCAAAACAAAACAAATAAAGACTTTTGCTGAGTATGGTGGCTCATACATATAATCCCTGCACTTAGAAGCCTGAAGTTGAAGGATTCCTGCAAGATTGAGGTCACCTGGGCTACACAGTGAGCTACAGAGTAGTCTGGCCACAGAGTGAGTCTGTCTCAATAAAACAAAAGCAGATAAACAACGGATTTCAAGGTAAGTATACTTAATGCAAAGGTGGGGCCCTGTGTTCCTGCCCAGCTAGCATGCTATAAGCTTGCCCAGGCATCTTTGGAAATGCTGGCAACACGAAGAATTCACCAGTGCTTGTGCTAAGTGCCATAACTTTTTTGAGGGAGATAGTTCTTCTCATAGAAATCTTACAGTAACTGGGTAGGAATAAAGGAAGAAAGAATGGGGGAAGCAATGAGACACAAAAACCATTCCTTTCACCATTATTTACAGACTAGACATTTATAGAGATTCATAGATTAATTCCCACTAAGCCACTCACTTCCAAAAGACTGGATTTTGATGAATGAGCAAGAAAGCTAAACATCATTGTGGAGAAATGTTAGCAGACTAGTATTAAAACTCACACTTACTAACAAGATATAAATATTTTTTAATTAAATTCCTTTCCTAGCTGGTACCTGAAACCATAAAATATTACATACCAATAGGCACCAGGCAATGTTTCAATGCATGTATATACACTTGAAACAGGGCAATGTATCTATCTCTTTCAATATTGATCCTAAGGCTATTCAGCATTACCTCCTGCTCCTTACATGGTACACTGTCCTGATTCTGTCCCCATTCTGTACCTGATCCTTCTCAGTTCAAATTCTTTTTGTTTAGGTAGAGAACAGCAAAGGTGACTTCTAGGTAAGAGGTGGACTAGAAGCTGTTTTTCTTTTATTTATTTATTTTTTATTTTTTGAGGTAGGGTCTCACTCTAGCTCAAGATGACCTGGAAATCACTCTGTAATCTCAGGGTGGCCATGTGTTGACATGGCAATCCTTCTGCCTCTGCCTCCGAGTGCTGGGATTAAAGGCATGCACCACCACGCCCGGTTTAGAAGCTGTTTTTATGTAACCCAGTGAAAGCTATGGCTCAGGATAAGAAAAAATAGACATGATTTCAAAGAGAGAAGGAGAGGAAATCCTCAGAGTGATAGAACAGGTAAAAAGTGCCAAGAAACAGGAGGGTCATACAATGAAACCAAACAGCTAGTCACACTGGGGTGTGTGTGTGTGTATGTGTGCATGTGTGTGTGTGTTGGGGGGAGGAGTAGAAGCTCTGTACAGAAGTATTATTTAAAATGCTTGGGTTTTTATTTCTATTCACCTTCATAGATTTATAGTTTTGCATTATTAGGCAATCCATTTTTCTGTTTTAGTTGGGGAGGGGTGTCTCTTCCCGTTTCATCTATCTATTATACTTTTAGTAATGATTTTAACTTTATCTTACCGCCTTTACTTTTTTAAAAAAGAGCTTTTATATGTCCATTGTTTTCCATCTTGGCTGTGTATTTTCTCATTGTTAGGATTTTTTTTTTTAGTGTTTTCTGTTTGATATTTTACTTATTTTTTTCTAATTCTAATCTTTTCCCTTCCATGCCACAACAATACTCCTCATCTTTGTCCTTTCATGTGTCTACCTTGATCCTCATCTTTTTTTTACTTCTTCTGATCCTCCCTTTTCCTCATTCATTTAGCACTTTCACATTTACCCTATTTTGTAGTAGATTCCTCTGAATTGAAATATTCTCTTTGGAAGAGAGGAAGGAAGCCCAGATTCAAGATGTCAGGTCTGGGAGACCTGAAACTTAAAGGTCACACAACCACTCCCCAAGGTCATGAAACACTTCAGGAAATTGATTTCTGGGTACATAGATTAGGAAGAGTCCTTGGATGGCAAAAGGAGGCAATTGCTTCTCCTTCCTGGACTGGAGGAGTTTTTCCTGCAGCTGTGCTGCCTTGGTTACTGGGCCTGAGGAGCTTCTTGAGACCTGCGCAGTACACACTGTAAACCAGTCAGTGCTTCTTACCTTCACTCAAGCCAACACGCTTGGGACTGGCTGGCTTTCCTCTTTCAATAAAAGTTCAGCTCCCACAGAAACAGGACCTTTCAGCTCTGGAAGCTCCATGTCCATTGTGAAGAGCTTTCTTTCTTTTTTTCTTGCTGTAAAATAAACTATTTTTAAAAATACTTTGCTGCCTCTTAATTCTTTTATTGGAAGAGAATGCAAAGCCAGAATCCCTGGAAGGTAGGTGTCCCTTATGTTAACTAGAAATGGAAATATTCCTTCCTGGGAGGGTAAGGAGAAAGTCAAATCTAGGAAAGGGTCCCAAGAACTTTCCCTAGGGCTATATAAAGGGAAAACAACTGCTTAGAGATGAGATTCTGTGGTTGAGCTGCCTGCAAGTGGTACAGCGTGCTTGCACTGCTGAACAGCTGAGCTACCTGAAAGCTGTGCAGTGTTTCCCGGAGTTGTCGCCTATGCTGAGGCTGGCATTTTGGTGATGCAGCTGCCTTTGAATGGAAGAAGCTATGAGGAGGTCATCATCCAGGATAGGATGAGACTTCTTGATGGTCCACATGCTTAGGGGTCTCCATTGTTCTTTTTAAGTAACCCCAATAAACTCATTGCAAGGCTGGTTTTGATGTAATCATCCTTTGGACTGTTGTTTGAACCCTACCTAGGGAGAAGATGTGTGTTCACTTCACCCAGGGGAAAATCTTCCCACAATAACCTTAAGTCTTTTCTAGTTTCATACCATTTTACACATTAGACATTAGTTTTGCTATCTTCTGAATTATGGCTATTGATCATGTAATAATGGGATTTAATTGCTTTTATGTGTCTTCTACATCTTAAAGGGTTTAATGTTTTTACTGTTATAGAAGTTTGTATTCTCCTCTCTGAGTGGCTCAAAGAATCAGGAATTCAAGATGGACTGTGTCTCAAACTGTGACTCAAATAAGCCCTCCTTTCCTTAAGTTATGTTTGTTCGCTATTTGGTTACAGAAAAGATAAAAGTGACTAGTACGATACCCAACTAGAAACCCAAATATACATGACCAGAAAACAACCTCCAGGATACATTATGGTGAAGATGTCAAAAATACAAAGCAGTGAATTGGTACTAAAAGCTGTAAAGTATGGTACAAACTCACTTACAAAGGCAACCGCATCAGTCTCTTTAGAAGTCCAGGAAAGTGTGAAACAACAGAACATAAATTGCTGCCAAACAAGATTGCTATAATATCCAGCTATCTGTTTAAAATAATGGAGAAGTTCGGGCTGGAGAGATGACTTAGCGGTTAAACGCTTGCCTGTGAAGCCTAAGGACCCCGGTTCAAGGCTCGGTTCCCCAGGTCCCACGTTAGCCAGATGCACAAGGGGACGCATGCGTCTGGAGTTCATTTGCAGAGGCTGGAAGCCCTGGCGCGCCCATTCTCTCTCTCTCCCTCTATCTGTCTTTCTCTCTGTGTCTGTCGCTCTCAAAGAAATAAATAAAAAATAAAAATTAAAAAAAATACAATAATGGAGAAGTAAGGACATATCATAACAAGTACAAATGAAGGCATCACTACAGAAAATATTTAAAGGAATATTACACATAAATAAAAAAGACAGCCATAATCTTTGACTATTTCTCTTTGAGATAACACAGAGAATAATAAATTACATAAGAAGAAACAATAAGAACAGAAGGGAATCCACTGTGTCCCATTACCAACAGGGGAGAAATAAAGGAACAGACAATGATCTTGGCAATTAGAAAAACAAGCAACACGTTACAAGAATTATAAAACCACTTTCATTAATAACCCTAAATGTAATTGACCACAATTCACCAATATAGTTATGCAAACTAAGTGGTTGATTGAAAAATAAGACCCAGCTCTTTGTTATCTCCATGAAACACATATCACTGGCAAAGACAACATGCACTGACAGTCAATGGGATGGACATCTATCAAGCAAACAGAAGTCCAAAATAAACTGGTATAGCAATTATGATATCTGATAAAGTAGACTTAAAACCAAACTTAGAAGAGATGAAGTCAATGCCTACTAATATAGTAATAGGTAATAATTAATCTAGGTAATAATGAGTAATCATTAGGCAATAACTAATCTAGATAATATAACAATTGCATGGGATGGTGGTTCATGTAATCGCAGCCCTTGAGAAAGTGACAGAGGAGTATTGCTATAAATTCAGGACCCTATTGGATTATATAGTGAACTCTAGCTCAAGGCTGTTGCAGACTAAGTCCCTGTCACAAACAAAACTAAGTAAAACTGAAAAAAAAATAAGATGATTGTATATACATGCATGCATACATACATATATATGTGTGTGTGTGTGTTGTGTGTGTGTGTGTGTGTGTGTGTGTGTGTGTGTGTGTGTGTGTGTGTATGGTGGTGGTTTGATTCAGGTGTCCCCCATAAACTTAAAGTGTTCTGAATGCTAGGTTCCCAGCTGATGGGGTTTAGGAATTAACATATCCTGGAGGCAGTGTTATTGTTGGGGGCAGGCTTATGGGTGTTATAGCCAGTGTCCCCTTGTCAGTGTTTGGCACTCTCTCTTGTTGCTATTGTCTACCTGATGTTGGCCAGGGGGTGATGTCTAGCCTCTGCTCATGCCATCGTTTTCCCCTGCCATCGTGGAGCTTCTCATTGAGCCTATAAGCCAAAATAAACCTCTTTTTCCCCCACAAACTTCTCTTGGTTGGGTGATTTTTACCAAAACTGCAAACCTGACTGCAACAGTAACGTGGTACTGAGGAGTGGTGTCATTTGCTGCTAGACACCTGACTGTGTGGATTTGGCCTTGTGGAGCTGATTTTCAAAAGGAATGTGAAAGGATTTGAAACCTTGGCCTAAGAGATGCCTTGCAGTGCTATAAGTACAGCTTGATGGACTATTCTGGTCAGAGTTGAAAGACCTGAAAACAGTAATATCTATGGCTTATGAAGGTGAGAAAGAGCTTTGCTTGGACAGGGCTAGCAGTTTGTGTGAGAAGCTTGCTGTTATACCTGTGTCCTGAGAAGTTGTATAGGGTTGCTTTGTATAGAAATGAACTGGTGTGAGCAGAGAGATATGGCACAGGAAAAATCTTTGGGCCAGGCACAGTGGTACATGCCTTTACTCCCAGCACTCAGGAGGCAGAGGTAGGAGGATCACCACAAGTTCGAGGCCACCCTGAGACTACATTGTGAATTCCAGGTCAGCCTGAGTAAAGTGAAATCCTCCTCAAAAAAAAAAAAAAAAAAAATCTTTGGGTGAACTGCTCCCCATTCAGCTGCAATTGAGAGATTACAACCTTTGAGATTGGGCCATCTGACCTGCAATGGGGCAACAGGAAGAATGTAGACTCTTTGGAAGGGGCCTAGGTGCTCTAGGAGTGTCCTGTTCTTCAAAGTCTGCTTTATTTCCCCCTGGATTAGCAAATTGGTATCCTACCTGGTATTTTGGAATATAAGAAATGCAGGAAAGAGAGGGTCAAGTTTCTGGTTTCCATTGAAATTATTTCTCTATAGTTTAAAGCTTTTTAAACACAATTCCTAACTTTCTATACATTTAAATGATCCTTTCATGTCTCTCTTTAAAATATTCTAATCATATATAGTCCTTATGGTAGTTTGATTCAGGTGTCCCTCATAAACTTACCTGTTCTGAATGCTAGGTTTCCAGCTGATAGAGATTTGGGAATTAAAGCCTCCTGGAGGGAGTGTGTTGTTGTGGTGGGGGCTTATGGGTGTTATAGTCAGTTTCCCTTTGCCAATGTCTGAAACACTTTCCTGTTCCTGTTCTCCACCTAATGTTGGCCAGGGAGAGATGTCCACCCTCTGCTCATGCCATCATTTTCCATGCCATCATGGAGCTTCCCTCTCTAGCCTGTAAGCCAAAATAAACCTCTTTTTACCCACAAGCTGCTCTTGGTTGGGTGATTTATACAAGCAATGTGAACCTGACTGCAACAGTAAAGAGGTACTGAGGGGTGGGATTGCTGCTAGACTCTGTGGCTTTGGCCTTTTAGAGCTGATTTTCAAGAGGAATATGGAAGGGTTTGAAACCTTGGCCTAAGAGATGCCTTGTAGTGCTGTAAGTACAGCTTGATGGACTGTTCTGGTCAGAGATGAAAGACCTGAATTCCGTAAGAACGATAGACTATGAGGTTTGGCTTACAAAGGTGAGAAAGAGCTTTGCTTGTACTGGGCTAGAGGCAGTTTGTGTGAAAAGCTTGCTGTTATGCTCATGTCCTGAGAAGTTGTGCAGGGTTGCATTGCATAGAAATGAACTAGTGTAAGTAGAGAGATATGGCACAGAAAGAAAAATTATTGGGTGAACTGCTGCCCATTCAGCTGCAATTGAGAGATTACAACCATTGAGATGGGGTCATTCGACCTGCACTTGGGCAACAGGAAGAATGTAGACTCTTGGGCTGGAGAGATGGCTTAGTGGTTAGGCACTTGCCTGTGAAGCCTAAGAACCCTAGTTTGAGGCTCAGTTCCCCAGGACCCACGTTAGCCAGGTGCACAAGGGAACACACACATCTGGAGTTCGTTTGCAGTGGCTGGAGGCCCTGGCACGCCTATTCTCTTTCTCACTGTCTGCCTCTTTCTCTCTATGCCTGTCACTTTCAAATAAATACAAACAAACAACAAAAAAAATTTTTTAAAAAAAGAATGTAGACTCTTTTGAAGGGGCCTGAGTGCTCAAGGAGTGTCCTGTTCTTTAAAGTCTGCTTTATCTCCCCCACCCCCAGATTAAGAAATTGGCACCCCACCTGGTATTGTGAAATAAGAAATGCAGGAAAGAGAATGTCAGTGAGCTTGCAACATGGTCTTATGTTTTGGAAATGGCCATGAGCAGCATGAAGCAGGTTTGCTGGATGCCTGCATGGAGACCCAATGGAGCATAAGGATGAACCGTGTCTTGCAGTGAAGACCCAGTAGAGATGCCAGGACCACGAGATGGCTGCCAAAGAGAGCAGCCGGCCCCAGATGAAGTTTTCCAGGACTGTGAGTAGCCTAGCTGGAGGGGTGGAATTGGAACTCCAGAGACTTGTTGCTGGTTAGAATTATTGGACTTGGAGACTTGTCACTGGTTAGAGTTGTTGGACTTGGAGCTACCGAGTTTGATGTTTGCCCTGGTTGTTTTAAATCTTGTACTGGTTGAATATTTCTTTTCTATGCCCAGTGCCACCTTTTGCAGTATGAATGTTTATTCTGTGCCATTATGGGTTTTGGGGAGTTTTTTGGTACTATGACTCAGTTAAAAGACCTTGAGTTAGGGGGATGTTTGAACATCATTAGGATTAATTAAAAAATATAGGGACTCTTAAAGTTGTACTGAATATATTGCATTTTATATCATGTATGGTTATCAGTTTATGGGGGCCAGGGGCTGAATGTGGTGGTTTGATTCAGGTGTCTTCCATAAACTTAGGTGTTCTGAATTATAGGTTCCCAGCTGATGGAGATTTGGGAATTAATGCCTCATGAAAGAAGTGTTATTGTTGGGGGTGGGCTTATGGGTATTATAGTCAGGGTCTCCTTGCCAGTGTTTGGCACTCTCTCCTGTTGCTATGTTTCACCGTATGTTGTCCAGGAAATGATGTCCACCCTCGGCTCACGGTACTGTTTTCCCTGTCATCATGGAGCTTCCCCCTCAAGCCTAAAAGCCAAAATAAAATCTCTTTTTTTTTCCCAGAAGCTGCTCTTGGTTGGGTGATTCCTACCAGCAATACAAACCTAACTGCAACATATATGTATATTGCAAATGTTGGGGCTCTCCACTTCATAGAACACACAAGAATGGGCATAAAGGTTGAATAAATTCTGATACAACAGTAGTTGGTAGTCTCAAATTCCTTTTCATCTTTAGATAAGACATCCACATAAAACATCAACAAAGAAATCTCAGAGTTAGACCATATCATAAATCATATGGCTCTAACAGATACCTACAGAATATTCTAGAAAATATATATGAAACTCATGTCTTATCACCCCATAGAACTTCTTTGAAACAGACCAAATTTTATGCCACACACAATTCTTCACAAATATAACAGAATCCATATAGTTTTGATATTTTACCGAATGGTAGCAGCATAAGACTGAAAATCAATAGCATCAGAAAACAGACAAACATAGGGAGTGTAAAGAGTGGTCTTTGGAGTAGTGAGTCACTGAAATCCGAAGCAGGAGGATAAGCCAAGCTCTAGCAAGGGGTAGCTGGCTTCAACACCCCATGCCTGCCTCCAACAACACATCTCTTCCAGCAAAGATCTGCCTCCCAAATTACCCAGCTGGGAAACTAGGCATTCAGAATATATGAGTTTATGAGGGACATCTGATTCAAACCACCACCAGCAGTTCTACAGGGACAGTTTATAGCTATGAGTACTTACATTAAGAAAAACTGGAGTGAAATCAAATAAATAATCCAATGATAGGCTTTGAAGTCTTAGCAAAACAAGAATAGACAATTCCAAAAGCAGTAGACATCAGCACAGCAGCTCATATTTAAGAGATTGCCTTGAGTCTTAGAAGAGAAATTAGATTTTGGACTTAAATTTTTTAATTTATTCATTTATTTATTTTCATGTGTTTCTCTCTTTCCCTCTGTGTGTGTGTGTGCGTATTTGTGTGTGTGTGTAGGCACGTGTGCACATGTGCACACCCACACATACCAGAGTCTCTGGCCACTGAAAACAAATGTCCATCCAGCTTTACATGGATGGCTGGGAAACTGAACACAGGCTAGTAGTCTTTAACCACTGAGCAATCTCCATAGCTCCTATATTTCAGGCTATTGAACAGCACTGACACTGTTAAACACTATAGGAACTTACAGAAATGGACTAAATACATTTTGTATTTGAGATAAAAATGAAGCTTTACATAGTAGAGGTGGAATGTAATGATTTAAAGTATATGTTTGGCAAATGACAACAAAAGCTGGTAAAGTTGTAGGGAAAGAGAACCCTTATTCATTGCTGGTGGGAATGTAAACTGGTGCAGCCACTGTGGAAATCAGAGTGGAGGTCCCTCAAAAAACTAAAAATCAAACTACCATAGACCTGGCTATACATTTCCTGGAGATTATATATGTAAATGTAAATATGAATGATTTATCCAAAAGACTCTATGCCCTAAAACAAAGATACTCACATATCCATGTTCATTGCTGCTCTATTCACAATCAATAAGAAATGGAATCAACCCAGTTGTTCATTAACTGATGACTAGATAATGAAAATGTAGCACATATACACAATGGAATTTTATTCAGCTGTAAAAAAAAATGAAGTCATAAATTATTCAGGAAAATGAACAGAACTGGAAAAATTATACTAAGTGACAAAACCTAGGGCCCAAACTAAAAATCACATGTTCTTTCTCATATGTGAATCTTATCTTTGAAAACTATTTTATTTATTTATGTATTTATTTATGAAAGGAGAGAAAAGCAGATAGGAAGAGAATGGGCAAACCAGGGCCTTCAGTCACTGTGGTGGTTTGATTTGGTGTCCCCCATAAACTTAGGTGTCCCGTACAGGGTTGTTTTGCATAGAAATGAATTGTGAGCAGAGAGATATGGCACATAAAAATGATATCTTTGGGCCTAAATTGCTGCCCATTCACCTGCAAATTGTTTGAGAGATTACAACCTTTCAGATTGGGTTAGCTGACCTGTACTGGGGCAACATAAAGACTGTAGACTCTTTTGGAGGGGCCTGAGTGCTCAAGAAGTGTCCTGTTGTCCTGTTCTTCAAGGTCTGCTTTATTCCCCCCCCCACCCCGGATTAACAAATTGGCACCCTATCTGGTATTGTGGACTATAAGAAATGCAGGAACAAGAAGGTCATTGAGTTTGCAACATGGTCTTATGTTTTGGAAATGGTCATGGGCGTGTGAAGCAGGTTTGCTGGATGCCTGCATGGAGACCCAATGGAGCCATGAAGGTGAACCATGGATTGTAGTGGAGACCCAGTGGAGATGCCAGGACCACGAGATGGCTGCTAAGGAAAGCTGCCAGCCCGTATGAAGTTTTCCAGGACTGTGAGTAGCCTAGCTGGAGGGGCAGAATTGGAATGCCAGAGACTTGTTGCTGTTTAGAATTGTTGGACTTGAAGATTTGTCACTGGCTAGAGTTGTTGGACTTGAAGCTATAGAGTTTGATATTTGCCCTGGTTGTTTTAAATCTTGTATTGGTTGAATATTTCTTTGCTATGCCCATTGCCACCTTTTGCAGTGTGAATGTTTGTTCTGTGCCATTATGTTTTTTGGGGTGACTTTTTGGTATTATGGCTCAGTTAAAAGATCTTGGAGTAGGGTGGTGTATGAACATCATTGGAATTGATAAAAAAAAAACTATGGGGAATTTCAAAGTTCATGAATGCTTTGCATTTTATATTATGTATAGTTATCAGTTTATGGGGGCCAGGGGAAGAATTTTGTGGTTTAATCCAGGGGTCTTCCATAAATTTAGGTGTTCTGGAAGTTAGGTTCCCCAGCTGATAGTAATTGGAAATTAAAGCCTCCTGGAAGGAGTGTATTGTTGGGGGCAGGCTTATGGGTGTTATATCAAGTTTCCCCTTGCCAGTGTTTGGCACACTCTCCTGTTCCAGTTGTTTACCTTATCTGGTCCAGGGGTGATGTCCATCCTCTGCTCATGCCATCATTTTGTGGAGCTTCCCCTTGAGCCTGTAAGCCAAAATAAATCTCTTGTTCCCAAAAGCTGTTCTTGGTTGGGGGATTTCTACCAGAAATGTGAACCTGACTTCAAGAGTCACTACAAATGAACTCCAGACACATGTGCCACCTTGTGCATCTGGCTTATGTGGATCCTGGGGTTTCAAACCAGGGCCCTGTGGCTTTGCAGGCAAGTGCCCTAACCACTAAGCAATCTCTCAAGTTCTGGATCCTGCCTTGTAATGTCTATATCTATGTAAACAAGAGGATCACATAGCAAGCATAGGATATGAACCTTAGAGAGGAAACAAAAGGTGATGAGAAAGGGGGACAGAAAAAGGAAACGTTTTCATGTACTCACAAAGGAGGCTGTCCTTGAGGAGGGGAGCAACTGGGGAGGGGAGGGGAGAAAAGAAGAACAGAAACCAAAAACAAAATTTGTTTGAAAAAAAAATCATAATGAAACACAATTCTTTGCATGCTAGTACAAATTAAAAAATAATGAAAATATTATATGTTTGGGTGTCAAGTTCATAAGGGGTGGAGTTCTGATGGCTAATCTTCATTGTCAGCCTGGCTGGACTTATAATCACCAAAAAAAATACACCTTTGGATGTTTCTATGAGGGAAGTTCCACAAAAGTTTAACTAAACAAATAAGACTCATCTTGAATGTGGGTGAAACCATCCAGGGGCTGGGGTCCTGGTACTGAAGTAAAAGGAGAAAGTGAGCTGAGAGCCAGAATATCTCTCTGTGCTTCCTGATTGTAGATGCAAACTGACTGTCTGTGCCCCACTCCTGCACTATGTCTCCACTGCCATCATAGGCCATGCCCTCAAACTGTGAGCCAAAACAAATCCTTCTTTCCTTAAATTGCTATTGTTGCAACAATGAAAACAGTAACTAATGCACTAGCTTAGGGATTTTTGCTGTGGGGAGGCTATGATGGAAGGTAGGGAGTAGATAATGCCTAGGACAAATCTCTGTTCCTTTTGCTTAATTTTGCTGTGAACCTAAAGCTGCTCTAAAAACTAAAGTCTATTAATTTACAAATGTAATAGATAAATAAAATGTAATTTACAAATGTATAGAGTATTATATTGATCGATTGACTGTTTCATTCCAGAGTTGAAAAATGGACTTAGGGACTGAGAGCAACTACAGAGAAGGAATGTAGAAGTTGCCAGAATTGCACCAGTCACTAGAGTGTATTCTGTGTCTATGTGGCCTAATGCAATCTCAGCCATCATCCTGGGAGAGAGACTGACACTAGAGATGTTTAAATGAGTTCAACCTTAAGTTTAATAACTTTGGACCCTGGAAGCACTGCAGTCAGCATTGTTCTCCTTGATGGGCCATTTGCTTTTCTTGAAATGTGGCTCTGCCAACACCAGGGTCCTGCCACAGGCTTCTGAGCATGCCTCTTTATCTGCAGACAACAGTGACATGATTAGAAGCTGCTGGCTGGACATCACCAGTTATGCTTAGGTTGACATTGATGTTTCCCTCATCACATCCCACCTGTTAAATGGGTAGGTTCTCTAGAGTGGTCAGGTAAAGCTGTGCTTCTATGAAAGCCAGAGCCACGCAGAGAAGCCCAAAGAACAGCATATGTTCTAGGCAATGTATCCTGGTTCAGCTTAATGTCTCCTATCTTTTTGTTATCCACAATAATTGTTACACTAACCACAGAACAAATTTACTCTACAGAATTATAATTTTACTAAGACTTTCCTTCATTTTTTTTCAGAAAAGAGTAAAGGCAGATATGAAGCATATCAGAAACTCCTTATGTACTAAACTCCTTGTGATACTATAATATCACCAAATTGACAAATTGAAGATTGGGTGAGGAAATTGTGAAGGCAGAAAATCCTATTTATTAAAATGACCCTATGACAACCTTTGTCTCTACACTTAACAGTAAAAGAGGAAATGAGAAATAAAGGCTCTTTCTGAAAATATTTTCTTATGTTTTTAAATTAATTTATTTCGTGTGTATATATGGTATGTTCATGTGTAAGTAGAGGTCTATACATGCCACAGCTAGTGTGAAGGTCAGAGAACAATTTTGGGGTCCACAATCATTTTCCACAGCCTCTTATTTTTCACTCTAATCCATTTGTAAGTGTCTGAAAAATTCTGTTTCTGGCCCCCTTCTTGTCATAACCACAGCTGAATCGCAGAAGCTTGCCACAGCTTCTGGCTTTTCTATGTGGGGTCTGGGGATCCAACCTAAGGGACTCAGAGTTGGGTATAAGCACTTTATTGTCTGAGTCATCTCCTCAGCCCCGTGAAAGATTTAGTTTCATTGTATTAGTCATATGCTAGGTAATGGATAGGTAAGTAGAAAGAGAGATAAATGGATGGGTAGATATCAATGGTAGACAAAGCAACTGTGAGAAGTAGGCTCATGTGTATATGACAGCTCGCGCAGATGTCTGTTGATCTTATGTCTGAAAGCTGGAGACCTGGAAATAAGTTCCTTTTCTGAAAGAAAGCCAGCGAGTCATGTCATCTCATGTCTGAGGGCAGGAACAGATGGAAAGTACAGCTCAAGAAGAGATAATCACCCTCCTAGGCCTTCTTTGTTCTCTTTGGGCCCTTAGAATTGGATAGTGGCCCTTCACACATTCCAAAAATATCAGTCCTAATCTCCAACAAGCATTCACAATAGACATACCCAGAAATTAAGTTTAAGCAGTCACCTGGGCATTCCTTAGGCTAGTCACATTGGCACATAATTAACCATATCTGCCATTTTCTAGTGTTGCAGGAAATTTCTAGATTACATCTAAAGTAATTTTAATGCAAATAATAGAATAACAGATCAATTGTGATTTTTTTCATCCTAGATTTACTTTTCTTTTGCTCACATTAAAATGTACTGGGGATTCTTGAACTTCAACCAATGGTAACTGTATTGTTACCTTTCTCATCACTATAACAAAATACCTGAAAAAATCCACTTTGGGAGGCAGTTTTATTTTGGTTTACAGTTCAAGGCTGTAATCTATCATAGTGGGGAAGGCATGGAAGCAAGAGCTTGAAGGAACTGGTCACTTTGTATCTGACTTCAGGAAGCAGACAGGTGAATGCTACTGCTCAGCTCACTTTTTCATTTATATTAAGTCCAGGACCTCAGCCCAGGAAATGGTGTCACTTACATTTAGGGTATATCTTCCCATCTCAGATAACCCAATCTAGAAAATTCCTCACAGACATAGCCAGAGGTTTGTTTCTATGGTGATTCTAAATTCCATTAGTTTGATGAGATTAGCCAACACAATAGAGGGTGTTAAATATGAATAATATTTTACAAGTAATTGTTTTAAAGACTATTTCTGATATTAAGTAAAGAAGACATAATAAAATAAGGACAACATTTATGAAATGTTCTATGTAAAACTCAGGTGACTTAGAATCTATGCAATATAGCTGGGGTAGCACTAAAACATATTTCATAAATACTTATAGCAATATAAAATAACAAGAAGTTAGGCCACCAACTCAATGAATTAATGTAACGTAGTGAATACTGTTAAGAGCTTGATCCCTATGGTGGATCTATTAGGAGGTGGAGAAACCCTTAAGAGGTGGAACCTAGTAAGCGGAAGCTAGGTCATTGGAGATAGGAGGCTACAACCTCTTCCTCTTTTTCCCTTTGCTTAAAGGCACTATGCAGACAGCAGCTTCTTCTGCCTTCTGCTACCCCTGCAAGGTGCTGCCTCACAGCAGGCCAAAAGTGATGGGCCACCCCACCATGTGCTGAAACCTCTGTGAGCACCAAGATGAACCTCCTCCCTGTAATTACCAATTAATTTTGTCACAGTGGTGGAAAGGTGATAAACACACTCATCCACTGGCTTTAAGGCAAATAACCATTAGATGAGAATTGTGCATGTGTGTAAAGGGATACAATATTCCATATGAACTGATAGGACACAATTGTTAGTATTTTCTCAAAAAATAATATTCTTTACTGCTTTATTAATACTTAGGTACATCTAGCACTTTCAAATCTTAACTGTTAGTGTGTGCTGGCAAAGTGCAAGACATGGATTACTAGGTAAGTTTGGTAACAAAACCTTGATTATTGTAAAAGTCCCGCAAGATTTCCCCATCATACTTTTTCACTGCTAGAGCAAGTGTCTAGCCTTTTTTTCTCTTTCATGAACACATTTTTGTACTTTTTTTAAAAAAAGTTTAACTACTTTTTGCTTATTTGTTTTGAGTGTGTATATGAGTGCATCAGGACCTCTTGCCATTTCAAATGAACATCAAATATCACTTTTTGAATCTGGCTTAGGTGTGTGGCTTTGGAATTGAACCTGGGCTGTAAGGTTTATCAAGCAAACACCTTTAATCACCAAACCATCTACCCAGCCCCTTTATACTGCTTTTGTAAATCTAGAAGCTAGCTAATTGTATCATTATTTAACTTTCTTGGGCCTAGACTAAAATATGTTATTCCCCTGTAATATATACCAAATCAAAACTTTAAAATGAAAAATATTAGCCTACAACTGTCAATAAAGCATAAAATTCTACTTCCTAAAAGGCAGACCAAATGGTTGAACCTTCACCAGGCCCTTAGAAGGGAACACCTGAGTCTCAAGGCACTGGAGAGGTTACAATGAAGACTGACTTTAATCTTCTACATCTTCTCTCTCTCTCTTCTCTCTAACTCATTTATATTAGTTATCTTTTTCTTCCTTCTCTTAGTGGGCACTGACCAGTAACTCCCAGTACCAGCGGCTGGTTATCCACAGTGAGCTTTTGATCAGAGCAACCTACAAGTTTTCCTAAAATAATGACAGATTTCTGTCAGAGTACTTAATGACCTACCAAACACTAGTGGTAAGACTCTACTGCTGAAGACACCACATGTGGTTGACACGTAACATGGAGTGACATGGCTGCAAGCTGGAAGAGAGTCAGTCCCCAGACATTCAGCACATCTAATGCCAGAAGGTGCTGCATGGGTGACTGGGGGAAAATGACCAATATCTGCCCAAGCAACTCATGGTCTAACCTACTTAGCAGCAAATAACCTGTTGTGATGCTCACATAAGTGCAATAGTGGTGTATAGCCATGGTGGGAAACCAAATGCTCTTGATTTGGCTAACTGGTCTGCTCAGTGGAATGGAACCCATAGCTGGAGCTGGGAAACAAGTCAGAACCATATCCAAAAATGAGCCTGCTCTCCATTATCAAACTACCACCAATCAGGGGCTATAAGAGGGCCTATACCTATTAAATTCTCTCTAAAAAATAAGGGTTATGCCATTTATCTGGTGCTAACTTTACTCTCTGTTGGAGAATCTGCTTCTCTTTTTCAGATCCTAAGGAGGGAACCACCCCATCATACCTTAAAAGGGCCCCAGATGAAACTAAGAATAATAGGCAAAACAAGCAAGGGTGCTGCTTTCTTGGTGAACCTGGTACCAGCACAAGGGTGAAGGAAATCGACACAGAGAACAATCAACTCCTACAAAATCAGATATCCAGAGACACAGAGGCTCCCAACATCTCATCACTGAAGTAGATATAAAATGAAACCAACATGGCTCAGGGGAATTTGTGGAGGAGGGGGCGGAAAGAATGTCAGAGCCACATGTTGAGTCATGATACACAGAGGCATTATCTCCCACCCATACTGAGGGCTAGCTCCACAATGCATGACCCATGTACCTCAACAAAGAGAGGCTGAGGGAGGAGGAAGGACAGGGAAGAGGCTAACAATGGTACCAACTTGACTGTATCCACTGAATACAAAACTAATTAATAAAAAAAATAAAGCCTGGGCTGGAGAGATGGCTTAGCAATTAAGCGCTTACCTGTGAAGCCTAAGGACCCCGGTTCGAGGCTTAATTCCCCAGGACCCACGTTAGCCAGATGCACAAGGGGGCGTATGTGTCTGGACTTTGTTTGCAGTGGCTGGAGGTCCTGGCGCACCCATTTCCTCCCTCCCTCTCCCTCTCTCTCTCTCTCTCTCTCTCTCTATCTGCCTCTTTCTCTGTCACTCTCAAATAAATAAATAAAAAGTAACAAAAAATAAAAATAAAAAAATAAAGCCAGAAGCATTATCATTCTTTTTCTTTATTGTTTTTTAGAACTGTTATGGGTCGGAAAATAATGCTACAAAAATTTAAATTAAAGGTAGGCATATGAATTGTGTTTCATTATGACATTTTCATACTTACATGTTGTTACATTTTGATCTAATTCATACCTTCACTAACTGCCTTCCTCCATGTTCCTTACCCCTTCTAATTTTCCTTTCCCCAGAAATATTACCTTTCTTTATGTTAAGATTTTTTTAATGTGGAAAAAGCATGGGGAAAAAAAAAAAACATTAACACAGCAGAGTTCCAAGTGAGTAAAGAAAGGAAAGATCTGTGGATCTGCATTTACTGTAGCAACTGGCCACATCGTCCTTAGCTATGTCTGCTGGTAACAGTCCCATGGCTTGGTGATTCAAACAATAGAAACATATTGTTTCACAATTCTGAAATCTAGAAGCTTGAGATCAAGATGTCAGTAGGCCTGGTTCTCCCAAGGCTTCCCTCCATGGCTTGTGAATGGGCATCTCCTCCCTGGGTCATCCCTCCAGGTGTATATCTGTGTTCAAATTTTCAATTTTTACAGAGACAAGTTTAGATTGAAGCCCAGTCTAATGACTTCATTTTAACATGATTACCTCTGATGTATATGGTCCTATCTCTAAGTAGGGTTATAATCAAATACTGGAGATTAGAATGACAATATGTATTTTTTAGGAAAGACAAAATTTAGTTCACAACACTGGTGGCAACAATAGTTTTAGAGAGAGGGGAATTGGTGGCCAGACCCATGAGGGAAACATGTTAAACAATGTTGACTTTCTACATATACTACTTGGTTAAAAATTAAACATAGTAGTTCTCCCCTATCTGTAGTTTCACTTTCCAAAGTTTCAGTGACTCCTAGTTAATGGGGCATCTTGGCATCTAATACTCATCTGTCCACCATGAACATTTGGTGACACCAACCTGCTGCACCTTGGAATTGGCATTCACCCCTATCGGCTTTTCTCAGACCACTGAGGCTTTTCTGGACATGCTGTGGTGTTGTGCTTTAGTATTGGGGGAATGTCTAAAAGAGGGCTCTGTGATGGGAGACCCCAGGGCTCCACGCCACTTCCTCACACAGTACCACACTAATGTTTATATGTAACAAAAATGTAAAATTTGATGATAAATGCAAGGCTTAAGGGGAAAAACAATAAAGGCACCTTTTTGATACCTTTTTGGAATGTCTTTCAGTAACCCTTTCTTTATTTCTGCAATCAGTATTATGTTACTTTTGTGGTATGCCCCTCAGCCAAAGGAAAAGTGTGTCAGGTTTTACTATCCCTCATTTGAGATTCTAAAGATGTTTTATTACATGACTACCTGCTGGTGCCAGGCAAGGAAGCTATTATCTGTCTGCAACAGAGACAGATGCTTCATCCCAGGAGTACTGCTCATTTTATTTTTACAGAAGGACAACAGAAATACACCAACAGGTGGCTCCATTAATGGCCTTCAGAGTCTCTGTGACAACAACAGTCACATCAGGGCAATGACTTTCTTGTGATGGCAAACTGAGAAGAGAAAGCCTGGGACCTGCAGTGAACCACAGTCTGAAATACATTTAGATGGCTTACAGCACAAGTTTCAATTCAATTGAAATACATTCCCGATTTCCTGCTGACTACTGGATAATTGAAATAAATATTGAAGTAGGTTATGGATGAAACAGCAGATTAGAAAGCAGGTAGCTTTGTCATCATGAGACTTTTAATCTGGTAAGAAAGTGGCATGAAAAAGCTGTAAAGAGTTCAAATCAAGAACATGTCTACTTTTGGAAAACTCAGTTTCTCACCATATCTGAGTTTTCACATGGAGCAAATTCTCAGTGTGCATGTGAGTGGATATCATTCTGGGCTCTGCCAAAACCCTCTACCCTCTGCCCTGAGAGCTTATCAGATGTTTTCTATTGATGCTTGATCTTTGGGCACCCACACTCATGAGGCATCTCTCAGGGATATGTCAGTGTCTTTCTTATGGGTGCTCCCAGCCTCAGAGGGCTACTTCCCATGTGATCATTCCAACTCCCAAACTGCATGAGGGAGGCATCTCTTAGAGTCCTTTAAATTACTATCATCACTCCTCCATGGAAAACAGTGGTGGATGCCTGAAGAGCATGCCCTTGAGTGTTCCAGGATCAGGGTTATTACCACTATCCACCTCCCATAAACCTCTGATGGCCTCAGAGACAGCGGGCTCTGCTCTAGGAACAGAAGTGTGGATTGGCTTCCTCCACAGAAGTTCCATTTCAACCTGTCACATCCTCGTTACCCAGTTCTTTTGCCAGCTGAATGTATAGCTATTGCGGTCCTAAGAGCTCAAAAACTCCTTACTATATCTTCAGAAGTTCCCATGAGCTCTTTCAAAAGTAGTCCAAGAAGAACTTGATCTTCCTAAGACATAATAAAAAATGAGGAATTGGGCTGGAGAGATTGCTCAGTGGTTAACCTAATGCAATACCTAATGACCTGAGTTTGATTCCCCATTACCCATGTAAAGCCAGATGCACAAAAGGACACATGCATCTAGAGTTCACTTGCAGTGGCTAGAGGCCCTGGAGCACACATTCTCTCTCTGTCAGTCTCTCTCTCTCTCTGCTTGCAAATAAATAAAATTAATTTTAAAAAATGGGAAATTGGGTATAGAGCTTGGATGAAGAGTGCTTGCCTAGCATGGGCAAAGCTCTGGGGACAAACTCAAGCACCACAAAAAAGGAAGATGAGAAGGAGGAAGACTCCAAATCACTCAGCACTAAGGAGCTCCCAGAGTGTACAGAATGCATTCATCACCTGACATTATTCATATAATGACTTATTAGCCTGGATAATTCAATATTTATTTCAATTATCCAGTAGCCTGACATTATTTCATATAATGATTTATTGTATGACTCTCCCAGATAGACTGTTGACCAAGAGAGACAAGGATCAAGTGTGTCAACACACCTGAACTGGAATTTTTTATCCACCAGGCCATCAACAGGTACTTCTCACTTGTGATGCCTTTGGACACCTTTGGGTCTCAATTATCCTACAGAAGGTCAGCACCTCTTGAGTGTGATGTGGGTTCATTTTCTCTTCACTTGAGGGTGTGTAACTGCCAAATCCATGGCTCCAGCATCTTGGAGAGGGGGAGTTGTGGCTTCTGCACACTGTGCAACAACAGCAAAATAATATAACAGGTAGTTAAGTCTGCCTGTCTGAGGTAAGCACTGTCTTAAGGGCTTTCTAAAATCCTTTCAAGAATTCTCTCTACTGAACTGAACTTCCCATGCTCTGCATATCTTCTGTCTCCATGAAATGCACAGATTTCTGTTACAAAATGTACCCTTATCATTCTTTGTCTGTGTATGGTGAGGTATGGTATATATATGGTATGGTGTGGTGTCATGCCCCATATACTTGACTGTGGCAGGGGGCTCTTGCCTATATGGTTTGAGCTCAATGTTGGGTGACCTAATTCATTATTCTTCTGCCCAGAACTTGTTTTGAGCCAGAGTCTCTTTACTGATTCTGGAGTTTGCAGGGCTCTGAGGATTCTCAGGTCTCTGCTCCCCTACAGGATTGGGGTTAAAGGTGTATGTGGCCATGCCCAGATGATTATGTGGGATCTGGAGATTCAAACTCTAGTGGTCACAGGCTTCCTGAGGCCCTCATATTTGCACAGGAAGCATGCTTAACCACTGAGCCATCTCCCCAGGCCCATAACATTCTTCGAGACTGCAGCAATCATCAAGTCTGAAGCAATTGAGATAAGATACTTTTGATAGAACATTTGCCCAGCAACAGAACCTCCACCAATGAGTTGATACCAGCCCCTTCCTCAGGTCTCCAAGACCAATGAATTCTGTATCCAAGCAACTTGAATTTCTCCCTTTTGCTAACAAAATCTTCCTCTTGCCTCAACCTTCTTGGATGTACACACAATTAGTTTACTATGGCATACATATTCCCATAACAAGGCTACTCCAGAGTGAAGTTAATTAATCTTTTGAGGATCTCTTTGTTATTTAGTTTGACAGATGTAAAGGACTTATAGTGCTTCTGTGACTTTAGATAAGATGAGCAGAAGCTGGAGGTGCCTGTGTATTCCTAAGCAGTAGTAATCTCAGAGAGGATGCAAGAGCTGACATGCCCATCCTTTTTTTCATTTCCAAGGACTTCAGACTTCAGGGAGAGTGAGGACCACCAAACTGTCTCTTGCATGACAGAATGACGACACACAGCCAATGTGTGGACAGTGAGCTAGTGGGGAAATAAAAGGAACAGTATCAGTGTTGGAGACACAAGGGTGATTTTGATGGTCTTCAATTTTACTCCATCCCCACTACATCATGTTAGTTTTAGGGCATCTCACATAATCTTGCTCATTTTAAGTGACATTCCTACTGTGTACACATATTTTTTGAAGCTAAGTGAGAAAGAAAGATATACAGGAAAATTTCAAAAGAGGTTTCTGCATGCTCCCTGCGGAACATCCACTCAGAAGAACTGAGTATATAATGCTTACATCAGAGCCAGTGGTCATATGGGAAGAGGCAGAAATCTTGGACTCTGACCTATGCATAGACCTGAAAACTGTCAGACATCTGTGGAAGGGGCCTAATACACTAAGGGAGGGGGTGGAATTCACATTGTCTTTTGGGAGAGCAGAGAGGTTCAACCCAGCCAGTGCACATTTCAAGAGGCACACCTTTGAAATCTTTATTTAAAAAGTTCTGTTCCCAGGCTGCAGAGATGGCTTAATGGTTAAGGTGTTTTCCTGCCAAGCCAAAGGACCCAGGTTTGATTCCCCAGAACCCAGGTGAGCCAGATGCACAAGGGGTATATGTGTCTGGAGTTCATTTGCAGCGGCTGGAAGCCCTGACATGCCCATTCTCTCTTTCTCCCTCTTTCTCCGTTTAATCAATCAATAAAAAAAAAAATAAAAATATATTTAAAAAGTCCTGAACCTCGGTTCACACTAAGGACCATCGGAAGAGCAATTAGACTCTCTAGAACACAGATTTGACAGTGATCCAGAGACAGTGACAGATTAGAGGAACCAGCTTATATTTCTGAAGCTCAGGGGCTGATGCCAATGCTCATATTTAAAATATCCCCAGAATAGGCCAATGTGGGCGTGAGCAAGACCCATCCCAGAGTACTTTGGAAAATAGTTAGGCTTTTATGGCCAAAGCTGTACATTTTTGGATGTCAGGTTTCTATTCAGAACTTGTCGCTGTGACCTACAGCTCGTGCTTGTTTCTATCTGCTGCCAGTAGCATTGTGTCTAAGCTTTTCTCTCTGCTTAGAACCCACAAAAGGACATTATTACATTCCATTACCCACTGCATGAAAATGGTAGGATTTTTTCCATTTAAAATATAAGATTATATTGGTTGTGTCAAACAAACTTTGTAGGATGCCACTGTTTTGAATTAAGCCCCTGCACTGTGTCCCAAGGCCAGACTAAAGATCAAAATGGAGGCTCTTGTGTTAAAGTTACCACTGCATGAATGAAACTAAGTTGTTATCTATCCTTTATTCCTTTATTCTTCCTAAGGCATCAGGAAAGGGAGGTCATACTGAAATTGTTGAGGCAAGCCAGTCTCCTTCTGCTGAACTTCTCACATACACATGCAAAAGGCAACCTTATGGTGACCAGTTATTTTTATATGGTTATGTTTCCCTAACCCCACTTTACAAGGAAAGTAGCCTCAAATGCTCCTTGCTTTCTTTCAGTTTTTTTTTTTCAGCTCTTCTATGTCTATAAAATCAATGTCTTCTGCTCAGCTTATTAGAAGATTTATTCTATTTCAAGGAATGAAGAGTTACTTGATCCTGCAATCAAAAGTCAAGCCAGGAGCCAGGCATGGTGGCACATGACTTTAATCCCAGCACTCGGGAGGAAGAGGTAGGAGGATAGCCATGAGTTTGAGGCCAGCCTGAAAATACGTAGTGAATTCCAGGTCAGCCTGAGTTCAAGTAAAACCCTATCTTGAAAAACAAAACAAAACTAAACAAAAAGTCAAGCCAGGGACTGGAGAGATTGCTCAATGGTTAAAGGCATTTGCTTGCAAAATCTGATGGCCTGGGTTCAATTCCTCAGTACCTTCAGTACTCCAGGTGCTCAAAGTGTTACATGTATCTGGAGTTTGTAATGGCCAGAGGCCCTGGAACATCCATTCTCTCTCTCTCTCTCTCTTCCTCTAATTCTCTCTCTGTGTCTGCAAATAAATAAATGAATAAAGAAATAATTTTTTTTTTTTTTGGTTTTTCAGGGTAGGGTCTCACTCTGGCTCAGGCTGACCTGGAATTCACTATGTAGTCTCAGGGTGGCCTTGAACTCACGGCGATCCTCCTACCTCTGCCTCCCGAGTGCTGGGATTAAAGGCGTGCGCCACCACGCCTGGCTAGAAATAATATTTTTAAGATGTCAAGCCAATAAGAAGGGTTTATCTCAGTCATAGATGCTATGGCCACAATCTCTGGACTTAGGTCCTAAAACCCTATTCCTTCTGTGCCAAACTTTGTATCTCTCACATCATTCGGTTCTGTATTTTGATCATCCAGATTCTCATCAGAACATCCCATGAAGCTCTGCTTCTTTAGTCCAATTATTCCATGTTCACCAGCAAACTAGTTCCAAAAGGCTAAAAAGCTCACGGTCAGTTTTATTGCAGCAGGAACTCCAGTTTTCACTATTATCTTTAGTTATTAGTTGTCTTCTTGTTACCAGAGCAAAACATCCAACTAGAAACAGCTTCCAGAAGGAAAATGTTTATTTCCTGCTTACAGTTTTAAGTGGATGTTTTATTGTAGCTGGGGAAGCATGGCAAGAGAAGATAGCTGGGGATTGCATCTGAACAGGGCATAATGATCCAAGGCCTGCTCCTAGCAACACATCTCCTCCAGCAAGCTCCATGTTCCAAAGGCTCCAACAGCTGGGAATTAAGTATGAGACTTAATCACAAACACGTGAAGCTATGAGATGAGAGAGAGAGAGAGAGAGAGAGAGAAGGGAAGGGACTGGGAGATCCTTCTAATTACATATTCTTCATACTATACCTCACCTCCTGTGGGGGTTTGATTCAGGTGTCCCCGTAAACTTAGGTGTTCTGAATGCTAGGTTCCCAGCTGACGGAGATTTGGGAATTAACCCCTTCTGGAGGCAATGTATTGTTGGGGGTGGGCTTATGGGTATTACAGCCAGTTTCCTCTTGCTAGTTTTTGGCACACTCTCTTGTGGCTATGGTCTACCTTATGTTGGCCAGGGGGTGATGTCCACACTCTGCTCATGCCATTATTTCCCCCTGCCATCATGGAGCTCCCCCCCACCACCACTGCCCAAGTCTGTAAGACAAAATAAACCCATTTTCCCCCAAAAGCTGCTCCTGGTCAGGTGACTTCTTCCAGCAATGTGAACTTGACTGCAACACCACCTCACAATACTCCATGTGCTATAAATCAAGCCTTTGACACATGCAACTTTGGGTGCCAATCAAGAGCCAAAGCATGACAATGTTGAAATGCTGTCCAGTATTCCTAAGTGTAAGATGTTTATGGTGTTTGCTCAAGTAGAAAATTCATGTGTGAGATAAGCTTCACTGAGGAATGGGGGCAGTACTGTTTATAGTAAGGTCAATGTTAGTGAGCCCACAGCTAGAATGCATCCAGGGAAAGGAAGAAAGAATCCATCATTCTGTACATGAGCCTTCTCTGGAGAGTACAATGTCTGCAGTGTGTGATGAAGCCATGGAAAAGATAGACATTGGCTAAGTTTGCAGGTTCATGAGCTGATGAGGACAGTGAGGAAGCATGATGAAAAGGATTGCTGTGAGTGTGAAAGCCAAAGAAATGTACAGTCATGCTACCTTGGAGAATGGTCACTTCTGATCTATTGCTGGCAGGTAGGGGTATTTCAAAGAGCAAGGTGGCATAAAGACTACTTAAGTTGCAGTTGAGGTATGTGACGCAGGTCCTCCAGGTTGACAGGACAAAAAGAAATTTTAAATAGTTTTTAAATTTATTTTTATTTAGTTATTTATAAGAAAAGAGAAAAAGAGAGAGAGAGAGAGAGAGAGGGTGGGGAGGAGAGAGAATGTGGGCATGACAAGGCCACTAGCCACTGCAATTGAACTCTAGATATATGTGTCACTTTGTGTATCTGGCTTTATGTGACTACTGGGGAATTGAACAGGGGTCATTAGGTTTCTCAGGAAAACTCCTTAACTTCTCTGTGCATTGAACAAGAAAGAAGTTATGACACAGAGCAGGGCTTGACATTGACTAGACCAGCTTATTATCTATGGATATTGACAATCAAATCTGTAAATCACAAGTGGCTTATCACAGTCTCTGGCTTTGGCTTCAGTTCATTCAAAGACCATGCAACTAATTTTTAATAAAAATTTGTGCTCAACAATGTTCTTTAAAACAAGTGTATGGGCTGGTTGGATGATAAAAATGTGATTGGAGGGCTGGGGAAATTGTTTAGCAGTTAAGGCACTTGTCTGCGAAGCCCAAGTCCCATGTTCAACTTGCCAGATCCCACGTAAGCCAGATGCACAGGATGATGCATGTACAAGGTTGAACATGCACACAAGTTTGGTGAATCTGGAGTTCAATTACAGTGGCTGGAGGCACTGGAGTGCCAGTTCTCTCTCACACACACACACTCTCATTGTCTCTCATAAAAAAGAAAAGACCAGGGCTACAAAGATGGATAAAATAATATTTTTAAAGCCAGTCTATTGTGCTTGCCTCAAAAAATGAGGCAATAAAAATATGATTGGAGATTCACAGCAATCTGATGCTATTTTTTTCCTGGGAACATTGGGTCTAATTTGCTGATTCAGAGTTCTCAGAAACATATGGATTATCACTACCATGAACAACTCAAACAAGAGCAATGTGTCATGTCAATCACCTATCTTTCTTTTATCTATCTCCAATCCATCTGTCTGTCACCTATGTAATCTGATTTAGATAAATGATGATATGCTATAAACTTTTGTTACCTTTTCCCCCTTAGTAATAATCCTGAAGCTGATTTTCAGGTAGTAGTCCTTTTCATAGTAGCTAGCATATTTTTCCTATTTGTTGATGTAAGTTAGCTTTCTATAATGAGACACTAAGATGATTGACTTAAAAGAGAAAATGTTTATTTTTGACGCATAATTTTAAAAGTTCCAGTCTGTGCGGGGTTTACCTCATCACATCATGGGAAGAGTTTGGCAACACAAAACCTCTTGGCCAAGAAGCAAAAGAAAGGTCTAGGGTCCCACAATCCCTTTTGAGTACATACCCCTCACAGCCCAAGAACCTCTCAAAAGCTCCATCTCTAAGATTCCACCTACTCCACATCATGTCAATCTAGAGACCAGCCTTAAAGAACCTGGACTTCAGGAGCTGGGTGCATCATTGTGTTTCCCAGTTTTCCATCACTGTGACAAAATATCTGAAGAAAATAAATCCAAGGATTTTCTTTGGCTTGCAGTGTCAGAGGTTTCAGTTCATGTTCACTTGGCTCCATTGTTTCTGGGCCTGGGGCAAGGCAGAAAGAACATCATGGTGGAAACACATGGTAAAGCAAAGCTGCTCTCCTTATGGAAAGCAGGAAGTATGGAAGGAGGAAAAGAAAGGAGGTGGGGGTAAAAATGTCTCTTTCAAGGGCATACTAACCCATATACTACTTCCTCCAACTAGGCCCTGCCTCCTAAATTTTCTACCACCTCACACTAGTCCATTAAGATGTGAGTCCACCAATGGATTAATCCATTGGCCAGACCACTGCTGCTTTGGAGACCACGCCTTCAATACATGAGCTTGGGGGTGAAGCATTACAGATCTAAAACCAGACAAGCACATAGTTAGGTTTGCCCAAGTCCAAGTTTAAAGATAGATGTTTTCTAGGTCACAATTCAAGACTAGGTTGCAAGCGTAGGATGGCTTGTTTGTGGCTGCCTCACTTAATAATGTTGGCCCATGAGCTGCTAGCTTTCTATGACTGCAGATTGCCCATGGCCAATTTCAGGGGCCTGAGCATTTGACTGATTCCTCTCAACTTGTTTTCAGTTTTCCTGCTGTTCCTTTGTTTACAGAAAAATCTTCAGGGCAAAATTAACTTGGATTCCAGCTTACTTTTCCTAGATCTCATTCAAAATGTGGTCTTATAATTCTGTACTCCCTTGTTAGCTCTGTGATGCTAGTACCATCATCTAGATAATTTCACATTTTCTCAGAACAGAGGTTGGTCTAAATCATGAAAACTGCTCTTTCTGGAAACTCTAACTTTTACAGCTAGAGAAAAATATTAAAAAGACATTTGTGCTTATATGTGAAGTCAGTATCAGTTTTGGCTCATGGATTACTAAACCAAAACATTGAACACTTTAGCATTTTTCTCTTTTGTAAATATAGTATTTTTCTATGTAATAAGTCTAGGAATCTTAGAAGCTAGAATCTCTATAGGTACCTTAGAATGATCCAAAATCAGTTATAGGTAATAAATTGTGGTTTGTAGGAGAATTTTATGAATCTTTTTAGAGACAGCCTTGTAACACACTCAAATCTCATCATGTCAAGTTGAGGCAATTTGTAGCTCCAGATCTTTGAATAGGGGCCCTCCTTCAACAAAAGACATACATTTTCCTCAATGTTTCTTTTCTACTGAGTCCTTCATAGTCATGTTTCCATCCATACCACTATCATGGCATAGAAGGTGTTGTTCAGATGAGACGCATCTGCTGCTATATAGAATACTGATGTGCTGTGTCATGAAGCAAAATAAATGAAGGAAAAAAGCAGAGGTCCCTTGTTTCTGAAGCCTGACCCTAATGGAGAAACCAGTACATTTGCAAAGAATTTTGACTTTTGGTCATTGAGACAACATGAAAAGGCAGTTTAAATGATCAAGACTATAATTAAACACAATTGTGTGCCTTATTTTCTACATGAGGGCCTTTTGGGAGATGTTGAAACCAAAGAATGGCATCAAGTAGATGACCTCTGCATAAAGCCTCATTTTTGGTTGGGCCAGTAGGTAAGAAAGGGTTTCATGTGGCTGCAGAGCCAGGTTGTTGGGAAGGAGAGCTAAAAGCAGAAAGGAGGAGGCATAGTGGGATCAGGACCCACACTATCCCTGCTTCTGTGGCCTCTGGTTCTCATGGGAGTGAGCTGTGGATGCTCTAGACCTCACCTTCCTTACTGTGATGGTTAGCAAGGCAGATGGGAACATGAACTGTCAAGAGGTGAGGAGAGAAGAATCTTTAGGATCATGCATGTCTGATTTTGTTGAAGCAGGAACCCATCTGGCTCTCTCTTGCTGGCTCCATATGGCAGGAAAGGTTGTGTGTAAATGGCCTTGTGGTTGTACCATCTGTGCAAACAGGAGCTCCTCCTGGGACCTTAGCTGCTGTCAACATGGCATGTGGTGGCAAGGGACTGTGCATAGAGACTGTTGAGGGAAACCATGTGGGTGCTGGCTGACTGTCACCTGGGACAGTGGGGTCTGTGTGCTGTTGAGGACTTGGGTGGTAGATACCATTCTTTTCAGTCAGTAAGGGCTGGATTAGTGCTTTCTGTTGTCAGTTGTGAATTGGTATTCTCAGAAACAGTTCTCTGTCTAGAGAATGTTTCAGAACTTCACATTCTTAGGTGGGGTCCTGATCTCAGGAAAGCTCTGTGTCCCTCTGCAGTCCTACTGATGGAGCAAAGGCTCACCTCCTTTCTGCAGCCTGAAGCAGAGTTGGCGCGCTGGCTTTCCTCTGCTGTTTTCATGTCCCAGGGCCCATGGCAGGCCACTGGGAAGGACTGCCCAGTGTGCGGTGTGTTCCTGCCAAGCTGTTAAGTGACTCCTCCAATATTTACTGGCAGCAGGGGCCCAGATGAGGAAGCATGTGTGGAGCAGCTCACTGATTGCTTAGCTGCTGGTTGTCATCCATCTCTCTTCCTTTCCTCTGTCTCCTCATTCTTCTTTCTCTTGATCCTCCTCTTTTTGCTCCTCTTTCTTTTTCTCCTTCTTCACATCTCATTTTACTACCACTACCAAAGGTCAAACTCTCCTCAGACTTCTGGCATTTTAGAAAAGTGTAAAAGTTAAAAGAAAGATAGATCGAAGGAAAGAAAATGAGAGAGAAAAAGACAGAACAAACACAAAAGGAAGAAAGGAAAGGAAAGGAAAGGAAAGGAAAGGAAAGGAAAGGAAAGGAAAGGAAAGGAAAGGAAAGGAAAGGAAAGGAAAGGAAAGGAAAGGAAAGGAAAGAAAGGGAAGGGAAGGGAAGGAAAGGGAAGGAAAGGGAAGGAAAGAAAAGAAAAGAAAAGAAAAGAAAAGAAAAGAAAAGAAAAGAAAAGAAAAGAAAAGAAAAGAAAAGAAAAGAAAAGAAAAGAAATGAGAAAAGAGCCAGTCCCAGTTTCTGACTTGCTGCATGGTTTCCTTGATTCAGACGTCGAGCATAACATACAGAAGGGCACTCTGTATCCTCAGGGCAGGGTGATTTCTTCGAGTTAGTATAAATGGGCCAACGTATAAAATTTACCACCTTTTCCCTGTTAATGAAATCTCTCTGGAATTTATCTTGCAGTATTTGGCAGCTTTGAGGCATGATTTTATCAACTGTTATATTGGTTCTTATAATTCACTGTGTTCACCTGTCCCCTGCAGACCTGGTCCACTTTAAGTGTTCATGTAGGCCCCCATGAGGATTTCATAGTGATCCACTGAGATGAGAGTCTTGGCAACAGTGATGGCTAATCTCAGTCATCAATTTGACAAGATTTAGGATCACCATTGAAACAAATCTTTGGTAAGTGTGTGAGGGATTTTTCTTGATTAGGTAATTTGAGGTGAGAAAACACACCCTAAATGTGGGCAGCATCATTCCACAGGCTAAGATCCTAGACTGTATAAAAAGGAGAACTTGGGAAGCCAGTGGAGCTGGAGACAAGAGTACAGGCCAAACTCAGAATCTGACAAGATGCCAGGCTGCCCTGCAGGATTATCAAAGAAACCCAGAGTTTGCTGGCAGAACCAGTTCCTGGCATTAAAGCAGAACCAGATGAGAGCAACACTGGTTATTTTCATGTGGTCATTGCTGGCCCCCAGGACTACCCTTTTAAATTTGTACTATCCCTTCCAGAAGAATACCCAATAGCAGCATGTAAAGTTGGTGAACAAAATTTATCATCTGAACATAGACAAGTTGGGAAGAACATGTTTCCATTTCTTGAAAGATAAGTGGCTGCCCACACTGTAGATCCACACAGTTCTGCTATGGATCCAGGCTTTAATCCAAATGACTTGTTAGCAAATGATGTAGCAGAGTAGTGGAAGACCAACCAAGCCCAAGCCATACAAACAGCAAGATCATGTACTATGCTATATGCCATGAACAATATTTAAGCTGATCTGGTCATTAAGAATGCATACTTCTGTTCTTCTTCCTTTTTTTTTAATTTTTTATTTATTTATTTGAGAGCGATAGACACAGAGAGAAAGACAGAGAGAGGGAGAGAGAGAGAATGGGCCCGCCAGGGCTTCCAGCCTCTGCAAACGAACTCCAGACGCGTGCACCCCCTTGTGCATCTGGCTAACGTGGGACCTGGGGAACCGAGCCTTGAACCGGGGTCCTTAGGCTTCACAGGCAAGCGCTTAACCACTAAGCCATCTCTCCAGCCCTCTTCTTCCTTTTTTGTTTGCGCTTAATGAACACAGTCTTAGAAACATTACAGAATAAAGCCAAGGTGTCTTCAGTCCTTTGGTGACTTATGCACATTAGCAAATCTATGTCTTGTACTAATTCCCTGCTGTAAAGGATTATTGTAAAACATTTAAAAACAGTGGCTCCCTGCTTTCATTTATTTCTCCCATATCATGGTTTAAGTATAAAACACTGTGAATGAAGGTAGTTATCAGGCTTAGCTGCAGGGGTATGTGTGTTCGTATTTTATTTTTTAGTGGGAAAGTAGCTTTAATTTGATGGGCTCCTTCCCTTCTCCCACTCTTTTAGATATCTAATTGCATTGGTCAAAAGCAGCTAACCAATTCTTCAGAATATGCTCTCTAGCCAAGCCAAAATTTATTTTGATGCTGTAAATGGACACTTGACTGAACCTGCTTCCTGATCATGCATGCCATTTGACCAGCTACTTCATGCTTCAAGCCTCCTTGCCATGTCTATAAACTAAAAGTGCAAACCAAAATAAATCCTTCCCTTCATGGTTTTCTGTCTGATATCGTGTCATTGCTATCAGAAAAGTTGCCAATATAGAAATGAAGTTTCATCAGTTTTGCAGGTGGCCTTAACTGTAATTTGTATATTTATAAACATTTAAAACTTTAGAACTTTCACTATAGTTTTATATTGCTTTCCTTAAAAGTTATTATTGTCCCTAAAAATTAAACATAGAATAATCATATGATTTAGCCAGTCTACTTCTTGTTATGCATCTAAAAAAAATTGGCTGCAGGGGCTTGAACTAGCATCTAATACCCATGATTAGCAGAATAATTAACAGAAAACAAAAGGATGAGTAAACTCAAGTGTCCATCAGTGGAGGAATGGGTAAACAAAATATGGTGTATACATAAAATGGAATATGATTGAGGCTCAAAAAAGGCATGCTTTAAATAATCAAGCTCAAATATACTTGATTAAATCATCACATACTGAAACATAAAGAAACCTTGAGGTCATTGTGCTAAGTGACAGACCACAATATGATAAGTGCTGTTGCAGTTACAAACTCAACCAGAAACAGCTGATGAGAGGAAAGGGTTTATTTCAGGCTTACAAAGTCCAGGGGAAGCTTCATCATAGAGGAAAAAGCTGGCTTACTTCCATAGATCCATATCAGAGAGGTATCACCAAAACAACCAGCAAGCACAAATAGCCAGATCTCAAACTGCTCTGGATATACCTTAGGGCTGGAGGTAAGATTCACCCTAGTGACATACCCTGCAGCAGGCCACTGAAGACTCAAGTTGTGAGCTCAATCTTGATAAAAATACTGGGGCCTGTGGGGGTATACACTCAAAATCCATAAATGCTAAATGATTCCACTTGTATGAAGTTACTAGAGCCCTGAAATTCAGAGAAAGAGAGAGACAAAGAAAGAATAATAGTGTTTTCCAGAGACTGGGGAAAGGGAATACAGAGTTATTATTAAATGCACACATCAGTTTTGCAAGGTGAAAAGAATTCTTGAGATGGAAATTAGTAAATGCTATTTTTTAAATGAATGGTACTTGCTGCCACTTAAGTATACACTTAAATAGCAAAGTGGTTATCACACACACACACACACACACACACACACACAGTCTTACCACATAACTAAAGGTGACTAATTTGTCCTTGTACAAGATAAACCATGCCCTACCTACAGTACAAGAATTTGCTCTTGAAAAGAAAGGCCCAGATCCTTTGGAAGGAATGGTTTAGGGACTGCCTACAGTCACCCTTGGTTATCTGTATCCATACATTTGCGTTTGTATACAAAATGCATTGTACATTTTGAATTTATTGCCTTAAAAGAGCAGTTGTGTCATTTGGTCCTTGTAACAAAACAGTCCAATATACTAAATATTTAATTAATTAATTAATTAATTTGACAGACAGAGGAAGAGAGAGAGAAAGAGGCAGTTAGAAGGAGAGAGAGAGAGAGAGAGAGAAAATGGACACACTAGGATCTCTAGCCACTGCAAGTTAAGTCTAGACACATGCACCACTTTGTGCATTTGGCTTTACATGGGTAGCGGGGAATTAAACCGAGGTTGTTAGGCATTGCAGACAAGCACTTTAACCACTGAGCAATCTTTCCAGCCCTCAAATATTCTTTATTTAGGAGATATATGCTAAAGCAATTAAGTCTTATAATATCTGAAAGTCACTTTTTAATAGTTTAAAATGAAGCACAAATAGGAAGATAGAGAAAAAAATTGACAACATGTGAAATATTGAGCAATACTGTGGTTACACATGTAATAATTCCATCATTTTGAGGTTAAGGCAAGAGAATCATAAGTTTAAGGGCAGCCTGAGTAACATAGTGAGACGTTATTGAAGGAACAAACTGAGATGGGGGGGGTGCACAGGGAAACTGATCAAGTAACTACCCTGTGATCAGTATAAACTCATTACTAGGTACAAATTGTCATCAGGCCTCCTGAAGAATGTGGTTACTTATTCATAGAAAGGAACAGAGGAGGGAAGCACATTATGTACTGGTGGAAGCTGGTAGAGTTTGGTCCAGAGGTAAATAAGAGCAGGATGCACAGGCCTGGAGAAGCCAACTACATGGTGATAATGGCATGGCCTAGTCTGGAGTGAGACAGTGGCATCCCAGGCTTGAGGGGTAGTATACAGATTGGAGTAGTGTCTCACTACAAGGGAGGCTGTGGAACCCAGCACACCTCAACCACACAAAGTGAATGAATACTAGGGTGTATTGTTGGGGGCAGGCTTATGGGTGTTATAGCCAGTTTCCTCTTGTCACTCTCCTGTTGCTGTTATCTACCTGATGTTGGCCAGGACGTGATGTCTATCCTCTGCTCATGCCATTGTTTTTTCTGCCATGGTGGAACTCCCCCCTCGAGTCTGTAAGCCAAAGTCAACCTTTTTTCCACAAGCTGCTCTTGGTTGAGTGATTTCTGCCAGCAATGTGAACATGACTGCACAGCTCAGGACCTAGCAGTCACAACACCTAAGCTTATGGGGGACACTAGAATCAAACCACCACACCTACCAAACATAAAACCAGTGCTTTTCAAATTATTCCATAAGGTAGAAAAGTAGGGGACATTTACAAACCCTTTCTATAAACCTAGATTTATACCAATAGCACAACCTGATAGAGATCCAACAACAAAAATACTTATAGACCAATCCTCCTGAAGAACATACTTACAAAACTTATCAATAAGGGTGACTGAGTATGGAGCCTGGAGCAAGTGGGTGAGTGAGCAGAAGAGGAAGTGAGCAAATAAGCGCAGTGTCTGGGCCACTGAGCCAGCTGAGACAGAGGTGCTGGAAGGCACCACGGGGAAACCACTCCTGTAGTTGGGAATGAAAGCTTCTGGTTGACTTAAAATCACTGGGCTTCAAAAACTGAAGACATTCCAATGTGCATCACAATGTTAACAGTAGATGTTGCTGCTCATTAGATTAGGGTTCCAATAAAACAGGATTTCTGCATAATGGACAGGTCTTGGGGAGTCTGAAGATTTGCTAGGGCCGTTGAAGTGAGTTTAAAAATAACTTTTCAAAATATTGATTTATTAACCATGGCCTGTAATCTGAACACTTTTGCTCAGGAGCACCTCACTTTATTAATTGTTGTCAAGAACTGTTTATAATTTGACACATTGCAAGATAATCTTCACTGTCTGCTCCAATGAATGGCCACTCCTTTGAAGAACATGGTCCATCTCCAAATTCAAGCTTGCCCCTCTTACTGTTTCCCTGAGTGAAAGTTTAAATTGTGTGTGGCTTTAAGAAACTCATTGTTGCAATCAGGTTTGCATTACTGCCACGAAATACCCAGCCAAGAGCAGCTTATTGGGAAAAAGGGTCTATTTTGGCTTACAAACTTGAGGAAAAGCTCCACGATGTTGGGGGGAAATGATGGCATGAGCAGAGGGTAGACAACACCCCCTGGCCAACATCAGATGGACAACAGGAACAGAAAAGTGCGCCAAGCACTGGCATGGGGAAACTGGCTATAACACCCATAAGCCCATCCCCAGCAATACACCACCTCCAGGAGGTATGAGTTCCCAAATCTCCATCAGTTGGGAACATAACATTGAAAACACATAAGTTTATGGAGGACACCTGAATCAAACCACCACCTTCAGTGAATGGGGTCTTCACTTCCACATCTCCGCTTACCTGCATAAAGAACTTCCTTATTCCCTGTGTGGCTCTGTGTGATTAGGGCTCTTGGCTGCTTCCACCATTGCTCATCTCTGCAGATGATGCAGGCTGTAAGGCAGAGTTACTAACTAGCTTAGACATAGACTTACTTTTAGAAGACTGTACTTTCTGGTTTCAGATACAATATTCCTGTCAGGTAAAGCTTTTGTGTGTACAGCCAGATCAATGATGCATATGTTGACACCCAAACTGTTTCTGCAGCACATCTCAGCTATGCATCTGACCAGAACAAGATTGTCCAAGATTCAGACCCTTCCACCTTAAAGTTACCACAGAGTGAGGATGTCTCACTCAGGGCTGGCAAGGTCTAGCAAGTGAACCAAATGCATATCCAGCTACACACAGAGACCAATATTCTCCCAGCTCAGGGGAAGACAAGGCTGCTGTCCCCTACCCAGGGCTCCCATGTCTCCTGCCAGCAAAGCCAGACTATAAGATTGGCAAAAGTGACCTGTGGCACCTACAGTCAGTGATGAAGATAGGCTTCCCAAGTGCTACCCTCAAGAGGACCCTTTCCTTTTTTTTTTTTTTTTTTCTTTTGTTGAGGTAGGGTCTCACTTTTGTCCAGGCTGACCTGGAATTCACTATGTAGTCTTAGCCTTGAACTCATGATGATCCTCTTACCTCTGCTTCCCAAGTGCTGGGATTAAAAGCATGCACCTCCACACCTGGCTAAGAGGACCTTTTTCATAGTTACTTCCTCACTCAAAGTCCTAAAAGTCTTCTACCTTACTTCAATAGGGTCAAGCCCTTATCACAAAACTTTGCCTCAGGTCCTGTTGCAGTCAGGTTCGCATTGCTGGCAAGAATCACCTGACCAAGAGTAGTTTGGGGATAAATAAATTTATTTTGGCTTACAGACTTGAAGGGTAGCTCCATGATGGCAGGGGAAAATGATGGCATGAGCAGAGGGTGGACATCACCCCCTAGCCAACATCAGATGGGCAGCAGGAACAGGAGACTGTGCCAACATTGGCATAGGGAACCTGGCTATAACATCCATAAGCCTGCCTCCAGAAATATACCACCTCCAGGAGGCTTTAATTTCCAATTGCCATCAGCTGGGAAACTTAGCATCCAGAACACCAAAGTTTATGTGGGACATCTGAGCCAAACCACCATGTTCTGACCCTGCCCCCATAAATTGATACTTTAAAAAAAATTGAAAAAAAAAGAAATATTCAACCAATACAAGATTTAAACAGAGCAAACATAAAACTCTGTAGCGCTGGGTCCAACAACTCTAATCAATGACAAATCTCCAAGTCTAATAATTCTAAAAAGTAATAAGTCTCTGGTGTTTCAATTCACCCCTACAGCTAGGATACTTACAGTCCTGGAAAACTTCATCTGGGGTAGGCAGCATTCCTTGGCAGCCATCTCATACCAGCATCTCCACTGGGTTTCCACTACAAGCTACAGTTCATCTTCATGGGACCATCGGGTCTCCATGCAGGCATCATCAAACCTGCTTCACACTCACACTGCCCATGGCCATTTCCCAAACACAAGACCTCATTGCAAACTCAATGACACTCTCTGTCCTGCATTTCTTACATTCCACAATACCAGGTAGGGTGCCAATTTGTAAATTCAGGGGGAATAAAGCAGAGTTTGAAGAACAGAGCACTTCTTGAGCACTCAGGTCCCTTCAAAAGAGTCCACATTCTTCCTCTTGCCCCAGTGCAGGTCAGCTAGCCCTATCTCAAAAGAAGGGGCAGAAGTTTCAGCCCAAAGATTTCATTTCTGTGCCTTATCCTTCTGCTCATATCAGTCCGTTTCTACAGAATGCATAAGTTCTCAGGACATGACCATAACAGCAAGCCTCTCACACAAACTGCTTCTAGCCTAGTCCAGGGAAAGTTCTCACCTTCATAAGCCAAACCTCACAGTCTAAACCTCACAGTCCATAGTTCTTACTGCATTCAGGTCTTGCAACTCTGACCAGAAGAATGCATCAAGCTGCACTTACAGCACTGCAAGGTTTCTTTTAGGCCAAATTTTCAAATCCTTCCACATTCCTCTTGAAAATAAGCTCCAAAAGGCCAAAGCCTCACAGTTAGGTGTCTAGCAGCAATCCTACTCCTTGGTACCAATGTTACTGTTGCAGCCAGGTTCACATTGCTGGCAGAAATCACCCAACCAAGAGCAGCTTTGGGGGAAGAAAGGATTTATTTTGGCTTGCAGATTTTAGGGAAAGCTCCATGATGGAAGGAGAGAATGATGACATGAGCAGAGGGTAGACATCACCCCCTGGCCTACATTAGATGAACAACAGGAACAGGAGAGTGTGCTGAACACTGTCATGGAGAACCTGGCTAAAACATCCATTAAGCCCACCCCCAACAATTCACCACCTCCAGGAGGCTTCAATTTCTAATTACCTTCAGCTGGGAACCTAGAATTCAGAACACCTAAGTTTATGGGGGACACCTGAATCAAACCACCATAGGTCCCAAGTATGTCAGTCACCAAGCCCTGTAAAAACAGAAGAGTGAATGATCTGACAAATTTCTTGTATCCTGTCCATTATTGAAAAAGCTAAGGTTAATTAAATTCATTCTTACATACTACCTGAGAGATAGCCATATCTATACAAATATGTAGGTTTTTAAGGAAGCAGAAGAAACAAACCCAAACATCAAAATCCAGTCATCACCTGCTTCCTCCAGTTTAGTTTCCTCTGCAGACAAGCTGGACTCCAGGATGAAAATGTATCTTGTTGGTCATGTGAAGTCTAATCACTTATCATATATGGTTCCTCTTTAGATATAGAAGGCATAGTTCAGGAGAAGTAACATGAGAGCAGGTGGCTTTCAATTTTCCAGTTTGCTTTGGGTTCACAGGATAACCTGTCAGATTGAGGAATGAACTTAGTGAACTTCATCTTAATGTGAAAGGTTTAGCGAAGTTATGAGGTGCTGTTTTGCTGAGAATTTCCAATTTTCCCTGATTTTGTCAGTGTATAAGTACTTTATAATTTAAACATGTGATAAAAGGGAGGGAAGTACATGGAACTTTCCACATATGACTACATTATATACCTATGTATCGACTTGTGGTGTGGCATAGACCATAGCAGCAGCTACTTCTTAGAGTAATATATATTCATATTATGAAAATTCAACTTTCAGATAGCCTGAAAATTGAGCAAGCAGAAGAAAAAAACTATTATTGGTTTTAATAATTTTTCAGGTTTCTGGATATTCAGCCTGCTATGTAGTTTGTTTCATATTCATTCATTTATTTATTTATTTTTGCAATCAGTGTCTCCATCCAGGGCAGGACCTGCAAAAATCTTGTTTAAATCATCCCAAGGTATAACACTTCTCCAAAGCATAACACTTCTAGCTTTGGGGTTTTGTCTTGTTGAGGTAAAAGAAAGTCCAACAATTTCTGGGTAATCATATTATCAGTTGTGTATGTTGACAGGAATAGAATTGGTGAATAATTTTCCCATATTGTTCCTGCTTTCTCCCATGCATGGAGATGGCCTACTTTGTATGGGATTTGGAGACAATAAGATGTGATGGGGCCATATTAGCCATCAGTGCTTGGGATGTGTGGTTTATAGACAAATGAAGCAATTAGCTATGTAATTAAGAGTTATCATGTGAGGTCGTGTGGTGGTTTCTGTAAGGCTGTTAATAAACAAACACAACACATGTTGGCCTTGTATTTATGGCCCATTCAGTATTTCCTGGGGATTGTTTGATTTTTCAGTGTAACACTTCTGACCAGTCACACAGTACATCTTCTTATGCCAGGTCACTTTAGCATCATCCTGCTTTGAAAATTCTTATAGCTAGTTGCTTCACCACCTCAAGGTTCATCAAGACATATAGATGTGTTTATTGTTACATCGCCTGGCTGTTTATCCTTTATATATATGCACAAAAGAAAAGATGCTTCTAACAGAGGGACAAAGCTATGATGCTCTCTTAACAGTTAAATAAACTGTTCAGAGTTTAAACTGTTTAATAACATTATATGTGGTATTTAAAGCTTATTGTACTTTTGTATGAACTAAATAAAGCTTAAAATGTGCTTTGAAAGTACATTAACTTTTACATCATACATAGTGTTATACGAAATTGTTTATTGCATTATTTTTGAATATTGTCTTTTCATTTTAATAAGGTCATTTTACTTAATCATGAAAACTATCAATATTAGCAAACCAAACTCAAAAACACATGAAAAATATCATTTACCATGATCATGTTGGCTTAATTCCAAATATACAGGGATGGTTTAGCTTATGTAAATCAATGAAATATAATGCATCCCATAAATAGACTCAAGAACAGAAATCGTATGATCACCTCAGTACATGAAGAAAAGGCCTTTGGCAAAATCCAGCATATGATCATCATATTAATACTAGAGAGATTAGCAGTGGAGGTAACATATCTCAACATAGTAAGGGATATATTTGACTTACTTGTAGCCAACATCATGTTAAATGTTAGGCAAATAAATCCACTTAGGTAAATATCATATGTTTTCTCTGATTTGTGAATCCTATATTTTTATTTTTTATTTATTTGAGAGTGACAGAGAAAGAGGCAGAGAGACAGACAAAATGGGTGCACCAGGGCCTCCACCCACTACAAATGAACTGCAGATGCATGTGCCACCTTGTGCATCTGGCTTATGTGGGTACTGGGGAATTGAGCCTTGAACCAGGATCCTTAGGCTTCACAAGTAAGTGCTTAACTGCTAGGCCATCTCTCCAGCCCCCAATCCTAGATTATTTTTTGGAGTGTGTATATGTATGCACATGCATGTGGATGCCAGAAGTTGATTCTGGGTATATGACACAGTTTCTATCCACTTTATTTATTGTTTTTGGAGGCAGGGTCTCTCATTGAGTCTTCAATTTATCAGTTCAGCTAGATTAGCTAACCAGCAAGCCCCAGGGATCCGCCCACCTGTTTCCACCTCTCCTGCTCTGGGATTACTGGCACATGCCTAACATTTTATGTGGGCACTGGAGATTTGCACTCAGGTCCTAATGTTTAAATGGTAAGCCCTTTACCCACTGAGTCAAATGACACATACAGACATACATCTATGACAGAAAAGCAGCAATGAGAGTGGGGGAAGGAAGGAGATGACCAAGTGTGGGGAATGGAAGATGGGAGAAAGGGCAGGGTATGATAGTGAATATGGTCAAAATACATAATATGTTTGAAAGAAATTGTCTTTATGAAATGTAGTGATACATACAATAAATATACACCAATAAAATATGTTGATGAGTATAAAAGGCAGCACATGGTAGAAATTATTTTTATTAATTTCATTAATTGTTAAGTTAGTATACAAAATAATCAGTTTCACTATACTGTTTTCATACATATTTTGTTCTTATTTATCCTTCTCCTCACCCTGCTCCCTTATTTTTTTTAGCTTTCTGTAATTTTAAAAATTAATTAATTATTTTATTAACAACTTCCATGATTGTAAACAATATCCTATGGTAATGCCCTCCCTCCCCTCACTTCCCCCTTTGAAACTCCATTCTCTATCATATCCTCCTCTCCCCCTCTCAATCAGCCTCTCTTTTATTAATGTCATGATCTTTTCTCCTATTATGATGGTCTTATGTAGGTAGTGTCAGGCACTGTGAGGTCATGGATATGCAGGCCATTTTGTGTCTGGAGGAGCACGTTGTAAGAAGTCCTACCCTTCCTTTGGCTCTTACATTCTTTCCGCCACCTCTTCCTCAGTAGACCCTGAGCCTTGGAAGGTGTGATAGGGATATTGCAGTGCTGAGCACTTCTGTGAGCAATTCCTCACAGCACCATGGTGCCTTCTGAGTTGTCCCAAAGTCACTGCCATCTGAAAAGAGAAGGTTCTCTACCAAAAGTGAGAGTAGCATTAATATATGGCTATGAACATTAAGAGAAGTGCCTGCCTGCCCCCTTCTTGCTGGTCACCTCACACTCCCAAACAGCTCCCTCCTGTTGTATCACAGGTACTTCATCACTCCTGTTTTCCTCTTCCTTCCCCCTGACTTAAGATATCATCTCCATCTTCCAAGGTCTGCTTCTAGTTGCATGACCTAGACCACTATACATAAATGCTAAAATCTAAGTTCCACATATGAGAAAATATGGGATATCTATCTTTCTGAGCCCAGTTTACTTCACTGAATGTGACAATTTTCAATTTTATTCAATATCCTGCAAATGTTCATCCTGTTAAGCAAAATAAACCAGAGAGACAAATTTGATTTTATTTTTCTTTATGGCAGGTCCAAAGTTAATATATACCATATTTTTTAATCTGTTCATTCCTTTTTAAAAAAACTTTGTTTATTTTTATTTATTTATTTGAGAGAGAAAGGAAAGAGAGAGTGGGAATGGGTGCACCAGGGCCTCCAGCCACTGCAATCGAACTCCAGATGTATGCACCCCTTGTGCATCTGGCTAACATGGGTCCTGGGGAATCGAGCCTCAAACCGGGGTCCTTAGGCTTCACAGGCAAGCGCTTAACTGCTAAACCATCTTGCCAGCCCAATCTGTTCATTTCTTAATGGACAAGTAGGCAATTAATTTCTTAACTATTTCAAACAAGGGAACAATAAACATGGATATGCAAGTATCTCTATGTTACAACTAAGCTTCCATTGGGTACATACCCAAGAGTAATATATCAGGGTCAAAGGGTAGTAAAATTTTAATTTTTTTTTTTTTTTTGAGAAACCTCCACATGAGTTCCATAGTAGCTGGACCAGCTTACTTTCTCAGTAGCAGTGTTTCTCTTTCCCCACATCTTCACCAGCATTTCTTGTTTGTTTTGATTGTCATTGTCATTGGAGTGAGGTGGAACTTCAAAGTAGTTTTAATATGCACTTTTCAAATATTTATTGGCCTTTCGTGTTTGTTTTCTGAGAACTACAGTAAATTTATCATCCCATTTATTGAGTGGATGATTTAGAGTTTGGGAGTGTGTACCGTTGTACTTCTTTATATGTTGTAGGTTTCAACCTCTGCCTGATGCATAACTGACAAGATTTTTTCCCATTATGTAGGCTGTCTCTTCATTCAGGTGATTGTTTCCTTTGCTGTGCAGAAGCTTTTCAATCTCATTTAATCCTGTTTCTCAATCTTAGGGGTTATTTCCTGAGCTGCTGGGATCCTCTTCATAAAATTCCTCCTCTGCTTATATCTTGACTTGTTCACCTATGATTTCCTCTAGCAGTTCCTAGGTTTCAGGTTGGATACTAAGGCTTTGGATCCACTTTGGTATTTTTGTGTGTGTGAAGGGTGAGAAATGTAGGTCTAGTTTCATTCATTTACATGTGGACATCCAGTTTTCCCAACACTATTTGTTGGAGGATTTTATGTTATTGAAAACTTTGTCAAAGATGGGTGACAACAGTTGTGGGGGTGTATTTCTGAGTCCTTTCTGTTATTGGAATTAGGATTTCAGCCTATGCCTGGATGGCCCTAATAAACCAGGCTTCATGACCTGTCTTCAGTAAGCCAATTAAAATATCCAAATCAATAGTGATAAGCAGGAAAGTGAGATGTATCCAATGTGGCCACATTGAAAAGAGCGACAGAGACCCAGTGGCATTCCCCCTCCTCCAGTCCATCTTCTGGTTCCTGAAATGAAGTTTAAGTTCAAATAGAGGTCCAGAGTTATACATAGCCAAACAATGTCAATAAAGGTATTCTCCTACCCATTGTTGGCCCATCATTTTTGTTGCTCTATTCTGTCCTGTAAGGTAGTCTGACAAGCTGTCAACACTGTGAACTCTTTTTCTGTCAGTGGCAAAACTGTCCAATTGCTCCCAGCCTTAATTTGTCTGTCCTCCTCTTAGACACCTGAGAAGTCGGTCCTCTTTTTAGACCTTTATCTAGGTGAAGCCTCAGGTTTCATGTCACTGATACTATAATGAATTCTAAGAGCTGATTATGGGTACAAAGTTGGAGACTTTATTAAAAGAACCAGAAAAGGCTGGGGAACTGGCTCAATTCCTAAAGGTAATTGCTTGCAAGTTTGCTACGCAAATTTACTCCTCCTTAGCACCTTCATAAAGCTGGATGCAAGGTGGCGAGTGTGTCTATAATCTCAGTTTGCCTATCGTAATAGGAGGTGGAGCAAAGAATTCCAGAAGCACTTGGGTCATCTTGACTGGTCTATACAGTGGTAAAACAATAAAAAGACAAGACAGCTTGTCTCAAAAAGAAGAGAGAAGTGATATTGATTAGGAAAACTGTTGTTTTTCTTTTGGTAGTCAGCTAAGGTCTCTCACACAGAAACATAGATGCCACCCTGCCCAGTATGGTCTAGCCTCATTTAAGAGGACTGTAAGCAGCAGCAGCAGCAGTTTCATAATTTTTTCCTCAGCTTTTTCTGGGCTTAACAGCTGTGGAGGGCCCCTTCATGAGTCAGTGTTCATCCTGGGCCCAACAACCAATCAAGATGCTTCATATACATTGGAACTTGGAAATGAAATGTGTCCTAATTAGATGCCCAAATCACATACAGACCTGGGCCAAGTGCATGAGAGACTTCTGTTTACCTATGGGAGAGAGATTCTTTCCTGATCTGTCCCTCTCCTCTCCCAGATGTGCAAGCTGAGAGGGAAGGAATTCCTTTTGGATTGGAAGCTTCCTGCTCTTTCTTCTCCCTTGTTTGTTTTATAAATTTTTATTGATTTATTTGAGAGTGACAGAGAGAGAAAGAGGGAGGGAGAGAGAGAGAAAGAGAGAGAGAGAGAGAAAATGGGTGTGCCAGGGCATTCAGCCACTGAAACTGAACTCCAGATGCATGTTCCCCCTTGTACATCTGGCTTATGTGGGTCCTGGGGAATCAAGCCTCGAACTGGGGTCCTTAGGCTTCACAGGCAAGCACTTAACTGCTAAGCCATCTCTCCAGCTCTTCTCCCTTGTTTTCAGCCTACTTTAATAAATACTTCATAACTGACTCTTCTCCCAGTATATTTTTCAATTCTTTGCCAAATGAGGATAAGAGCCTGAGGCTTAGGAGTTATTGTTATCATCTGGGGATTTAAAACTCAATTTCTGAGCTAATTAAGGAATTAGAGGCAGGGAAATATTTAAAAGTAAACCATAGAAAATTTTATTTAAAAGTAAAAGTAAAGGGAGCAGAGAAAACAGGGACTTTTCATGGAGGATGGAACTCATAGCTATGAGGCTCCAATGGGAGCTGGGCTCTTACTGAATGAGAGAAGTCTTCCCACTGGACTCCATGATGGGTCAGCTTCAGCAAAGATGAAAGCACTGGCTGGTCCATGATGCATCCAGCATGATGCAGGTCCTAGAAACAGTATCAAGTGAGCTGCAGGAAGGAGCGCTCACAATACAGAGAAGAATTAGAAAGTGAGCCATCCTCTCCACCATATTCCATTGCCATCTTACCTAACCAAGGAAATGCTCTAAATCGTTTAGTGCCTCAAAACATCTTTTCATCTTTTAGTGTTTTATAGTTTCTGTCTCCAAGGTGTTATTGTAGAACTATTTTTTCCCAGTTTCTTTCTTGACAAGTTGGTTATTGGCATATGAAAAATCTACTGATTTTTATATGTTTTTTTTTTCTTTTCTCTCTCTCTCTTTTGGTTTTTCAAAGTAGGGTTTCACTCTAGCTCAAGCTGGAATTCACTATGTAGTCTCAGGGTGGCTTTGAACTCACAATGATCCTCCTCTGCCTCCCCAGTGCTGTGATTAAAGGCATGCACCACCACACCTGGCATTTATATGTTGATTTTTGTATACTATTATATTACTGAAAATATCAAAGCAAGGAATTTTTTGTGGATTCCTTGGGGTCTTTTAAACACAGGTTAATATCATCTGCAAATATGCATACTTGAATTTCTTCTTTTCCTTATGTATGCATTGTATTTATTTCTTTTGTTATTACTGTAGGTAAGATGTTTGTTACTACACTGAACAAGAATGGTGAGAGTGAACACCATTGTCTTATTCCAGATTTTAGAGGAAATGGACAGCTTTCCCCATTAGGTAAAATGTGAGCTATGAATTGGCAAATGCAGCCTTTTTGAAGTTGAAGTGTGCTTCTTCTACTCCTAACTTTTTTCAAGGATTTTATCATTTTATAAAAAGCTCTTTTCCTAATAATTTAGAAAATCAAATGATTGCTTTTCTTAAGTCTGTTTATATGCTGTATATCATTTATTTATTTCTTTTCATACATTGAATCATCCTTGTATAGTATGAGATTACCTTGATAATAATTTATAATCATACTATGTTCTTGAATTTAGCTTGCAACTATTTTGTTGAGAACTTTTTAGTCTATGTTCATTAGGGGAAATGTTTTATAGTTTTTTTCTTTTTTTGGTTTGGTTTTTCGAGGTAGGGTCTCACTCTAGCCCAGGCTGATCTGGAACTCACTATGTAGTCTCAGGGTGGCCTCCAGCTCACGGCAATCCATCTACCTCTGCCTCCTGAGTGCTGGGATTAAAGATGTGCACCACCATGCCCTGGTATAGTTTTTTCTTTTTGTTGTATCCTTATACATTTTTCATATTAGGATAATATTGGCTTCATATAATTTGTTTGGTAGGATTCTTACCCTTCTGTTTTGTGGGACAGTTTAAGAAGTATTGATGCTAGCTCTACCTTAAATATTTGGTAGAAGCAAACAGTGACTCCATTTTGTCCTGGGCCTTTCTTTGTGGGGAGATATTTTTTAGACAATTTCACTCATGTACACAATACATTTTGATTTCACTCCACCCAGTTATCCTCTGTCTTTCCTCTTGCCCTACCACTAATTCTTCCCATTAGCAACTTTATTGAATTAGTTTGTTAGCTCTTACTTTAAAAAATATTTTATTAATTTATTTATTTGACAGAGAAAGAGGGAGAGAGAGTGAGAAGAATGGGTGCACCAGGGCCTCTAGCCACTGCAAATGAACTCCAGATGTGTGTGCCCCCTTGTGCGTCTGGCTAACATAGGCCCTGGGGAATTGAACCTGGGTCCTTTGGCTTTGCAGGCAAACACCTTAGCCACTAAGCCATCCCTCCAGCCCTAGTTCTTACTTTTTTGATGGAATTTTTAGGGTTTTCTCTATTTAAGATCATGTCATCTGCATGCAAAATCATTTCCCTTATTTTTCAACTTGAGTGCCACTTCTTTCTTTTTCTTGTTCCCCTAATTTTATTTTATTTAAGGTCCAAATAGCCTAAAACTTATGATGCTGTTGCCTCAGCTTGCTAATGCTGGGCTTGCAAATGTATACCAGCATACACTCATTCCACCCTTATTCTTTCATTTCCATTTTTTTTTTTTCAAGGTAGGGTCTCACTCTAGCTCAGGCTGACCTGGAATTCACTATGTCATCTCAAGGTGGCCTCGAACTCATGACAATTCTCCTACCTCTGCCTCCCATGCCTGGCCCAACCCCCCTTTATTCTTTTTAATAGTTTGCCACCTACTTTTTCCCTCTAGCTGGGTGCTGTATACTCACTCCTGGCTTTCTGAATCCTCACAAAGTCATTTCTATCTGTGTAGTAACTACATCAGGGTTTCCTTTTAGAGACTAGGACTAGAGGTCCCCTTTTCTCCATCTTGCTGATGTCACCATATTCTCTTTTTCTTAAAATACTCAGTGTTCCCATCACATACTCAGTGTTCCCAAACAAACAAACAAAAACCCAACCAAACAGAAAACCATCACTTCATTATGTTAGATGATTTAGCCTCTGCTGAATTTCTGATGTCATCTCTTCTCTGGTGTCCCAGGATTCAATGGCTTGTCTCAGCTTTTCTTGAGTAGTCACGTCCTCAAAGTGAACATTTTTCTCATACTTCTTCCTTTTCTTCATCACAGTGTTTATTTGGCACAATGTCCTCACACCTTAAGGACTAAGGAAGTGATGCAAAAAGTAAATGGGCCTTTGTCCCCAGGGAGGTTGCTGTCTGTAGTTGGTTAAACAAAAGCAAAACGTTTCATCTGCTGTGAGTTTCACCTGTCTTGTCCACTTGATGGCCGTTCATCTTTCCTGGGTGGTTCTAGATATAGTTCATAGTCATGTTTTCCACAGTATCCTTCTGTTAGCACTATCCCACACACTCCAGAATCTTCTGAGATTTCCACCCTTACTCCTTTGTGACCCTCGGCACCCTTCATACACCAGTCACAATTCATTTAGCTGCATAATTGTTGACATTTTCCACAGGAAATATGCATGTTCTATAAGACCTTAGTGATGGAAGCAGGAACATGATTTTCTTCTTGTGAATATTTACAATGGTTATTTGGAGCTGTGTCAATGAGTATTCATTCCTTCCCAATTCTTTAGGGAGGGTTGGCTTTCCAAATTGATGAGACTAATGCATTCCCAGGGATACGGATGCAGGTCTGGGAACTGGAAGATTCCATGCTTGAGGTAGCTCAAATCAAGACCTCTGTTCACTAAGTTATGTGATCAGATGATGGGAAATAACCCAAACTGAGGGACATTTTGACTCTTGTGGAGAGGTATGATAAGTAAATTCAGCCTGCTTTGAGATTAGTGACTGCACTCATAACATTCCAAGCCTGCTTTCAATATCTCACATTGGGGCTTCAAGATAGCCACAGTGGGAGCACATATACCTGTGTTATAAGTACTTTTACATTGTTGGGGAAACAGACCCCACCAAAAGTGCTGATGGTAGAGCAGAGTCTGGGCATCACCTCTTGTCATAGCAGCTGGCAGGAGGCAGAAAAAATGAGCTCTTGGGCTATAACACCCAAAACTCCCCTTAAAAAAACATTCCTCCTCCAGCAAGGCTTCCAAATTACCACTATCTGGAGACCAAACATTGAAAACACATGAGGCTGTGAGGGACATATGATTCAAACTACCACAACCTAGAAATTGGCAGGTCCTACAAATCTGAGCAGTTCTCCCAGAAGCCAAATGGTTGAATCTGTGTCAGCTTATTACCAGTTCACACAGCACATTTTTTGTTATGCTATGGGTGGAGTATCTAGGAATCTTGGAAAGGGAGAGGATGCACCTTTAATAATCATGACAGAACTACAAACTTAGACCAGGACTCCAGTGGGCAAATATATATATATAGTCATTCTTATTGTGAACTTTTTTCCAGATTTAAAATTGTTACTCCAAAACACAACTTTCCTTTGGCCACATAGCATTCCTTTATTTGAAGGGATGGAGGATTTTCTATTACTGCTATTACTGAACTATTTATAATTTTTCCTAATGTAAGAGCTATTCCTATAAAAATATAGTAGAATAAGTTCCTGAGTGGACTTCTATAGCAGAGGATATAAACATTATTAAAATTCTAAATGCCTATTGCAAGTTGCTTACCCAGAAGGCTATAGGCATCTACACTCTGCCTGTAGTCACCCCAGTTCACCAAAGCCCTTCTGGTACTTGGAATTAGGACAGAGAGTACAATTGCCAGCCACCTCCAATTCCTCTCTGCACAGGCTCTGCTTTCCAATTAAGCTGAGTGTATTCTGAGAATCTGGCAAGCTCTGCTCTCTCTGGCCTTCATCTGTTTTCTTGCTTCTGCTATTCCCCCTGTGTAGAGCTCTCCCCAGTCTCGATATAAATCACAATCATTCTGGTTTTAGGGGCTAATACCAAAGATGTGATTTATAAGATGCACCAAGATCCAAGTCTGTTTATTTATTGTAACCATAACTTGGAAAACAACCTGAAATGCTCAAAAACAGAGATCAGTCAAACAAAAGAGGGCTGATGAGATGGCTTAGCAGTTAAGGTGTTTGCCTGCAAAACCTAGGGACCTAGGTTCGATTCCTTACAACCCACATAAACCAGATGCAGAAGGTCACCCATGCATCTGGAGTTTGTTTGTAGTGGCTAGAAGCCCTGGTGTGTCCATTCTCTCTCTCCCTCCCTTCCTTCCTCTCTCCTTCCCTTTCTCCCCCTTTCTCTCTCAAATAAGTAAATATTAAAATAATTTGAAATGATTGCTGTGTTGCTTTGTGATAGAATACCATGCATATATTAAAAAGATGAGAGTTGCTCCAGCAACTCTTTCTGTGGCTCATGTGCATGTCATGTGCTGTCACTCTACCAGCCAGCCAAGATGCCTGAGAAAACCCATACCCAAGACCAACCCATGGAGGAGGAAGAGGTGGAGACTCTCACCTTTCAGGAAGAAATTGCCCAGTTGATGTCATTGATCATCAATAATTTCTATCTGGACGAAGTGATCTTTCTGAGGGAGCTAATTTCAAATTCATCAGATGCTCTGGATAAAATCACGTATGAAAGCCTGACTGATCCCAGTAAACTTGGCTCTGGGAAGGAACTGTACATTAATCTCATTTCCAAAAAGCAAGATAGAACCCTCACTATCGTGGTCACTGGAATTGACATGACCAAGGCTGACCTGATCTCGGCACTATAGCCAAGTCTGGGACCAAAGCCTTCATGGAGGCTCTGCAGGCTGGCGCAGACATTTCCATGATTGGCCAGCTTGGTGTGGGCTTCTAGTCTGCCTACTTGGTTGCTGAGAAGGTTACTGTGATCAGCAAGCGTAATGATGCTGAGCAGTATGCCTGGGAGCCCTCAGCGGGGCTCGTTCACAGTGGGAGCTGGCACAGAGGAACCCATGGGTAGTGGGACAAAGGTTATCCTGAATCTGAAAGAGACCAAACTGAGTACTTGGAAGAGAGAATAAAGGAGATTATAAGAAACATTCACAGTTTATTGGCTATCCTATTACTCTCTTCGTGGAAAAGGAACGTGAAGTAAGTGATGATGAAGCCAAAGAAAAGGAAGAAAAAAAGGAGGAAAAAGAAGAAAAGAAATCTGATAAACATCAAATAGAAGATGTTGGTTTCGATGAGGAAGAAGAAGAAAAGAAGGATGGTGATAACAAAAAGAAGATTAAGGAGAAGTACATTGATCAAGAAGAACTCAACAAAATAAAGCCTGTTTGGACCAGAAACCCTGATGATATTATTAAAGAAGAACATGGAAAATTCTACAAAAGCCTGCCCAATGATTGGGAGAAACACTTAGCAGTGAAGTATTTTTCTGTTGAAGGACAGTTGGAATTTCGAGCTCTTCTTTTTGTCATGCTCCTTTTATCTGTTTGAAAACAGAAAGAAAAAGAACATTAAGTTGTATGTACACAGAGTTTTCATCATGGGTAACTGTGAGGAGTTAATCCCTGAGTATCTGAATTTTATCAGAGGAGTAGTGGACTCTGAGGATCTCCCTCTAAACATCTCCCAAGAAATGTTTCAACAAAGCAAAATTTTGAAAATTATCAGGAAGAATTTGGTCAAAAAGTGCTTAGAACTGTTCACTGAATTTGCAGAGGATAAAGAAAACTACAAAAAATTTTATGAGCAGTTCTCTAAAAATATAAAGCTTGGAATTCATGAAGATTATCAGAATCTGAAGTAGCTTTCAGAGCTGTAGAGGTACTACACATCTGCTTCTGGGGATGAGATGGTTTATCTCAAGGACTGTTGTACCAGAATGAAGGAAAATCAGAAACACATCTATTTTATCACAGGTGAGACCAAGGACCAGGTAGCTAACTCAGCCTTTGTGGAACGTCTCCGAAAACATGGCTTGGAAGTGATCTATATGATTGAGCCCATTGATGAGTACTATGTCCAACAGCCAAAGGAATTTAAGGGGAAGACTTTAGTGTCAGTCACCAAAGACAGCTTGGAACTTCCAGAAGATGAAGAGGAGAAAAAGAAACAGGAAGAGAAAAAGACAAAGTTTGAAAACCTCTGCAAAACTATGAAAGACATCTTGGAGAAAAAGGTTGAAAAGGTCATGTCAAACCGCTTGGTGACATCCCTGTGTTGCATTGTCACAAGCACCTATGGGTGGACCACAAACATGGAAAGAATCATGAAAGCTCAAGCCCTGAGAGACAACTCAACAATGGGTTATATAGCAGCAAAGAAACATTTGGAAATAAACCCTGACCATTCCATTAATGAGACCATGAGGCAAAAGGCAGAGAGGCTGACAAGCAGGAGAAGTCTTTGAAGGATCTGGTCATCAAACTGTATGAAACAGCACTTCTGTCTTCTGTATTCATTCTGGAAGATCCCCAGACACATGCTAACAGGATCTACAGGATGATCAAACTTGGTCTAGGTACTAATGAGGAGAATCCCACTGTGGACAATACCAGTGCTGCTAAAACTGAAGAAATGCCTCCCGTCGAAGGAAGAAGTTGACTAAGTTTCACCAGGAGCACCACTACCACTACCCACTGTTCAGTACTAACTTCATTCCTTCAAATATGTATTTCCAGGAATTTGAGTCTATTTTTTTAAATTTAATTTATTAGTTTTCTTTTCAGTAAATACAGGCAGTTTGGTACCATTAATTTGGTTCATCTGTGATCTAACCCTTCCCATTAGACCCTCCTTGTTAATGAAAATGGGTCGTGCATTGTGGAGTTAGCCCCCAGTTATTGGTATGATAAATGTCTCTGCAAATCATGACCCAACATGTGACTCTGACATTTTTTCTGCCCCCTCTTCCGCAAAATTTCCCTGAGCCATGTTGGGTTCATTTTTGGTCTGCTTCAGTGCTGAGGTGTTGGGGGCCTCTGAGGCTCTGGCTCTCTGCTTTGGTAGGAGTTGATTTTTCTCTGCGTTGATCTCCTTCCCCTTTGTGCTGGTATCCAGTTCACAAGAAAACATCACCCTTGCTTATTTCGCCAGTTGTCCTTAGTTTCAGTTGGGCCCCTTTTGAGGTATGTTGGGGCAGCTCTCTTCTTAGGACCTGCATCTATCTGGAAAAGAGAAGCAGATTCTCCAACGGAGAGTAAGTTAGCACCTGGAAAATTGAGATAACACTTACTTTTTTGATAGACAGTATGATAGATTTAGGCCCTCTTATACACCGTGATTGATAGTAGCTTGATATTGAAGAGTGGGCTTGTGTTTGGGTATGGTTCTGACTTGTTTCCCAGCTCCAGCTATGGGTCTAGTACCACTGAGGGGATCAGTTAGCCAAATCAAGAGCAATTGATTCCTCACCATGGCTGTGTACCCCTGTTGCACTTGTGTGGGCATCACATCTGGTTATTTGTTGCTAATTAGGTTAAAAAATGTGTTGCTTGGACAGATCTTGGTCATTTCCCCCAGTCACCTATGTAACGCCTTCTGGCACTAGACACGCTGACTGTCTGGGGACTGACTCTCTCCTGGCTTCCAGCCATGACATTCCATTTTGCACGTCAGCTGTGTATGGATCTTCAGCAATAGGGTCTTACCACTGGCCTTTGGTGGGTCATCAAGTACTCTGACAGAAATCTGTCATTGTTTTGGGAAACCTTGTAGGTTTCTCTGATCAAAAGCTCATTGTGGATGGTAGGCCCAAGCTGGAAGTGGAGGTTACAGGTCAGTGTCCACTAAGAAATTGAGGAAAAAGATAACTAATATACAAGAGTTAGAGAGGATAGAGATAGAGGGGAGAGGGGGAGAGGGAGGGAGGAAAGATGTAGAAGATTTAGGTCAGTTTTGATCCTACCCTCTCCAGTGTCTTATAGTTCAGGTGTTTCCTGTAAGGGTCTAGTGAAGGTTCAGCCATTTGGTCTGTCTTTTATGAAGTAGAATTTTATGGTACCATTGCCGTTTGTGTCCAGATTACTGTTTTCCACCCTTTGATTCCCTCCCCGCCCTCCCATCCATCTTATTGTCTAGTCCATGAGGTGCTTGCTGGGTATGTAAGGCATCTTGGGCAGATTCAGGTTAGGTGTTGCAGATGAGTGAGACTATGTGTCGATTTTTTTTCTGTGATTGGGTAAGTTCACTGAGAATGATCTGTTCCAGGTTCAACCATTTTTCCTCAAATTTCTTTATGTCGTTTTTTCTTACTGATGTATAGAATTCCATTGTGTAGATATACCACATCTTTGTTATCCATTCTTCTAATGATGGACATCTGGGTTGGTTCCAGCTTTTAGCTATTACGAATTGAGCCGCTACAAACATGGTTGAGCAAATCTCTCTGGCTTTTGGTTTGAAGGTTTTAGGGTAGATGCCCAGTAATGTTATAACTGGGTCTGTTGGTATTTATATAGCCAGCTTTTTCAGGAGTCTCCATATTGCTTTCCGAAGTGATTGTACCATCCTGCATTCCCACCAACAGTGAATGAGTGTCCCTGCTTCTCCACATCCTCGCCAGCATTTATTTTCATTTGACCTTTTGATGTTGGCTATCCTTACTGGGGTAAGGTGGAATCTCATAGTTGTTTTAATTTGCATTTCTCTGATGATTAGGGATGATGAACATTTTCTTAGGTGTGTGTTTGCCATTTGTATCTCTTCCTCTGTGAATTGCCTGTTTAACTCTGTGCCCCATTTTGTGAGTGGGGTATTTGTCTTCTTATTGTTTAGACTTTTGAGTTCTTTGTAAATTCTAGAGATAAGGCCTCTATCAGTTGGATAACCTGCAAATATTTTCTCCCATTCTGTGGGTATTCTATTGGCTTTGCTTATTATATGCTTGTCTGTAAAGAAAATCTTCAGCTTCATATGATCCAAATGGTTGAGTGACTGTTTAAGAACTTGAGCCACTGCGGTTTTATTCAGGAAGTCTTTTTCCATTCCTATATCATGGAAAGTACTTCCTAAATTTTCTTCCAGTAGTTTTTGAGTTTCTGATCTTATGTTGAGGTCTTTGATCCATTTGGATTTGAGTGTTGTGCATGGTGAAATGTGTGGATCAAGTTTTAGTTTCTTGCTGTGGTTATCCAGTTTGTCCAGCACCATTTGTTGAAGATGCTATCTTTTTTCCAGTCTATATTGTTTGGGCCTTTTTCGAATATCAAGTAGCTATAGTTGCTTGACCCAAAATCCGGGTCCTCAAGTCTATTCCATTGGTCTATACTCCTGTTTTTATGCCAGTACCATGCTGTTTTTATTACTATGGCTTTGTAATATAGCTTTATATCGGGTATGTTGATGCCACCAGAGGTATTTCTTTTGCTGAGGAAATGTTTGGATATGCGAGGCCTTCTACCTTTCCATATGAAATTTGAGATCATTTTTTCTATGTATGTGAAGAACACTGTAGGGATTTTAATTGGAATTGCGTTAAATCTATATATTGCCTTTGGTAGGATTGTCATCTTCACAATGTTAATTCTGCCTATCCAGAAGATGGGAGGTCTTTCCATCTTCTCAAGTCCCCTTAATTTCTTTTTTGAGAGTTTTTATATTTTCGTTGTATAGATCTTTTACTTCCTTGGTTAACGTTATTCCAAGGTATTTTCTTTTTTTTGTTGCTATTGAAAATGGGACTATGTCCTTTATTTCTTTTTCTGTGTCTTTGTCATTTGTATAGAGAAATGCTACCATATTTTGTGCATTGATTTTGTATCCTGCTACTTTGCTATAGGAGTTAATCACCTTCAGGAGTTTTGGTATGGAGTCTCTCGGGTCTCTTACATATACAATCATGTCATCAGCGAATAGAGCTAACTTAACTTCTTCCTTTCCAAATTGTATCCCTTTTATTTCCTTCTCCTGCCTTATTGCTTGGGCTAGGACTTCCAGAACTATATTGAAAAGCAGAGGTGAGAGAGGACATCCCTGTCTTGTTCCTGATCTCAATGGGAATTCCTCCAGTCTCTCTCCATTAAGTATTATTTGGGCCTTTGGAGCTTTGTATATTGCCTTTATTATGGTAAGATGTGAACCTGTCATGCCGATTCTCTCCAATGTTTTGATCATGAAGTGATGTTGTATCTTGTCAAAAGGCCTTTTCTGCATCTATTGAAATGATCATGTGGTTTTTATTTTTAATCTTGTTTATGTGGTGTATTACATTGACATATTTTCATATGTTGAACCACCCTTCTGGTATTCCAATGATTCTGATATTAGGACGTTTAAGTGTATCCCACAATTCCCTCATGTTCTGTTCACAGGAACTTTTGAACTTATTGAAATTTTTGGACTCTCGAACTGTTTCTTCCATCCTGTCTTCCAGATCAGAGTTTCTATCTTCCACTTCACTGACTCTATTCTTGAGAGCCTCTAGTGAGTTTTGGACTTGTTCAATTAAGTTTGCATTTTCTACTACTTTCCTATGTATCACTTCCATTGCTTTGTCCAGCTCCCTTTTTGTCTCATTTTCTGATTTTCTTGATGATTCTTGGAAATGATCCTTGCATTTCTTTATGTTTTCATTTAGTGTGGCCAGCTGATTTTTAAGGTCCTCTTTTTTTTCACTTCCCTCAACTCTCTTAGCTCTCTTTGAATTCCTTCCAGTGTCTTATCATATTGCTCTAGCTTAGCGATGGTAGCATCCACATGATTATCTGTCCTTTGTAGCTTTCCTGTCAGTTCTAGCAGTAGTTTGGTCAGGGTTGCATTGTTCATTGTTTCCACTTGATGTTCTGATCCTAAACACTCTTCTATGTTTTGATTAGTTGTGATCCTTGTTGGACTGGGTGATCTGTCTGGGTTTTCTTCCATTTTATTTTTCGTGTTATTTCTTTTGCGCTGTGGTCTACCCATGTCAGTGTATGGGCAGGTAGGTGGGTGGAGCAGCCTGGGATCTAGCTTAATGCAAATCCAAAGCATCCTGGGGCAGTTGCAAGCAGCCTGGGTTTTTGCTAACTCTTGCCAAAGCCGCCTATCTATAGCCTGACAGGGGCACCAAAGTTGCCTAAATTTTCACCCAGTAATGCACCTAAGCTGCCTGCCTTTGAGCTTGAAAGGGGACTGAAGTAGCAAGCCCTGAAGGTGCCCAGACTCTGGCTGGGTACACTGGGGTCTGTAAACAGTCTGTGCTCTCCTGCCTCAGGGGAGTGGGGGATGGATGGCGATGTACAGGTAGAGGATGGCACCTGCGCTGGCACTAGTGACTCAATGTGGACTTGTGTGGCTCTTGCTGTGGGAGTGGGCCCGCTGCACGTGCAATTGTAGTGGAGAGGCAGATGATGTGGGTACGGAATCAAGACACAGCAGAGGCTGAGCGGCGGCAAGTGATGTGGGCACAGCAGCAGGTTATCTGGCAGCCACCTATTCGGGGCAGGGGTGGCCCCCACAGGCCTGCCAACCGAGCACCATGTGGCTGGTCTACTCGCAGGATCAGAGAACAAGTGCGAGGTAGGATGTCTCAGCTTCAGTGTAGCAGGCTGGCAGGTGTGACTGGTGGGTGCCCGATCAGAGCACAGCCACGCAGGACGTGCGGAGGGTGCGTGGGCAGGTGAGTGGACGGGGGCCGCGGGGTGCGACGGGGTGTATGGAGTGAGTAGGGCACGCGGCGGTGCGGCGTGGGGCGCGCTGGGGCACCAGGCAATCAGGGTGGGGCCTGCGGGAGGCAGCAGGCCTCGGGGTGTGGGGTGGGGTGCCCTGGAGGGGCGGGGATCGTGGGGCGCTCTGGTCGGTCTGGGGCGGTAAGGGGCGCGCCGTGGTCGCGGGGGGCACGCGCGCACAGGGGGGATGTGCAGGGTGTGGGGGGGGCGCAGGGCGCCTGGGGGGTGCAGAGGGGATGTGGGGCACGCAGGGGGGTCACGGGGCGCGTAGGGAGGCGCGGGGGAGTGTGCAGGAGGCGCGAGACGTGTGGGACACCGCGGTGTGTTGGGGCTAGGGGCGCGGGGTGCGCGGGGGGAGGGGGCGCGGGGCACACCGGGATGTGGTAGGCCATGGGACGCCACGGGGTGCTCTGGACGCGTGGGGGGGCTGGGCGCATGAGGGGATTGGCGGGGGTCGCACAGGGGTTGTGGGGTGTGGAGGGGCCAGGGCATGCTGAGGCATGCTGGGGCTCAAGATGTGGGGGGGGGGGGGGGCGGGGCGCTGGGAGGTGCGCGAGGCGCGTGGGGGTGTGGCGCGGGTGTCGAGGGGCACGCCTGGGCACACAGGGGTGCGCTTAGGACACGCGGGGGCATGCGGGCCGTGTGTGGCGGTGGGACGAGGGGTGCACAGATTGGGGGGGCGGGAGGCGCCGGGGCGGGGTGCGAGGGGCAGGGGGCACCGAGGGGCGCAAGGTGTTCTGGGGGTGCTGGATGCCCTGGGGCGTGTGGGGGTGGGGCGCGGGGCACGCAGGTGGGCGGTGCACAGTGGGGCGGCTAGGAGCACAGCGTGGGGGGGCGGGGCGCTCAGGTGGGTGCAGGGGGCGCGGGACGCTGCTGGATGCCACGGGTGCTCTGGAGTCGTTGGGGGGGGCGGGGCGCGCGGGGGAGGCTCGAGGAGTGCGGGGGTGGGGCGCGCGGGGGGCCTGGGGGCTTGGGGCACCCTTGGGCGCCTGGGGCGCGGGATGCCACGGGTCTCTCGGGGCACTCCTGCCGTGAGTGGATAGGGAGGAGGGTGGGGCGCGCCAGGGTGTGGTTTGAGGCGTGCGGGGGGGGGGGGGGGTGCGCAGGGGTCTCCGGGTGCGCAGGGGGCACGGGGGTGTGTGGCACGCCTGGGCACCCGGGGCGCAGGAAGCCATGGGGCGCTCTGGGCGTGCCTGCTGTGTGTGGACAGGGAGGGTGGGGTGCGCGGGGTTTGGGGCGCGCGGGGCGTGATGGGGTGTGCGAGGGCATGGGGCACGGGTGTTGTGGGGCGCGCGGGGGTTGTGGGGCCCGGGGGGCCACTGGGGCGCATGGGGCCACCGGGGCGCTGGGCCACGCCTGATGCATCGGGTCGCGGCAGGCGGGGTGGCGGGGCGTGGGTTGCGGGGGTGTGTGGTTCCCTCTTTTACCCTAATCTGTGCCCTCCCTCTTGCAAAAATTTTCTAATTTCCCTTGAATACTTGCCTTTGTTTTCCTTGTTGTCTGTAGTGCTGCTAGGCGGTCGCCATCTTGACCGGAAGTGAGTCTATTTTTTGTTGACATTTAAAAACTATGGCATGATAACTTCAGGGGAAGATAAGACTTATTTCCATTAAGTAATTTTGTTAAAAATTATTATTTTTTGTCTTGTAGCATTCACTTTAAGTTTTCCATCCCCTGTATTTAATTTTGCATGTGCTAGTCCTTTAGAACTAGATTAAGCTGGAACTTGAAGGGAAGGCTTCTCCATAGGGCTTGTTTCCCAAAGTTAAAAGTACTGAAGAAAAATATTATAAGCTTCCCTAGGTCTTGTAATGCCAGTCGAAGAGTAACTCAACAGGCTTGTCATGATTTGCTTTAAAAGGTAAATACAGATAAAAGTTAAAGAGTTAAAAAAAAAAAAGATGATACAGGACTGGAGAGATGGCTTAGCAGTTAAGGCACTTGCATGCAAAGCCTAAGGACCCAGGTTCAATTCCCCAGTACTCATGTAAGCTAGATGCGCAAGATGGTGCATGCATTTGAAATTTGTTTGCAGTGGTCGGAGGCCCTGGTATGTCC